>NC_092336.1:104288000-104918500 GCF_046630445.1 Rutidosis leptorrhynchoides | reverse complement strand
AAAATGTAATAAAGCAGTTTTGTTAGAAATCATCAAATAAAACTTTCTGTAAAATATTAGCTCCAATTTCTTGTATCAAGTTTCAATTTTGGAGTCAAAGTTTTAATTTAAAAAGTTAAACGATTTGTTCATGGTAAAATTCAAAGTCGTTTTTATGTTTTAAGTTAAATTTAGGATTCAGTAAGTTTCTAATCATAATTTAACACCTTTTTTATGTTGAAATCGTTGTCTGAAACGTACTAGATTTCAAAATTAATCTTTGAGTTTATAAGTGTTCATCGTTGTCTGCACAAATTATCTGTTTTGTTATTTTTTTTTAACTTAATCACTCAATGATAGTTACAATTTCAATTTCACACCTTAAAACTAAATAAGTAAGTAGTTAGTGGTTTGGTTCGATCTCTAGTCAATGGTGATTTGAAGGAGAAGGAGAGAAACAGCATGATAGTTTAAGATAAACTGGAATGGGTTTTAAGCAGATAAATTAAATTGGTTCAATGGTTAGGGTGTTGACGGTTTGGCAAGTGATCGAGGGTTCAAACCTTGACAGAAGCAGAATTTTTTTTTAAAGTTTCTAAGGTAGTATTACTATCTTAATAAGTATTATTATTATTATTATTAATATTATTATTATTATTATTATTATTATTATTATCTTTAATGTTATTACTTAATTATTCTTATTATTATGTATTATTGTTGTTATTAGGTAATTATTATTATTATTAACAAGATTATTAGTACAATTAATAATATTACCATTATTGTTACTACTAATATTATTATTATCATTAAAAATATAGTTTCATCACTAAAATAAGTGTTAAATATCAATTAGTATTATAATAATTATTATTATTTATCACTTATTATTATTTTTATGATTATGTAAGTATAATTATTATTAATATTATCATTAGTATTATAGGTATTACTAGAAATATAAATTTTACCATTTTAGAATTAATATCATTATTATGAGTATGATTAATATTATTATTATTATGGAAATAATACAATTTATATTCATAAACATTAGTATTACTATCATTTTATAAGTATTAGAGTTATTATCATTAACATAAGTATTATTAATAGGATTATCAGTATTAGTATTATTAACATTAAAAATTATTATAATTATAATCAACTACAATTTTTTTTATATATTATCATGTATATAAAAATATACTTAAAAGTCATATTACATATAAGTATGAATTAATTATATTAACAACCTTTATATAAATATCCATATATAATAAATTAGGTATTTCTAAAACTATATAAATAATAATCATTTTTAAATATATATACAAAACAAATAAATAGTATATAAAGTTATAATATATGAAGTCGTTTGATTAAGGTTATATGTATTAATGAATATACAAATGATATAGGTTCGTGAATCCGAGGCCAACCTACACTTGTTCAATGTCGTCATATGTATTTTTACTACAAAATACAGTATTGTGAGTTTCATTACTACCTTTATATATATATTTTTGGGACTAAGAATACATGCGCTGATTTTATTAAAGTTTTACGAAATAGACACAAGTGATCAAAAACTACATTCTATGGCTGGATTATGAATATTGAATATCACCCATTTTTAGCTTGGTAACCTAATAATTAGGAAACTGGTATGGCCCCTAATTGACGCGATTCCTAAAGATAGATATATGGACCTCGACAAGTCCCATCTGGGGTACGGATGCTTTAGTACTTTGAGATTATTATTATTATATAGACGAGAGGTTCTGTTTGGGGATATTCTATGCATTAAAGTTAAGTCGGTTATCAAGCGTTCACTATATGAATGATTTTTAATTCGCGGGTTATGCGTGTTATTTTGTACTCGGGTTACGTGTACAATTAAATATATGAAATCTTGTGGTCTATTAAAATGATGAAAATGAATGTTTATGATAAACTAATGAACTCACCAACCTTTTGGTTGACACTTTAAAGCATGTTTATCCTCAGGTATGAAAGAAATCTTCCGCTATGCATTTGCTCATTTTAGAGATATTACTTGGAGTCATTCATGACATATTTCAAAAGACGTTGCATTCGAGTCATTGAGTTCATCAAGATTATTATTAAGTTAATTATAGTTGGATATATTATGAAATGGTATGCATGCCGTCAACTTTCGATGTAATGAAAGTTTGTCCTTTTAAAAAACGAATGCAATGTTTGTAAAATATATCATATAGAGGTCAAGTACCTCGCGATGTAACCAAATATAATGTATTCGTTCAGATGGATTAGGATGGGTCATTTCAATTACTTCGTGGTACATTAGATGGGCTCCCTTCGTGTGGGAATCTTTTATTTTTTTACAAGTGTACTTTCGTATCTCTTGTGTATGTATCCCAAAGGTTGTTACTTCCTGATACATTTAGTGGATTCTCTTCGCGTGGGAATCCTTTAATTTTTACAAGGGTACTTTCGTATCCCTTGTGTAATAATCACGAAGGTTGTTACTTCGTGATACATTTGGTGGATTCCCTTCGCGTGGGAATCCTTTAATTTTTTACAAGGGTACTTTCGTATTCTTTATGTAATAATCACGAAGGTTGTTACTTCGTGATACGTTTGGTGGATTGCCTTCGCGTGAGAATCCTTTAATATTTTACAAGGGTACTTTCATATCCCTTGTGTAATAATCACGAAGGTTGTTACTTCATGATACGTTTGGTGGATTCCCTTCGCGTGGGAATCCTTTACTTTTTACAAGGGTAGTTTTGTTTCCCTTGCGTGGTAATCACGAAGGTTGTTACTTCGTGATACATTTGGTGGATTCCCTTTGCGTGGGAATCCTTTAATTTTTTACAAGGGTACTTTCGTATCCCTTGTGTAATAATCACGAAGGTTGTTACTTGGTGATACGTTTGGTGGATTCCCTTCGCGTGGGAATCTGTAACTTTTTAAAAGGTTACTTTCATATCCCTTGCATGGTAATCACGAAGGTTGTTACTTCGTTATACATTTAGTGGATTTCCTTTGCGTGGGAATCCTTTAATTTTTACAAGGGTACCTTCGTATCCCTTGTGTAATAATCACGAAGGTTGTTACTTCATGATACGTTTGGAGGATTCCCTTCGCGTGGGAATCCTTTACTTTTTACAAGGGTACTTTCATATCCCTTGCGTGGTAATCACAAAGGTTGTTACTTCGTGATACATTTGGTGGATTCCCTTTGTGTGGGAATCCTTTAATTTTTTACAAGGGTACTTTCATATCACCTTGTGTAATAATCACGAAGGTTGTTACTTCCTGATACATTTGGTGGATTCCCTTTGCGTGGGAATCCTTTACTTTTTACAAGGGTACTTTCGTATCCCTTGCATGGTAATCACGAAGGTTGTTACTTCGTGATACATTTGGTGGAATCCCTTTGCGTGGGAGTCCTTTACTTTTTACAAGGGTACTTTCGTATCCCCTGCATGGTAATCATGAAGGTTGTTACTTCGTGATACATTTGGTGGATTCCCTTTGCGTGGGAATCCTTTAATTTTTTAAAAGGGTACTTTCATATCCCTTGTGTAATAAACACGAAGGTTGTTACTTCGTGATACGTTTGGTGGATTCTCTTTGCGTGGGAATCCTTTATTTTTTACAAGGGTACTTGCGTATCCCTTGCTTGGTAATCACGAAGGTTGTTACTTCGTGATACATTTGGTGGATTCCTTTTGTGTGGGAATCCTTTAATTTGTTACCAGGGTACTTTCGTATCCCTTGCATAATAATTATGAAGGTTGTTACTTCGTGATACGTTTGGTAAAATCCCTTCGCGTGAGATTCCTTTACTTTTTACAAGGGTACATTCGTATCCCTTGCTGGTAATCACGAAGGTTGTTACTTCGTGATACATTTGGTGGATTCCCTTTGCGTGGGAATCCTTTAATTTTTACAAGGGTACTTTCGTATCCCTTGTGTAATAATCACGAAGGTTGTTACTTCGTGATACGTTTGGTGGATTCCCTTCTCATGGGAATCCTTTACTTTTTACAAGGGTACTTTTGTATCCCTTGTGTGGTAATCACGAAGGTTGTTACTTCGTGATACATTTGGTGGATTCCTTTTGTGTGGGAATCCTTTAATTTTTACAAGGGTATTTTCGTATCCCTTGAGTAATAATTATGAAGACGTCTCTCCATAAAAAATTTATTCGGATGTCCCTCTGATGGGGAATCCATTCTTTACCATGGCATTTTTACCTAGCGAGGATGGGTTTGTCTTCCCTTTTCTTCTCGTAGGTTTGTAAATGCTTGTGATCACGGGTGTGTATGGTTGGTATTCCCTTTAGTGGGAATCCTTGGTGGTCTATTGGGGGCATTATTAGCTTCCCAACTTAGCTAGTGTTGAGGCACTGCTTTTTCACTATTAAGTGATTCACGATGTAATGTTTGAGTTTTGTATGTTAGTCGTTTATAAAAACATGCAGAAAGTGCATTAAAAGTTTTTAGTAGGAAGTTTATAGGCTTCGACTACATTTTACATTTTACTTCGACTACAAAATAAGCTTGAGCTGAATCCTAACGAAGGACAGTCTTTTCATTTTTTTAGTTGTGTGCGATTTCCCTTTTCGTTCTCCTTTTTGGCTGGACTGATAGTTTCTACCCAACTTCCTGTTTCGGGTTCGTTAGATGGGTCATGAAAGCAACGTGCTTCGATTTCCCTGGCAAGTGTTGATCCGTTGAGTAGCTAATCGTTCATTATGGATTTTGGGCTTAACGGGGCAACTTCGATATCATCCTCTTGCTCTTCTACTTTCCTTTCTTCTCGTGACGTAAAGTTGAATGTTGTTATGCATATTGGTACTCTTCCCCTAGACATTTCCATGATACATCCTCTAGGTTCCTCCATGGATAACCTTATGGCCCGTAAGACCTTTTCTCTATCATAGGTGGAAGCCAACGTCCCTATTACTTCGGAAGTGTGGAATTTTACTAGCTGATGTATTGTCGTGACTATCATTCCCATTTTTCGCATAGGCACTCTTCCAAGCAATATATTGAGTGGCGGATCAGATTCTATAATGGCAAGCTTGAGCGTTTCGGTTCTGGAAAATTGCGGTTCCCCAATGGTAAGTTCCAACTTGATTTCGAAAATGGGTCAGCATTTTTCTCCCAAAAATCCTATTAAAGGGGTTCGGGCCGGCGATAGACGGGTTCTGATAGCTAGGATGAGCTGGGTGAAGCAATGTTCATACATGACGTCGCAGGCGCTTCCACCATCGGGGTATATCCTATGGACTCACCTGTTGTATATCCTGCCACTTATGGTGACCGGGATATCTGATGGGATAATGGTATCCAGGAAAGAAAACTTCTTCGTATCTCGTGATTCCATAACTACTTCCTCTCTTCTTATAGGGCTGATACGAATCAATCGCTAAGATGGCCTTGTCTATCTGTGGCTTCTTTTCCTCATCTAGCGCTTCCTCTACTCTTTCTTTCTTCAGGTTTCGTATTTCCTTGATGAGGTGAGATAACTTCCCAGACAGGACTGCTTCTTCGATTTCTATTTTGAGGTTAAAACATTCGTCGGTATCATGGCCGAAGTCATTGTGAAAATCACAGAATCTGTTCATATCCCTTGGTTTCCTCTTGTTTGACAGTCTTCCCGGAGCTTTAAACTGATTCGCTGCCTTCTCAGTGGCTAGTATTTCCTTTGGGGATTTTATGAGTGTACCTAATATCCCTGCTCCGGAGTCCCTTCGATATGGCCCGAAGTTGTTTCTATCATCCCTTTTTCCGTTCCTTTCCCCTTTTCATTCTGACCTTTCATTCCGTTTGTGCGTTGTTTGTTCTTCTTGAACGAAGTTTCCTGCTATTTCCTTTGCATCCAACCAAACATAGGCTTTGTTTAATAGAGCTTCGTAGGTGGAGGGAAGATCTCTACTTAGGTGTTCAACGAGGTTACGGACTTTTGATCCGTACAATAGCCTCGAGATCCTCTGAGACTCGGGCAGATCAGGGATTTGTTGGGTTTCGTTGGTGTATCTGACGAGGAAGGCTCTCGTTCCCTCATTATCTATTTGCTTTATGTTGTGAGCTGCACATGGTTTTTCTTATGGCGCTTCTGCTGGCTAAACTTGGATCTAAATTGACGCTTCTACTGGTATGCTCCATTTTGACATTCTTGATGCTCCTTCGAAAATGTTTAGGAAGTCGTATGGGTCATCTTTCCCTTCGTAATATACCAAATGAGCCGGTATCGTCATCCCATCAGGAAAGGGACAGCATTGGATGTTTGGCGCGAAGGGTGTTTTCTAATTTCCCCAAGGGTTTTCGGTGTTCAGAGTTTCCAATGGTTGGGTAGTCCCTGCATGGTTGTGTGTCCACACAGTTGGCTGAGGGTTTTGTGGCATGTTCCAGGTTTGGTGGTAATAGGGGTTGGCTCTCGGTGCTAAGGGGAGGTTTTGTGAGGTCAGTATGGGCACTGTTCCCACGAAGGTGGGGTTTTGATTTACACACGGTACTCCTTGGGGCCACACGTATTGAGTTTGAGGAAGTGGAATGTTCCAATTTGGGTGTTGAGGTGGAACAAAAGTGTTGGGCGTGCGTGGTACAGTAGCTGTTGCAGTAGACACTATAATATGGTTATACATTGTGATGATCCTTCCAAAACCCTTTGGATGAATACATCATTCATTGATTTCATAGTGATGTTTTGACCTCTATATGATACGTTTTGTAAACATTGCATTCTTTTAAAAAGGTATACCATAAATGAATATATAAATCCAAGGTTTTCGTCGTCTGATGATTTCTACGTATAGACAGTTACCGTATATAATAGTTTACAATACTACATCCGTTGACAATGCAGTCAAAATAAGATACACGGTGATGATTTTGTGAATGCAAAGTTTTCTTGAATAAAGCATGTATGACTCCATGAGCATAGCTTGTATAACGTATAAGCGAACAGCGGAAGACTTCTAGGAACCTGAGAATAAACATGCTTAAAAGTGTCAACACAAAGGTTAGTGAGTTCATAGTTTTAATGTTGCGTATAATCTGTATATAAAGGTGGATCTAAAGTTTTCAGTTGTTTCATCCAGAAACGTTTATCAAAATATTCTAAGAAATTGAGCACCCTGGTAACTAAACTTTAACGTCTACATAATAAGTACCCTTTGTATAATCATCTTAATAATACACGTAAACCAACGTATACGCTTCTCAAATAGCATACGTCCTTTAAAAGGCTAGTACTCTAGCTCGGACGGGGATGTCAAGTCCTATGGATCCATATACTACTACTCGCGCCCACCAATTCTTATAACCGGCAGTTACTTGTTACCAAAGCTAAGGGATTTTCGGTTCAAACTCAGTGAAGAATTTAGTATGTACTTGTATCCATTGCGTTTAAAATAAAGTGCATGTATTATCAGCCCAAAAATATAGATTACAAAAGCATTTAAAAAGGGAGCAAATGAAACTCACCTTAGCAGCACATAAGGTCATTCACCGAAATGTGACCGAAACTCGGAATGCAAAATAACCGTAGATCTCAACCTAGAGAACATATGTGAAATGTCCCGTTCTTATTGATTAAAAACGTTCCATATTAATTGATTTCGTTGCGAGGTTTTGACCTCTATATGAGACGTTTTTCAAAGACTGCATTCATTTTTAAAACAAACCATAATCTTTATTTCATAGATAAAGGTTTTAAAAAGCTTTACGTAGATTATCAAATAATGATAATCTAAAATATCCTGTTTACACACGACCATTACATAATGGTTTACAATACAAATATGTTACAACAAAATAAGTTTCTTGAATGCAGTTTTTACACAATATCATACAAGCATGGACTCCAAATCTCGTCCTTATTTAAGTATGCTACAGCGGAAGCTCTTAATAATCACCTGAGAATAAACATGCTTAAAACGTCAACAAAATGTTGGTGAGTTATAGGTTTAACCTATATATATCAAATCATAATAATAGACCACAAGATTTCATATTTCAATACACATCCCATACATAGAGATAAAAATCATTCATATGGTGAACACCTGGTAACCGACATTAACAAGATGCATATATAAGAATATCCCCATCATTCCGGGATCCTCCTTCGGACATGATATAAATTTCGAAGTACTAAAGCATCCAGTACTTTGGATGGGGTTTGTTAGGCCCAATAGATCTATCTTTAGGATTCGCGTCAATTAGGGTGTCTGTTCCCTAATTCTTAGATTACCAGACTTAATAAAAAGGGGCATATTCGATTTCGATAATTCAACCATAGAATGTAGTTTCACGTACTTGTGTCTATTTTGTAAATCATTTATAAAACCTGCATGTATTCTCATCCCAAAAATATTAGATTTTAAAAGTGGGACTATAACTCACTTTCACAGATTTTTACTTCGTCGGGAAGTAAGACTTGGCCACTGGTTGATTCACGAACCTATAACAATATATACATATATATCAAAGTATGTTCAAAATATATTTACAACACTTTTAATATATTTTGATGTTTTAAGTTTATTAAGTCAGCTGTCCTCGTTAGTAACCTACAACTAGTTGTCCACAGTTAGATGTACAAAAATAAATCGATAAATATTATCTTGAATCAATCCACGACCCAGTGTATACGTATCTCAGTATTGATCACAACTCAAACTATATATATTTTGGAATCAACCTCAACCCTGTATAGCTAACTCCAACATTCACATATAGAGTGTCTATGGTTGTTCCGAAATATATATAGATGTGTCGACATGATAGGTCGAAACATTGTATACGTGTCTATGGTATCTCAAGATTACATAATATACAATACAAGTTGATTAAGTTATGGTTGGAATAGATTTGTTACCAATTTTCACGTAGCTAAAATGAGAAAAATTATCCAATCTTGTTTTACCCATAACTTCTTCATTTTAAATCCGTTTTGAGTGAATCAAATTGCTATGGTTTCATATTGAACTCTATTTTATGAATCTAAACAGAAAAAGTATAGGTTTATAGTCGGAAAAATAAGTTACAAGTCGTTTTTGTAAAGGTAGTCATTTCAGTCGAAAGAACGACGTCTAGATGACCATTTTAGAAAACATACTTCCACTTTGAGTTTAACCATAATTTTTGGATATAGTTTCATGTTCATAATAAAAATCATTTTCTCAGAATAACAACTTTTAAATCAAAGTTTAACATAGTTTTTAATTAACTAACCCAAAACAGCCCGCGGTGTTACTACGACGGCGTAAATCCGGTTTTACGGTGTTTTTCGTGTTTTCAGGTTTTAAATCATTAAGTTAGCATATCATATAGATATATAACATGTGTTTAGTTGATTTTAAAATTCAAGTTATAAGGATTAACTTTTGTTTGCGAACAAGTTTAGAATTAACTAAACTATGTTCTAGTGATTACAAGTTTAAACCTTCGAATAAGATAGCTTTATATGTATGAATCGAATGATGTTATGAACATCATTACTACCTTAAGTTCCTTGGATAAACCTACTGGAAAAGAGAAAAATGGATCTAGCTTCAACGGATCCTTGGATGGCTCGAAGTTCTTGAAGCAGAATCATGACACGAAAACAAGTTCAAGTAAGATCATCACTTGAAATAAGATTGTTATAGTTATAGAAATTGAACCAAAGTTTAAATATGATTATTACCTTGTATTAGAATGATAACCTACTGTAAGAAACAAAGATTTCTTGAGGTTGGATGATCACCTTACAAGATTGGAAGTGAGCTAGCAAACTTGAAAGTATTCTTGATTTTATGTAACTAGAACTTGTAAAATATATGAAGAACACTTAGAACTTGAAGATAGAACTTGAGAGAGATCAATTAGATGAAGAAAATTGAAGAATGAAAGTGTTTGTAGGTGTTTTTGGTCGTTGGTGTATGGATTAGATATAAAGGATATGTAATTTTGTTTTCATGTAAATAAGTCATGAATGATTACTCATATTTTTGTAATTTTATGAGATATTTCATGCTAGTTGCCAAATGATGGTTCCTACATATGTTAGGTGACTCACATGGGCTGCTAAGAGCTGATCATTGGAGTGTATATACCAATAGTACATACATCTAAAAGCTGTGTATTGTACGAGTACGAATACGGGTGCATACGAGTAGAATTGTTGATGAAACTGAACGAGGATGTAATTGTAAGCATTTTTGTTAAGTATAAGTATTTTGATAAGTGTATTGAAGTCTTTAAAAAGTGTATAAATACATATTAAAACACTACATGTATATACATTTTAACTGAGTCGTTAAGTCATCGTTAGTCGTTACATGTAAGTGTTGTTTTGAAACCTTTAGGTTAACGATCTTGTTAAATGTTGTTAACCCAATGTTTATAATATCAAATGAGATTTTAAATTATTATATTATCATGATATTATCATGTATGAATATCTCTTAATATGATATATATCCATTAAATGTCTTTACAACGATAATCGTTACATATATGTCTCGTTTAAAAATCATTAAGTTAGTAGTCTTGTTTTTACATATGTAGTTCATTGTTAATATACTTAATGATATGTTTACTTATCATAGTATCATGTTAACTATATATATATCCATATATATGTCATCATATAGTTTTTACAAGTTTTAACGTTCGTGAATCACCAGTCAACTTGGGTGGTCAATTATCTATATGAAACATATTTCAATTAATCAAGTCTTAATAAGTTTGATTGCTTAACATGTTGGAAACATTTAATCATGTAAATATCAATCTCAATTAATATATATAAACATGGAAAAGTTCGGGTCACTACAATATGTTGGTCAATACATGTCTAACAAGCTAGGTCAGGTCATAGTGTATCACAATCCTAATGCTCGAGACCGACATGTGAAAGTTAACAAAAGTCATTTCAAAAGTCAACCTGACCCAATATGATCTTTAAATCTTTACATGTTTATTAACATAATAAAAGTCTTTATAATTGAACGAATTTATAGTTTATCAAACTGAACATATTATTTATTTAAGGAGTTGTATTATATTTCAATTATCATGGCATTCGAAAATATTTTATTATTTCACACAGTTTTCCAATACTTGTAAAATCATATTATAGTGTTTATAAAGCTTTAAAACATGATAAGACAGTCAACTTTGACAATTGTTCAACAAGACGAGACGTGCCTTATATAGCAATTCATTTATTCGGTTAGTAATATTTGAAAATCCAATTTATCAATCTTATAAACAAATTGTTTAAATATCAATTGCAGATTCAAAAGCAATTTCAATTAATGTTAATCATAATTCAGTTGCCCATATCATTTAATCCGTTCATCGAAATCATTCGATATCTAAATGAAAAGTTCTTAATTTTTCGCTAGCTTTCCAACGGCATGCATATCTTATACCTTATCTCAACCGCATATGTAACTAATTCAAGATTCAACATAACCTATCTAATGACAATATTAAAAATACAAGCATGTCTAATCCTATATACTCGAGCACTAGTCAGGGATACACTATTAATATGTAAAAGTTAAATTATGAGTACTCACGTATCAATATTGAGATTCAATATTGTAGGAAAGGTATGTAAATGCAACGGAGATGATAAACACTAGTTTTGACTCACGAGCATATCCCAGAATAATACCCATAACCTCCATAGCTATAACCCATAATTTCCTTAGCTCAATCCCACTCGAAAAACATGTTTGAAAACACGCGAGCAGAACCTTGTCGTAGTATTTTATGTATACTACTAACAATAATAATACTACCAATATTAATATGACTAGATTAATAATAATAATCTTTATTAAAAATAATAAATAAAATAAATATTTACGGAGCATATGATGAGTAAAGAGATTGAATGAATTGGAGAACCAAAATTCAAGCTATTTAAAGATGTTAACCCCCACCAACCCCCCATGCGATTGCATGGGGTTTGGGCTTCTTGTCCATGCACTCGCATGAATGTATTTTCCAGCTCACAATTGTCTCATAGCCTTGCCGACACTTTACATTCTATTATTTATATATATTATTTAATATATAATATATTTAATCTTTAGAATTAATTAAATATTATATTATATTCTCGTGCATAGTTGATTTGTAATTTTTACACCGATGTGTAGTACGTTGACCCTCGACTTTAATACCGGTTCCGGTTTTTTGAACGCATTTTCGTATGCTTAGAAAACTAGCTTTTTATGTTACTGACGTGTACCCTTATTAATAATTTGACTTACTCATCAATAAATTATCTTATAAAAAATATAACTTATAAAATTGAGCGTTGTGGTCATTTGCTTCTATAAATCTGTGGCTCGTTGTTTATCGAAATATATTATTTTAAATCGGGACATTTTATGACTAAGTTATATATATATATATATATATATATATATATATATATATATATATATATATATATATATATATATATATATATATATATATATATATATATATATATATATATTATTTAGAATTGTAAATTTGTACGTAATATATATGTTTGAAATATTTATCTAATGATATAAAGATAAAGTTTAAATTTGTTCGGAAATTTCAGGGTCGTCACAGTAACTACCCGTTAAAGAAATTTCGTCCCGAAATTTGATCGTGATCGTCATGGCTAATCATAAAAATGTTTTTATGACGAATATGAGTTGGTATATATAGGGTTTTATCACTATTGAGTAATATAGAACGATTCAATTAATTGAAAAGTACGAGTGAAGCTATCCTAAAAGGAATGAAATGAAAACTAAAGTTTTGTCTTAACTTTTGACGTTGTCTTGGTTGAATTCCGGAATTCAAGGGATTTAAAGAAAATCTTCTAAATCTAAAAGATTTGATTCTTCGTCGAATAAGGAAATTAGGATCTCTCTTAATTAAATGCAGAGATCTGCCTTGATTTCTCTATCAAATATTTCACTATAAATTAACTTCTTCCGGTTTGTCACTTTTACCATTCCTATACTTAATTCTCAAATTCAAAAGATTGTGAAAATGCTTAATCCAGTTCTGATCCTTGTCCTTATCCTTACTATCGCAATAATCATTCTCCTTTTCCAACTTCCACCAGAGGAATCTGTTTACTTCTACTTTGCTCTTGGGGTTATAGTGCTTTTAACTCTCCCGTGTCTTTATGTTGCGATAAACATTGATATTCACGGTTTGTAATTTATGCGTTGTTATCGGGTTTTATATCTCCCCTTATATTTCAATGTCCCTACTTCTGTGTTCTATAATTATTGTCATCCACAGTTAATACTCCCTCCTATTTGCTGCGATTTATACTCCAATTTTTATTTCGAAGCTTTGTCCCTTCGTTTCTTCTTCTTGCGATTATGCATCTCTTGTAATGGTCTAGAATTTGCATATATAAATTTCGGAATGAACATTGTTAATGTTCTAGGAAGGAAATGGTAATGGCACAATTTTGATTTGTTAAATTACCAGAATACCCTGGAAAAGACCGAATCATCAAGAAATATTTTCTTGATATTTTAGAGATTAAATAAGATACACGAGTCGTGTAACATGGCACATGATGATGTTATGATCTGTGAATCATTACATTCCATTTAGAAACTCAGCATGAATTACTGTAATATAATCACGTTGATCAAGTGTCATTATATTATACTAACTCATGCTTCAGTTCCCAACACTACTTCAAAAATATTCCTATTTTTAACTCGAAAGTTTCAGAATTTAGAAACTAAAATAGTTTCTTTTATGATGTAATACAGATAGCGCGAAGAAGTAAATGATTTCAGATAAGAATAATTATGGAAATATCTTTTAGAATTATGGAGGATATTTATTATGAAAGATACGATGATATCTTAGAATTTCTAATATCAGAGGATGATGAAGAATATTGTCCGTAGGGGTTTAGTATCAGGAGCAAGGTATTCGTTAATGACTTCAGTAGATACTGAATCATTTGGATTCTTTGAAGGCAGGTTTAGTCTTTGTGATTTATCCACAGCCTCCTTCATACTTTGCTCAATCCGTTTTCCAGTTCCAAACCTTCTCTTTTTCTGAGCTTTTCCAACACACTATTCTTTATCATCAAACTTTTGCCTGTTAAGGTCGTTTACAGTTTTTGCTGCTTCATCAGCATTCAAAGTTATCATAACCGAATCGTCGGTTATCAATCCGAGGTGTTTTCAAAAGTTTGAAGGGTTTGCATGAAGATTGTAATTGTCAAGATACATATGATGTTCTAGAATTTTGAATGATACAAATATTTTTTTCTGGGTTTATGAATAGAAGTGATGTTCTAGCACAGTTTTGAAGTCAACGTATAGCTTTGAAAGATATAAGAATCTAAAAGTGATGTTTTCTGTTAAATCTTGGCTTGGATTCTGATTTTTCAAAATCAGAATATGTAATCAAATTTGAATACGAATGGTTGTTTTGATTTCTAGGAAAGAATGTATATCGTTGTGAAAGTAGTGAGTATAGTTGATGATTTGCTAAATCAAAATAGAATAATGTAACATATTAATTGTGAATTCATATATCTTTCGGGTATTACCTACCCGTTAAAAGTTTCACAAGTAATATTTTGTACCCGAGAATTTTATTACAGTCTTTATGAAAATATAAGTATGTATATTTTCTTCAGATGTAATACATATTTAATGAGTTAATATCATATTAAGCTCATTTGACTTTCAACTGGATCAGAAATGAATAATCTCTAAAATATTAAAGATTTAATAATCTTCTCGGAGTATTTCACTAATGTAATCAATACTTCGTTATTCAGTTTTATTGATATTTCCTTAGTGAATCATGTTGGTGCTTATGAAACTCTTGATAACTTCACAAGGTACGAATGATGCTTTCTAGAAAGTTTCGAGTACATCGAAAATGAAAGTGTAAAATCAAACGTGTAATTGAATAATACACTTAATTTATTATGAAAAGGAATTCATTGAATTTGAAACAGAGATTGTAATTAACGATGGTTATGTCATTAATGAAGGATGTACATCATTGCATATTAATAATATGAACTAACCGAGTAGTACCTACCAGTTAGGATTCACACGTAATAGCTTAGTACGAAAATATTTATTTTGATTTCAAAATTCATATATATATACATATAATTTCTTCAGGGGAAATGATTTAATACTTCATATCTCGTTGATACAATATACGCGTTATTGATTTGTGATGATGTTGGTGATTACTGAATTGGCGGAACTTGTAGTGCTACAGGTTTTGCCGATATTGGTGATACTGACGGTACTGTTGATGCTGCTGGTAAAACAAGTCTAGCTTGTAAATCGTGCACCATTCCGATCAGGGTTTCTACTCTTCCTTCTATTGTTTCGGTCCACTCATCTGATTTACTGTTATGGCTGGAATAGATAATTTCTAAGACTTTAGATACTACATAATCGCCGCAGAATATTTCTCCAATGAAGTTATGAATCAATACTTCATCGGTTATTGTTGTTGGTACTCCTTGGTATCTATGGTGAGTATGACGTTGATGCTCAAGGTACAAATTGTGATGTTGAAGTGTGGGATGTGGATGTTGTTGTTGGTGGTGGTGATGGTACTGTTGGTGTTGCTGATGGTGGTACTGTTGCTGCCGGTGCTGCTGCTGGTGCTTGTAACCTTTGCACCATATTCTCCAAAGCCACTACCTGAGCGCGAAGCTCGTTGACTTCTTCTATTACACCAGGATGATTGTCGGTTCGGACGAGCGGATGAATGAGATATAGAATGTGAGATAGTATATAATCATGATGAGATACTCTAGAAATGAGAGAGAAAATGGTATTACAAACAGGTTCGCCTGTAAGTGCTTCAGGTTCTTCTCCAAGAGGGCAATGTGGTGGATGGAAGGGATCGCCTTCTTCTTTCCTCCAATGATTAAGTAGACAATGAACCCATCCCCAATTCATCCAGAATAGATGATGGCTAATTGGTTGATCCATTCCGGTTACACTGTCTTCGGAGTTCAGGTGAATATCCATATCGGAATAGCTGTCGGAGTTTAAGGAATTTAAACTAGATACGTGATCCATCTTGTATAATCAGAGAATTGATTTTTGATATGAAATAGATTATAGAATTTAGATTGGTACTCTTCAATACATAATTTACATATGTATTTATAATACCAAAATCCCTTAAATTACGGAGAAATTTTCGAAAGATGTCAGAAAAAGTTTACAGTAACATATATGCTAAGATATGAATTTTGTCGGTACACTATCTATGCAGTAAATGCAATAAGACGTGTCTAGACTTTTTTTTTTATTAGCCTGGGTTTCCTCCTCGCTATGCGAGTCGACTATATCCCAGGGAGACTACCCGCTTTGCGGGCAGCCCGGAGTCATCGCGGGTGAACCTCCGTGGCCAAGATGGAGTTTTTAATTGCTTGCATGGATTTGAACCCATGATCCCCTTGTTAAAGGGGTAGGCCCTTGTTAAAGATGTGTCTAGACTTAGGAATGATAAGCATGTAATTTCTGACAAGAAATGATCAGCAAAAAATTGGTAAGAACAATTACGGTCATAGTCCAGACTCACTAATGCATCCTAACAATTACCAGTTAAACACACTAATGCAAATTCTGGTTTCCTATGACCTCAAGCTCTGATACCAACTGTGATGATCCTTCCAAAACCCTTTGGACGAATACATCATTCATTGATTTCATAGTGATGTTTTGACCTCTATATGATACGTTTTGTAAACATTGCATTTTTTTAAAAAGGCATACCATAAATGAATATATAAATCCAAAGTTTTTGACGTCTGATGATTTCTACGTATAGACAGTTACCGTATATAATAGTTTACAATACTACATCCGTTGACAATGCAGTCAAAATAAGATACACGGTGATGATTTTGTGAATGCAAAGTTTTCTTGAATAAAGCATGTATGACTCCATGCACATAGCTTGTATAACGTATAAGCGAACAGCGGAAGACTTCTAGGAACCTGAGAATAAACATGCTTAAAAGTGTCAACACAAAGGTTGGTGAGTTCATAGTTTTAATGTTGCGTATAATCTGTATATAAAGGTGGATCACAAGTTTTCAGTTGTTTCACCTAGAAACGTTTATCAAAATATTCTAAGAAATTGAGCACCCTGGTAACACGCAAACCAACGTATACGCTTCTCAAATAGCATACGTCCGTTAAAAGGCTAGTACTCTAGCTCGGACGGGGATGTCAAGCCCTATGGATCCATATACTACTACTCGCGCCTACCAATTCTTATAACCGGCAGTTACTAGTTACCAAAGCTAAGGGATTTTCGGTTCAAACTCAGGGTAGAATTTAGTATGTACTTGTATCCATTGCGTTTAAAATAAAGTGCATGTATTCTCAGTCCAAAAATATAGATTGCAAAAGCATTTAAAAAGGGAGCAAATGAAACTCACCTTAGCAGCACATAAGGTCATTCACCGAAATGTGACCGAAACTCGGAATGCAAAATAATCGTAGATCTCAACCTAGAGAACATATGTTGGTCAATACATGTCTAACAAACTAGGTCATGTCATAGTGTATAACAATCCTAATGCTCGAGACCGACATGTGAAAGTTAACAAAAGTCATTTCAAAAGTCAACCTGACCCAATATGATCTTTAAATCTTTACATGTTTATTAACATAATAAAAGTCTTGATAATCGAACGAATTTATAGTTTATCAAACTCAACATATTATTTATTTCAGGAGTTATATTATATTTCAATTATCATGGCATTCGAAAATATTTTATTATTTCACACAGTTTTCCAATACTTGTAAAATCAGATTATAGTGTTTATAAAGCTTTAAAACATGATAAGACAGTCAACTTTGACAATTGTTCACAAGACGAGACGTTCCTTACATACAAATTCATTTATTCGATTAGTAATATTTGAAAATCCAATTTATCAATCTTATAAACAAATTATTTAAATATCAATTGCAGATTCAAAAGCAATTTCAATTAATGTTAATCATAATTCAGTTGCCCATATCATTTAATCCGTTCATCGAAACCATTCGATATCTAAATGAAAAGTTCTTAATTTTTTGCTAGCTTTCCAACGACATGCATATCTTATACTTTATCTTAACCGCATATGTAACTAATACAAGATTCAACGTAACCTATCTAATGACAATATCAAAAATACAAGCATGTCTAATCCTATATACTCGAGCACTAGTCAGGGATACACTATTAATATGTAAAAGTTAAATTATGAGTACTCACGTATCAATATTGAGATTCAATATTGTAGGAAAGGTACGTAAACGCAACGGAGATGATAAACACTAGTTTTGACTCACGAGCATATCCCAGAATAATACCCATAACCTCCAAAGCTATAACCCATAATTTCCTTAGCTCAATCCCACTCGAAAAACATGTTTGAAAACACGCGAGCAGAACCTTGTCGTAGTATTTTATGTATACTACTAACAATAATAATACTACCAATATTAATATGACTAGATTAATAATAATAATCTTTATTAAAAATAATAAATAAAATAAATATTTACGGTGCATATGATGAGTAAAGAGATTGAATGAATTGGAGAACCAGAATTCGAGCTATTTAAATATGTTAACCCCCACCAACCCCCCATGCGATTGCATGGGGTTTGGGCTTCTTGTCCATGCACTCTCATGAATGTATTTTCCAGCTCACAATTGTCTCATATCCTTGCTGACACTTTACATTCTATTATTTATATATATTATTTAATATATAATATATTTAATCTTTAGAATTAATTAAATATTATATTATATTCTCGTGCATAGTTGATTTGTAATTTTTACACCGATGTGTAGTACGTTGACCCTCGACTTTAGTACCGGTTCCGGTTTTTCGAACGCATTTTCGTACGCTTAGAAAAATAGCTTTTTACGTTACGTGACGTGTACCCTTATTAATAATTTGACTTACTCATCAATAAATTATCTTATTTTAAATCGGGACGTTTTATGACTAAGTTAGTATATATATATATATATATATATATATATATATATATATATATATATATATATATATATATATATATATATATATATATATATATATATATATATATATATATATATATATATATATATATATATATATATATATATATATATATATATATTTAGAATTATAAATTTGTATGTGATATATATGTTTGAAATATTTATCTAATGATATAAAGATAAAGTTTAAATTTGTTCGGAAATTTCAGGGTCGTCACATACATGGGGCCTATTGGGATTTCCTAGGTTACCTGAGGTTGTGAGATGCCAGTAGTAGCTGTTTGAGATGTTATGGTTTGGACAGGGAGGTTTGCTGCGGTGGTTGACGCGGGATTCTGTCGCGGTGGTTCTTCCATTTCCATTTCTTCGTCGTACTCTTCGCTCTCGTATGTCAGTGCTCTTCTACTTTGTAGAATCCCTGTCGTCCTTAAATCTTTCATGACCGTTCTGATGTGGTTATAGTTCTTTAAGACGAGCATTTTGTCTATGAGTGGTGGTGATTCTACCGATCGTGAACCTTGGAAGTTGATGGAGGTGAACGCGGTAGGCGTAAGAGGTGATTGCGTTAGCGTTCCTACCGTTGTTAATTCCATTTGTGCTTGGTTTGAGATTATCGTTTCCCTGGGTGGTGTAAACCCAGGTGGTGTGTGGCTAGAGTTGGTCATGGCGCCGATTTTGTATTTTTTTCCAAACAGAGTGTATATTATGTGTCCCACGAGGTGTGCCAATTGTTTGTACAATTCTCAGCGTAGCTTATTGTAAGATCCTATTTTCTCAGAAGGCTGGGACGCCATCCAAATGGTGGGACACCGTCCAAATTTGAAGGGGTGGACGCCGTCCAGATGAATTGGCGAGCCTGCTGTTTTGTTTTTTTTTTTGATATTACAAAGGGTTATTTTGGTATTTTCACTTTGTGGACGAATTTAAGGCACTAAATCAGTTGGGGGAGCCTCATTTACATCACTTTCACCAACCTTATCCCTTTCCACTTGAATTCTAGAGAGAGAAAAATATCTAGAGTGAGAGAGCTCAAATCAAGGAAGAAGAAGGTCGAATCGGGGCTTAGTGTGAGTTCTAAAGTTGTTCATCTAGTCCCTAGCTACATTTTGATTGTAGTGGTAAGTCTTAACCTTGATTTCCTTGTTTTAATTGTTTAAGGGTTAGGGTTTGGGTTAGGAATGAACATAAAACCCAATTGTTAGTGTTTTGGGAGGTTTTTGGGTAAGTTTGGGTCATGAGGACTCAAAGATGACTAACCTAGGGTTTTGAAATGTTAAATTGTGTATATGGGTCTTAAATGTTAGTAAATCTCTAGCACACTTAGTGGTTAAAGTGAATGGGTGTATATGGGTATGATAGTGACCCAAATGAGTGTTAACCTTAAAATGGGTCAAATGAGTCTTTGATGTCGTAAGTGGGTTAATGGGTGCGAAAATGAGATAACTTTGTGTTAAAAGGTGTATTAAGACCATAATCGAATTGTTGTTAAGGGTTTGACATAATCTCGACCTAGTGTTAGAATGAATGGTGCAAATGGGTCACGTTTGCACTATGGGCCAAATGGCACTTGTATGGCGAATAAGTTGGTTGACCAACTTGAATGAATAATTGATATATGTACTTAATGTATTAGGTACTTTGATTTGAAGTGTACGGAAGTGTTTAATCATCACCGACGTGTAAGGTGAGTGGAATAATTATGCGTGTACGTATATAATGTATTTATTTATGTAGCGTGGAATGTGGAATTGTCGTGGTGTTCAAGACACCACATTCTACATAACGAGTGGAATTGTCGCGGTGTTTAAGACACCACTCATTGGTTTGATTGACATGTGGAATAGTCGCGGTGTTTAAGACAACACATTGTCATGGGAGTGGAATTCTCGCGGTGTTTAAGACACCACTCATTGGTTTGATTGACATGTGGAATAGTCGCGGTGTTTAAGACAACACATTGTCATGGGAGTGGAATTGTCGAAGTGTTCAAGACACCACTCGTTGGTTTGATTGACATCTGGAATTGTCGCGGTGTTCAAGACACCACATTGTCATGGGGGTGAAATTGTCGCGGTGTTCAAGACATCACCCGAGGGATTAGTGATTACGCGGCGTATATACACTAATGGATGTTATGAACTCCGACGGTCTTTCGCGAGTACCGTTCCCTTGTACGATTGTTTAACCATGGTTGTGTGAATTTTGTATTAGCATATTTAATTGTGAACTATATGCTTTTGGTGTCGCTAGCTTATTATGAATTGCGGTTATTGGTTTATGCATAATGTTTGCATAGTTGTCGAATTGCTAGCTTGTATGCGGTATTGTGTAAGTGATTGTAAGTAAGTAGGTTATATATGTATATGTAAAATTATTGCATTCACTAAGCTTTAGTTTAACCTCTCGTTGTTTACCTTTTTAGGCTCCGGCGTGGACAATGAAATGTCCCGTTCTTATTGATTAAAAACGTTCCATATTAATTGATTTCGTTGCGAGGTTTTGACCTCTATATGAGACGTTTTTCAAAGACTGCATTCATTTTTAAACAAACCATAACCTTTATTTCATCAATAAAGGTTTAAAAAGCTTTACGTAGATTATCAAATAATGATAATCTAATATATCCTGTTTACACACGACCATTACATAATGGTTTACAATACAAATATGTTACAACAAAATAAGTTTCTTGAATGCAGTTTTTACACAATATCATACAAGCATGGACTCCAAATCTTGTCCTTATTTAAGTATGCGACAGCGGAAGCTCTTAATAATCACCTGAGAATAAACATGCTTAAAACGTCAACAAAAATGTTGGTGAGTTATAGGTTTAACCTATATATATCAAATCATAATAATAGACCACAAGATTTCATATTTCAATACACATCCCATACATAGAGATAAAAATCATTCATATGGTGAACACCTGGTAACCGACAATAACAAGATGCATATATAAGAATATCCCCATCATTCCGGGACACCCTTCGGATATGATATAATTTCGAAGTACTAAAGCATCCGGTACTTTGGATGGGGTTTGTTAGGCCCAATAGATCTATCTTTAGGATTCGCGTCAATTAGGGTGTCTGTTCCCTAATTCTTAGATTACCAGACTTAATAAAAAGGGGCATATTCGATTTCGATAATTCAACCATAGAATGTAGTTTCACGTACTTGTGTCTATTTTGTAAATCATTTATAAAACCTGCATGTATTCTCATCCCAAAAATATTAGATTTTAAAAGTGGGACTATAACTCACTTTCACAGATTTTTACTTCGTCGGGAAGTAAGACTTGACCAATGGTTGATTCACGAACCTATAACAATATATACATATATATCAAAGTATGTTCAAAATATATTTACAACACTTTTAATATATTTTGATGTTTTAAGTTTATTAAGTCAGCTGTCCTCGTTAGTAACCTGCAACTAGTTGTCCATAGTTAGATGTACAGAAATAAATCGATAAATATTATCTTGAATCAATCCACGACCCAGTGTATACGTATCTCAGTATTGATCACAACTCAAACTATATATATTTTGGAATCAACCTCAACCCTGTATAGCTAACTCCAACATTCACATATAGAGTGTCTATGGTTGTTCCGAAATATATATAGATGTGTCGACATGATAGGTCGAAACATTGTATACGTGTCTATGGTATCTCAAGATTACATAATATATAATACACGTTGATTAAGTTATGGTTGGAATAGATTTGTTACCAATTTTCACGTAGCTAAAATGAGAAAAATTATCCAATCTTGTTTTACCCATAACTTCTTCATTTTAAATCCGTTTTGAGTGAATCAAATTGCTATGGTTTCATATTGAACTCTATTTTATGAATCTAAACAAAAAAAGTATAGGTTTCTAGTCGGAAAAATAAGTTACAAGTCGTTTTTGTAAAGGTAGTCATTTCAGTCGAAAGAACGACGTCTAGATGACCATTTTAGAAAACATACTTCCACTTTGAGTTTAACCATAATTTTTGGATATAGTTTCATGTTCATAATAAAAATCATTTTCTCAGAATAAAAACTTTTAAATCAAAGTTTATCATAGTTTTTAATTAACTAACCCAAAACAGCCCGCGGTGTTACTACGACGGCGTAAATCCGGTTTTACGTTGTTTTTCGTGTTTCCAGGTTTTAAATTATTAAGTTAGCATATCATATAGATATAGAACATGTGTTTAGTTGATTTTAAAAGTCAAGTTAGAAGGATTAACTTTTGTTTGCGAACAAGTTTAGAATTAACTAAACTATGTTCTAGTGATTACAAGTTTAAACCTTCGAATAAGATAGCTTTATATGTATGAATCGAATGATGTTATGAACATCATTACTACCTTAAGTTCCTTGGATGAACCTACTGTAAAAGAGAAAAATGGATCTAGCTTCAATGGATTCTTGGATGGCTCAAAGTTCTTGAAGCAAAATCATGACACGAAAACAAGTTCAAGTAAGATCATCACTTGAAATAAGATTGTTATAGTTATAGAAATTGAACCAAAGTTTGAATATGATTATTACCTTGTATTAGAATGATAACCTACTGTAAGAAACAAAGATTTCTTGAGGTTGGATGATCACCTTACAAGATTGGAAGTGAGCTAGCAAACTTGAAAGTATTCTTGATTTTATGAAACTAGAACTTTTGGAATTTATGAAGAACACTTAGAACTTGAAGATAGAACTTGAGAGAGTTCAATTAGATGAAGAAAATTGAAGAATGAAAGTGTTTGTAGGTGTTTTTGGTCGTTGGTGTATGGATTAGATATAAAGGATATGTAATTTTGTTTTCATGTAAATAAGTCATGAATGATTACTCATATTTTTGTAATCTTATGAGATATTTCATGCTAGTTGCCAAATGATGGTTCCCACATGTGTTAGGTGACTCACATGGGCTGCTAAGAGCTGATCATTGGAGTGTATATACCAATAGTACATACATCTAAAAGCTGTGTATTGTACGAGTACGAATACGGGTGCATACGAGTAGAATTGTTGATGAAACTGAACGAGAATGTAATTGTAAGCATTTTTGTTAAGTAGAAGTATTTTGATAAGTGTATTGAAGTCTTTCAAAAGTGTATAAATACATATTAAAACACTACATGTATATACATTTTAACTGAGTCGTTAAGTCATCGTTAGTCGTTACATGTAAGTGTTGTTTTGAAACCTTTAGGTTAACGATCTTGTTAAATGTTGTTAACCCAATGTTTATAATAACAAAAGAGATTTTAAATTATTATATTATCATGATATTATGATGTACGAATATCTCTTAATATGATATATATACATTAAATGTCGTTACAACGATAAACGTTACATATATGTCTCGTTTCAAAATCATTAAGTTAGTAGTCTTGTTTTTACATATGTAGTTCATTGTTAATATAATTAATGATATGTTTACTTATCATAATATCATGTTAACTATATATATAACCATATATATGTCATCATATAGTTTTTTACAAGTTTTAACGTTCGTGAATCACCGGTCAACTTGGGTGGTCAATTGTCTATATGAAACCTATTTCAATTAATCAAGTCTTAACAAGTTTGATTGCTTAACATGTTGGAAACACTTAATCATGTAAACATCAATCTCAATTAATATATATAAACATGGAAAAGTTCGGGTCACTACAGTACCTACCCGTTAAATAAATTTCGTCCCGAAATTTTAAGTTGTTGAAGGTGTTGATGAATCTTCTGGAAATAGATGCGGGTATTTCTTCTTCATCTGATCTTCACGCTCCCAGCTGAACTCGGGTCCTCTACGAGCATTCCATCGAACCTTAACAATTGGTATCTTGTTTTGCTTAAGTCTTTTAACCTCACGATCCATTATTTCGACGGGTTCTTCGATGAATTGGAGTTTTTCGTTGATTTGGATTTCATCTAACGGAATAGTGAGATCTTCTTTAGCAAAACATTTCTTCAAATTCGAGACGTGGAAAGTGTTATGTACAGCCGCGAGTTGTTGAGGTAACTCAAGTCGGTAAGCTACTGGTCCGACACGATCAATAATCTTGAATGGTCCAATATACCTTGGATTT
The DNA here is from genome assembly GCF_046630445.1 of Rutidosis leptorrhynchoides. Taxonomy (NCBI): domain Eukaryota; kingdom Viridiplantae; phylum Streptophyta; class Magnoliopsida; order Asterales; family Asteraceae; genus Rutidosis; species Rutidosis leptorrhynchoides. The sequence continues at coordinate 104,893,337 of NC_092336.1, read as the reverse complement.
AATTTCCCTCGTTTACCAAATCGAACAACGCCTTTCCAAGGTGAAACTTTAAGCATGACCATCTCTCCAATTTCAAATTCTATATCTTTTCTTTTAATGTCAGCGTAGCTCTTTTGTCGACTTTGGGCGGTTTTCAACCGTTGTTGAATTTGGATGATCTTCTCGGTAGTTTCTTGTATAATCTCCGGACCCGTAATCTGTCTATCCCCCACCTCACTCCAACAAATCGGAGACCTGCACTTTCTACCATAAAGTGCTTCAAACGGCGCCATCTCAATGCTTGAATGGTAGCTGTTGTTGTAGGAAAATTCTGCTAACGGTAGATGTCGATCCCAACTGTTTCCGAAATCAATAACACATGCTCGTAGCATGTCTTCAAGCGTTTGTATCGTCCTTTCGCTCTGCCCATCAGTTTGTGGATGATAGGCAGTACTCATGTCTAGATGAGTTCCTAATGCTTGCTGTAATGTCTGCCAGAATCTTGAAATAAATCTACCATCCCTATCAGAGATAATAGAGATTGGTATTCCATGTCTGGAGACGACTTCCTTCAAATACAGTCGTGCTAACTTCTCCATCTTGTCATCTTCTCTTATTGGCAGGAAGTGTGCTGATTTGGTGAGACGATCAACTATTACCCAAATAGTATCAAAACCACTTGCAGTCCTTGGCAATTTAGTGATGAAATCCATGGTAATGTTTTCCCATTTCCATTCTGGGATTTCGGGTTGTTGAAGTAGACCCGATGGTTTCTGATGCTCAGCTTTGACCTTAGAACACGTCAAACATTCTCCTACGTATTTAGCAACATCGGCTTTCATACCCGGCCACCAAAAATGTTTCTTGAGATCCTTGTACATCTTCCCCGTTCCAGGATGTATTGAGTATCTGGTTTTATGAGCTTCTCTAAGTACCATTTCTCTCATATCTCCAAATTTTGGTACCCAAATCCTTTCAGCCCTATACCGGGTTCCGTCTTCCCGAATATTAAGATGCTTCTCCGATCCTTTGGGTATTTCATCCTTTAAATTTCCCTCTTTTAAAACTCCTTGTTGCGCCTCCTTTATTTGAGTAGTAATGTTATTATGAATCATTATATTCATAGATTTTACTCGAATGGGTTCTCTATCCTTCCTGCTCAAGGCATCGGCTACCACATTTGCCTTCCCCGGGTGGTAACGAATCTCAAAATCGTAATCATTCAATAATTCAATCCACCTACGCTGCCTCATATTCAGTTGTTTCTGATTAAATATGTGTTGAAGACTTTTGTGGTCGGTATATATAATACTTTTGACCCCATATAAGTAGTGCCTCCAAGTCTTTAATGCAAAAACAACCGCGCCTAATTCCAAATCATGCGTCGTATAATTTTGTTCGTGAATCTTCAATTGTCTAGACGCATAAGCAATCACCTTCGTTCGTTGCATTAATACACAACCGAGACCTTGCTTTGATGCGTCACAATAAATCACAAAATCATCATTCCCTTCAGGCAATGACAATATAGGTGCCGTAGTTAGCTTTTTCTTCAATAACTGAAACGCTTTCTCTTGTTCATCATTCCATTCAAATTTCTTCCCTTTATGCGTTAATGCAGTCAAGGGTTTTGCTATTCTGGAAAAGTCTTGGATGAACCTTCTGTAGTAACCAGCTAGTCCTAAAAACTGGCGTATGTGTTTCGGAGTTTTCGGGGTTTCCCACTTTTCAACAGTTTCTATCTTTGCCGGATCCACCTTAATACCTTCTTTGTTCACTATGTGACCGAGGAATTGAACTTCTTCCAACCAAAATGCACACTTTGAAAACTTAGCGTACAATTCTTCCTTCCTCAATACTTCTAACACCTTTCTCAAATGTTCACCGTGTTCTTGGTCATTCTTTGAGTAAATAAGTATGTCATCAATGAAAACAATGACAAACTTGTCAAGGTATGGTCCACACACTCGGTTCATAAGGTCCATGAACACAGCTGGTGCATTAGTTAAACCAAACGGCATGACCATAAACTCGTAATGACCGTAACGTGTTCTGAAAGCAGTCTTTGGAATATCATCTTCTTTCACCCGCATTTGATGATACCCGGAACGTAAGTCAATCTTTGAATAAACAGACGAGCCTTGTAGTTGATCAAATAAGTCGTCGATTCTCGGTAGTGGGTAGCGGTTCTTGGTGGTAAGTTTGTTCAACTCTCGGTAGTCGATACACAACCTGAATGTACCATCTTTCTTCTTGACAAACAAAACAGGAGCTCCCCACGGTGATGTGCTTGGTCGAATGAAACCACGCTCTAAAAGTTCTTGTAATTGGCTTTGCAGTTCTTTCATCTCGCTGGGTGCGAGTCTGTAAGGAGCACGAGCTATTGGTGCAGCTCCTGGTACAAGATCTATTTGAAATTCAACGGATCGATGTGGGGGTAATCCCGGTAATTCTTTCGGAAATACATCGGGAAATTCTTTTGCAATGGGAACATCATTGATGCTCTTTTCTTCAGTTTGTACTTTCTCGACGTGTGCTAGAACAGCATAGCAACCTTTTCTTATTAGTTTTTGTGCCTTCAAATTACTAATAAGATGTAGCTTCGTGTTGCCCTTTTCTCCGTACACCATTAAGGGTTTTCCTTTTTCTCGTATAATGCGAATTGCATTTTTGTAACAAACGATCTCCGCTTTCACTTCTTTCAACCAGTCCATACCGATTATCACATCAAAACTCCCTAACTCTACTGGTATCAAATCAATCTTAAATGTTTCGCTAACCAGTTTAATTTCTCGATTCCGACATATATTATCTGCTGAAATTAATTTACCATTTGCTAATTCGAGTAAAAATTTACTATCCAAAGGCGTCAATGGACAACTTAATTTAGCACAAAAATCTCTACTCATATAGCTTCTATCCGCACCCGAATCAAATAAAACGTAAGCAGATTTATTGTCAATAAGAAACGTACCCGTAACAAGCTCCGGGTCTTCCTGTGCCTCTACCGCATTAATATTGAAAACTCTTCCACGGCCTTGTCCATTCGTGTTCTCCTGGTTCGGGCAATTTCTAATAATGTGGCCTGGTTTTCCACATTTATAACAAACTACATTGGCATAACTTGCTCCGACACTACTTGCTCCGCCATTACTCGTTCCGACACCATTTGTTCCTTTCGTTCTATTAACCCCTGGTCCGTAGACCTCACACTTCGCCGCGCTATGACCATTTCTTTTACACTTGTTGCAAAATTTGGTGCAGAACCCCGAGTGATTCTTTTCACACCTTTGGCATAGTTGCTTCTGATTGTTGTTGTTGTTGCGGTTATTATTGTTGTTGGGATGATTGTTGTAGTTGCTGTTGTTGTTGTTGTTGTTGTTGTTGTTGGGCCGTTTGTTGTAGTTGCGATTGATGTTGCGATTGTTGGGATAATTGTTGCGATTATTGTTGTAATTGCTGTTGTTGTTGTATTGGTGATTCTTATCACCGTTTTCCTCCCACTTTCTTTTGACTTGCTTCACATTGGCCTCTTCAGCAGTCTGTTCTTTAATTCTTTCTTCAATCTGGTTCACTAGTTTGTGAGCCATTCTACATGCCTGTTGTATGGAGGCGGGCTCGTGTGAACTTATATCTTCTTGGATTCTTTCCGGTAATCCTTTCACAAACGCGTCGATCTTCTCTTCCTCATCTTCGAATGCTCCCGGACACAATAGGCACAATTCTGTGAATCGTCTTTCGTACGTGGTAATATCAAATCCTTGGGTTCGTAACACTCTAAGTTCTGTCTTGAGCTTATTGACCTCGGTTCTGGGACGGTACTTCTCGTTCATCAAGTGCTTGAATGCTGACCACGGTAGTGCGTACGCATCATCTTGTCCCACTTGCTCTAGATAGGTATTCCACCATGTTAACGCAGAACCTGTGAAGGTATGCGTAGCGTACTTCACTTTGTCCTCTTCAGTACACTTACTTATGGCAAACACCGATTCAACCTTCTCGGTCCACCGTTTCAATCCGATCGGTCCTTCGGTTCCATCAAATTCCAAAGGTTTGCAGGCAGTGAATTCTTTGTAGGTGCATCCTACACGATTTCCTGTACTGCTAGATCCAAGGTTATTGTTGGTATGTAGCGCAGCCTGTACTGCGGCTATGTTTGAAGCTAGAAAAGTACGGAATTCCTCTTCATTCATATTCACGGTGTGTCGAGTAGTCGGTGCCATTTCCTTCAAAATAGTTAAATGGAACAAGTTAATCATACAGAATATTAAGAGTAGTTAATAGTATTTCGTAGCATAATATGAACTCATTTATAAAAGCTTTTTCTTCATATTAGCGTTTTATAAGTTTAAATTCGGGTAGTACCTACCCGTTAAGTTCATACTTAGTAGCTAATATACAATTCAACTACTACAATTCTATATGAAAAACTGATTATAATAATATTTCGCGTTCAAACTTTTATACAATATTTTACAAACTTACAATACCGCTTATTTTACATAACGCATGAAATATAGCACACAATAACTTTGATACAAGATAGTTGTGAAGACAATTCTAGCTAGTACACAAGTCGTTCAGCAAAGGCAATAAAGACACGTAATTCATACGTCCAGAAACAAGTCATGCATTCTGGTTTTACTAGGACTACTTCCCATCCTTGGTCTTGTGCAACATAACCGTTATGGCCGTTGATAAGACAGCGTGTTGTAACGTCATCAAAGGGACGAGGGTTACGTAATGTCCAACAGTCCCGTAATAATCTAAAAACCTCATTTCTTACCCCAATTACCGACTCCGTCACTTGTGGAAACATTTTGTTTAATAGTTGTAGCCCGATGTTCTTGTTCTCACTTTGGTGAGAAGCGAACATTACTAATCCGTAAGCATAACATGCTTCTTTATGTTTCATGTTAGCCGCTTTTTCTAAATCACGAAGTCCAATATTCGGATATATTGAGTCAAAATAATTTCTTAACCCGTTGCGTAAAATAGCATTTGGGTTCCCCGCAATATATGCGTCAAAGTAAACACATCGTAACTTATGGGTTTCCCAATGTGATATCCCCCATCTTTCAAACGAAAGTCTCTTATAAACCAAGACATTCTTGGAACGTTCTTCGAATGTCTTACAAACTGATCTCGCCTTAAATAGTTGTGCCGAAGAATTCTGGCCGACTCTAGACAAGATTTCATCAATCATGTCTCCGGGTAGGTCTCTTAAAATATTGGGTTGTCTATCCATTTTGTGTTTTTAAACTGTAAAATAGACAAGAGTTAGATTCATAAAAAAATACTTATTAATACAAGCAATTTTTACATATATCATAAAGCATAAGAACACTATATTCCATATATTACACCACACGAATACAACTATCTTATTCCGACTCGCTCGTTTCTTCTTCTTCGGTTTTGGTTCGTTTTGCCAAGTTTCTAGGGATATATGATGTTCCCCTAATACGAGCCGTCGTTGTCCACATTGGTTTAGAAAAACCTGGTGGTTTAGAGGTTCCCGGGTCATTGTTATAACTTAAGGACTTCGGGGGTTGACGATACATATAAAGTTCATCGGGGTTGGAATTAGATTTCTCTATTTTTATGCCCTTTCCCTTATTATTTTCTTTTGCCTTTTTAAATTCAGTTGGGGTAATTTCTATAACATCATCGGAATTCTCGTCGGAATCCGATTCATCGGAGAATTGGTAATCCTCCCAATATTTTGCTTCCTTGGCGGAAACACCATTGACCATAATTAACTTTGGTCGGTTGGTTGAGGATTTTCTTTTACTTAACCGTTTTATTATTTCCCCCACCGGTTCTATTTCTTCATCCGGTTCCGATTCTTCTTCCGGTTCCGATTCTTCTTCCGGTTCCGACTCTTCTTCCGGTTCCTCTTCGGGAACTTGTGAATCAGTCCACAAATCATTCCAATTTACATTTGACTCTTCATTATTATTAGGTGAGTCAATGGGACTTGTTCTAGAGGTAGACATCTATCACATAATATCAAACACGTTAAGAGATTAATATATCACATAATATTCATATGTTAAAAATATATAGTTTCCAACAAAAATGTTAAGCAATCATTTTTAAAGAAAACACGGTCGAAGTCCAGACTCACTAATGCATCCTAACAAACTCGATAAGACACACTAATGCAAATTTTCTGGTTCTCTAAGACCAACGCTCGGATACCAACTGAAATGTCCCGTTCTTATTGATTAAAAACGTTCCATATTAATTGATTTCGTTGCGAGGTTTTGACCTCTATATGAGACGTTTTTCAAAGACTGCATTCATTTTTAAACAAACCATAACCTTTATTTCATCAATAAAGGTTTAAAAAGCTTTACGTAGATTATCAAATAATGATAATCTAATATATCCTGTTTACACACGACCATTACATAATGGTTTACAATACAAATATGTTACAACAAAATAAGTTTCTTGAATGCAGTTTTTACACAATATCATACAAGCATGGACTCCAAATCTTGTCCTTATTTAAGTATGCGACAGCGGAAGCTCTTAATAATCACCTGAGAATAAACATGCTTAAAACGTCAACAAAAATGTTGGTGAGTTATAGGTTTAACCTATATATATCAAATCATAATAATAGACCACAAGATTTCATATTTCAATACACATCCCATACATAGAGATAAAAATCATTCATATGGTGAACACCTGGTAACCGACAATAACAAGATGCATATATAAGAATATCCCCATCATTCCGGGACACCCTTCGGATATGATATAATTTCGAAGTACTAAAGCATCCGGTACTTTGGATGGGGTTTGTTAGGCCCAATAGATCTATCTTTAGGATTCGCGTCAATTAGGGTGTCTGTTCCCTAATTCTTAGATTACCAGACTTAATAAAAAGGGGCATATTCGATTTCGATAATTCAACCATAGAATGTAGTTTCACGTACTTGTGTCTATTTTGTAAATCATTTATAAAACCTGCATGTATTCTCATCCCAAAAATATTAGATTTTAAAAGTGGGACTATAACTCACTTTCACAGATTTTTACTTCGTCGGGAAGTAAGACTTGACCACTGGTTGATTCACGAACCTATAACAATATATACATATATATCAAAGTATGTTCAAAATATATTTACAACACTTTTAATATATTTTGATGTTTTAAGTTTATTAAGTCAGCTGTCCTCGTTAGTAACCTACAACTAGTTGTCCATAGTTAGATGTACAGAAATAAATCGATAAATATTATCTTGAATCAATCCACGACCCAGTGTATACGTATCTCAGTATTGATCACAACTCAAACTATATATATTTTGGAATCAACCTCAACCCTGTATAGCTAACTCCAACATTCACATATAGAGTGTCTATGGTTGTTCCGAAATATATATAGATGTGTCGACATGATAGGTCGAAACATTGTATACGTGTCTATGGTATCTCAAGATTACATAATATATAATACACGTTGATTAAGTTATGGTTGGAATAGATTTGTTACCAATTTTCACGTAGCTAAAATGAGAAAAATTATCCAATCTTGTTTTACCCATAACTTCTTCATTTTAAATCCGTTTTGAGTGAATCAAATTGCTATGGTTTCATATTGAACTCTATTTTATGAATCTAAACAAAAAAAGTATAGGTTTCTAGTCGGAAAAATAAGTTACAAGTCGTTTTTGTAAAGGTAGTCATTTCAGTCGAAAGAACGACGTCTAGATGACCATTTTAGAAAACATACTTCCACTTTGAGTTTAACCATAATTTTTGGATATAGTTTCATGTTCATAATAAAAATCATTTTCTCAGAATAAAAACTTTTAAATCAAAGTTTATCATAGTTTTTAATTAACTAACCCAAAACAGCCCGCGGTGTTACTACGACGGCGTAAATCCGGTTTTACGTTGTTTTTCGTGTTTCCAGGTTTTAAATTATTAAGTTAGCATATCATATAGATATAGAACATGTGTTTAGTTGATTTTAAAAGTCAAGTTAGAAGGATTAACTTTTGTTTGCGAACAAGTTTAGAATTAACTAAACTATGTTCTAGTGATTACAAGTTTAAACCTTCGAATAAGATAGCTTTATATGTATGAATCGAATGATGTTATGAACATCATTACTACCTTAAGTTCCTTGGATGAACCTACTGTAAAAGAGAAAAATGGATCTAGCTTCAATGGATTCTTGGATGGCTCAAAGTTCTTGAAGCAAAATCATGACACGAAAACAAGTTCAAGTAAGATCATCACTTGAAATAAGATTGTTATAGTTATAGAAATTGAACCAAAGTTTGAATATGATTATTACCTTGTATTAGAATGATAACCTACTGTAAGAAACAAAGATTTCTTGAGGTTGGATGATCACCTTACAAGATTGGAAGTGAGCTAGCAAACTTGAAAGTATTCTTGATTTTATGAAACTAGAACTTTTGGAATTTATGAAGAACACTTAGAACTTGAAGATAGAACTTGAGAGAGTTCAATTAGATGAAGAAAATTGAAGAATGAAAGTGTTTGTAGGTGTTTTTGGTCGTTGGTGTATGGATTAGATATAAAGGATATGTAATTTTGTTTTCATGTAAATAAGTCATGAATGATTACTCATATTTTTGTAATCTTATGAGATATTTCATGCTAGTTGCCAAATGATGGTTCCCACATGTGTTAGGTGACTCACATGGGCTGCTAAGAGCTGATCATTGGAGTGTATATACCAATAGTACATACATCTAAAAGCTGTGTATTGTACGAGTACGAATACGGGTGCATACGAGTAGAATTGTTGATGAAACTGAACGAGAATGTAATTGTAAGCATTTTTGTTAAGTAGAAGTATTTTGATAAGTGTATTGAAGTCTTTCAAAAGTGTATAAATACATATTAAAACACTACATGTATATACATTTTAACTGAGTCGTTAAGTCATCGTTAGTCGTTACATGTAAGTGTTGTTTTGAAACCTTTAGGTTAACGATCTTGTTAAATGTTGTTAACCCAATGTTTATAATAACAAAAGAGATTTTAAATTATTATATTATCATGATATTATGATGTACGAATATCTCTTAATATGATATATATACATTAAATGTCGTTACAACGATAAACGTTACATATATGTCTCGTTTCAAAATCATTAAGTTAGTAGTCTTGTTTTTACATATGTAGTTCATTGTTAATATAATTAATGATATGTTTACTTATCATAATATCATGTTAACTATATATATAACCATATATATGTCATCATATAGTTTTTTACAAGTTTTAACGTTCGTGAATCACCGGTCAACTTGGGTGGTCAATTGTCTATATGAAACCTATTTCAATTAATCAAGTCTTAACAAGTTTGATTGCTTAACATGTTGGAAACATTTAATCATGTAAACATCAATCTCAATTAATATATATAAACATGGAAAAGTTCGGGTCACTACAGACAAGGGCAAAGGTATTCTTTAGGAATAGTAGTGGCTCTCGGGGGTTTAGCTTGTTGGAAGTTCGGCCAAGATTTGGGTAGTTTAACCCCAAACACCATGCTCTAGTGTCGTTTGGAAATTAAACTAGTACGGTCGAAACTTGTATTTTTGAACGAAACTCGTAAAACGGCTGATGTGGGCCCGATGTTGTAAAACTTGATTTTATTGTGGAAATCTCTTAGTTTAACTTATATTGACATGTTGTGAAAAGGTTTTCGTTTAAAAGTGTCGGGAAGTGGGTTTTCCGCTCATGTAAGTTGGACATCCAGATCAGAACCTGGCAGTTCATTTGGATGCCGTCCAGATCTTCTGGACGCCGTCTAAGGCTTCTTTGCTGGACGCCGTCTAGATAACTGGATGCCGTCCAGATGTATTGCTTCAGAAATATTTTTTTTAAGCGTGTTTTTGGTATATCGAAGTCGGGTTGTTACAAGTGGTATCAGGGCATGGTCTAAGGGATTTGGGCTACTTTAGATAGGTGCCTAGACTTAGACTTTATTGTATATGCGCGTTATGCGGGACTTGTAGGAGACGGGTCAGACCGGGAATTCGTTAGTGCCTAGGTTTAGGTGAACTAACTATGTGCTAATTGTTTTGTGTTATTTTTGCAATCATCAAGCGAGATAGACGTTGTACTAGCAAGTTAATGCGACGTGCTAGCGTAACAATGATTAGCTACCATTGTTACGGGTTCAAATCGTGTCAAACAAGCGATGTACGATGATTGTTGAGCAAGATGGGGCGGTGAGGTGTATATGTATATATTTGTGTCTTGTCCTCTCGTTTCATTGTTTAATCTATTTCCGTTTTATAGTATGAAGACGAGAAAGGGACCCGAGAACAATGATGGAGGTACGAGTGAGGATGTTGAGTTCACGGCCAAAGTTGAGGCCATCTTCAAACGTCAAAAAGCTGAGTTTCGCGAAGACGTTAGGAAAATGTTTCTAGATTCAATTGACGATCAAGTAGTCAATATGGTTAAGGAACAAGTTAAGCTTGTTCTACAATAAGACAATGTGGGAAGAAGGGACTTCTTTTATAAGAATTTCAAGGATTCTCAACCTCCCACTTTCGATGGCGAAAGGGATCCGTAAAAAGCAATCGTTGGATCTCCGATATGGAGGGGGCTTTTCGAACTTGTGAATGCCGTCTCGAAAAGAAGACGAGGTATGGTTGTAGCATGTTACGGAGTGATGCCAAGTTGTGGTGGGACGCGAAAATCCAACTTTACGGTGAAGAACAATGTATGGATTTCACTTGGGACTAGTTCAAGGCGGAGTTTTTCAACGAGTACCGAACTTCGGCCGATCTTACTATACTTAAGGACGAGTTGTGTGCCTTGAGGCAAGCGTCAATGGATTTGAACACTCTCAAATCCGTCTTCTTGTCAAAGACCCAATTTTTCCCGGAGTAGGTCGGGAACGATAAAATGTTGAAGGAAGACTTCTATCGAATCTTGAACGACAACTATCAAGATAAGATTAGTGTAAACGTGGTGAAAAGCTTTGATGAGTTGTTTGATATTGCCAAAGGTTTTGAGTCGCTCGCTTTGAGAAAGAGTGGCTTTACTTTTGGCAACAGGAAGTTCGAAGCTACTAGTTATACGAGCAAGAAGAGTAAAGGTGCAACCGAGAGTGTCGGTAGTGTGAAGAAAGGTGCTTCCGGAGCTTTTCCTTATTCTTGTCACAATTGTGGGCGAAGGGGAAATATGGCCCGTGATTGTTCCAAACCATCTACTACAACCAAACTCACTTGTTATAATTGTGGTAAAGAAGGGCACCGAAGGCTGGAGTGCCCCGATTTGAACACCGATCATGTTAAACGGTTGGAGAAAGCGGCGGGCACGGCTAGGGGTCGCAACTACTTGATGACGAATGATGAGACCAAGCAATCCAATGAAGTTGTCTCAGGTACTTTCATGGTTAACTCTAATCCGGGAAGGATCCTATTTGATAGCGGTGCTAATTTGTCGTTTGTCTCTCCAAGATTCGTGTCTAAGCTTGATAAACCACTAGCTAAGTTAAGTCATCCGGTAGAAGTTGAAATAGCGGATGGTAAGATGGTGCTAGGGGTTGATGTTTGTAATGATTGTGATATTGTGTTTGGTTTTGAAACGTTTAAAATTGATCTTATCCCGATGACCTTGGGTGAATTCGATATTGTCGTTGGTATGGATTGGCTCGATCGCTATAAAGCCGATATTGCATGCCATGAAAAATCTATTCGTGTGAAGACCCCAAGTGGGGGAGAGTTAATTATTCATGGCGAGAGACGGAGAAGACTTGTGCCATTATGCACTTATGCACGGGCACGTCATTTTCTTGTTAGTGGTGGCATGACTTTTCTTGCTCATGTAGTTGATACTTGTGAAGAGCCACCATCCATTCGTGAAATTCCGGTGGTTAGTGAATTCAAAGACGTTTTTCCGGATGAATTACCGGGTTTTCCGGCGGAAAGACAAGTTGAATTTCGCATTGAGTTGGTTCCGGGGGCTACTCCCATTGCTAAAACTCCTTATCGTTTAGCACCAACGGAGATGCAAGAGTTGTTAAATCAAACCCAAGAGTTGCTTGAAAAGGGTTTTATTCGACCGAGTGCTTCACCATGGGGCGCTCCGGTTTTATTCGTGAAGAAGAAGGATGGTAGTATGCGGATGTGCATCGATTATCGGGAGTTGAATAAAATGACGATAAAGAATCGTTATCCATTGCCTCGGATTGACGATTTATTTGACCATCTCCAAGGTGCAACGTATTTCTCTAAGATTGACCGACGGTCCGGCTATCACCAAATGCGGGTCCGTGAGGAAGATATTGAGAAAATGGCTTTTCGAACGCGTTACGGGCATTATGAGTTTGTAGTTATGCCTTTTGGTCTTATGAATGCACTGGCGGCATTCATGGATCTTATGAACCGAGTGTGCCAACCTATGTTGGACAAGTCAGTGATTGTGTTCATTGACGACATACTTGTCTATTCGAAGTGTATGAAGGAACATGAACATCATTTGTGTGGTGTGTTGAAGACGTTGCGGAAGGAGAAGTTGTATGCAAAATTCTCCAAATGTGAATTTTGGCTAAGGGAAGTTCAATTCCTTGGCCATATTGTGAACAAGGATGGTATTCAAGTAGATCCGGGGAAGATTGTGATGGTGAAGAGTTGGGGATGACCGACTACGCCTACGGAAATCCGAAGTTTTCTCGGATTGGCCTGTTATTATCGTCAGTTTATCCAAGACTTTTCTAAAATCGCTTCTCCATTGACAAAATTAACGAGAAAGAACGCGAGATTTAATTGGGAAAACGAGAAAGAAATTGCTTTCCAATTGTTAAAAGAAAAGTTATGTCAAGCTTTGGTATTAGTGTTGCCGGAAGGTGTAGAAGACATGACGGTTTATTGTGATGCTTCTTTAAATGAGATCGGTTGTGTTCTAATGCAACGAGGTAAAGTCATCGCGTATGCCTCTCGACAATTAAAGGAACACGAAACGAGATATCCGACTCATGATCTTGAGTTGGCGGTGGTTGTACATGCGTTGAAAATTTGGCGCCATTACTTGTATGGTGTCAAGTGTACGATTTATTCGGATCACAAGAGCTTAAAACATCTTTTTGATCAACGAGATTTGAATTATCGTCAACGAAGATGGATGGATGTGGTGAAAGACTATGATTGTGAAATACTTTATGAAATGTCCCATTCATATAGATTATAAACGTTCCATATTAATTGATTTCGTCGCGAGGTTTTGACCTCTATATGAGACGATTTTCAAAGACTGCATTCATTTTTAAAACAACCATAACTTCTATTTTATCGATAAAGGTTTAAAAAAAACATTTCGTAGATTATCAAATAATGATAATCTAAAATATACCGTTTACACACGACCATTACATAATGGTTTACAATAAAAATATATTACATCAAAATAAGTTTCTTGAATGCAGTTTTTACACAATATCATACACGCATGGACTCCAAATCCTGTCCTTATTTTAGAATGCAACAGCGGAAGCTCTTAATAATCACCTGAGAATAAACATGCTTAAAACGTTAAAAAAAATGTTGGTGAGTTATAGGTTTAACCTATATATTATCAAATCATAATAATAGACCACAAGATTTTATTTTTATAACACCTCTCATATCAGGCATTTCGCAAACTGCATAGAGATAAAAATTATTCATATGGTGAACACCTGGTAACCAACATTAACAAGATGCATATAGAATATCCCCATCATTCCGGGACACCTATTGGACATGATAAACTCGAAGTACTAAAGCATTCCAAATTCCATAATGGGGGTTGTTAGTTCCCGTAGATCTACCTTTAGGATTCGCGTCAATTAGGGGCCAGTTGTAGTGACCCGAACTTTTCCATGTTTATATATATTAATTGAGATTGATATTTACATGATTAAATGTTTCCAACATGTTAATCAATCAAACTTGTTAAGACTTGATTAATTGAAATAGGTTTCATATAGACAATTGACCACCCAAGTTGACCGGTGATTCACGAACGTTAAAACTTGTAAAAACTATATGATGACATATATATGGTTATATATATATAGTTAACATGATATTATGATATGTAAACATATCATTAAGTATATTAACAATGAACTACATATGTAAAAACAAGACTACTAACTTAATGATTTTGAAACGAGACATATATGTAACGATTATCGTTGTAACGACATTTAATGTATATATATCATATTAAGAGATATTCGTACATCATAATATCATGATAATATAATAATTTAAAATCTCTTTTGATATTATAAACATTGGGTTAACAACATTTAACAAGATCGTTAACCTAAAGGTTTCAAAACAACATTTACATGTAACGACTAACGATGACTTAACGACTCAGTTAAAATGTATATACATGTAGTGTTTTAATATGTATTCATACACTTTTTAAAGACTTCAAGACACTTATCAAAATACTTCTACTTAACAAAAATGCTTACAATTACATCCTCGTTCAGTTTCATCAACAATTCTACTCGTATGCACCCGTATTCGTACTCGTACAATACACAGCTTTTAGATGTATGTACTATTGGTATATACACTCCAATTATCAGCTCTTAGCAGCCCATGTGAGTCACCTAACACATGTAGGAACCATCATTTGGCAACTAGCATGAAATATCTCATAAAATTACAAAAATATGAGTAATCATTCATGACTTATTTACATGAAAACAAAATTACATATCCTTTATATCTAATCCATACACCAACGACCAAAAACACCTACAAACACTTTCATTCTTCAATTTTCTTCATCTAATTGATCACTCTCAAGTTCTATCTTCAAGTTCTAAGTGTTCTTCATAAATTCCAAAAGTTCTAGTTTCATAAAATCAAGAATACTTTCAAGATTGCTAGCTCACTTCCAATCTTGTAAGGTGATCATCCAACCTCAAGAAATCTTTGTTTCTTACAGTAGATTATCATTCTAATACAAGGTAATAATCATATTCAAACTTTGGTTCAATTTCTATAACTATAACAATCTTATTTCAAGTGATGATCTTACTTGAACTTGTTTTCGTGTCATGATTTTGCTTCAAGAACTTTGAGCCATCCAAGGATCCATTGAAGCTAGATCCATTTTTCTCTTTTCCAGTAGGTTCATCCAAGGAACTTAAGGTAGTAATGATGTTCATAACATCATTCGATTCATACATATAAAGCTATCTTATTCGAAGGTTTAAACTTGTAATCACTAGAACATAGTTTAGTTAATTCTAAACTTGTTCGCAAACAAAAGTTAATCCTTCTAACTTGACTTTTAAAATCAACTAAACACATGTTCTATATCTATATGATATGCTAACTTAATGATTTAAAACCTGGAAACACGAAAAACACCGTAAAACCGGATTTACGCCGTCGTAGTAACACCGCGGGCTGTTTTGGGTTAGTTAATTAAAAACTATGATAAACTTTGATTTAAAAGTTGTTATTCTGAGAAAATGATTTTTATTATGAACATGAAACTATATCCAAAAATTATGGTTAAACTCAAAGTGGAAGTATGTTTTCTAAAATGGTCATCTAGACGTCGTTCTTTCGACTGAAATGACTACCTTTACAAAAACGACTTGTAACTTATTTTTCCGACTATAAACCTATACTTTTTCTGTTTAGATTCATAAAATAGAGTTCAATATGAAACCATAGCAATTTGATTCACTCAAAACGGATTTAAAATGAAGAAGTTATGGGTAAAACAAGATTGGATAATTTTTCTCATTTTAGCTACGTGAAAATTGGTAACAAATCTATTCCAACCATAACTTAATCAACTTGTATTGTATATTATGTAATCTTGAGATACCATAGACACGTATACAATGTTTCGACCTATCATGTCGACACATCTATATATATTTCGGAACAACCATAGACACTCTATATGTGAATGTTGGAGTTAGCTATACAGGGTTGAGGTTGATTCCAAAATATATATAGTTTGAGTTGTGAACAATACTGAGATACGTATACACTGGGTCGTGGATTGATTCAAGATAATATTTATCGATTTATTTCTGTACATCTAACTGTGGACAACTAGTTGTAGGTTACTAACGAGGACAGCTGACTTAATAAACTTAAAACATCAAAATATATTAAAAGTGTTGTAAATATATTTTGAACATACTTTGATATATATGTATATATTGTTATAGGTTCGTGAATCAACCAGTGGCCAAGTCTTACTTCCCGACGAAGTAAAAATCTGTGCAAGTGAGTTATAGTCCCACTTTTAAAATCTAATATTTTTGGGATGAGAATACATGCAGGTTTTATAAATGATTTACAAAATAGACACAAGTACGTGAAACTACATTCTATGGTTGAATTATCGAAATCGAATATGCCCCTTTTTATTAAGTCTGGTAATCTAAGAATTAGGGAACAGACACCCTAATTGACGCGAATCCTAAAGATAGATCTATCGGGCCCAACAAGCCCCATCCAAAGTACCGGATGCTTTAGTACTTCGAAATTTATATCATATCCGAAGGGTGTCCCGGAATGATGGGGATATTCTTATATATGCATTTTGTTAATGTCGGTTACCAGGTGTTCACCATATGAATGATTTTTATCTCTATGTATGGGATGTGTATTGAAATATGAAATCTTGTGGTCTATTATTATGATTTGATATATATAGGTTAAACCTATAACTCACCAACATTTTTGTTGACGTTTTAAGCATGTTTATTCTCAGGTGATTATTAAGAGCTTCCGCTGTCGCATACTTAAATAAGGACGAGATTTGGAGTCCATGCTTGTATGATATTGTGTAAAAACTGCATTCAAGAAACTTATTTTGTTGTAACATATTTGTATTGTAAACCATTATGTAATGGTCGTGTGTAAACAGGATATTTTAGATTATCATTATTTGATAATCTACGTAAAGCTTTTTAAACCTTTATTGATGAAATAAAGGTTATGGTTTATTTTAAAATGAATGCAGTCTTTGAAAAACGTCTCATATAGAGGTCAAAACCTCGCAACGAAATCAATTAATATGGAACGTTTTTAATCAATAAGAACGGGACATTTCAGTTGGTATCCGAGCGTTGGTCTTAGAGAACCAGAAAATTTGCATTAGTGTGTCTTATCGAGTTTGTTAGGATGCATTAGTGATTCTGGACTTCGACCGTGTTTTCTTTAAAAATGATTGCTTAACATTTTTGTTGGAAACTATATATTTTTAACATATGAATATTATGTGATATATTAATCTCTTAACGTGTTTGATATTATGTGATAGATGTCTACCTCTAGAACAAGTCCCATTGACTCACCTAATAATAATGAAGAGTCAAATGTAAATTGGAATTATTCGTGGACTGGTTCACAAGTTCCCGAAGAGGAACCGGAAGAAGAGTCAGAACCGGAAGAAGAATCGGAACCGGACGAAGAATCGGAACCGGAAGAAGAATCGGAACCGGTGGGGGAAATAATAAAACGGTTAAGTAAAAGAGAATCCTCAACCAACCGACCAAGGTTAATTATGGTCAATGGTGTTTCCGCCAAGGAAGCAAAATATTGGGAGGATTACCAATTCTCCGATGAATCGGATTCCGACGAGAATTCCAATGATGTTATAGAAATTACCCCAACTGAATTTAAAAAGGCAAAAGAAAATAATAAGGGAAAGGGCATAAAAATAGAGAAATCTAATTCCAACCCCGATGAACTTTATATGTATCGTCAACCCCCGAAGTTCTTAAGTTGTAACAATGACCCGGGAACCTCTAAACCACCAGGTTTTTCTAAACCAATGTGGACAACGACGGCTCGTATTAGGGGAACATCATATATCCCTAGAAACTTGGCAAAACGAACCAAAACCGAAGAAGAAGAAACGACCGAGTCGGAATAAGATAGTTGTATTCGTGTGGTGTAATATATGTAATATAGTGTTCTTATGCTTTATGATATATGTAAAAATTGCTTGTATTAATAAGTATTTTTTTATGAATCTAACTCTTGTCTATTTTACAGTTTAAAAACACAAAATGGATAGACAACCCAATATTTTAAGAGACCTACCCGGAGACATGATTGATGAAATCTTGTCTAGAGTCGGCCAGAATTCCTCGGCACAACTATTTAAGGCGAGATCAGTTTGTAAGACATTCGAAGAACGTTCCAAGAATGTCTTGGTTTACAAGAGACTTTCGTTTGAAAGATGGGGGATATCACATTGGGAAACCCATAAGTTACGATGTGTTTACTTTGACGCATATATTGCGGGGAACCCAAATGCTATTTTACGCAACGGGTTAAGAAATTATTTTGACTCAATATATCCGAATATTGGACTTCGTGATTTAGAAAAAGCGGCTAACATGCAACATAAAGAAGCATGTTATGCTTACGGATTAGTAATGTTCGCTTCTCACCAAAGTGAGAACAAGAACATCGGGCTACAACTATTAAACAAAACGTTTCCACAAGTGACGGAGTCGGTAATTGGGGTAAGAAATGAGGTTTTTAGATTATTACGGGACTGTTGGACATTACGTAACCCTCGTTCCTTTGACGATGTTACAACACGCTGTCTTATCAACGGCCATAACGGTTATGTTGCACAAGACCAAGGATGGGAAGTAGTCCTAGTAAAACCAGAATGCATGACTTGTTTCTGGACGTATGAATTACGTGTCTTTATTGCCTTTGCTGAACGACTTGTGTACTAGCTAGAATTATCTTCACAACTATCTTGTATCAAAATTATTGTGTGCTATATTTCATGCTTTATGTAAAATAAGCGGTATTGTAAGTTTGTAAAATATTGTATAAAAGTTTGAACGCGAAATATTATTATAATCAGTTTTTCATATAGAATTGTAGTAGTTGAATTGTATATTAGCTACTAAGTATGAACTTAACGGGTAGGTACTACCCGAATTTAAACTTATAAAACGCTAATATGAAGAAAAAGCTTTTATAAATGAGTTCATATTATGCTACGAAATACTATTAACTACTCTTAATATTCTGTATGATTAACTTGTTCCATTTGACTATTTTGAAGGAAATGGCACCGACTACTCGACACACCGTGAATATGAATGAAGAGGAATTCCGTACTTTTCTAGCTTCAAACATAGCCGCAGTACAGGCTGCGCTACATACCAACAATAACCTTGGATCTAGCAGTATAGGAAATCATGTAGGATGTGTAGTGACCCGAACTTTTCCATGTTTATATATATTAATTGAGATTGATATTTACATGATTAAATGTTTCCAACATGTTAAGCAATCAAACTTGTTAAGACTTGATTAATTGAAATATGTTTCATATAGACAATTGACCACCCAAGTTGACCGGTGATTCACGAACGTTAAAACTTGTAAAAACTATATGATGACATATATATGGATATATATATAGTTAACATGATACTATGATAAGTAAACATATCATTAAGTATATTAACAATGAACTACATATGTAAAAACAAGACTACTAACTTAATGATTTTTAAACGAGACATATATGTAACGATTATCGTTGTAAAGACATTTAATGTATATATATATCATATTAAGAGATATTCATACATGATAATATCATGATAATATAATAATTTAAAATCTCATTTGATATTATAAACATTGGGTTAACAACATTTAACAAGATCGTTAACCTAAAGGTTTCAAAACAACACTTACATGTAACGACTAACGATGACTTAACGACTCAGTTAAAATGTATATACATGTAGTGTTTTAATATGTATTTATACACTTTTGAAAGACTTCAATACACTTATCAAAATACTTCTACTTAACAAAAATTCTTACAATTACATCCTCGTTCAGTTTCATCAACAATTCTACTCGTATGCACCCGTATTCGTACTCGTACAATACACAGCTTTTAGATGTATGTACTATTGGTATATACACTCCAATGATCAGCTCTTAGCAGCCCATGTGAGTCACCTAACACATGTGGGAACCATCATTTGGCAACTAGCATGAAATATCTCATAAAATTACAAAAATATGAGTAATCATTCATGACTTATTTACATGAAAACAAAATTACATATCCTTTATATCTAATCCATACACCAACGACCAAAAACACCTACAAACACTTTCATTCTTCAATTTCTTCATCTAATTGATCTCTCTCAAGTTCTATCTTCAAGTTCTAAGTGTTCTTCATAAATTCCAAAAGTTCTAGTTTCATAAAATCAAGAATACTTTCAAGTTTGCTAGCTCACTTCCAATCTTGTAAGGTGATCATCCAACCTCAAGAAATCTTTGTTTCTTACAGTAGGTTATCATTCTAATACAAGGTAATAATCATATTCAAACTTTGGTTCAATTTCTATAACTATAACAATCTTATTTCAAGTGATGATCTTACTTGAACTTGTTTTCGTGTCATGATTCTGCTTCAAGAACTTCGAGCCATCCAAGGATCCATTGAAGTTAGATCCATTTTTCTCTTTTCCAGTAGGTTTATCCAAGGAACTTAAGGTAGTAATGTTGTTCATAACATCATTCGATTCATACATATAAAGCTATCTTATTCGAAGGTTTAAACTTGTAATCACTAGAACATAGTTTAGTTAATTCTAAACTTGTTCGCAAACAAAAGTTAATCCTTCTAACTTGACTTTTAAAATCAACTAAACACATGTTCTATATCTATATGATATGCTAACTTAATGATTTAAAACCTGGAAACACGAAAAACACCGTAAAACCGGATTTACGCCGTCGTAGTAACACCGCGGGCTGTTTTGGGTTAGTTAATTAAAAACTATGATAAACTTTGATTTAAAAGTTGTTATTCTGAGAAAATGATTTTTATTATGAACATGAAACTATATCCAAAAATTATGGTTAAACTCAAAGTGGAAGTATGTTTTCTAAAATGGTCATCTAGACGTCGTTCTTTCGACTGAAATGACTACCTTTACAAAAACGACTTGTAACTTATTTTTCCGACTATAAACCTATACTTTTTCTGTTTAGATTCATAAAATAGAGTTCAATATGAAACCATAGCAATTTGATTCACTCAAAACGGATTTAAAATGAAGAAGTTATGGGTAAAACAAGATTGGATAATTTTTCTCATTTTAGCTACGTGAAAATTGGTAACAAATCTATTCCAACCATAACTTAATCAACTTGTATTGTATATTATGTAATCTTGAGATACCATAGACACGTATACAATGTTTCGACCTATCATGTCGACACATCTATATATATTTCGGAACAACCATAGACACTCTATATGTGAATGTTGGAGTTAGCTATACAGGGTTGAGGTTGATTCCAAAATATATATAGTTTGAGTTGTGATCAATACTGAGATACGTATACACTGGGTCGTGGATTGATTCAAGATAATATTTATCGATTTATTTCTGTACATCTAACTGTGGACAACTAGTTGTAGGTTACTAACGAGGACAGCTGACTTAATAAACTTAAAACATCAAAATATATTAAAAGTGTTGTAAATATATTTTGAACATACTTTGATATATATGTATATATTGTTATAGGTTCGTGAATCAACCAGTGGCCAAGTCTTACTTCCCGACGAAGTAAAAATCTGTGAAAGTGAGTTATAGTCCCACTTTTAAAATCTAATATTTTTGGGATGAGAATATATGCAGGTTTTATAAATGATTTACAAAATAGACACAGGTACGTGAAACTACATTCTATGGTTGAATTATCGAAATCGAATATGCCCCTTGTTATTAAGTCTGGTAATCTAAGAATTAGGGAACAGACACCCTAATTGACGCGAATCCTAAAGATAGATCTATTGGGCTTAACAAACCCCATCCAAAGTACCGGATGCTTTAGTACTTCGAAATTTATATCATATCCGAAGGGTGTCCCGGAATGATGGGGATATTCTTATATATGCATCTTGTTAATGTCGGTTACCAGGTGTTCACCATATGAATGATTTTTATCTCTATGTATGGGATGTGTATTGAAATATGAAATCTTGTGGTCTATTATTATGATTTGATATATATAGGTTAAACCTATAACTCACCAACATTTTTGTTGACGTTTTAAGCATGTTTATTCTCAGGTGATTATTAAGAGCTTCCGCTGTTGCATACTTAAATAAGGACAAGATTTGGAGTCCATGCTTGTATGATATTGTGTAAAAACTGCATTCAAGAAACTTATTTTGTTGTAACATATTTGTATTGTAAACCATTATGTAATGGTCGTGTGTAAACAGGATATTTTAGATTATCATTATTTGATAATCTACGTAAAGCTTTTTAAACCTTTATTGATGAAATAAAGGGTATGGTTTGTTTAAAAATGAATGCAGTCTTTGAAAAACGTCTCATATAGAGGTCAAAACCTCGCAACGAAATCAATTAATATGGAACGTTTTTAATCAATAAGAACGGGACATTTCAGTTGGTATCCGAGCGATGGTCTTAGAGAACCAGAATTTTGCATTAGTGTGTCTTATCTAGTTTGTTAGGATGCATTAGTGAGTCTGGACTTCGACCGTGTTTACTTGAAAAATGATTGCTTAACAAATTTTGTTGGAAACTATATATTTTTAACATGTGAATATTATGTGATATATTAATCTCTTAACGCGTTTGATATTATGTGATAGATGTCTACCTCTAGAACAAGTCCCATTGACTCACCTAATAATAATGAAGAGTCAAATGTAAATTGGAATGATTCGTGGACTGATTCACAAGTTCCCGAAGAGGAACCGGAAGAAGAGTCGGAACCGGAAGAAGAATCGGAACCGGAAGAAGAATCGGAACCGGATGAAGAAATAGAACCGGTGGGGGAAATAATAAAACAGTTAAGTAAAAGAAAATCCTCAACCAACCGACCAAGGTTAATTATGGTCAATGGTGTTTCCACCAAGGAAGCAAAATATTGGGAGGATTACCAATTCTCCGATGAATCAGATTCCGACGAGAATTCCGATGATGTTATAGAAATTACCCCAACTGAATTTAAAAAGGCAAAAGAAAATAATAAGGGAAAGGGCATAAAAATAGAGAAATCTAATTCCAACCCCGATGAACTGTATATGTATCGTCAACCCCCGAAGTCCTTAAGTTGTAACAATGACCCGGGAACCTCTAAACCACCAGGTTTTTCTAAACCAATGTGGATAACGACGGCTCGTATTAGGGGAACATCATATATCCCTAGAAACTTGGCAAAACGAACAAAAATCGAAGAAGAAGAAACGAACGAGTCGGAATAAGATAGTTGTATTCGTGTGGTGTAATATATGTAATATAGTGTTCTTATGTTTTATGATATATGTAAAAATTGCTTGTATTAATAAGTATTTTTTTTATGAATCTAACTCTTGTCTATTTTACAGTTTAAAAACACAAAATGGATAGACAACCCAATATTTTAAGAGACCTACCCGGAGACATGATTGATGAAATCTTGTCTAGAGTCGGCCAGAATTCCTCGGCATAACTATTTAAGGCGAGATCAGTTGTAAGACATTCGAAGAACGTTCCAAGAATGTCTTGGTTTATAAGAGACTTTCGTTTGAAAGATGGGGGATATCACATTGGGAAACCCATAAGTTACGATGTGTTTACTTTGACGCATATATTGCGGGGAACCCAAATGCTATTTTACGCAACGGGTTAAGAAATTATTTTGACTCAATATATCCGAATATTGGACTTCGTGATTTAGAAAAAGCGGCTAACATGCAACATAAAGAAGTATGTTATGCTTACGGATTAGTAATGTTCGCTTCTCACCAAAGTGAGAACAAGAACATCGGGCTACAACTATTAAACAAAACGTTTCCACAAGTGACGGAGTCGGTAATTGGGGTAAGAAATGAGGTTTTTAGATTGTTACGGGACTGTTGGACATTACGTAACCCTCGTCCCTTTGACGACGTTACAACACGCTGTCTTATCAATGGCCATAACGGTTATGTTGCACAAGACCAAGGATGGGAAGTAGTCCTAGTAAAACCAGAATGCATGACTTGTTTCTGGACGTATGAATTACGTGTCTTTATTGCCTTTGCTGAACGACTTGTGTATTAGCTAGAATTATCTTCACAACTATCTTGTATCAAAGTTATTGTGTGCTATATTTCATGCTTTATGTAAAATAAGCGGTATTGTAAGTTTGTAAAATATTGTATAAAAGTTTGAACGCGAAATATTATTATAATCAGTTTTTCATATAGAATTGTAGTAGTTGAATTGTATATAAGCTACTAAGTATGAACTTAACGGGTAGGTACTACCCGAATTTAAACTTATAAAACGCTAATATGAAGAAAAAGCTTTTATAAATGAGTTCATATTATGCTACGAAATACTATTAACTACTCTTAATATTCTGTATGATTAACTTGTTCCATTTAACTATTTTGAAGGAAATGGCACCGACTACTCGACACACCGTGAATATGAATGAAGAGGAATTCCGTACTTTTCTAGCTTCAAACATAGCCGCAGTACAGGCTGCGCTACATACCAACAATAACCTTGGATCTAGCAGCACAGGAAATCGTGTAGGATGCACCTACAAAGAATTCACTGCCTGCAAACCTTTGGAATTTGATGGAACCGAAGGACCGATCGGATTGAAACGGTGGACCGAGAAGGTCGAATCGGTGTTTGCCATAAGTAAGTGTACTGAAGAGTACAAAGTAAAGTACGCTACGCATACCTTCACAGGTTCTGCGTTAACATGGTGGAATACCTATCTAGAGCAAGTGGGACAAGACGATGCGTACGCACTACCGTGGTCAGCATTCAAGCACTTGATGAACGAGAAGTACCGTCCCAGAACCGAGGTCAATAAGCTCAAGACAGAACTTAGAGGGTTACGAACCCAAGGATTTGATATTACCACGTACGAAAGACGATTCACGGAATTGTGCCTATTGTGTCCGGGAGCATTCGAAGATGAGGAAGAGAAGATCGACGCGTTTGTGAAAGGATTACCGGAAAGAATCCAAGAAGATATAAGTTCACACGAGCCCGCCTCCATACAACAGGCATGTAGAATGGCTCACAAACTAGTGAACCAGATTGAAGAAAGAATTAAAGAACAGACTGCTGAAGAGGCCAATGTGAAGAAAGTCAAAAGAAAGTGGGAGGAAAATGGTGATAAGAATCACCAATACAACAACAACAACAATCGCAACATCAATCGCAACTACAACAAACGGCTCAACAACAACAACAACAACAACAACAGCAACTACAACAATCATCCCAACAACAATAATAACCGCAACAACAACAACAATCAGAAACAGCTATGCCAAAGGTGTGAAAAGTATCACTCGGGGTTCTGCACCAAATTTTGCAACAAGTGTAAAAGAAATGGTCATAGCGCGGCGAAGTGTGAGGTCTACGGACCAGGGGTTAATAGAACAAAAGGAACAAATGGTGTCGGAACGAGTAATGGCGGAGCAAGTAGTGTCGGAGCAAGCTATGCCAATGTAGTTTGTTATAAATGTGGAAAACCGGGCCACATTATTAGAAATTGCCCGAACCAGGAGAACACGAATGGACAAGGCCGCGGAAGAGTTTTCAATATTAATGCGGCAGAGGCACAGGAAGACCCGGAGCTTGTTACGGGTACGTTTCTTATTGACAATAAATCTGCTTACGTTTTATTTGATTCGGGTGCGGATAGAAGCTATATGAGTAGAGATTTTTGTGCTAAATTAAGTTGTCCATTGACGCCTTTGGATAGTAAATTTTTACTCGAATTAGCAAATGGTAAATTAATTTCAGCAGATAATATATGTCGGAATCGAGAAATTAAACTGGTTAGCGAAACATTTAAGATTGATTTGATACCAGTAGAGTTAGGGAGTTTTGATGTGATAATCGGTATGGACTGGTTGAAAGAAGTGAAAGCAGAGATCGTTTGTTACAAAAATGCAATTCGCATTATACGAGAAAAAGGAAAACCCTTAATGGTGTACGGAGAAAAGGGCAACACGAAGCTACATCTTATTAGTAATTTGAAAGCACAAAAACTAATAAGAAAAGGTTGCTATGCTGTTCTAGCACACGTCGAGAAAGTACAAACTGAAGAAAAGAGCATCAATGATGTTCCCGTCGCAAAAGAATTTCCCGATGTATTTCCGAAAGAATTACCGGGATTACCCCCACATCGATCCGTTGAATTTCAAATAGATCTTGTACCAGGAGCTGCACCAATAGCTCGTGCTCCTTACAGACTCGCACCCAGTGAGATGAAAGAACTGCAAAGCCAATTACAAGAACTTTTAGAGCGTGGTTTCATTCGACCAAGCACATCACCTTGGGGAGCTCCTGTTTTGTTTGTCAAGAAGAAAGATGGTACATTCAGGTTGTGTATCGACTACCGAGAGTTGAACAAACTTACCATCAAGAATCGCTACCCACTACCGAGAATCGACGACTTATTTGATCAGCTACAAGGCTCGTCTGTTTATTCAAAGATTGACTTACGTTCCGGGTATCATCAAATGCGGGTGAAAGAAGATGATATTCCAAAGACTGCTTTCAGAACACGTTACGGTCATTACGAGTTTATGGTCATGCCGTTTGGTTTAACTAATGCACCAGCTGTGTTCATGGACCTTATGAACCGAGTGTGTGGACCATACCTTGACAAGTTTGTCATTGTTTTCATTGATGACATACTTATTTACTCAAAGAATGACCAAGAACACGGTGAACATTTGAGAAAGGTGTTAGAAGTATTGAGGAAGGAAGAATTGTACGCTAAGTTTTCAAAGTGTGCATTTTGGTTGGAAGAAGTTCAATTCCTCGGTCACATAGTGAACAAAGAAGGTATTAAGGTGGATCTGGCAAAGATAGAAACTGTTGAAAAGTGGGAAACCCCGAAAACTCCGAAACACATACGCCAGTTTTTAGGACTAGCTGGTTACTACAGAAGGTTCATCCAAGACTTTTCCAGAATAGCAAAACCCTTGACTGCATTAACGCATAAAGGGAAGAAATTTGAATGGAATGATGAACAAGAGAAAGCGTTTCAGTTATTGAAGAAAAAGCTAACTACGGCACCTATATTGTCATTGCCTGAAGGGAATGATGATTTTGTAATTTATTGTGATGCATCAAAGCAAGGTCTCGGTTGTGTATTAATGCAACGAACGAAGGTGATTGCTTATGCGTCTAGACAATTGAAGATTCACGAACAAAATTATACGACGCATGATTTGGAATTAGGCGCGGTTGTTTTTGCATTAAAGACTTGGAGGCACTACTTATATGGGGTCAAAAGTATTATATATACCGACCACAAAAGTCTTCAACACATATTTAATCAGAAACAACTGAATATGAGGCAGCGTAGGTGGATTGAATTGTTGAATGATTACGACTTTGAGATTCGTTACCACCCGGGGAAGGCAAATGTGGTAGCCGATGCCTTGAGTAGGAAGGACAGAGAACCCATTCGAGTAAAATCTATGAATATAATGATTCATAATAACATTACTACTCAAATAAAGGAGGCGCAACAAGGAGTTTTAAAAGAGGGAAATTTAAAGGATGAAATACCCAAAGGATCGGAGAAGCATCTTAATATTCGGGAAGACGGAACCCGGTATAGGGCTGAAAGGATTTGGGTACCAAAATTTGGAGATATGAGAGAAATGGTACTTAGAGAAGCTCATAAAACCAGATACTCAATACATCCTGGAACGGGGAAGATGTACAAGGATCTCAAGAAACATTTTTGGTGGCCGGGTATGAAAGCCGATGTTGCTAAATACGTAGGAGAATGTTTGACGTGTTCTAAGGTCAAAGCTGAGCATCAGAAACCATCAGGTCTACTTCAACAACCCGAAATCCCGGAATGGAAATGGGAAAACATTACCATGGATTTCATCACTAAATTGCCAAGGACTGCAAGTGGTTTTGATACTATTTGGGTAATAGTTGATCGTCTCACCAAATCAGCACACTTCCTACCAATAAGAGAAGATGACAAGATGGAGAAGTTAGCACGACTGTATTTGAAGGAAGTCGTCTCCAGACATGGAATACCAATCTCTATTATCTCTGATAGGGATGGCAGATTTATTTCAAGATTCTGGCAGACATTACAGCAAGCATTAGGAACTCGTCTAGACATGAGTACTGCCTATCATCCACAAACTGATGGGCAGAGCGAAAGGACGATACAAACGCTTGAAGACATGCTACGAGCATGTGTTATTGATTTCGGAAACAGTTGGGATCGACATCTACCGTTAGCAGAATTTTCCTACAACAACAGCTACCATTCAAGCATTGAGATGGCGCCGTTTGAAGCACTTTATGGTAGAAAGTGCAGGTCTCCGATTTGTTGGAGTGAGGTGGGGGATAGACAGATTACGGGTCCGGAGATTATACAAGAAACTACCGAGAAGATCATCCAAATTCAACAACGGTTGAAAACTGCCCAAAGTCGACAAAAGAGCTACGCTGACATTAAAAGAAAAGATATAGAATTTGAAATTGGAGAGATGGTCATGCTTAAAGTTGCACCTTGGAAAGGCGTTGTTCGATTTGGTAAACGAGGGAAATTAAATCCAAGGTATATTGGACCATTCAAGATTATTGATCGTGTCGGACCAGTAGCTTACCGACTTGAGTTACCTCAACAACTCGCGGCTGTACATAACACTTTCCACGTCTCGAATTTGAAGAAATTTTTTGCTAAAGAAGATCTCACTATTCCGTTAGATGAAATCCAAATCAACGAAAAACTTCAATTCATCGAAGAACCCGTCGAAATAATGGATCGTGAGGTTAAAAGACTTAAGCAAAACAAGATACCAATTGTTAAGGTTCGATGGAATGCTCGTAGAGGACCCGAGTTCACCTGGGAGCGTGAAGATCAGATGAAGAAGAAATACCCGCATCTATTTCCAGAAGATTCATCAACACCTTCAACAGCTTAAAATTTCGGGACGAAATTTATTTAACGGGTAGGTACTGTAGTGACCCGAACTTTTCCATGTTTATATATATTAATTGAGATTGATATTTACATGATTAAATGTTTCCAACATGTTAAGCAATCAAACTTGTTAAGACTTGATTAATTGAAATATGTTTCATATAGACAATTGACCACCCAAGTTGACCGGTGATTCACGAACGTTAAAACTTGTAAAAACTATATGATGACATATATATGGATATATATATAGTTAACATGATACTATGATAAGTAAACATATCATTAAGTATATTAACAATGAACTACATATGTAAAAACAAGACTACTAACTTAATGATTTTTAAACGAGACATATATGTAACGATTATCGTTGTAAAGACATTTAATGTATATATATATCATATTAAGAGATATTCATACATGATAATATCATGATAATATAATAATTTAAAATCTCATTTGATATTATAAACATTGGGTTAACAACATTTAACAAGATCGTTAACCTAAAGGTTTCAAAACAACACTTACATGTAACGACTAACGATGACTTAACGACTCAGTTAAAATGTATATACATGTAGTGTTTTAATATGTATTTATACACTTTTGAAAGACTTCAATACACTTATCAAAATACTTCTACTTAACAAAAATTCTTACAATTACATCCTCGTTCAGTTTCATCAACAATTCTACTCGTATGCACCCGTATTCGTACTCGTACAATACACAGCTTTTAGATGTATGTACTATTGGTATATACACTCCAATGATCAGCTCTTAGCAGCCCATGTGAGTCACCTAACACATGTGGGAACCATCATTTGGCAACTAGCATGAAATATCTCATAAAATTACAAAAATATGAGTAATCATTCATGACTTATTTACATGAAAACAAAATTACATATCCTTTATATCTAATCCATACACCAACGACCAAAAACACCTACAAACACTTTCATTCTTCAATTTTCTTCATCTAATTGATCTCTCTCAAGTTCTATCTTCAAGTTCTAAGTGTTCTTCATAAATTCCAAAAGTTCTAGTTTCATAAAATCAAGAATACTTTCAAGTTTGCTAGCTCACTTCCAATCTTGTAAGGTGATCATCCAACCTCAAGAAATCTTTGTTTCTTACAGTAGGTTATCATTCTAATACAAGGTAATAATCATATTCAAACTTTGGTTCAATTTCTATAACTATAACAATCTTATTTCAAGTGATGATCTTACTTGAACTTGTTTTCGTGTCATGATTCTGCTTCAAGAACTTCGAGCCATCCAAGGATCCATTGAAGCTAGATCCATTTTTCTCTTTTCCAGTAGGTTTATCCAAGGAACTTAAGGTAGTAATGATGTTCATAACATCATTCGATTCATACATATAAAGCTATCTTATTCGAAGGTTTAAACTTGTAATCACTAGAACATAGTTTAGTTAATTCTAAACTTGTTCGCAAACAAAAGTTAATCCTTCTAACTTGACTTTTAAAATCAACTAAACACATGTTCTATATCTATATGATATGCTAACTTAATGATTTAAAACCTGGAAACACGAAAAACACCGTAAAACCGGATTTACGCCGTCGTAGTAACACCGCGGGCTGTTTTGGGTTAGTTAATTAAAAACTATGATAAACTTTGATTTAAAAGTTGTTATTCTGAGAAAATGATTTTTATTATGAACATGAAACTATATCCAAAAATTATGGTTAAACTCAAAGTGGAAGTATGTTTTCTAAAATGGTCATCTAGACGTCGTTCTTTCGACTGAAATGACTACCTTTACAAAAACGACTTGTAACTTATTTTTCCGACTATAAACCTATACTTTTTCTGTTTAGATTCATAAAATAGAGTTCAATATGAAACCATAGCAATTTGATTCACTCAAAACGGATTTAAAATGAAGAAGTTATGGGTAAAACAAGATTGGATAATTTTTCTCATTTTAGCTACGTGAAAATTGGTAACAAATCTATTCCAACCATAACTTAATCAACTTGTATTGTATATTATGTAATCTTGAGATACCATAGACACGTATACAATGTTTCGACCTATCATGTCGACACATCTATATATATTTCGGAACAACCATAGACACTCTATATGTGAATGTTGGAGTTAGCTATACAGGGTTGAGGTTGATTCCAAAATATATATAGTTTGAGTTGTGATCAATACTGAGATACGTATACACTGGGTCGTGGATTGATTCAAGATAATATTTATCGATTTATTTCTGTACATCTAACTGTGGACAACTAGTTGTAGGTTACTAACGAGGACAGCTGACTTAATAAACTTAAAACATCAAAATATATTAAAAGTGTTGTAAATATATTTTGAACATACTTTGATATATATGTATATATTGTTATAGGTTCGTGAATCAACCAGTGGCCAAGTCTTACTTCCCGACGAAGTAAAAATCTGTGAAAGTGAGTTATAGTCCCACTTTTAAAATCTAATATTTTTGGGATGAGAATACATGCAGGTTTTATAAATGATTTACAAAATAGACACAAGTACGTGAAACTACATTCTATGGTTGAATTATCGAAATCGAATATGCCCCTTGTTATTAAGTCTGGTAATCTAAGAATTAGGGAACAGACACCCTAATTGACGCGAATCCTAAAGATAGATCTATTGGGCTTAACAAACCCCATCCAAAGTACCGGATGCTTTAGTACTTCGAAATTTATATCATATCCGAAGGGTGTCCCGGAATGATGGGGATATTCTTATATATGCATCTTGTTAATGTCGGTTACCAGGTGTTCACCATATGAATGATTTTTATCTCTATGTATGGGATGTGTATTGAAATATGAAATCTTGTGGTCTATTATTATGATTTGATATATATAGGTTAAACCTATAACTCACCAACATTTTTGTTGACGTTTTAAGCATGTTTATTCTCAGGTGATTATTAAGAGCTTCCGTTGTTGCATACTTAAATAAGGACAAGATTTGGAGTCCATGCTTGTATGATATTGTGTAAAAACTGCATTCAAGAAACTTATTTTGTTGTAACATATTTGTATTGTAAACCATTATGTAATGGTCGTGTGTAAACAGGATATTTTAGATTATCATTATTTGATAATCTACGTAAAGCTTTTTAAACCTTTATTGATGAAATAAAGGGTATGGTTTGTTTAAAAATGAATGCAGTCTTTGAAAAACGTCTCATATAGAGGTCAAAACCTCGCAACGAAATCAATTAATATGGAACGTTTTTAATCAATAAGAACGGGACATTTCAGGATGCACCTACAAAGAATTCACTGCCTGCAAACCTTTGGAATTTGATGGAACCGAAGGACCGATCGGATTGAAACGGTGGACCGAGAAGGTCGAATCGGTGTTTGCCATAAGTAAGTGTACTGAAGAGGACAAAGTGAAGTACGCTACACATACCTTCACAGGTTCTGCGTTAACATGGTGGAATACCTATCTAGAGCAAGTGGGACAAGATGATGCGTACGCACTACCGTGGTCAGCATTCAAGCACTTGATGAACGAGAAGTACCGTCCCAGAACCGAGGTCAATAAGCTCAAGACAGAACTTAGAGGGTTACGAACCCAAGGATTTGATATCACCACGTACGAAAGACGATTCACAGAATTGTGCCTATTGTGTCC
Source organism: Rutidosis leptorrhynchoides (assembly GCF_046630445.1). Classification (NCBI taxonomy): domain Eukaryota; kingdom Viridiplantae; phylum Streptophyta; class Magnoliopsida; order Asterales; family Asteraceae; genus Rutidosis; species Rutidosis leptorrhynchoides. The sequence continues at coordinate 104,860,670 of NC_092336.1, read as the reverse complement.
GGGAGCATTCGAAGATGAGGAAGAGAAGATCGACGCATTTGTGAAAGGATTACCGGAAAGAATCCAAGAAGATATAAGTTCACACGAGCCCGCCTCTATACAACAGGCATGTAGAATGGCTCACAAACTAGTGAACCAGATTGAAGAAAGAATTAAAGAACAGACTGCTGAAGAGGCCAATGTGAAGCAAGTCAAAAGAAAGTGGGAGGAAAACAGTGATAAGAATCACCAATACAACAACAACAGCAATTACAACAATAATCGCAACAATTATCCCAACAATCGCAACATCAATCGCAACTACAACAAACGGCCCAATAATAACAACAACAACAACAACAGCAACAGCAACTACAACAATCATCCCAACAACAATAATAACCGCAATAACAACAACAATCAGAAGCAGCTATGCCAAAGGTGTGAAAAGTATCACTCGGGGTTCTGCACCAAATTTTGCAACAAGTGTAAAAGAAATGGTCATAGCGCGGCGAAGTGTGAGGTCTACGGACCAGGGGTTAATAGAACGAAAGGAACAAATGGTGTCGGAACGAGTAATGGCGGAGCAAGTAGTGTCGGAGTAAGTTATGCCAATGTAGTTTGTTATAAATGTGGAAAACCGGGCCACATTATTAGAAATTGCCCGAACCAGGAGAACACGAATGGACAAGGCCGCGGAAGAGTTTTCAATATTAATGCGGCAGAGGCACAGGAAGACCCGGAGCTTGTTACGGGTACGTTTCTTATTGACAATAAATCTGCTTACGTTTTATTTGATTCGGGTGCAGATAGAAGCTATATGAGTAGAGATTTTTGTGCTAAATTAAGTTGTCCATTGACGCCTTTGGATAGTAAATTTTTACTCGAATTAGCAAATGGTAAATTAATTTCAGCAGATAATATATGTCGGAATCGAGAAATTAAACTGGTTAGCGAAACATTTAAGATTGATTTGATACCAGTAGAGTTAGGGAGTTTTGATGTGATAATCGGTATGGACTGGTTGAAAGAAGTGAAAGCAGAGATCGTCTGTTACAAAAATGCAATTCGCATTATACGAGAAAAAGGAAAACCCTTAATGGTGTACGGAGAAAAGGGCAACACAAAGCTACATCTTATTAGTAATTTGAAGGCACAAAAACTAATAAGAAAAGGTTGCTATGCTGTTCTAGCACACGTCGAGAAAGTACAAACTGAAGAAAAGAGCATCAATGATGTTCCCATTGCAAAAGAATTTCCCGATGTATTTCTGAAAGAATTACCGGGATTACCCCCACATCGATCCGTTGAATTTCAAATAGATCTTGTACCAGGAGCTGCACCAATAGCTCGTGCTCCTTACAGACTCGCACCCAGCGAGATGAAAGAACTGCAAAGCCAATTACAAGAACTTTTAGAGCGTGGTTTCATTCGACCAAGCACATCACTGTGGGGAGCTCCTGTTTTGTTTGTCAAGAAGAAAGATGGTACATTCAGGTTGTGTATCGACTACCGAGAGTTGAACAAACTTACCATCAAGAACCGCTACCCACTACCGAGAATCGACGACTTATTTGATCAACTACAAGGCTCGTCTGTTTATTCAAAGATTGACTTACGTTCCGGGTACCATCAAATGCGGGTGAAAGAAGATGATATTCCAAAGACTGCTTTCAGAACACGTTAAGGTCATTACGAGTTTATGGTCATGCCGTTTGGTTTAACTAATGCACCAGCTGTGTTCATGGACCTTATGAACCGAGTGTGTGGACCATACCTTGACAAGTTTGTCATTGTTTTCATTGATGACATACTTATTTACTCAAAGAATGACCAAGAACACGGTGAACATTTGAGAAAGGTGTTAGAAGTATTGAGGAAACAAGAATTGTACGCTAAGTTTTCAAAGTGTGCATTTTGGTTGGAAGAAGTTCAATTCCTCGGTCACATAGTGAACAAAGAAGGTATTAAGGTGGATCCGGCAAAGATAGAAACTGTTGAAAAGTGGGAAACCCCGAAAACTCCGAAACACATACGCCAGTTTTTAGGACTAGCTGGTTACTACAGAAGGTTCATCCAAGACTTTTCCAGAATAGCAAAACCCTTGACTGCATTAACGCATAAAGGGAAGAAATTTGAATGGAATGATGAACAAGAGAAAGCGTTTCAGTTATTGAAGAAAAAGCTAACAACGGCACCTATATTGTCATTGCCTGAAGGGAATGATGATTTTGTGATTTATTGTGACGCATCAAAGCAAGGTCTCGGTTGTGTATTAATGCAACGAACGAAGGTGGTTGCTTATGCGTCTAGACAATTGAAGATTCACGAACAAAATTATACGACGCATGATTTGGAATTAGGCGCGGTTGTTTTTGCATTAAAGACTTGGAGGCACTACTTATATGGGGTCAAAAGTATTATATATACCGACCACAAAAGTCTTCAACACATATTTAATCAGAAACAACTGAATATGAGGTAGCGTAGGTGGATTGAATTGTTGAATGATTACGACTTTGAGATTCGTTACCACCCGGGGAAGGCAAATGTGGTAGCCGATGCCTTGAGCAGGAAGGACAGAGAACCCATTCGAGTAAAATCTATGAATATAATGATTCATAATAACCTTACTACTCAAATAAAGGAGGCGCAACAAGGAGTTTTAAAAGAGGGAAATTTAAAGGATGAAATACCCAAAGGATCGGAGAAGCATCTTAATATTCGGGAAGACGGAACCCGGTATAGGGCTGAAAGGATTTGGGTACCAAAATTTGGAGATATGAGAGAAATGGTACTTAGAGAAGCTCATAAAACCAGATACTCAATACATCCTGGAACGGGGAAGATGTACAAGGATCTCAAGAAACATTTTTGGTGGCCGGGTATAAAAGCCGATGTTGCTAAATACGTAGGAGAATGTTTGACGTGTTCTAAAGTCAAAGCTGAGCATCAGAAACCATCAGGTCTACTTCAACAACCTGAAATCCCGGAATGGAAATGGGAAAACATTACCATGGATTTCATCACTAAATTGCCAAGGACTGCAAGTGGTTTTGATACTATTTGGGTAATAGTTGATCGTCTCACCAAATCAGCACACTTCTTGCCAATAAGAGAAGATGACAAGATGGAGAAGTTAGCACGACTGTATTTGAAGGAAGTCATCTCCAGACATGGAATACCAATCTCTATTATCTCTGATAAGGATGGCAGATTTATTTCAAGATTCTGGCAGACATTACAGCAAGCATTAGGAACTCGTCTAGACATGAGTACTGCCTATCATCCACAAACTGATGGGCAGAGCGAAAGGAAGATACAAACGCTTGAAGACATGCTACGAGCATGTGTTATTGATTTCGGAAACAGTTGGGATCGACATCTACCATTAGCAGAATTTTCCTACAACAACAGCTACCATTCAAGCATTGAGATGGCGCCGTTTGAAGCACTTTATGGTAGAAAGTGCAGGTCTCCGATTTGTTGGAGTGAAGTGGGGGATAGACAGATTACGGGTCCGGAGATTATACAAGAAACTACCGAGAAGATCATCCAAATTCAACAACGGTTGAAAACCGCCCAAAGTCGACAAAAGAGCTACGCTGACATTAAAAGAAAAGATATAGAATTTGAAATTGGAGAGATGGTCATGCTTAAAGTTGCACCTTGGAAAGGCGTTGTTCGATTTGGTAAACGAGGGAAATTAAATCCAAGGTATATTGGACCATTCAAGATTATTGATCGTGTCGGACCAGTAGCTTACCGACTTGAGTTACCTCAACAACTCGCGGCTGTACATAACACTTTCCACGTCTCGAATTTGAAGAAATGTTTTGCTAAAGAAGATCTCACTATTCCGTTAGATGAAATCCAAATCAACGAAAAACTTCAATTCATCGAAGAACCCGTCGAAATAATGGATCGTGAGGTTAAAAGACTTAAGCAAAATAAGATACCAATTGTTAAGGTTCGATGGAATGCTCGTAGAGGACCCGAGTTCACCTGGGAGCGTGAAGATCAGATGAAGAAGAAATACCCGCATCTATTTCCAGAAGATTCGTCAACACCTTCAACAGCTTAAAATTTCGGGACGAAATTTATTTAACGGGTAGGTACTGTAGTGACCCGAACTTTTCCATGTTTATATATATTAATTGAGATTGATATTTACATGATTAAATGTTTCCAACATGTTAAGCAATCAAACTTGTTAAGACTTGATTAATTGAAATAGGTTTCATATAGACAATTGACCACCCAAGTTGACCGGTGATTCACGAACGTTAAAACTTGTAAAAACTATATGATGACATATATATGGTTATATATATAGTTAACATGATATTATGATATGTAAACATATAATTAAGTATATTAACAATGAACTACATATGTAAAAACAAGACTACTAACTTAATGATTTTGAAACGAGACATATATGTAACGATTATCGTTGTAACGACATTTAATGTATATATATCATATTAAGAGATATTCGTACATCATAATATCATGATAATATAATAATTTAAAATCTCTTTTGATATTATAAACATTGGGTTAACAACATTTAACAAGATCGTTAACCTAAAGGTTTCAAAACAACATTTACATGTAACGACTAACGATGACTTAACGACTCAGTTAAAATGTATATACATGTAGTGTTTTAATATGTATTCATACACTTTTGAAAGACTTCAAGACACTTATCAAAATACTTCTACTTAACAAAAATGCTTACAATTACATCCTCGTTCAGTTTCATCAACAATTCTACTCGTATGCACCCGTATTCGTACTCGTACAATACACAGCTTTTAGATGTATGTACTATTGGTATATACACTCCAATTATCAGCTCTTAGCAGCCCATGTGAGTTACCTAACACATGTGGGAACCATCATTTGGCAACTAGCATGAAATATCTCATAAAATTACAAAAATATGAGTAATCATTCATGACTTATTTACATGAAAACAAAATTACATATCCTTTATATCTAATCCATACACCAACGACCAAAAACACCTACAAACACTTTCATTCTTCAATTTTCTTCATCTAATTGATCTCTCTCAAGTTCTATCTTCAAGTTCTAAGTGTTCTTCATAAATTCCAAAAGTTCTAGTTTCATAAAATCAAGAATACTTTCAAGATTGCTAGCTCACTTCCAATCTTGTAAGGTGATCATCCAACCTCAAGAAATCTTTGTTTCTTACAGTATATTATCATTCTAATACAAGGTAATAATCATATTCAAACTTTGGTTCAATTTCTATAACTATAACAATCTTATTTCAAGTGATGATCTTACTTGAACTTGTTTTCGTGTCATGATTTTGCTTCAAGAACTTTGAGCCATCCAAGGATCCATTGAAGCTAGATCCATTTTTCTCTTTTCCAGTAGGTTCATCCAAGGAACTTAAGGTAGTAATGATGTTCATAACATCATTCGATTCATACATATAAAGCTATCTTATTCGAAGGTTTAAACTTGTAATCACTAGAACATAGTTTAGTTAATTCTAAACTTGTTCGCAAACAAAAGTTAATCCTTCTAACTTGACTTTTAAAATCAACTAAACACATGTTCTATATCTATATGATATGCTAACTTAATGATTTAAAACCTGGAAACACGAAAAACACCGTAAAACCGGATTTACGCCGTCGTAGTAACACCGCGGGCTGTTTTGGGTTAGTTAATTAAAAACTATGATAAACTTTGATTTAAAAGTTGTTATTCTGAGAAAATGATTTTTATTATGAACATGAAACTATATCCAAAAATTATGGTTAAACTCAAAGTGGAAGTATGTTTTCTAAAATGGTCATCTAGACGTCGTTCTTTCGACTGAAATGACTACCTTTACAAAAACGACTTGTAACTTATTTTTCCGACTATAAACCTATACTTTTTCTGTTTATATTCATAAAATAGAGTTCAATATGAAACCATAGCAATTTGATTCACTCAAAACGGATTTAAAATGAAGAAGTTATGGGTAAAACAAGATTGGATAATTTTTCTCATTTTAGCTACGTGAAAATTGGTAACAAATCTATTCCAACCATAACTTAATCAACTTGTATTGTATATTATGTAATCTTGAGATACCATAGACACGTATACAATGTTTCGACCTATCATGTCGACACATCTATATATATTTCGGAACAACCATAGACACTCTATATGTGAATGTTGGAGTTAGCTATACAGGGTTGAGGTTGATTCCAAAATATATATAGTTTGAGTTGTGATCAATACTGAGATACGTATACACTGGGTCGTGGATTGATTCAAGATAATATTTATCGATTTATTTCTGTACATCTAACTGTGGACAACTAGTTGTAGGTTACTAACGAGGACAGCTGACTTAATAAACTTAAAACATCAAAATATATTAAAAGTGTTGTAAATATATTTTGAACATACTTTGATATATATGTATATATTGTTATAGGTTCGTGAATCAACCAGTGGCCAAGTCTTACTTCCCGACGAAGTAAAAATCTGTGAAAGTGAGTTATAGTCCCACTTTTAAAATCTAATATTTTTGGGATGAGAATACATGCAGGTTTTATAAATGATTTACAAAATAGACACAAGTACGTGAAACTACATTCTATGGTTGAATTATCGAAATCGAATATGCCCCTTTTTATTAAGTCTGGTAATCTAAGAATTAGGGAACAGACACCCTAATTGACGCGAATCCTAAAGATAGATCTATCGGGCCCAACAAGCCCCATCCAAAGTACCGGATGCTTTAGTACTTCGAAATTTATATCATATCCGAAGGGTGTCCCGGAATGATGGGGATATTCTTATATATGCATTTTGTTAATGTCGGTTACCAGGTGTTCACCATATGAATGATTTTTATCTCTATGTATGGGATGTGTATTGAAATATGAAATCTTGTGGTCTATTATTATGATTTGATATATATAGGTTAAACCTATAACTCACCAACATTTTTGTTGACGTTTTAAGCATGTTTATTCTCAGGTGATTATTAAGAGCTTCCGCTGTCGCATACTTAAATAAGGACGAGATTTGGAGTCCATGCTTGTATGATATTGTGTAAAAACTGCATTCAAGAAACTTATTTTGTTGTAACATATTTGTATTGTAAACCATTATGTAATGGTCGTGTGTAAACAGGATATTTTAGATTATCATTATTTGATAATCTACGTAAAGCTTTTTAAACCTTTATTGATGAAATAAAGGTTATGGTTTGTTTTAAAATGAATGCAGTCTTTGAAAAACGTCTCATATAGAGGTCAAAACCTCGCAACGAAATCAATTAATATGGAACGTTTTTAATCAATAAGAACGGGACATTTCACCAGTTCCCTAATTCTTAGGCTACCAAGCTAAAAGGGGCATATTCGGTTTAATAATTCAACCATAGAATGTAGTTTCGATTACTTGTGTCTATTTCGTAAAACATTCATAAAACTACATGTATTCTCATCCCAAAAATTTCAGATTTTAAAAGTGGGACTATAACTCACTTTCACAGATTTTTACTTCGTCGGGAAGTAAGACTTGGCCACTGGTCGATTCACGAACCTATAACAAATATGTACATATATATCAAAGTATGTTCAAAATATATTTACAACATTTTTATTACGTTTTAATGATTTGAGTTTGTTAAGTCAGCAGTCCTCGTTAGTAACCTACAACTAGTTGTCCACAGTTAGATGTACAGAAATAAAGCAATATATTATCTCGAATCAATCCACGACCCAGCGTCTACAAGTCTCAGACTCGATCACAACTCAAAGTATATATATTATTTTGGAATCAACCTCAACCCTATATAGCTAACTCAAACATTACTGCATATAGAGTGTCTATGGTTGTTCCGAAATATATATAGATGGATCGATATGATATGTCAAAATATTGTATACGTGTCTATGGTATCCCAAGATTTCATAATATGTATAATACAATATGAATTAGTTAGGATATGTTTAGTCTAGATTTGTTACAAAATTTTCGTAACTAAAACTAGCAAATTTATCCAATTTTGTTTTACCCGTCATTTCTTCGTTTCAAATCCGTTTTGAGTGATTCAAGTTGCTATGGTTTCATATTGAATTTAAGTTTATGAATCTAAACAGGAAAAGTATAAGTTTATTGTCGAAAATACAGGTTACAAGTCATTTTTTAAAGAGGTAGTCATTTCCGTCGAAAGAACGACATCTTGATGACCATTTTGAAAAACATACTTCCACTTTGAGTTTAACCATGATTTTTGGATATAGTTTCATGTTCATAAGAAAAATAATTTTCCCAGAAGAACAACTTTTAAATCAAATTTTATCATAGTTTTTAATTATCAAACCCAAAACATCCCGCGGTGTTACTACAACGGCGTATATCCGATTTTACGGTGTTTTTCGTGTTTCCAGGTTTTAAAACATTAAGTTAGCATATAATATAGATATAGAAAATGTGTTTAGTTGATTTTAAAAGTCAAGTTAGAAGGATTAACTTTATTTGCGAACAAGTTTAGAATTAACTAAACTATGTTCTAGTGATTACAAGTTTAAATCTTCGAATAAGATAGTTATATATATATGAATTGAATGATGTTATGAACATCATTACTACCTCAAGTTTAGTAGGTAAACCTACTGGAAGTAACAAAAATTGATCTAGCTTCAAAAGATTCTTGGATGGCTTGAAAGTTCTTGAAGTAGAATCATGACACGAAAACAAGTTCAAGTAAGATTTCCACTCGAAATAAGATAGTTATAGTTATAGAAATTGAATCAAAGTTTGAATATGAATATTACCTTGTATTAGAAAGATATCTTGCTGTAAATAAGAAAGATTTCTTGAGCTTAGATGATTACTTGGATTGGATTAGAAAGCTTGGAAGTAATCTTGCAAACTTGATAGTATTCTTGATTTTATGAAACTAGAACTTATAAAATTTATGAAAAACACTTAGAACTTGAATATAGAACTTGAGAGAGATCAATTAGATGAATAAAATTGAAGAATGAAAGTGTTTGTAGGTATTTTTGGTCGTTGGTATATGGATTAGATATAAAGGATGTGTAAGTTTGTTTTCATGTAAATAATTCATGAATGATTTATAATATTTTTTGTAATTTTGTGAGATATTTCATGCTAGTTGCCAAATGATGGTTCCCATATGTTTAATGACTCACATGGGCTACTAAGGAGCTGATGATTGAGTGTATATACCAATAGTATATACATCTTAGAAGCTGTGTATTGTACGAGTACGAATACGGGTGCATACGAGTAGAATTGTTGATGAAAATGAATGAGGATGTAATTGTAAGCATTTTTGTTAAGTAGAAGTACTTTGATATATGTCATGAAGTCTTCTAAAAGTGTATTAATACATCTTAATACACTATATGTATATACATTTAACTGAGTCATTAAGTCATCGTTAGTCGTTATATGTAAGTGTTGTTTCGGAACCTTTAAGTTAACGATCTTGTAAAATGTAATTGATCCATTATTATTACACTTAAATGAGATGTTAAATTGTTATGTTAACATGTTAACATGGTGTATTAATATATATATATATATATATATATATATATATATATATATATATATATATATATATATATATATATATATATGTATATATATATATATATATATGTATATATATATATATGTATATATATATATATATATGTATATATATATATATATGTATATATATATATATATAGTGTGTGTGTGTGTGTGTGTGTGTGTGTAAAATACTATTGCAACGATAATCGTTACATATATGTATTGTTTCGAAATCCTTAAGTTAGTAGTCTCATCTTACTCGTGTAGTTCATTGTTAATACGCTTAATGATATATGTAATTATCATTTCATGATGTTAAACATAGTGTATTAATATCTTAATATGATACATATGTATTTAGTAAGACGTTGTTATAACGATAATCATTATATTTATCGTTTCGAGTTTTCTTAATTCAATAGTCTCATTTTATGTATATAACTCATTGTTAATATACCTAGTGAGATACTTTCTTATCATAATATCATGTTAACTATATATATATATATATATATATATATATATATATATATATATATATATATATATATATATATATATATATATATATATATATATATATATATATATATATATATATATATATATATATATATATATATATATATATCATATAATTTTTACAAGTTTTAACGTACGTGAATCGCCGGTCAACTTGGGTGGTCAATTGTCTACATGAAACTCATTTCAAATAATCAAGTCTTAACAAGTTTGATTGCTTAACATGTTGGAAACATTTAATCATGCAAATATAGTTTTCATTTAATATATAATCATGGAAAAGTTCGGGTCACTACAGTACCTACCCGTTAAATAAATTTCATCCCGAAATTTTAAGCTGTAGAAGGTGTTGACTAATCTTCTGGAAATAGGTGCGGGTATTTCTTCTTCATCTGATCTTCACGCTCCCAGGTGAACTCGGGTCCACTACGAGCATTGCATCGAACCCTAACAATTGGTATCTTGTTTTGCTTAAGTCTTTTAACCTCACGATCCATTATTTCGACGGGTTCTTTAATGAATTGAAGTTTTTCGTTGATTTGGATTTCGTCTAATGAAATAGTGAGATCTTCTTTTAGCAAAACATTTCTTCAAATTCGAGACGTGGAAAGTGTTATGTACAGCAGCAATTTGTTGAGGTAACTCAAGTTGGTAAGCTACTGGTTCGACACGATCTATAATCTTGAATGGTCCAATGTACCTTGGATTTAGTTTCCCCCGTTTACCAAATCGAACAACGCCTTTCCAAGGTGAAACCTTAAGCATAACCATTTCTCCAATCTCAAATTCTATATCTTTTCTTTTACTGTTCGCATAGCTCTTTTGTCGACTCTGGGCAATTTTCAATCGTTGTTGAATTTGGATGATTTTCTCGATAGTTTCTTGTAATATCTCCGGACCCGTAATCTGTCTATCCCCCACTTCACTCCAACAAATCGGAGACCTGCACTTTCTACCATAAAGTGCTTCAAACGGCGCCATTTCAATACTCGAATGGTAACTGTTGTTGTAGGAAAATTCTGCTAACGGTAGGTGTCGATCCCAACTGTTTCCGAAATCGATAACACATGATCGTAACATGTATTCAAGGGTCTGTATCGTCCTTTCACTTTGCCCATCATTTTGTGGATGATAAGCAGTACTCATGTCTAGACGAGTCCCCAATGCTTGTTGCAGTGTCTGTCAAAACCTTGAAACAAATCTGCCATCCCTATCAGAGATTATAGAGATTGGTATTTCATGTCTGGAGACAACTCCCTTTAAATATAATAGCGCAAACTTCTCCATTTTATCATCTTCTCTCATTGGCAGAAAGTGTGCTGATTTGGAAAGACGATCGACTATTACCCAAATAGTATCATAACCACTTGCAGTCCTTGGTAATTTAGTAATGAAATCCATGGTAATGTTTTTCCATTTCCATTCTGGGATTTCAGGTTATTGAAATAGACCCGATGGTTTCTGATGTTCAGCTTTGACTTTAGAACACGTCAAACATTCTCCTACGTATTTAGCAATATCGGCTTTCATACTCGGCCACCAAAAGTATTTCTTGAGATCTTTGTACATCTTCCCCGCTCCGGGATGTATTGAATATCTGGTTTTATGTGCTTCCTTAAGTACCTTTTCTCTCATATCTCCAAACTTTGGTACCCAAATTCTTTCAGCCCTATACCGGGTTCCGTCTTCCCGAATATTAAGATGTTTCTCCGATCCTTTATGTATTTCATTCTTCAACTTTCCTTCTTTTACAACTCCCTGCCGTGCCTCCTTTATTTGAGTAGTAAGGTTAGTACGAATAATTATATTCATAGCTTTTACCCGCATAGGTTCTCTGTCCTTTCTACTCAAAGCGTCAGCTACCACATTCGCCTTCCCCGGGTGGTAACGAATCTCAAAATCGTAATCATTTAACAATTCAATCCATCTACGCTGCCTCATGTTCAGTTGTTTCTGATTAAATATATGCTGGAGACTTTTGTGGTCGGTATATATGATACTTTTAACCCCATAGAAGTTGTGTCTCCAAGTCTTTAATGCAAAAATAACTGCGCCTAATTCCAAATCATGTGTCGTATAATTCTGCTCGTGAATCTTCAATTGTCTAGACGCATAAGCAATTACTTTCGTCCGTTGCATTAATACACAACCGAGGCCTTGCTTTGAGGCATCACAATATATCACAAAATCATCATTCCCTTCAGGCAATGACAATATAGGTGTCGTAGTTAACTTTTTCTTCAACAATTGAAATGCTTTTTCTTGTTCATTCTTCCATTCAAATTTCTTCCCTTTATGCGTTAATGCAGTCAAGGGTTTTGCAATTTTAGAAAAATCTTGGATGAATCTTCTGTAGTAACCTAAAAATGCAGTCAAGGGTTTTGCTAATCCTAAAAATGGCGTATGTGTTTCGGAGTTTTCGGGGTTTTCCACTTTTCAACGGTTTCAATCTTTACTGGATCCACCTAAATACCTTCTTTATTCACTATGTGACCGAGAAATTGAACTTCTTCCAACCAAAATGCACACTTTGAAAACTTAGCGTACAGTTTTTCTTTCCTTAACAACTCTAGCACTTTTCTCAAATGTTCTTCGTGCTCTTGATCATTCTTTGAGTAGATAAATATGGCATCGATGAAGATAATAACAAACTTGTCAAGATATGGCCCACACACTTGATTCATGAGGTTCATGAACATAGCTGGTGCGTTAGTTAAACCAAACGGCATAACCATAAACTCGTAATGACCGTAACGCGTCCTAAAAGCAGTCTTCCGAATATCATCCTCCTTCACCCGCATTTGTTGATATCCGGAACGTAAATCAATCTTCGAATAAACTGACGAACCTTGTAATTGATCAAATAAGTCGTCGATTCTCGGTAGTGGGTAATGGTTCTTGATGGTAAGTTTGTTCAACTCTCGGTAGTCGATACACAACCTGAATGTACCATCTTTCTTCTTAAAAAACAAAACAGGGGCTCCCCACGGTGACATGCTTGGTCGAATGAAACCACGCTCTAAAAGTTCCTGTAATTGGCTCTGGAGTTCCTTCATTTCACTGGGTGCAAGTCTATATGGAGCACGGGCTATTGGTGCAGCTCCTGGTACCAAGTCTATTTGAAATTCAACGGATCGGTGTGGAGGTAATCCCGGTAATTCTTTTGGAAATATATCGGGAAACTCTTTTGCGACAGGAACATCATTGATGTTCTTTTCTTCGATTTGTATTTTCTCGACATGTGCTAGAATAGTATAGCAACCTTTTCTTATTAGTTTTTGCTCCTTCAAATTACTAATAAGATTTAGCTTCGTGTTGCTCTTTTCTCCGTACACCATTAAGGGTTTTCCTTTTTCTCATATGATGTGAATCGCATTTTTGTAACAAACGATCTCTGCTTTCACCTCTTTCAACCAGTCCATGCCGATTTTCACATCAAAACTCCCTAACTCTACTGGTATCAAATCAATCTTAAACGTTTCGCTAACCAGTTTAATTTCTCGATTCCGACATATATTATCTGCTGAAATTAATTTACCGTTTTCTAATTCAAGTAAAAATTTATTATCCAAAGGCGTCAATGGACAACTTAATTTGGCACAAAAATCTCTACTCATATAGCTCCTATCTGCACCTGAATTAAATAAAATATAAGCAGATTTATTGTCAATGAGAAACGTACCAGTAACAAGCTCCGGATCTTCCTGCGCTTCTGCCGTATTAATATTGAAAACTCTTCCACGACTTTGCCCATTATTTTTCTCTGGGTTCGGACAATTACTCCTAATGTGGCCCGGTTTTCCACATCCATAACAAACAAAGGCGGCATTACTTGTTCTGACATTATCCGTTCTTTTATTTCTGTTATTCATTGGGTCGTAGACCTCACACTTTCTCGCACCATGGCTAGTTCTTTTACACTTGGTGCAAAATATCGTACAAAACTCATTCAGGTGGTACTCTTCACACCTTTGGCATCGCTTTTTCTGATTATTATTGTTATAGGAATTGTTGTTGTTGCGGTTGTTATTGATGTTAGGACGATTGTTGTAGTGGTTATTGTTGTTAGGATGGTTGTTGTAGTTATTGTTGGAATGATTGTTGTTGTGTTTGTTGTTGCGATAATTGGTGTGATTGAAGTTGTGATTGTTGTGTTGATTGTTAAAATTGGGACCCTTGTCACTGGTTTCTTCCCACTTTCTTTTGATTTGTTTCGTGTTGGCTTCTTCGGCCGTCTGCTCTTTAACTCTTTCCTCAATCTGATTTATGATTTTATGAGCCATTCCACTCGCCTTTTGTATGGAAGCAGGCTCGTGTGAACTTATATCTTCTTAGATCCTTTCTGGTAACCCTTTTACAAATGCGTCGATTTTCTCCTCTTCATCTTCGAACGCTCTCGGGCACAATAAGCACAACTCCGTGAATCGTCGTTCGTACATGGTAATATCGAATCCTTGTGTTCGTAATCCCTTAAGCTCTACTTTTAGCTTGTTGACCTCGCTTCTGGGATGATACTGCTTAGTCATCAGATGTTTGAATGCTGACCACGGTAGTGCGTAAGCAGCATCTTGTCCCACTTGTTCTAGATAGGTATTCCACCATGTTAACGCAGTACCTGTGAAGGTATGCGTAACGTACTTTACTTTGTCTTCTTCAGTACACTTACTTATGGCAAACACCGATTCAACCTTTTCGGTCCACCGTTTCAATCCGATTGGACCCGTGGTTCCATCGAATTCCAGAGGTTTACAGGCAATGAATTCTTTGTAGGAGCATCCTACACGATTTCTTGTGGCGTTATTTGCATTGCTAGATTCCGAGTTATTGTTGTTGTTTTGCATTGCAGCCTGTACTGCGGCTATGTTTGCTGCAAGAAAAACACGGAAGTCTTCCTCGCTCATGTTCAAATTCTGACGAGTCGTCGGTGCAATTTCCTTCAAAAATAGCCCAAAAGAATTAAGTTAATCATATAGAATATTAAGAGTAGTCAATAGTATTTCGTACCATAATATGAACTCATTTATAAAAGCTTTTTCTTCATATTAGCATTTTATAGTTTTAATTCGGGTAGTACCTACCTGTTAAGTTCATACTTAGTAGCTAATATACCATTCAACTACTACAATTCTATATGAAAAACTGATTATAATAATATTTCGTGTTCAAACTTTTATACAAAAATTTACAAACTTACAATACCGCTATTATACATAAAGCATGAAATATAGCACACAATCACTTTGATACAAAATAGTTGTGACAACATTCCTAGTTAATACGCAAGTCGTTCAGCAAAGGCAATAAAAACAAGTAATTCATAAGTCCAGAAACAAGTCATGCATTCTGGTTTTACTAAGACTACTTCCCATCCTTGGTCTTGTGGAACATAACCGTTGTGGCCGTTGACAAGACAGCATGTTGTAACATCATCAAAGGGACGAGGGTTTCGTAATGCCCAACAGCCCCGTAATAATCTAAAAACCTTGTTTCTCACCCCAACTACTGAATTCGTCACTTGTGGGAAGGTTTTATTTAAAAGTTGTAATCCGATGTTCTTTTTCTCACTTTGGTGAGAAGCGAAAATCACTAACCCGTAAGCATAACATGCTTCTTTATGTTGCATGTTAGAAGCTCTTTCTAACTCACGAAGTCCTACGTTGGGATATGTTGAGTCAAAATAGGTTCTTAACCCGTAGCGTAAAATTGCATTTGGGTTCCCCGCATTTAAGGCTTTAAAGAAAACACGGTGTAACTTACGGTGTCCCCAATGTGATATACCCCATCTTTCAAATGAAAGCCTTTTATAAACTAAGGCAAGCCTGGAATGTTCTTCAAATGTTCTACAAACTAATTTTGCCGTAAATAATTGTGCCGACGAATTCTGACCGACTTTAGACAAGATTTCATCAATCATGTTCCCGGATAGGTCTTCTAAAATTTTTGGTTGTCTATCCTTAACATCCATTTTTTTTGTTTTTATACTGTAAAAATAGACGAGAGTTAGATTCGTAAAAGATAATTATCAAATAATACAAGCAATTTTCACATACAACAAGAAAAATACAAGCACACTTATTTTATATATTTTACACCTCATGATTACAACTCTTTATTCCGACTCACTAGTTTCTTCTTCTTCGGACCTGTTTCGTTTTGCTAATTTTCTAGGAATATATGATTTTCCTCTAATACGAGCCGTTGTCTTCACAAATGATTTAGAAAAACCTGGTGGCTTAGAGGTTCCCGAGTTATTGTTACAACTTAAGAAATACGGGTGTTGACGATACATATAAAGTTCATCGGGGTTGGAATCAGGTTTCTCTATTTTGATGCCCTTTCCCTTATTATTTTCTTTTGCTTTTTCAAATTGGGTCAAGGTAATTTCTATAACATCATCGGAATCCTCATCAGGATCTGATTCATCAGAATCCTCATCAGGATCCGATTCATCAGAAAATTGGTAATCTTCCCAATATTTTGCTTCCTCAGCGGAAACACCATTAACTATTATTAACTTTGGTCCATTGGTTGAGGATTTTCTTTTATTTATCTATTTTTCTGTGGTTCCTAATATTTCCTCCTCCGGAACCTCTTCTTCCGGTTCCTCTTCTTCCGGTTCCTCCTCTTCCGGTTCCTCTTCGGAAATTTGTGAATCTTCCCAAAATATATTCGACTCTTCATTATTATTAGGTGAGTCGATGGGATTTGTACTCAAGTTAGATATCTATCACACAATATCAAACACGTTAAGAGATTAATATATCACATAATATTTACATGTTAATAATATATAGTTTCCAACAAAAAGTGTTAAGCAATCGTTTTTAAAGAAAAACACGGTCGAAGTCCAGACTTACAAATGCATCCTAACAAACTCGGTTAGACACACACTAATGCAATTTCTCGTTCTCTAAGACCAACGCTCGGATACCAACTGAAATGTCCCGTTCATATAGATTATAAACATTCCATATTAATTAATTTCGTCGCGAGGTTTTCACCTCTATATGAGACGTTTTTCAAAGACTGCATTCATTTTTAAAACAACCATAACTTCTATTTTATCGATAAAGGTTTAAAAAAACATTTCGTAGATTATCAAATAATGATAATCTAAAATGTACCGTTTACGCACGACCATTACATAATGGTTTACAATAAAAATATATTACATCTAAATAAGTTTCTTGAATGCAGTTTTTACACTATATCATACAAGCATGGACTCCAAATCATGTCCTTATTTTAGTATGCAATAGTGGAAGCTCTTAATAATCACCTGAGAATAAACATGCTTAAAATGTCAATAGAAATGTTGGTGAGTTATAGGTTTAACCTATATATTATCAAATTATAATAATAGACCACAAGATTTTATTTTTATAACACATCTCATATCAGGCATTTCGCAAACTGCATAGAGATAAAAATCATTCATATGGTGAACACCTGGTAACCGACATTAACAAGATGCATATAGAATATCCCCATCATTTCGTGACACCCATCGGACATGATAAACTCGAAGTACCAAAGCATTCCAAATTCCAGAATGGGGGTTGTTAGTTCCTGTAGATCTACCTTTAGGATACGCGTCAATTAGGGGCCAGTTCCCTAATTCTTAGGCTACCAAGCTAAAAGGGGCATATTCGGTTTAATAATTTAACCATAGAATGTAGTTTCGATTACTTGTGTCTATTTCGTAAAACATTTATAAAATTGCATGTATTCTATCCCAAAAATTTCAGATTTTAAAAGTGGGACTATAACTCACTTTCACAGATTTTTACTTCTTCGGGAAGTAAGACTTTGCCACTGGTCGATTCAAGTAAGATTTCCACTCGAAATAAGATAGTTATAGTTATAGAAATTGAATCAAAGTTTGAATATGAGTATTACTTTGTATTAGAAAGATATCTTACTGTAAATAAGAAATATTTCTTGAGCTTAGATGATTACTTGAATTGGATTAGAAAGCTTGGAAGTAATCTTGCAAACTTGATAGTATTCTTGATTTTATGAAACTAGAACTTACAGAATTTATGAAGAACACTTAGAACTTGAATATAGAACTTGAGAGAGATCAATTAGATGAAGAAAATTGAAGAATGAAAGTGTTTGTAGGTGTTTTTGGTCGTTGGTATATGGATTAGATATAAAGGATGTGTAAGTTTGTTTTCATGTAAATAATTCATGAATGATTTAAAATATTTTTTGTAATTTTGTGAGATATTTCATGCTAGTTTCCAAATGATGGTTCCCACATGTTTAATGACTCACATGGGCTGCTAAGAAGCTGATGATTGAGTGTATATACCAATAGTATATACATCTTAGAAGCTGTGTATTGTACGAGTACGAATACGGGTGCATACGAGTAGAATTGTTGATGAAAATGAATGAGGATGTAATTGTAAGCATTTTTTTTAAGTAGAAGTACTTTAATATATGTCATGAAGTCTTAACTGTAGTGACCCGAACTTTTCCATGTTTATATATATTAAATGAAATTATTATTTACATGATTAAGTGTTTCCAACATATTAAGCAATCAAACTTGCTAAGACTTGATTAATTGAAATAGGTTTCATATAGACCATTGACCACCCAAGTTGACCGGTGATTCACGAACGTTAAAACTTGTAAAAACTATATGATGACATATATATGATTATATATATAGTTAACATGATATTATGATAAGTAAGTATCTCATTAGGTATTTTAATAATGAGTTATATACATAAAATTGAGTTTATTGAATTAAGAAACTCGAAACGATATATATAACGATTATCGTTATAACAACGTCATACTATATACATATGAATCATATTAAGATATTGATACACTATGTTTAATCATGATAAATGATAAGTAAACATGTCACTAAGTGTATTAACAATGAACTACATATGTAAAAACAAGACTACTAACTTAATGATTTAGAAACGAGACATATATGTAACGATTATCGTTGTAACAACATTTAACTGTATATATATCATACTAAGATATATTAATATATCATAATATCATGATAATGTAATAATTTAACATCTCTTTAGATATAATAAACAATGGGTTAACAACATCTAACAAGATCGTTAACCTAAAGGTTTCAAAACAACATTTACATGTAACGACTAACGATGACTTAACGACTCAGTTAAAATGTATATACGTGTAGTGTTTTAATATGTATTCATACACTTTTGAAAGACTTCAAGACACTTATCAAAATACTTCTACTTAACAAAAATGCTTACAATTACATCCTCGTTCAGTTTCATCAACAATTCTACTCGTATGCACCCGTATCTGTACTCGTACAATACACAGCTTTTAGATGTATGTACTATTGGTATATACACTCCAATGATTAGCTCTTAGTAGCCCATGTGAGTCACCTAACACATGTGAGAACCATCATTTGGCAACTAGCATGAAATATCTCATAAAATTACAAATTAATTAGTAATCATTCATGACTTATTTACATGTAAACAAAATTACACATCCTTTATATCTAATCCATATACCAACGACCAAAAACACCTACAAACACTTTAATTCTTCAATTTTCTTCATCTTTAATCTCTCTCAAGTTCTATCTTTAAGTTCTAAGTGTTCTTCATAAATTCTATAAGTTCTAGTTTAAAAAAATCAAGAATACTTCCAAGTTTGCTAGCTTACTTCCAATCTTGTAAATTGATCATCCAACCTTAAGAAATCTTTCTTATTTACAGTAATATATCTTTTTAATACTAGGTAATATTCATATTCAAACTTTGATTCAATTTCTATAACTATAACAATCTTATTTCGAGTGGAAATCTTACTTGAACTTGTTTTCGTGTCATGATTCTGCTTCAAGAACTTTCAATCCATCCAAGGATCCTTTGAAGCTAAATCTATTTTTCTAATTTCCAGTAGGTTTATCCATAAAACCTGAGGTAGTAATGATGTTCATAACATCATTCGATTCATATATATAAAACTACCTTATTCGAAGGTTTAAACTTAAAATCACTAGAACATAGTTTAGTTAATTCTAAACTTGTTCGCAAACAAAAGTTAATCCTTCTAAATTGACTTTTAAAATCAACTAAACACATGTTCTATATCTATATGATATCCTAACTTAATGATTTAAAACCTGAAAACACGAAAAACACGGTAAAACCGGATATACGCCGTCGTAGTAACACCGCGGGCTGTTTTTGGGTTAGTTAATTAAAAACTATGATAAACTTTGATTTAAAAGTTGTTCTTCTGAGAAAATGATTTTTCTTATGAACATGAAACTATATCCAAAAATCATGGTTAAACTCAAAGTGGAAGTATGTTTTCCAAAATGGTCATCTAGACGTCGTTCTTTCGACTGAAATGACTACCTTTACAAAAATGACTTGTAACCTGTATTTATGACTATAAACCTATACTTTTTTTGTTTAGATTCATAAAATAGAGTTCAATATGAAATCATAGCAATTTGATTCACTCAAAAAGGTTTTAAAACGAAGAAGTTATGGGTAAAACAAGATTGGATATTTTTTGATTGTTGTAGCTACTGGAAATATTGTAACAATTCTATACAAATCATATCCTAGCTAACTTATATTTTATTATACATGTATTCTAATATATTATGTAATCTTGGGATACCATAGACACGAATGCAAATGTTTTGACATATCATATCGACCCATGAATATATATTATTTGGAACAACCATAGATACTCTATATGCAGTAATATTGGAGTTAGCTATACATGGTTGAGGTTGATTCCAAAAATATATATACTTTGAGTTGTGATCTAGCCTGAGACGTGTATACACTGGGTCGTGGATTGATCCAAGATAATATATATCGATTTATTTCTGTACATCTAACAATGGACAACTATTTGTAGGTTACTAACGAGGACAGCTGACTTATTAAACTTAAAATATTAAACGTATTAAAAATGTTGCAAATATATTTTGAACATATTTTGATATATATGTACATATTTGTTATAGGTTCGGGAATCGACCAGTGGCCAAGTCTTACATCCCAACGAAGTAAAAATATGTGAAAGTGAGTTATAGTCCTACTTTTAAAATCTAATATTTTTGGGATGAGAATACATGCATCTTTATAAATGTTTTACAAAATAGACACAAGTACATGAAACTACTTTCTATGGTTGAATGATCGAAGCCGAATATGCCCCTTTTTGCTTGGTAGCCTAAGAATTAGGGAACATCACTAATTTTGAGAATTAGTGCACGCCTAATTGATGCGAATCCTAAAGATAGATCTATTGGGCCTAACAAACTCCATCCAAAGTACCGGATGCTTTAATGCTTCGAGTTTTATATCATGTCCGTTGGATGTCTCGGATTGATGGGGATATTCTTATATGCATCATGTTAATGTCGGTTACCAGGTGTTCACCATATGAATAATTTTTATCTCTATGTATGGGATGTATATTGAAATATGAAATCTTGTGGTCTATTATTACGATTTGATAAATATATAGGTTAAACCTATAACTCACCAACATTTTTGTTGACGTTTAAAGTATGTTTATTCTCAGGTGATTATTAAGAGCTTCCGCTGTTGCATGCTAATATATGGACAAGATTTGGAGTCAGCATTCTTGTATAATATTGTTTAAAACTGCATTCAAAATTTACTTTGTTGTAACATATTAATATTGTAAACCAATATGTATTGGTATTGTGTAAGTGTGATATTTTTAGATTATCATTTCTGATAATCTAGGTTGTGTCCTTTCAACCTTGTCGATAAAATAAAGGTTATGGTTTATTTTAAAAACGAATGCAGTCTTTGAAAAATGTCTCATATAGAGGTCAAAACCTCGCAACGAAATCAATTAATATGGAACGTTTATAATCAATATGAACGGGACATTTCAGTTGGTATCCGAGCGTTGGTCTTAGAGAACCAGAAATTTTCATTAGTGTGTCTTATCGAGTTTGTTAGGATACATTAGTGAGTCTGGACTTCGACCGTGTTTTCTTTAAAAATGATTGTTTAACACTTTTGTTGGAAACTATATATTATTAACATGTAAATATTATGTGATATATTAACCTCTTAATGTGTTTGATATTGTGTGATAGATGTCTACCACTAGTACAAATCCCATCGACTCACCTAATAATAATGAAGAGTCGAACATAATTTGGGAAGATTCACAAATTCCAGAAGAGGAACCGGAAGAAGAAGAACCGGAAGAAGAGGAATCGGAAGAAGAGGAATCAGAAGAGGAGGAACCGGAAGAGGAGGAACTGGAAGAAGAAGAGGTTCCGTAGGAAGAAATATTGATACCTACAGTAAATCGATTAAATAAAAGAAAATCATCAACCAACGGACCAACGTTAAAAATGGACAATGGTGTTTCCGCCGAGGAAGCAAAATATTGGGAAGATTACCAATTTTCCATTGAATCGGATCCCGATGAGGATTCCGATGATGTTATAGAAATTACCTCGACCCAATTTAATAAATCAAAAGAAAATAATAAGGAAAAAGGTATAAAAATAGAGAAACCTGATTCCAACCCTGATGAACTTTATATGTATCGGCAACGTTCGTAATTCCTAAATTGTAACAATAACCCGGGAACCTCTAAACCACCAGGTTTTTCTAAACCATTGTGGAAAACGACGGCTCGTATCAGAGGAACATCATACATCCCTAGAAAATTAGGAAAATGAACCAAGTCCAAAGAAGAAGAAACCAGTGATTCAGATTAGAGGGTTGTAATCATGTTGTGTATTATATGTATTGTAGTGTGCTTATCCTTTTATGTTCTATGTAAAAAATTGCTTGTATTGTTTGTTAATTATCTTTTACGAATCTAATCCTTGTCTATTTTACAGTATAAAAACAAAATGGACATTAAGGGTAGACAACCGAATATTTTAGAAGACCTACCAGAGGATATGATTGAGGAAATCGTGTCTAGAGTCGGTCAGAATTCATCAGCACATTTAGTTATGGCGAAATTAACTTGTCAAACATTTGAAAGACTTTCCAGAAATGCCTTAGTTTATAAAAGGCTTTCCTTTGATAGGTGGGGTATATCACATTGGGGAGACCGTAAGTTATGCTGTGTTTTCTTTAAAGCGTTAAATGCGGAGAACCCAAATGCAATTTTACGCTACGGGTTAAGAACCTATTTTGACTCAACATATCCCAACATAGGATTTCGTGAGTTAAAAAGAGCTTCTAACATGCAACATAAAGAAGCATGTTATGCTTACGGGTTAATAACGTTCGCTTCTCATCAAATTGAGAAAAAGAACATTGGGTTGCAACTTTTAAATAAAACGTTCCCATAAGTGACGGACTCGGTAGTTGAGATGAGAAACAAGGTTTTTAGATTGTTACGGGGTTGTTGGGCATTACGAAACCCTCGTCCTTTTGACGACATTACAACATGCTGCCTAGCCAATGGTCATAATGGTTACTTTCCACAAAACCAAGGATGGGAAGTCGTCTTAGTAAAACCAGAATGCATGATTTGTTTCTGGACTTATGAATTACGTATCTTTATATCTTTTGCTGAACAACTTGCGTATTAACTAGAATTGCATTTATAGCTGCCGAGTAGCAATGTTATTATGTGTTATATTTCATCCTATATGTATCATAGCGGTATTGTAAATTTGTAATATTTTGTATAAGTTTGAACGCAAAATTTTATTGTAATAAGTTTTTCATATAGAAGCGTAGTAGTTGAGTTGTATAGTAGCTAGTAAGTATGAACTTAACGGGTAGGTACTACAAGAATTAGAACTATAAATAGCTAATATGAAGAAAAAGATTTTATAAATAAGTTCATATAACGCTACGAAATACTATTGACTACTCTTAAATTCTATATGATTAACTCAATTCTTTTGGCTATTTTTGAAGGAAATGGCACCGGCAACTCGTCAGAACTTGAACATGAGTGAGGAAGACTTTCGTGTTTTCCTTGCAGCAAACATAGCCGCAGTACAGGCTGCGATGCAAAATAACAATAACTCTGGATCTAGCAGTGGAACTAATTCCACAAGAAATCGTGTAGGATGCTCCTACAAAAAATTTACTGCCTGTAAACCTTTGGAATTTGATGGAACCGAAGGACCAATTGGATTGAAACGGTGGACCGAGAAGGTCGATTCAGTGTTTACCATAAGTAAGTGTACTGAAGAGGACAAAGTTAAGTACGCTACGCATACCTTCATGGGTACGATGTTAACAGTGGAATACCTATCTCGAGCAGGTAGGATAAGATGCTGCTTACGCACTACCATGGTCAGCATTCAAGCAATTGATGAACGAGCAGTATCGTCCCAGAAACGAGGTCAATAAGCTCAAGGTAGAGCTTAGAGGATTATGAACGCAAGGTTTTGATATCACCACATACGAACGACGATTCATGGAATTGTGCGTATTGTGTCCCAGAACGTTCGAAGACGAAGAAGAGAAGATCGACGCATTTGTAAAAGGGTTACCGGAAAGAATTCAAGAAGATGTGATTTCACACGAGCCCACCTCCATACAAAAGGCAATTCAAATGGCTCACAAATTAGTGAACCAGATCGAAGGAAGGATTAAGGAGCAGGCGACAGAAGAGGCTAACATGAAACAAGTCAAGAGAAAGTGGGAGGAAAACAATGACAAGAGTCACCAATACAACAACAATCACAACTACAATTGCAATAACTATCCCAATAACCGCAACATCAATCGCAACAACAACTTCAACAAACTTCCCAACAACAACTACAATAATCGTCCCAACAACAATAATAACCGCAACAACAACAATAATCAGAAACAGCAATGCCAAAGGTGTGAAGAGAATCACCCGGGGTTCTGCACAACATTTTGCAACAGGTGTAAAAGAAATGGTCATAGCGCAATAAAGTGTGAGGTCTACAGACCAATGTATAATAGAACTAAAGGAACAAATAATGCTGGAATGAGTAATGTCAGAACAAGTAGTGTCAGAGCAAGTACTGCCAACGTAGTCTGTTATAAATGTGGAAAACCGGGCCACATTATTAAAAATTTCCCAAATCAGGGGAATACTAATGGGCAGGGCCGCGGAAGAGTTTTCAATATTAATATGGCAGAAGCGCAGGAAGACCCGGAGCTTGTTACGGGTAAGTTTCTCATTGACAATAAATCTGCTTATGTTTTATTTGATTCGGGTGCGGATAGAAGCTATATGAGTAGAGATTTTTGTGCTAAACTAAGTTGCTCACCGACGCCCTTGGATAATAAATTTTTACTCGAATTAGCAAATGGTAAATTAATTACAGCAGATAATATATGTCAGAAACGAGAAATTAAACTGGTTAGCGAAACATTTAAGATTGACTTGATACCAGTAGAGTTAGAGAGTTTTGATGTGATAATCGGTATGGACTGGTTGAAAGAAGTGAAAGCAGATATCGTTTGTTACAAAAATGCAATTCGCATTATACGAGAAAAAGGAAAACCCTTAATGGTGTACGGAGAAAAGAGCAACGCGAAGTTAAATCTTATTAGTAACCTGAAGGCACAAAAACTAATAAGAAAAGGTTGCTATACTGTGCTAGCACACGTCGAGAAAGTCAATTCCGAAGAAAAGAACATCAATGATGTTCCCGTCGCAAAAGAATTTCCCGATGTATTTCCGAAAGAATTACCGGGACTACCTCCACACCGATCCGTTGAATTTCAAATAGACCTTGTACCGGGAGCTGCACCAATAGCTCGTGCTCCATACAGACTTGCACCTAGCGAAATGAAGGAACTTCAGAGCCAATTACAAGAACTTTTAGAGCGTGGTTTCATTCGACCAAGCACATCACCGTGGGGAGCTCCTGTTTTGTTTGTCAAGAAGAAGGATGGTACATTTAGGTTATGTATCGACTACCGAGAGTTGAACAAACTTACCATCAAGAACCGCTACCCAATACCGAGAATCGACGACTTATTTGATCAACTACAAGGCTAATCAGTTTATTCGAAGATTGATTTATGTTCTGGGTATCATCAAATGCGGGTGAAGGAGGATGATATTCCAAAGACTGCTTTTAGGACGCGTTACGGTCATTACGAGTTTATGGTTATGCCATTTGGGTTGACGAACACACCAGCTGTGTTCATGGACCTCATGAACCGAGTGTGTGGACCATACCTTGACAAGTTTGTCATTGTTTTCATCGATGACATACTTATTTACTCGAAGAATGATCAAGAGCACGAAGAACATTTGAGAAAAGTACTAGAGTTGCTGAGGAAAGAAAAACTATACGCTAAGTTTTCAAAATGTGCATTTTGGTTGGAAGAAGTTCAATTCCTCGGTCACATAGTGAACAAAGAAGGTATTCAGGTGGATCTAGCAAAGATTGAAACTGTTGAAAAGTGAGAAACCCCAAAAACTTCGAAGCATATACGCCAATTTTTAGGACTAGCTGGTTACTACAGAAGGTTCATCCAAGATTTTTCCAGAATAGCAAAACCCTTGACTGCATTAACGCATAAAGGGGGAAATTTGAATGGAAGGATGAACAAGAAAAGGCGTTTCAATTGTTAAATAAAAAGATAACTACAGCACCTATATTGTCATTACCTGAAGGGAATGATGATTTTGTGATATATTGTGACGCCTCAAAGCAAGGTCACGGTTGTGTATTAATGCAACGAACGAAGGTAATTGCTTATGCGTCTAGACAATTGAAGATTCACGAGCAGAATTATACGACGCATGATTTGGAATTAGGCGCGGTTGTTTTTGCATTAAAGACTTGGAGGCACTACTTATATAGGGTCAAAAGTATTATATATACCGACCAAAAAAGTCTTCAACACATATTTAACCAGAAACAACTGAACATGAGACAGCGCAGGTGGATTGAATTGTTGAATGATTATGACTTTAAGATTCGTTACCACCCAGGGTAGGTAAATGTGGTAGCCGACGCCTTGAGCAGAAAGGACAGAGAACCCATCCGAGTAAAAGCTATGAATATAATGATTCACAATAACCTTACTACTTAAATAAAGGAGGCGCAACAAGGAGTTTTAAAAGAGGGAAATTTAAAGGATGAAATACCCAAAGGATAGGAGAAGTATCTTGATATTCGAGAAGACGGAACCCGGTATAGGGCTGAAATAATTTGGGTACCAAAATTTTGAGATATGAGAGAAATGGTACTTAGAGAAGCTCATAAAACCAGATACTCAATACACCCTGGAACGGGGAAGATGTATAAGGATCTCAAGAAATATTTTTGGTGGCCGGGTATGAAAGCTGATGTTACTAAATACGTAGGAGAATGTTTGACATGTTCCAAGGTCAAAGCGAAGCATCAGAAACCATCATGTCTACTTCAACAACCCAAAATCCCGAAATGGAAATGGGAAAACATTACCATGGATTTCATCACTAAAT
This sequence comes from Rutidosis leptorrhynchoides, assembly GCF_046630445.1. Taxonomy (NCBI): domain Eukaryota; kingdom Viridiplantae; phylum Streptophyta; class Magnoliopsida; order Asterales; family Asteraceae; genus Rutidosis; species Rutidosis leptorrhynchoides. The sequence continues at coordinate 104,833,106 of NC_092336.1, read as the reverse complement.
TGCCAAGGACTGCAAGTGGTTTTGATACTATTTGGGTAATAGTTGATCGTATCACCAAATCAGCACACTTCTTGCCAATAAGAGAAGATGACAAGATGGAGAAGTTAGCACGACTGTATTTGAAGGAAGTCATCTCCAGACATGGAATACCAATCTCTATTATCTCTGATAGGGATGGCAGATTTATTTCAAGATTCTGGCAGACATTACAGCAAGCATTAGGAACTCGTCTAGACATGAGTACTGCCTATCATCCACAAACTGATGGGCAGAGCGAAAGGAAGATACAAACGCTTGAAGACATGCTACAAGCATGTGTTATTGATTTCGGAAACAGTTGGGATCGACACCTTCCGTTAGCAGAATTTTTCTACAACAGCTACCATTCAAGCATTGAGATGGCGCCGTTTGAAGCACTTTATGGTAGAAAGTGCAGGTCTCCGATTTTTTGGAGTGAAGTGGGGGATAGACAGATTACGGGTCCGGAGATAATACAAGAAACTACCGAGAAGATCATCCAAATTCAACAACGGTTGAAAACTGCCCAAAGTCGACAAAAGAGTTACGCTGACATTAAAAGAAAAGATATAGAATTTGAAATTGGAGAGATGGTCATGCTTAAAGTTGCACCTTGGAAAGGCGTTGTTCGATTTGGTAAATGGGGGAAATTAAATCCAAGGTATATTGGACCATTCATGATTATTGATCGTATCGGACCAGTTGCTTACCGACTTGAATTACCACAACAACTTGTAGCTGTACATAACACTTTCCACGTCTCGAATTTGAAGAAATGTTTTGCTAAAGAAGATCTCACTATTCCGTTAGACGAAATCCAAATCAACGAAAAACTTCAATTTATCGAAGAACACGTCAAAATAATGGATCGTGAGGTTAAAAGACTTAAGCAAAACAAAATACCAATTGTTAAGGTTCGATGGAATGCTCATAGAGGACCCGAGTTCACCTGGGAATGAGAAGATCAGATGAAGAAGAAATACCCTCACTTATTTCCAGAAGATACGACAACACCTTCAACTGCTTAAAATTTCGGGACGAAATTTATTTAACGGGTAGGTACTGTAGTGACCCGAACTTTTCCAGGTTTATATATATTAAATGAAATTGTTATTTACATGATTAAGTGTTTTCAACATGTTAAGCAATCAAACTTGTTAAGACTTAATTAATTGAAATAGGTTTCATATAGACAATTGACCACCCAAGTTGACCGGTGATTCATGAACGTTAAAACTTGTAAAAACTATATGATGACATATATATGATTATATATATATAGTTAACATGATATTATGATAAGTAAGTATCTCATTAGGTATTTTAACAATGAGTTATATACATAAAATTGAGTTTATTGAATTAAGAAACTCGAAACGATATATATAACGATTATCGTTATAACAACGTCTTACTATATACATATGAATCATATTAAGATATTGATACACTATGTTTAATCATGATAAATGATAAGTAAACATGTCATTAAGTGTATTAACAATGAACTACATATGTAAAAACAAGACTACTAACTTAATGATTTCGAAACGAGACATATATGTAACGATTATTGTTGTAACAATATTTATATATTAATATATCATAATATAATGATAATGTAATAATTTAACATCTCTTTAGATATAATAAACAATGGGTTAACAACATCTAAAAAGATCGTTAACCTAAAGGTTTCAAAACACCATTTACATGTAACGACTAACGATGACTTAACGACTCAGTTAAAATGTATATACATGTAGTGTTTTAATATGTATTCATACACTTTTGAAAGACTTTAATACACTTATCAAAATACTTCTACTTAACAAAAATGCTTACAATTACATCCTCATTCAGTTTCATCAACAATTCTACTCGTATGCACCCGTATTCGTACTCGTACAATACACAGCTTTTAGATGTATATACTATTGGTATATAGACTCCAATGATCAGCTCTTAGCAGCCCATGTGAGTCACCTAACACATTTGGGAACCATCATTTGGCAACTAGCATGAAATATCTCATAAAATTACAAAAATATTAGTAATAATTCATGAATTATTTACATGTAAACAAAATTACACATCCTTTATATCTAATCCATATACCAACGACCAAAAACACCTATAAACACTTTTATTCTTCAATTTTATTCATCTAATTAATCTCTCTCAAGTTCTATCTTCATGTTCTAAGTGTTCTTCATAAATTCTATAAGTTCTAGTTTCATAAAATCAAGAATACTTCCAAGTTTGCTAGCTTACTTCCAATCTTGTAAAGTGATCATTCAACCTCAAGAAATCTTTTTTATTTACAGTAAGATATCTTTCTAATACAAGGTAATACTCATATTCAAACTTTGATTCAATTTCTATAACTATAACAATCTTATTTCGAGTGGAAATCTTACTTGAACTTGTTTTCGTGTCATGATTCTGCTTCAAGAACTTTCAAGCCATCCAAGGATCCTTTGAAGCTAGATCTATTTTTCTCATTTCTAGTAGGTTTATCCACAAAACCTGAGGTAGAAATGATGTTCATAACATCATTCGATTCATATATATAAAACTACCTTATTCGAAGGTTTAAACTTGAAATCACTAGAACATAGTTTAGTTAATTCTAAACTTGTTCGCAAACAAAAGTTAATCCTTCTAACTTGACTTTTAAAATCAACTAAACACATGTTCTATATCTATATGATATGCTAACTTAATGATTTAAAACCTGAAAACACGAAAAACACCGTAAAACCGGATATACGCCGTCGTAGTAACACCGCGGGCAATTTTTGGGTTAGTTAATTAAATACTATGATAAACTTTGATTTAAAAGTAGTTCTTTTGAGAAAATGATTTTTCTTATGAACATGAAACTATATCCAAAAATCATGGTTAAACTCAAAGTGGAAGTATGTTTTCCAAAATGGTCATCTAGACGTCGTTCTTTCGACTGAAATGACTACTTTTACAAAAATGACTTGTAACCTGTATTTCCGACTATAAACCTATACTTTTTCTATTTAGATTCATAAAATAGAGTTCAATATGAAACAATAGCAATTTGATTCACTCAAAACGGATTTAAAACGAAGAAGTTATGGGTAAAACAAGATTGGATATTTTTTGATTGTTGTAGCTACGGGAAATATTGTAACAATTATATACAAATCATATCCTAGCTAACTTATATTGTATTATACATGTATTCTAATATATTATGTAATCTTGGGATACCATAGACACGTATGCAAATGTTTTGACATATCATATCGACCCATGTATATATATTATTTGGAACAACCATAGACACTCTATATGCAGTAATGTTGGAGTTAGCTATACAGGGTTGAGGTTGATTCCAAAAAGATATATACTTTGAGTTGTGATCTAGCCTGAGATGTGTATACACTGGGTCGTGGATTGATCCAAGATAATATATCAATTTATTTCTGTACATCTAACTATGGATAACTAGTTGTAGGTTACTAACGAGGACAGCTGACTTAATAAACTTAAAACATTAAACGTATTAAAAATGTTGTAAATATATTTTGAACATATTTTGATATATATGTACATATTTATTATAGGTTCGTGAATCGACAAGTGGCCAAGTCTTACTTCCCGACGAAGTAAAAATCTGTGAAAGTGAGTTATAGTCCCACTTTTAAAATCTAATATTTTTGGGATGAGAATACATGCAGCTTTATAAATATTTTACAAAATAGACACAAGTACATAAAACTACTTTCTATGGTTGAATGATCGAATCCGAATATGCCCCTTTTTGCTTGGTAGCCTAAGAATTAGGGAACATCACTAATTTTGAGATATGTGCACGCCTAATTGACGCGAATCCTAAAGATAGATCTATTGAGCCTAACAAACCCCATCCAAAGTACCGGAAGCTTTAGTACTTCGAGTTTTATATCATGTCCGATGGATGTCCCGGAATGATGGGGATATTCTTATATACATCTTGTTAATGTCGGTTACCAGGTATTCACCATATGAATAATTTTTATCTCTATGTATGGGATGTATATTGAAATATGAAATCTTGTGATCTATTATTACGATTTGATAAATATATAGGTTAAACCTATAACTCGCTAATATTTTTGTTGACGTTTAAATCATGTTTATTCTCAGGTGATTATTAAGAGCTTCCGCTATTGCATGCTAATATATGGACAAGATTTGGAGTCAGCATGCTTGTATAATATTGTTTAAAACTGCATTCGAACTTTACTTTGTTGTAACATATTAATATTGTAAACCAATATGTATTGGTAGTGTGTAAGTGTGATATTTTTAGATTATCATTTCTGATAATCTAGGTGGTGTCCTTTCAACCTTGTCGATAAAATAAAGGTTATGGTTTGTTTTAAAAACGAATGCAGTCTTTGAAAAACGTCTCATATAGAGGTCAAAACCTCGCAACGAAATCAATTAATATGGAACGTTTATAATCAATATGAACGGGACATTTCATTAATGATATATGTAATTATCATTTCATGATGTTAAACATAGTGTATTAATATCTTAATATGATACATATGTATTTAGTAAGACGTTGTTATAACGATAATCATTATATTTATCGTTTAAAGTTTTCTTAATTCAATAGTCTCATTTTATGTATATAACTCATTGTTAATATACCTAGTGAGATACTTTATTATCATAATATCATGTTAACTATATATATATCCATATATATATATCATCATATAATTTTTACAAGTTTTAACGTTCGTGAATCGCCGGTCAACTTGGGTGGTCAATTGTCTACATGAAACTCATTTCAAATAATCAAGTCTTAACAAGTTTGATTGCTTAACATGTTGGAAACATTTAATCATGCAAATATAGTTTTCATTTAATATATAATCATGGAAAAGTTCGAGTCACTACACTTTATCATCCGGGTAAGGCGAATGTGGTCGCGGATGCGTTAAGTTGGAAGAGTCAACATCCGGCGATACGAGTAGGATTGTTACGCATGATTATTATTAAAGATTTTCTTGTAAATCTTGGTGAGATTCAAATTAAAGCTTTTGTTAACAACAAACATGAGGAACGAATCGTGGGCCAAACGGAGTTTATTACCTTAGGCCCGCATGGTTTGTTGTCCTTTCAAGGACGAGTGTTGGTGCCTAGAATGGGAGATTTCTGACGAGTGCTACTTGATGAAGCACATAAGTCAAAGTATTCCATTCATCCGGACACGACGAAAATGACACGACGAAAATGTATCTTGATTTAAAGAAGGAGTATTGGTGGTCGGTGTAACGACCCGTCAAAATCGCTATTGACGCGGTACGTTAATCATTGATTCCACAGTGAGGTTTTGACCTCTATATGATACGTTTTGATAAAATATTGCATTCATTAAAATAAGTGACTTTCTAAACATAGAAAGTTATAAACATGTGGGTGAGTGCTTAGGTATAAGCAAAACCCCAAAATACATAAGCAAAACCCCAAAATACATAAGTCTTTAATTTACAGGTTGACATCACAGTCCAATTATTTATTACACAATGCAGTTTTATTTTGAATGCAACAAACTTTGTACAAAGCATGAGAGACTCCATGCAGGCAACAAGCACATCACAGCGGAAGCAGTCTAAGGACCTGGAATAAAACATGCTAAAAAGTCAACACGAATGTTGGTGAGTTATAGGTTTAATTGCTTGAGTCATAAATATATAAAGATAGACCACAAGATTTCATCAAAACATTATCAATAGATTCTACGTAACAGAGTTTAACGACCCGTCAAAGTACACTTGACGACCATCGTTATCTTGGACCCACAGCTTGATCATAACTCTATATGAATTTAATAAATAACCTTGCATTCTTTATTTAAAAATGATTTCCAATAAAGGAAACCTATCAAAATATGTAAGTTTAGAAAAACCGTACATTATTACTTAACCAAAAGTTGACCAAAACAAAGTCAACAACATCTACTAATAAATGTATCAAAATAGAATGCAAGCTATTGTTTAACAAAAGCTGCCATCATAAATATGCAGACTCTCTAAGCACAGCGGAAGCAATCAATCATGAACCTGAGAATAAAACATGCGAGTAACTGTCAACAAAAATGTTGAGTGAATTAGAGGTTTAATATTACAAACAATATTTAATTTAAACCAAAAAAAATTTATGTTTGAAAACATAAAAACTCCTTTTTGGACAACAAAATTATATGCTAGAAAACATATAATAAAACATTATTCCATTTTCCGTGAGCCACCTGGTAACCACTTAACCCTTTATTTACCCTTGCCAAACACAATAAATAATATACACCGAACAAGTGTATCTTCAACTAAATACGAAGTACTAAACATTCCGATTATAAATTGCTAGCGCGACTAGCTCGAAATGGGGTTGTCAAACCCGATAGATCTATCCGTAGGATTCGCGTTCACCAGTAGAAACCAGTGATTACAGTTACCAGACTAGGGAATATTTTTGTTCAACTCACAATGAATAATTTAAACCAACTTCCACATGTGTCCAAAATATAAAATAAATTGCATGTATTCTCATCCCAAAAGATTTAAAATAGAAAGATGGGACTATAACTCACCTTAAATAGCAAACAAAGTAACCACACAAATATGCAAACAACAAATGAAGTAAAGTGATCAGGAATGATCACAGCGCCTACCTATAAATAAAGCAGGTCGATATAAATAACTAACTTAGGTCAAGTCTTAGTATGATAGCTATTGTACATGTTGCAAGTAGACATAGAACAACACTCAACATGCATCGGTTTGATCGGAACAGCGTACGGAAACACACTTTCTATTTTTAGAAAGTTTCTATTTTTAGCAGGTTTCCATTTTTGGAAAGTTTCTATTTTAGGAAAGTTTCTATTTTTGGAAAGTTTCTATTTTTGGAAAGTTTCTATTTTTGGAAAGTTTCTAAATTTAGAAAGTTGCTATTTTAGGAAAGTTTATAAGTTACGAAAGTTTCCTTAATTAGAAAGTCAACAAAAGTCAACTGAAAGTCAAAGTCAACTGAAAGTCAACTCAAAAGTCAACCTTGGTCAAACATAGTCAACGTTAATTTTAAAAGTGTAAGTTATAATAATAATGTAAGTTGTAATGTTTATTAAAGTTAAATATGTCTAATTATGTCATAACATAAGTTTAATGCAATTAAAATGAATTATTAAAGTTAATATAAGTTTAAATGATATAATTAATATAACATAAGTATTTAATTAATTAATTAAATATTAGTCATAATATAAATATTATTAATTAATAATAAATTTTAAATCATATCATAAGTATTATTAATTAATAATGAATTATTAATCATATCATAAGTTTCTAATTATAATTATTAAATCATAAGTATTTAATAATTAAATTATAATTAAATAATAACCAAGTCTTATAATAATTAACTAATTATTTAATCTTTATTATAATAATCTCATAATATAAGTTTAATACTTATCATAAGTATTTCTCATTAATAATAAAAGTATTATTAATCATATTTTTAATAAAAAGGTTAATTAAATCATAGGTAATAATTAATTGATATAATATATATATATATATATATATATATATATATATATATATATATATATATATATATATATCATAAGTATTAAATAATAATAATAATTACTTTTTATATCATAAGTAATTAGATGATAATGAATTTCATTATTTATATCATAAGTTTAATAATTAATCATAAGCTTAAAATCAAAAGTTCATCGGGTCGTATCTTGAGCCCCGGGTGTCGGTTTTCGGCGAGCCTTACATATATCTTCGCCTAATCAAACCACCCGACACTTTGGTACACTCAAGAACACACCAAGAATAGGCCACAAGTCGTGGTGATCAGCCATGACACCACTTTAAACTTTAATTCAATTAAAATCGTGTTTTAGACGTAACGGGTGATTCGTGGCTCGGATTTAGATGACCCGAACATGAGAGTTCGTCCCATAATTGATCCTAACACACTAGCACACCCTAAAGTCACCAAACATGGTCACAAAGTCGGACCAAATCTGGTTCATACCAATATCACACTTCAATCTTAACAAAATATCATTTTGATCATATCTAGGGCTCCGGAAATCGAAACGACATGAATCCGGAGTCTAAAATTAATGTCCTGATGAGAGGAACTCATCTAACTACTTTATTTTAACTTTTATATCAGTCACAATATCAGAAGTACACGAAATAGCTGCTGTCCCAATTTTATCAAACCGAAAACATGTGTTTACGAGTAATTCTATGCATACAAACACCATTACAACAACAAGTAATCATCATACTATTAAAATAGATATCAAATATAGAAAAATAAAGAAAAATTAAAAGTTCTAGGGTTAGGGTTTATACCCTAATCAATAATCAACAAGTATAATCGCGTAGAGAACGGAATGAGGAACGCGTTGGTGTTAATTGTTTCTTGATCCAAGCAATAAAATTGATGAAGGATGATGATGTTGGGGGTGGTATTGGCGACGGCCAAGGGGAGCAAAAAGGGAGGAAGAGAGCAAATATCTAAATTAGTTTTGTGATAAAAAGTGGAATGTAAAAATAAAATAGAAAAATGGGAAAATCAAGGGAGTATACTCTCCCCTCCCCATGGATTCGGCCAAAAACTGAATGGGGTGGGCCCCACATGGCCCACAATGATAAATGATGAAATCCTTATGTCCCGAACGCGAAAACGCTACTACGCGATTGATTTTTCGGAGAGATAACAAATACGCGACGAATAAAATGTATAAACACTAAATATAAACATATGACATTAAAATATCATATTTAAAATAATTAGGACTTAAAAATCCCTAAAGCTTGACCGTTGGTTTGAAAACCAAAAAGATTCGCCGGATAGAAATCTGCGACACGTAGAAACGTATAACTTGAAATATGAATACAAATATTCATATAACACATAATAATTAATATATTATTACTAAAATAATAATATAGATAATAGAAATGACGTGGAACGAATAACAATTAACGGTCGTTAAATAATTAACGGTAAAAGATAACGAAAAAAGTAGGGTCGTTGCAGTACCTTCCCGTTAAGGAAATTTCGTCCCGAAATTTAAGCAGGTGCAGGGGTTGACTCAGCATCTGAGAACAAATGCGGGTACTTCTGCCTCATCTAATCTTCATGCTCCCAAGTGAACCCGGGACAGCGTCTGGCGTTCTATCTAACTCGAACAATAGGAATTCTGTTCTGCTTGAGAGTCTTAACATCTCGACCCATAATTTCAACAGGTTCCTCAATAAAATGTAGTTGCTTAACAACATGAAGCGCCTCCAGAGGAATAGTCTTATCGGCCTCGACCAAACACTTCTTTAAATTCAATACATGAAAAACATCATGAACAGCACTGAGTTCTTGTGGCAATTTCAAACGATAAGCCACGGGTCTAACTCTCTCAATAATCTCAAACGGTCCAACAAAATGAGGACTCAACTTTCCCCTTTTACCAAAACGTATTACGCCCTTTCAAGGTGATACCCTCAACATAACACGATCACCAACCCGAAATTCAATATCGTTCCTTCTCTTATTAGTATAACTCTTTCGCTGACTTCTGGCGGTTCTCAACATTCCCTTAATCTGTACGATCTTCTCAGTAGTCTCATGAATAATTTCTGGACCTGCAAGTCGAGCATCCCCAACCTCATTCCAGCAGACAGGAGACATACACTTTCTACCATACAGCTCTTCAAAAGGTGCGGCATAATACTTGCATGATAACTATTATTATAAGAAAATTCAGCCAGTGGCAAATATTTATCCCATCCATTACCAAAATCAATAACACACGCTCGTAACATATCTTCTAACGTTTGAATGGTCCTTTCACTCTGACCATCCGTCTGAGGATGATAAGCGGTGCTCATATCTAACTTAGTTCCCAAGGTTTCCTGTAAGGACTGCCAAAACCTCTATGTAAATCAACTGTCTTGGTCCAAAATAATCGATACGGGAACACCATATCTCGAAACATTCTCCTTCAAATACAAACCATTAAGCCTCTTCATTGAATCTGTTTCCTTAATTGGCAAGAAATGAGTTGACTTAGTGAGTCGGTCAACAATCACCCAAATGGTATCATAACCACCCACAACTCTCGGTGACTTCGTAATAAAATCCATCGTAATACCTTCCCACTTCCACTCGGAAATCTCAGGTTGCACCAAAAGTCCAGATGGTTTCTGATGTTTAGCCTTAACCTTAGCACATGTCAAATACTTAGCCACATACGTAGCCACATCACCTTTCAAATTAGGCCACCAATACAGCTCCTTAAGATCATGATAGATCTTTCCTGTACCAGGAATGAATAGAGTACCTAGACTTATGAGCCTCATCTAAAACAAGTTATCGTAGATCACCAAACTTCGGAACCCAAAGGCGTCCCGTAAAATACCGAGTACCATCGGTTCGTACCTCTAACTGTTTACTCAAGCCTCGGACCTTCCCGTTACGAAATTCTCCTCCTTCAAGGCTTCCTTTTGAGCTGCAAGAATCTGCCTTGCGAGGTTTGTTCTAATTATCATATTCAAGGCTCTAAACCTGCGAGGGTCAGCCCTTTCTTTACGACTTAACGCATCGGCCACAACGTTGGCCTCTCTCGGATGATATAAAAGTTCACAATCATAATCATTCAATGTCTCAACCCATCTTCGTTGCCTCATATTCAACTATTTCTGATCAAGGATATGTTGAAGAATTTTGTGATCAGTGTACACAGTACTTTTAACCCCATATAAGTAATGTCTCTAATTCTTGAGTGTGAACACAACAGCTCCCAATTCTACATCATGGGTTGTATAATTCTGTTCATGATCTTCAACTGACGTGATGCGTAAGCAATGACTTTCTTTCGTTGCATCAAAACACAACCAAAGTCTTAACACGAAGCATCACAATAGATAACAAAATCATCATTACCCTCAGGTAGTGATAATATCGATGCAGAAGTTAACTTCTTCTTCAAAGTTTGGAAAGCAGATTCTTGTTCACTCTTCCACTCGTACTTCTTCCCCTTATGCGTTAAAGCAGTCAGAGGTTTCGCTACTCGTGAAAAATCTTGAATGAACCTTCTATAATAGCCTGCTAATCATAGAAACTGGCGAATTTGAGTAGGAGTTTTCGGAAATTTCCCATTTCCCAATTGCCTCAATCTTAGCAGGATCAACTTGAATTCCCTGTTTTATAACAACGTGCCCAAGAAATTGAACTTCTTTCAACCAGAATGCACATTTAGAAAAATTCAGCATACATCTCTTCTTTTCTTAACAAATCAAGCACTTATCTTCGTGCTCTTGATCCCTTCTTGGAATAGATAAGGATACCATCGATGAAAACATTAACGAAATTATCCAGATATGAGCTACACACACGGTTCATGAGGTCCATGAACACAGCAGGTGTGTTAGTCAATCCGGACGGCATAACAAGAAATTCGCAGTGACTATAAGGGGTATGAAAAGCGGTTTTTAGAATATCAGTTTCTTTAGTCCGCAGTTGGTGATAACCAGAATGAAGGTCAATCTTAGAATAAACGAACGAACCTTGAAGTTGATCGAACAGATCATCAATTCTCGGAAGAGGGTAACGGTCCTTAACTGTAAGCTTGTTCAACTCGCGATAATCAATACACCATCGGAACGAACCACCTTTCTTCTTAATAAACAAAACAGGAGCTCCCCAAGGGGATGAACTGGGACGAGTGAAATGTAGTTGCAACATTGAAGGAAGAAATATATGGAGTAGTCACGTCGGTGGCATAGATATATAAGGCAATTATCTCAAAGGAAATAACGAGGATCATGGACTTCAAGGTGAATTTTCATTACATTTCCGAAAGGAAGACGTACGAAAGGTGTGATAATTCAACGAGAGTGAACTTCATTGTACAATGTGTGAGGATATCTAGGATTCATCCATATTTTTAAATTTATGTGCGGATGAAAAGAACGCGAATCATGGGTTATAAAGAATGGCCGACTCCAGGTGAGATGAATCTCCAAAAATAATTTCGTGCACCTCAAAGTATTGAATCCTAAAATTGATGTTTACGAGGGTGTTGTGGTTGACAGCGAATATTGAGAGTAGAAACTCTTCAAACGGTCTAGTGTAATATATCATGATACCCACTATAACAACATTTGGGGTAGAAACCCACCTAGCGCCTTTTCTACAATAGGGTGACCACCGAGTGTACCCCAGGAAATTGATTTATCGGTCTGCGTTTTGGCCATGTCCAACCATAAGAGGGAAATTTTTATGAGCGCAAAGACTTTCCAACAAATTTTATAAAACTGGCATCCAAAGTGGTGTAAGAGTTTCTATCAATGAACTTAATGGTAAGTTTCATCCTTAAACGGAGGATTAGAAGAATTGTGATTCAAACACTCTGTAGAGTAATGCAAAAATTTGATAAAATCGATCAATGGAGTTTTGAAAAAAAACTTTAAACGTTTGATGTGACAACATAAACGAAACGAAGTTCTTAGTAAATTTAAAAATATGTACAACGTGTACCATTTTATATAAAACAAATTGACTTAGTTAAACAGCTCAATAAATGTGTGGTTTTAAAATAATTTTGAAGGTATGATTTGGTATATACTAGCCAAAATAGGTAAGGGTAAATTTATTAATTTGAATCCATACGTACATTTATGATTTTATAAATTGTATACATGACAAAATATTTCATTATTTCTATTCGCCCATAAATCTCGTGAGAACCGCCCAATTAAACAAATGTGTAAAACTCCCGATGGTAAACAGAGTATCTGTATTTCAGAGGTTACAAGTTGAAGTAAGATCGTGAAAGATCGAGTAAAGGACTTGAATTGTCATGCGACATTTGACCAACAAATGTTACGGGGTCATGAAAACCAATGATTTAAATGTTGTTTTGACTATTATCAGGACATAAGTCCTTGACCAAAACTCTTCCCGAGCGAAGCTGTTGCTAACAAGCGAGTTATGAAGGATAGAGCATGAGATACATAATTTGGTTAAAACGAGCTTCTCGTATATCAACAATAAGATAATGAATATTTTCCCTGCACATTTAATACATCGGAATGTCTAAATGAGTGGTGTAAAAATTTTCTTTGACTCACTTTCTATTCCTCATGTCACAATATTGGGATTTCTTTATGAATTAACGTAATATAATCACGTTGGCCTGACGCCATTATATTTCACTAATTCATAGTTCCATTCCAATAGCACTACATGAGGTCAGGACACGCGATCAATCCTCAGATTTCCACACAATTTCTCTAAAATAATTTCTTAAACAATGTGCTAAGGATAGCACAAGAGACTGAACATCATAAGTAACGAATAGGGGTAACGATGACATAGAAATGTCTTCGAAGTACCAAAAAAATCTTTAAAAGTAAAGAATGATGTTTCCGGTTCGCAACCCAAAGCACAAAGGCACAACGGCACAAAGGCACGTAATATAACAAGAATGTTATATACCTAAACATAATAGCTGACATTGAAATGCCGAGCCCTTAGAAGTCAAGAATGACATCTCGCGTAATGTAACTCAAACGTCAAACACATAACCATAATAGATGACATAGGAATGTCGATAATTTCAGAAGTCAAGAATGACATTCCTCGGTTTCACTAACCGACGTGTTCTTATAAAAGATAAACTCGCATGAGTCGAAGAATACGTTTAAATCGGAATGGGAGTTCCTCCTGGATTCAGAACATAACAGAAATGTATGTATGATAACAATATACATACCAATACGATACAAATAACCGCATATAATAATATATTATAGGCCAGGCTGTAGACTAGACTCACTAATGCACCCTATTGACTCGGGTAACGACATCAATGCAGCCTAATTCCCTACAACCAGAGCTCTGATACCAACTTTAACGACCCGTCAAAGTACACTTGACGACCATCGTTATCTTGGTCCCACAGCTTGATCATAACTCTATATGAATTTAATAAATAACCTTGCATTCTTTATTTAAAAATAATTTCCTATAAAGGAAACCTATCAAAATTTGTAAGTTTAGAAAAACCATACATTATTACTTAACCAAAAGTTGACCAAAACAAAGTCAACAACATCCACTAATAAATGTATCAAAATAGAATGCAATCTATTGTTTAACAAAAGCTGCCATCATAAATATGCAGACTCTCTAAGCACAGCGGAAGCAATCAATCATGAACCTGAGAATAAAACATGCGAGTAACTGTCAACAAAAATGTTGAGTGAATTATAGGTTTAATATTACAAACAATATTTAATTTAAACCAAAAAAATTTATGTTTGAAAATATAAAAACTCCTTTTTGGACCACAAAATTATATGCTAGAAAACATATAATAAAATATTATTCCATTTTTCGTGAGCCACCTGGTAACCACTTAACCCTTTATTTACCCTTGCCAAACACAATAAATAATATACACCGAACAAGTGTATCTTCAACTAAATATGAAGTACTAAACATTCCGATTATAAATTGCTAGCGCGACTAGCTCGAAATGGGGTTGTCAAACCCGATAGATCTATCCGTATGATTCACGTTCACCAGTAGAAACCAGTGATTACAGTTACCAGACTAGGGAATATTTTTGTTCAACTCACAATGAATAATTTAAACCAACTTCCACATGTGTCCAAAATATAAAATAAATTGCATGTATTCTCATCCCAAAAGATTTAAAATAGAAAGATGGGACTATAACTCACCTTAAATAGCAAACGAAGTAACCACACAAATATGCGAACAGCAAATGAGGTAAAGTGATCAGGAATGATCACAACGCCGACCTATAAATAAAGCAGGTCGATATAAATAACTAACTTAGGTCAAGTCTTAGTATGATAGCTATTGTACATATTGCAAGTAGACATAGAACAACACTCAACATGCATCGGTTTGATCGGAACAGCGTACGGAAACACACTTTCTATTTTTAGAAAGTTTCTATTTTTAGCAGGTTTCCATTTTTGGAAAGTTTCTATTTTAGGAAAGTTTCTATTTTTAGAAAGTTTCTATTTTTGGAAAGTTTCCAAATTTAGAAAGTTGCTATTTTAGGAAAGTTTATAAGTTACGAAAGTTTCCATAATTAGAAAGTCAACAAAAGTCAACTGAAAGTCAAAGTCAACCGAAAGTCAACTCAAAAGTCAACTCAAAAGTCAACCTTGGTCAAACATAGTCAACGTTAATTTTAAAAGTGTAAGTTATAATAATAATGTAAGTTATAATTTTTATTAAAGTTAAATATGTCTAATTATGTCATAACATAAGTTTAATGAAATTAAAATGAATTATTAAAGTTAATATAAGTTTAAATGATATATTAATATAACATAAGTATTTAATTAATTAATTAAATATTAGTCATAATATAAATATTATTAATTAATAATAAATTTTAAATCATATCATAAGTATTATTAATTAATAATGAATTATTAATCATATCATAAGTTTCTAATTATAATTATTAAATCATAAGTATTTAATAATTAAATTATAATTAAATAATAATCAAGTCTTATAATAATTAAATAATTATTTAATCCTTATTATAAGTCTTATTATAATAATCTCATAATATAAGTTTAATACTTATCATAAGTATTTCTCATTAATAATAAAAGTATTATTAATCATATTTTTAATTAAAAGGTTAATTAAATCATAGGTAATAATTAATTGATATAATATATATATATATATATATATATATATATATATATATATATATATATATATATATATATATATATATATATAATAAGTCTTAAATAATAATAATTACTTTTTATATCATAAGTAATTAGATGATAATGAATTTCATTATTTATATCATAAGTTTAATAATTAATCATAAGTTTAAAATCAAAAGTTCATCGGGTCGTATCTTGAGCCCCGGGTGTCGGTTTTCGGCGAGCCTTACATATATCTTCGCCTAATCAAACCACTCGACACTTTGGTACACTCAAGAACACACCAAGAATAGGCCACAAGTCGTGGTGATCAGCCATGACACCACTTGAAACTTTAATTCAATTAAAATTGTGTTTTAGACGTAACGGGTGATTCGTGGCTCGGATTTAGATGACCCGAACATGAGAGTTCGTCCCATCATTGATCCTAACACACTAACACACCCTAAAGTCACCAAACATGGTCACAAAGTCGGACCAAATCTGGTTCATACCAATATCACACTTCAATCTTAACAAAATATCATTTTGATCATATCTAGGGCTCCGGAAATCGAAACGACATGAATCCGGAGTCTAAAATTAATGTCTTGATGAGAGGAACTCATCTAACTACTTTATTTTAACTTTTATATCATTCACAGTATCAGAAGTACACGAAATAGCTGCTGTCTCAATTTTATCAAACCGAAAACATGTGTTTACGAGTAATTCTATGCATACAAACACCATTACAACAAGTAATCATCATACTATTAAAATAGACATCAAATACAGAAAAATAAAGAAAAATTAAAAGTTCTAGGGTTAGGGTTTATACCCTAATCAATAATCAACAAATATAATCGCGTAGAGAACGGAATGAGGAACGCGTTGGTGTTAATTGTTTCTTGATCCAAGCAATAAAATTAATGAAGGATGATGATGTTGGGGGTGGTATTGGCGATGGCCAAGGGGAGCAAAAAGGGAGGAAGAGAGCAAATATCTAAATTAGGTTTGTGATAAAAAGTGGAATATAAAAATAAAATAGAAAAATGGGAAAATCAAGGGAGTATACTCCCCCCTCCCCATGGATTCGGCCAAAAACTGAATGGGGTGGGACCCACATGGCCCACAATGATAAATTATAAAATCCTTATGTCCCGAACGCTCGATCGAAGCCCGAAACGCGAAAACGCTACTACGCGATTGATTTTTCGGAGAGATAACAAATACGCGACGAATAAAATGTATAAACACTAAATATAAACATATGACATTAAAATATCATATTTAAAATAATTAGGACTTAAAAATCCCTAAAGCTTGACCGTTGGTTTGAAAACCGAAAAGATTCGCCGGATAGAAATCTGCGACACGTAGAAACGTATAACTTGAAATATGAATACAAATATTCATATAACACATAATAATTAATATATTATTACTAAAATAATAATATAGATCATAGAAATGACGTGGAACGAATAACAATTAACGGTCGTTAAATAATTAACGGTAAAAGATAACGAAAAAAGTAGGGTCGTTACACAGAGCACCCTGGTAACTAAACTTTAACATTATAATGATAATTACCCCATTCGTTTTAATACACGCAAACCAACGTGCCACAAACTCAAATAAAATACGTCCGTTAAAAGGCTAGCGCTCTAGCTCGGAAGGGGATGTCAAGCCCTATGGATCCATATACAATTATTCGCGCCCACTAGTCCATATCCTATGTACTGGCAGCTACTAGTTACCAAAGCTAAGGGATTTTTGGTTTAACTCAGTGTAGAATTTAGTATGTACTTGTGTCTTATTGCGTTTAAAATAAATTGCATGTATTCTCAGCCCAAAAATATTTAAAGTATTTAAAAAGGGAGACTATAAACTCACAGTTCAATATTGAGACTCAATATTGTAGGCAAATTGCGTAGACATAATGATGGTAGGCAACTGTATGGTTGGCCTTGGATTCAAGAACAATACCCCGAACAATACCCAATATTTTCTTAGCTTAAAGCGGTTTGAAACTCGAATTAAAAACACCCTCGTATGTACCTTATTATTATTAAACTTAAATTTAAAATTATAATTATAATTTAAATATAAATATTGATTACAGAGAAGAAATTTTTAAGTAAAACTCGTCGAGCAAACTGGCATATTTATATTACTTTTCCATTTACTGTAGCTCATGCGATCGCATGAGTTTTCAGTGTTTTTGCCATGCGATCGCATGGCCGCCTTATCCATTTTTGTTTGCTAGTTTCGACATCAAATAGTGTTTACTGTAGCAAATAGTGTACTGTAGCAAATAGTGTTTACTGTAGCAAAGTCGTTTTCACTTTTAGCAATTCACTGTAGCAATTCGTTTTCACTGTAGCTACTGTAGCAAAGTCGTTTTTACTGTAGCAAATAGTGTTTTACTGTAGCAAATAGTGTTTTACTTGTACATCTTATAATATATATATATATGTATATATATATATATATATATATATACCGGTTTACATAATATTAAATCATATAGAGAATTGGTTTAAATTAGTAGAAATTTTCCGGGTCATCACATAACCTCCCCGTTAAAGAAAATTTCGTCCCGAAATTTTGAGTAGTGCCTATTTTATGAGCGATATCAGTGAATAAATGTGGATACTTTTGCTTCATTTGATCCTCACGTTCCCAAATATACTCGGGTCCTCGTCTAACTATAGGTATTTTGCTTTGTTTTAATTGTTTGACCTCACGATCCATGATTTCAACAAGTTCTTCGATAAAATGGAGTTTATCATTGATTCGTATTTCATCAAGAGGAATTATGACATCCTCTTCAGCTAAACATTTCTTTAAATTTGACACGTGAAATGTGTCATGAACACTACTAAGTTCTTGCGGTAGCTTTAATCGATAAGCAACTGCTCCAATTCTTTCGGTGATTTCAAAGGGTCCTACGTACCTAGGACTTAGCTTTCCTCATTTACCGAATCGTACAACGCCTTTCCAGGGTGACACTTTCAACATGACTTTGTCGCCCACTTGAAATTCTAGCGATTTTCTTCTTACATCAGCATAACTCTTTTGGCAACTCATGGCCGTTTTCAATCGCTGTTGTATTTGAAAGATCTTTTCGGTGGTTTCATAAATAATTTCTGGTCCAGTAAGTTGTCTTTCTCCTACTTCACTCCAACAGATAGGAGATCTACACTTTCTACCATAAAGTGCTTCAAATGGCGCTGCGTTGATGCTCGTATGATAGCTGTTATTGTATGAAAATTCTGCCAACGGTAAGTGTCGATCCCAACTGGTTCCAAAGTCAATCATGCATGCCCGTAACATGTCTTCCAATGTTTGTATTGTTAATTCACGTTGACCATCTGTCTGTGGGTGATAAGCGGTGCTGATATCTAATCGAGTTCCCAATGCTTTTTGTAATGACTGCCAAAAACGTGATGTGAATCGGGTGTCGCGATCAGATATGATGGAGGTAGGTACACCATGACTGGAAACTACTTCCTTCAAATATAGGCGTGCTAATCTCTCCATACTGTCTGTCTCCTTTATTGGTAGGAAGTGAGCTGATTTAGTTAGACGATCAACTATCACCCAAATAGTATCATGACTACTTGCAGTCCTTGGCAATTTCGTAATAAAATCCATGGTTATTGATAGGACCCTTGACACATGAATATCAATGAATGTGAAGATTAACCATTAAGATTGAGAGAGAAAGTCAATCGGTCAAGATTGACTTTCCACGACTCTCTTGAAATCTCTACATAACAGTGGCTAAGCTTAGCTAATCTAGGGAGCCTTGGATCCTTTATATAGCCTCGTATAAAGGATCCTCCATAAGGCTAGGGAAACACGTGTTACTCCTTCTCGGGTACCTAACAATCTCCCCCCAGGAATGAGACGGGTTTCCAAAAAATAACTCCCTAGTAAAACATACAACATTACAAGGAAAGAATCAACTATTGCTAACTAACTCCCTCCCGAATGATGCATGGCCGTTGATGAAGATCTTGAAATCTTCAAAACTTGATATCATTGTTCTTTCAACGGTCTTTGATTTTGCACAACGGAATGCGCAAGGTAGACATTCATCATTGCATCACTTCATGTTGATGAAGAATACCTCGAAGTCTTAGAATCTCCCCCTTCAAAGTACTTAGGCTTTCCTACATGAACTAAGAACGATCTTGAAACAAGCATCTTCTAACTTAGCACGAGTATCGGAAAATTGCTAAAGTCCCGGCTTTTGACTAAACCCCAATGGAGAAAGATCTTCTTCTAAATCACTTAGCTCCCCCCCCAACACTTGACTTGATTAGTAAGCTTGAAAAACTTGAGAAACTCCCCCCGAAATGTATGGGGCATACGGCCAATCAAGTGTGTACTCATCACATCTTTGACAGCCTCAATTATTCATATATTGTCGGTATCAATATAGTTAGCTTTGATCGTTGGCTCCTTTGAAGTTCCTAACGTCTCCAATACTCCCCCAAGGATGTGGAAGCCTCTTTGGTTTTCCTTTGCTCACTCGTCAAACAAGTAATGCTTTGAATTTGTCTCTTTGAAGTCCGAGTCCAATACCGTACGTGTATTGAAGTCACACACACATCAACCATATACATATCTCCCCCACAATGATGCTCGCATGAAATAAAAGCGTCATTGTTTAAAATGGTTGACGTGCTCAGTAAATCTCCAAAATATCATATAGAACGCGTATGAGAAAAGCCATGTGAATCCGTGCCTCAAAAATATTGAAAAAATATGTTTTGGAGGTCCAGATTCGGTAAAGGACCATTTCTGAAAATCTGATAAACTGTCAGGGGGCAAAACTGTCAAAATTGAGCAAGATTCGGTATTTGGACTGCCCTTGCAAAAAGGTGAAACCTGTCAGGGACTGAATGTGAAACTTTATTAAAATATGTCCAAGCCAGATTCGGTAGACACAACTGATGGGCTGTCCTTTCAAGATGAACACATCTTAGGCCCATATATAATGAATACTAGATCCATTCGGTAATTTTCAATTTAATGACTTGGCCCAATAAACAATACAATTCGGTAAAGCCCAATATGAATAGTGATTGAATTCTCACGACTGTTTTACCGAATCTGGTGCATCTGATTTTGTTATCCATAAAACAAATCTGAGATTAGGAAGCCTATACCGAATTCCAAACAAGAACATATACTGAAGCAAAAACTGAGAGTTATACCGAATGATCTACCGAATTCAATACCCATACCGAGTCCCGTAACCGCCATATACCGAATCATAAGCATCATCATCAATACCGAATGATAATCATCAATCATATCGAATTTGATTCAAAATTATGTATACCGAATGTGTTCATCCTGAAACTGTAACTGTATCTTCATTCGATCAAATTGAACTTTGAAAACAACTGAAATAGGTGCCATTAGCAGCGACTAATAGGTTTTTGATGAGATTCCTTGGCAAAACAGCAACTAAATCAACTTAATCACAAAGAACAGTCGAAGAACCATTATGACAGCTTCAAACTTGAAATCAAGATCTACGCAGTTTTAAGTTATGGTTCCTTCTTGAAAATTGCTGAGAATCATGCCACAAACACTCGAGAAGCATCAATTGA
Organism: Rutidosis leptorrhynchoides; assembly: GCF_046630445.1. Classification (NCBI taxonomy): domain Eukaryota; kingdom Viridiplantae; phylum Streptophyta; class Magnoliopsida; order Asterales; family Asteraceae; genus Rutidosis; species Rutidosis leptorrhynchoides. The sequence goes on along the minus strand of NC_092336.1, from coordinate 104,811,670 downwards.
ATCAGAAACTCACAGATTCGAGCTAATCAAATTTTTGACTATCGAAGCTCGAAGTTTGACTTTGAGAATTAGATGTCGATGATGTTGTTCTATTTGATCTGAGGCATCACGAAGTAGAAACTGATCATGAGGATTCTAAAACTTCTTTCGGATCAAAATATGATTGATTAGATTGTGCACAACAAATCGATCTTCATGAATCGGTTAAAAAGGAAGAACTCGATCGAGAATCCTTGAATTTGTGACTATGAAGCTGAATTAATTAATCACGAAGCTTTAGTGTCACTTGTAGATCAACATTTTGTAATCAATTGATTGTAACAAACATCATAATAGGAATTTAAATTTTTGCCGTCATGATGAATATGAACTCGGTACCGTAGCCATGAGATAATTATTTTTTTAATTTGTGAGCTGTGAAATTGAATATGAAACATGTGATTGTGAGTTTGTAAATATGTTGGATGAATAAGTTTCGTGAATTTAATTGGAATAAGTTTCGATTTAGATTTCGTAAATGAGATTCGGTATCGGATGAATTTCATTTAGTTGTGTTTTAGTGAGATTCGGTATCGAAATTTTTTTGAAAGTTTTTCGAAAAAATTTTGAAGATCTTCATATCTTCATGATGAAGATGACGAAGGTTTGAAGGTTTTGTGATGAAGGTATGAAGATGCATGTGTTTTGGTGTTTGAAGGTTTGAAGGTGGAGGGAAAACATTCATGATATTTATAGGATCTCCTTCATTTCGTTGAAGGTTAGGCTCTGATACCAATTGATAGGACCCTTGACACATGAATATCAATGATTGTGAAGATTAACCATTAAGATTGAGAGAGAAAGTCAATCGGTCAAGATTGACTTTCCACGGCTCTCTTGAAATCTCTACATAACAGTGGCTAAGCTTAGCTAATCTAGGGAGCCTTGGATCCTTTATATAGCCTCGTATAAAGGATCCTCCATAAGTCTAGGGAAACACGTGTTACTCCTTCTCGGGTACCTAACAGTTATTCTTTCCCATTTCCACTGCGGAATTTCTGGTTGTTGCAGTAATCCTGACGGCTTTTGGTGCTCAGCTTTGACCTTCGCACATGTCAAACATTTGCTTACATAAGTAGCAATTTCTGTCTTCATATTAGGCCACCAATAGAACTTCTTGAGATCGTGGTACATTTTCCTGTTTTCTGGGTGAATTGAGTACCTCGTTTTATGTGCTTCATCCAGTACTAGTTGCCTTAGGTTACCATGTTTTGGTACCCATATCCTACCAGCAAAATACAGGGTTCCATCGACTTTTACTTCAAGCTGTTTTTCTAATCCTTTGCTCATTTCGCCTTTTTCATTTTCTTCTTTTAAAGCTTCTAACTGTGCTGCTTGAATTTGTTTTGTGAGATCGGTACGAATTGTAATGTTCAAAGCTCGGACCCTAAGAGGTTTTACTCTTTCTTTCCGACTTAGGGCATCAGCTACAACATTAGCCTTTTCGGGGTGGTAACAGATTTCACAATCGTAATCGTTTAACAACTCTACCCAGTGACGTTGTCTCATATTGAGTTGTTTTTGATCAAAAATATGCTGAAGACTCTTATGGTCGGTGTACACTGTACACTTGGTGCTATATAGATAGTGTCTCCATATTTTGAGTGCAAAAACTACTGCTCCAAGTTCCAAATCGTGCGTCGTATAGTTCTTTTCATGAATTTTTAGTTGTCGTGAGGCATATGCGATAACTTTTGTGCGTTGCATTAATACACATCCTAAACCTTGGCGCGAAGCGTCACAATAGATCACGAAATCATCATTTCCTTCTGGTAATCACAAAATGGGTGCAGACGTTAACTTCTTCTTTAATAACTGGAATGAGGATTCCTGTTCCGTGGACCAATCATACTTCTTTTCCTTTTGAGTCAATGCAGTTAAGGGTTTGGCGATTCTAGAGAAATCTTGAATGAATCTTCGGCAGTAACCAGCAAGACCTAAGAATTGGCGGATTTGTGTTGGAGTCTTCGGTGTTTCCCATTTACTAATGGCTTCGATCTTGGCAGGGTCAACTTTAATTCCATGTTTACTGACAACATGGCCCAAAAATTGTACTTCTTGTAACCAGAAATCACACTTCGAAAATTTTGCGTACAATTCTTCTTTCTTGAGTATCTCTAGTACCAGTCTTAAGTGTTACTCATATTCTTCCTTGTTCTTCGAGTAAATCAATATGTCGTCGATAAAAACAATGACAAATTTGTCTAAATACGGTCTACAGATGCGATTCATTAGATCCATAAATACTGCTGGAGCATTAGTCAATCCAAAAGGCATGACTAAAAATTCATAATGACCGTAACGGGTTCTGAACGCGATTTTAGGAACATCTTCTTCCTTCACTCTCAGCTGATGATATCCGGAGCGTAGATCAATCTTAGAATAAACACTTGATCCTTGCAATTGATCAAACAAATCATCAATCCTCGGTAATGGGTACCGATTCTTGATCGTTAATTTGTTTAATTCTCGGTAATCTATGCACATTCTCATAGATCCATCCTTCTTCGTGACGAACAGAATAGGAGCACCCCAAGGTGAAAAACTGGGACGAATAAATCCACGGTCTGATAATTCTTGCAACTGGTCTTGTAATTCTTGCATTTCTAAAGGTGCAAGTCTATATGGGGATCGGGCTACAGGTGCGGCTCCTGGTACGAGATCAATCTGGAATTCTACACATCTGTGTGGAGGTAGCCCCGGTAATTCTTCTGGAAATACTCCGGGATATTCTCTTACAACCGGCATGCCATCAATGCTTCTTTCTTCAGTATCGATCTTCTTTACGTGTGCGAGAATAGCATAACAACCTTTTCTTATAAGTTTCTGGGCCTTCATACAGCTGATAAGGTTTAGCTTCGAGTTGCTCTTCTCCCCATAAATCATTAATGACGTTTCATCCTAACGAGGGATGCGGATTGCTTTCTCATCGCAAACAACTTCTGCTCTTGTTTTGGACATCCAGTCCATGCCAACGATTACGTCAAAACTTCCTAATTCTACGGGTATCAAATCGATTTTGAAGGTTTCACCAGCGAGATTTATTTCGCAACCATGACAAATTTTATCGACTTTTATCATTTTACCATTAGCTAATTCAATAGTATATTTATCGTCTAGAGGCAATGATGCACATTTTAGTTTAGAACTAAAGTCTTTACACATATAACTTCTATCAGCACCCGTATCAAACATAATAGAAGCTAGTTGATTATTAACGGTAAACGTACCCATGACAAGATTAGGATCCTTACGTGCTTCACTGGTACTAACATTAAATGCCCTCCCACGTGTGGGTTCTTTGTTCTTCTCCTTATCAGGGCATTGATTTATAAAGTGACCAGACTTCCCGCATCCAAAACATTTCTTGACATCGGTCGGTTTTGTCTTTACTTCAGAAACGATGACATAACAATCTTTCGCCACATGTCCTTTCTTGTTGCACTTATCACAGACCACTTGGCAATAACCTGCATGATGTGTGTAACATCTTTTGCAGAACGGATGGGGTCCCTTATAGTTTGGACTTGCAGTTGCCCCATCTTGTTTACCTTTAAAAGTTTCTTGTTTCTTCAGGTGAGTACTTTTGCCCTTATAGTCTTCCCATTTCCTCTTTCCTTCAGTTGTCTTGACTTCGGCAATTGGTGCCTTAATCGAACTCTCTGTGATCTGGTCCATGAGTTGGTGTGCCATTGTCATGGCTTCCTGCATCGTATTCGGTTTGGATGATGTAACATTTCCTTTGTTATTGATCGATAAACCGTCAATATACATTTCTATCTTTCGTTTCTCGTTTGGCACCAATTCGGGACACAATAAGGTTAGTTCCATGAAACGCTTTTCATAGTTATTGAGATTCGCGCTGAAAACCTTCAGATTACGTAACTCATATTCCATTTTTCTGATCTTGTTTCGAGGACAGTACTCCTCGATTAGCATCTTTTTCAGTTCTTCCCAAGAGATATCATATGCCGTATCTACTCCTTCTACTTTAGCATAATTGTTCCACCAAGTAAGTGCACCGTCTTGCAACGTGCACGAAGCATACTTTGACTTGTCTCCGTCCGCACAATTACTGATTTTGAAAACGGACTCCATCTTTTCAAACCATCGGGTTAGACCGATTGGTCCCTCGGTTCCACTAAACGTTAGTGGTTTGCATCCTTTAAAATTTTTGTATGAGCATCCATTTCGTGAGTTTGTGTTTACGGCTGCTGCTTCGGCTGTTGCTTTTGCTGCCTCAGCTGCTGCAATTCTTTCATTCACGCGTTTCTCGACTAGTTCCTCAAACTCAGCATCCGACATTTGAGACATGTTTTTTCAATAAATACAACAGAGATAATTTAATCATATAGAATATTATAGGTAAAATGAGTTGTCAATAGTTAATCGTAGCATATTAATAATATGAACCAATTATTATAAAAAGCCTTTTCTTCTTATTAGCATTTTATAATTATTTCTAGGGTATTACCTACCCGTTAAGTTCAAACATAATAGCTAGTACAAGGAATTAACTACTAAAATCCTAATAATATTCCACTATGAAAAATTATAGCGAGTTACTACGTTATTATGTAATAATAATAATAAGAAGTAGTAATAATACAAATAATCATTCCATGCATTTATTATTAATAAACCAAAATAATACAATACCATACAATACTGATATTTTACATATGCTTATTTTACATAACAAGATAGAGTAGCACACATAAGCAATAGAATAGCGCATGGAAGATTTATGGTTGCGAGGTCGTTTATTCAGAACTATCAGAAACTTCTTCCCATTTAGTTCTCTCTGCGAATTGTTTGTGTGTGCATGGTCCGACAGACATTCTAGCAGTGTATTTAATTTTTGATTGGGGTTTTGAGGTACCCGTTTCCTCAGTGGGTTTAATACAATAAGGGTGGTTACGGATCGAATGGTCCTGTTCCTTTTTAATAATTAAGGACTTTTTATTATTGTGGTTGTTTTTATTATCTATAGCAAGTTGGAATTTCTCCTTAGTGACTTCTTTTATTTCATTAGCGAAATCCTCTTCCTCACTGATCTCGTCTGATGACGAACTGTCTGAGTCATGTGTAGGAGAATATGATGACGAACTGTCTAAATCATGTGTACGAGAATATGTACCAGCGGTCATGAACCAAAATCTGCCAGGCGTAATCGGCACAACCCGCCCGTCGGCGGTGTATCTGGCCCAATGTGCATGTTCGTTTAGAAATGGACGATCCTCGTTTACTCCAGGGATCATGGGTCGATGCCAACGATACTGTGGCTCCGGAAAACTAAAGCTGTGTGGAGATGGGACCTCCTCTGGGTTAACCTGAAATTGAGATTCCCCAGCTAACACAATTTCTTCTTTAATATGTATTGGAACGCTCTTTTCAGTTGTGGATAGAATAGATTCAGTGTCTGATTCCGAGTCGTACAAAATGATAGGATTAGAAGAAGTCATCTATCACATAATTAAAACAACAATTACGTTAGTATATAAATATATCACATATAATATTTTTGACAAAATGATAAGTAAAAATCGGTAAAAACATATATGGTCATAGTCCAGACTCACTAATGCATACTAACAATTACCAGTTAAACACATTAATGCAAATTCTGGTTCCCTATAACCTCAAGCTCTGATACCAACTGTAACGACCCGTCAAAATCGCTATTGACGCGGAACGTTAATCATTGATTCCACAGTGAGGTTTTGACCTCTATATGATACGTTTTGATAAAATATTGCATTCATTAAAATAAGTGACTTTCTAAACATAGAAAGTTATAAACATGTGGGCGAGTGCTTAGGTATAAGCAAAACCCCAAAATACATAAGTCTTTAATTTATAGGTTGACATCACAGTCTAATTATTTATTACACAACGCAGTTTTATTTTGAATGCAATAAACTTTGTACAAAGCATGAGAGACTCCATACAGGCAACAAGCACATCACAGCGGAAGCAGTCTAAGGACCTGAGAATAAAACATGCTAAAAAGTCAACACGAATGTTGGTAAGTTATAGGTTTAATTGCTCGAGTCATAAATATATAAAGATAAACCACAAGATTTCATCAAAACTTTATCAATAGATTCTACGTAACAGAGCACCCTAGTAACTAAACTTTAATGTTATAATGATAATTACCCCATTCGTTTTAATACACGCAAACCAACGTGTCATAAACTCAAATAACATACGTCCGTTAAAAGGCTAGCGCTCTAGCTCGGACGGGGATGTCAAGCCCTATGGATCCATATACAATTATTCGCGCCCACCAGTCCATATCCTATGTACTGGCAGCTACTAGTTACCAAAGCTAAGGGATTTTCGGTTTAACTCAGTGTAGAATTTAGTATGTACTTGTGTCTTATTGCGTTTAAAATAAATTGCATGTATTCTCAGCCCAAAAATATTTAAAGTATTTAAAAAGGGAGACTATAAACTCACAGTTCAATATTGAGACTCAATATTGTAGGCAAATTGCGTAGACGTAATGATAGTAGACGACTGTATGGTTGGCCTTGGATTCAAGAACAATACCCCGAACAATACCCAATATTTCCTTAGCTTAAAGCGGTTTGAAACTCGAATTAAAAACACCCTCGTATGTACCTTATTATTATTAAACTTAAATTTAAAATTATGATTATAATTTAAATATAAATATTGATTACAGAGAATAAATTTTTAAGTAAAACTCGTCGAGCAAACTGGCATATTTATATTACTTTTCCATTTACTGTAGCTCATGCGATCGCATGAGTTTTCAGTGTTTTTGCCATGCGATCGCATGGCCGCCTTATCCGTTTTTGTTTGCTAGTTCGTCGACATCAAATAGTGTTTTACTGTAGCAAAGTCATTTTTACTGTAGCAAATAGTGTTTTACTTGTACATCTTAATATATATATATATATATATATATATATATATATATATATATATATATATATATATATATATATACCGGTTTACATAATATTAAATCATATAGAGAATTGGTTTAAATTAGTCGAAATTTTCCGGGTCATCACAGCTTGGCATGAAACGTGATGTTGTAAAGTATGTTGAACAATGCGTCATGTGTTTGTAAGTTAAAGCCGAACACCAAAAGCCGTATGGTATGTTACAACCGTTGGAAATTCCGAAATGGAAATGGGAGCACATTACTATGGATTTCATCATAAAGTTACCAAAGACGGCGAGAACCCAATTTGACTCGATTTGGGTAATAGTTGATCGATTGACGAAAAGTGCCTTGTTTCTTCCCATTCGGGAAGCGATATCGTCAGAAACCTTGGCTAAGTTGTTTATCAAGGAGGTGATATCGAGACACAGGGTTCCTATATCTATTATTTCGGATCGAGATACTCGTTTCACATCTCGGTTTTGGGAGAAGTTTCATGAAGATATGGGTACACAATTGAAATTGAGCATGTCATATCATCCTCAAACGGACGGTCAAACCGAACGTACGAATCAAACATTGGAGGATATGTTACGGGCATATATTATTGATTTCGGTGGTAGTTGGGATGAGCACTTACCTTTGGTGGAATTCTCGTACAATAATAGTTATCATACTAGTATTGGGATGCCACCTTACGAGATGCTTTATGGGCGTGGGTGTCGATCCCCAATTTGTTGGGGTGAAGTGGGTCAAAGAGAAATCGGGAGTACCGATTTGGTTCTAGAGACGAATAGCAAGATTGATATGATTCAAACTCATTTAAAAAAGGCCCAAGATAGACAAAAATCTTATGCCGATAAGCGTAGACGAAAAATTGAGTTCCAAGAAGGTGACATGGTGATGCTTAAGGTTTCGCCATGGAAAGGTGTTATTCGGTTTCGAAAACGAGGAAAGTTAGCTCCTCGGTTTATTGGACCATTCAAGATTTTAGCTCGCGTTGGTGAAGTTGCGTATCGTTTGGAATTACCCGAAGAGCTTGCAGAGATCCATAATACATTTCATGTTTCCCACCTCCGTAAGTGTCTTGCGGATGATTCTTCATGGATGCCATTAGACGAAATTGAACTAAACAACAAGTTAGAGTATGTTGAGGAGCCAGTTTCTATACTCGATGAAAAAGTGAAAACGTTGAGAAATAAATAGGTGAGAACTTTTAAGGTTCAATGGCGTCGAATTATAAGTTCCGAGTTTACGTGGGAATCCGAAGAGTTTGTGTTGATGTATCTTCCTGCTTGTCATGCGGCTTGAATCGCGAGGTCGCAATCCGATTCAAGTTGTGGAGAGTTGTAAGATCCTATTTTCTCAGAAGGCTGGGACGCCGTCCAAATGGTGGGACGCTGTCCAAATTTGAAGGGCTGGACGCCGTCCAGATGAACTGGCGAGCCAGCTGTTTTGTTTTTTTTTGATATTACAATGGGTATTTTGGTATTTTCACTTTGTGGACGAATTTAAGGCACTAGATCAGTTGGGGGAGCCTCATTTACACCACTTTCACCAACCTTATCCCTTTCCACTTTAATTCTAGAGAGAGAGAAAGATCTAGAGTGAGAGAGCTCAAATCAAGGAAGAAGAAGATCGAATCGGGGCTTAATGTGAGTTCTAAAGTTGTTCATCTAGTCCCTAGCTACATTTTGATTGTAGTGGTAAGTCTTAACCTTGATTTCCTTGTTTTAATTATTTAAGGGTTAAGGTTTGGGTTAGTAATGAACATAAAACCCAATTGTTAGTGTTTTGGGGGTTTTTGGGTAAGTGTGGGTCATGAGGACTTAAAGATGACTAACCTAGGGTTTTGAAATGTTAAATTGTGTATATGGGTCTTAAATGTTAGTAAATCTCTAGCACACTTAGTGGTTAAAGTGAATGGGTGTATATGGGTATGATAGTGACCCAAATGAGTGTGTTAACCTTGAAATGGGTCAAATCAGCCTTTGATGACCTAAGTGGGTTAATGGGTGCGAAAATGAGATAACTTTGTGTTAAAAGGTGTATTAAGACCATAATCGAATTGTTGGTAAGGGTTTGACATAATCCCGACCTAGTGTTAGAATGAATGGTGCAAATGGGTCACGTTTTCACTATGGGCCAAATGGCACTTGTATGGCGAATAAGTTGGTTGACCAACTTGAATGAATAATTGATATATGTACTTAATGTATTAGGTACTTTGCTTTGAAGTGTACGGAAGTGTTTAATCATCACCGACATGTAAGGTGGGTGGAATAATTATGCGTGTACGTATATAATGTATTTATTTGTGTAGCGTGGAATGTGGAATTGTCGTGGTGTTCAAGACAACACATTCTACGTAACGAGTGGAATTGTCGCGGTATTTAAGACACCACTCATTGGTTTGATTGACATGTGGAATAGTTGCGATGTTTAAGACAACGCATTGTCATGGGAGTGGAATTGTCGTGGTGTTTAAGACACCACTCATTGGTTTGATTGACATGTGGAATAGTCGTGGTGTTTAAGACAACACATTGTCATGGGAGTGGAATTGTCGCGGTGTTCAAGAAACCACTCATTAGTTTGATTGACATGTGGAATTGTCGCGGTGTTCAAGACACCACATTGTCATGGGGGTGAAATTATCGCGGTGTTCAAGACATCACCCGGGGGATTAGTGATTACGCGGCGTATGTACACTAATGGATGTTATGAACTCCGACGGTCTTTCGCAAGTACCGTTCCCTTGTACGATTGGTTAACCATGGTTGTGTGAATTTTGTATTAGCATATTTAATTGTGAACTATATGCTTTTGGTGTCGCTAGCTTATTATGAATTGCGGATAATGGTTTATGCATAATGTTTGCATAGTTGTCGAATTACTAGCTTGTATGCGGTATTGTGTAAGTGATTGCAAGTAAGTAGGTTATGTATGTATATGTATAATTATTGCATTCACTAAGCTTTAGCTTACCCTCTCGTTGTTTACCTTTTTAGGCTCCGGCGTGGACAAGGGCAAATGTATTCGTTTGGAATAGTAGTGGCTCTCGGGGGTTTATCTTTTTGGAAGTTCGGCCAAGATTTGGGTAGTTTAACCCCAAACACCATGCTCTAGTGTCGTTTGAAAATTAAACTAGTACGGTCGAAACTTGTATTTTTGAATGAAACTCGTAAAACGGCCGATGTGGGCCCGATGTTGTAAAACTTGATTTTATTGTGGAAATCTCTTAGTTTAACTTATATTGACATGTTGTGAAAAGGTTTTCGTTTAAAAGTGTCGGGAAGCGGGTTTTCCGCTCATGTAAGTTGGACATCCAGATCAGAACCTGACAGTTCATTTGGACGCCGTCTAGATCTTCTGGACGCCGTCCAAGGCTTCTTTGCTGGACGCCGTCCAGATAACTGGACGCTGTCCAGATGTATTGCTTCAGAATTTTTTTTTTTTAAGCGTGTTTTTGGTATATCGAAGTCGGGTTGTTACACTTATCGAAGAGATAAGTGTACCAACTTTAAACCACGGAAAATGATTAAATATGGATGAATTAATGGTGAATTTCTCTTCGTTGGTGATTCCCCAAAGGTAGCAAGTATATGAACCGCTTTACGCCACCGAAAGAGTATTTGAATTATTTATGTGTGACATCTGATTGAAGGATCCCCCTTTGCTCCATTCAGCGTTTCTATTTGTAGGGGAGTTTTTCCTTTCTTTGAGATTGCTATTTCCAATGCAATTTGGGAGCATTAGTTGAATTTCCCTTTTTGGCTTCTTACAAAGTGAAAGCTTCATTGTCTTCTTTCTATCTTTGTATGGTTGACCCGCCGGTCTAGTGTGGAGGCACTGTAGTTGATTCGTGTGAGTTCGAGGTTCGGTGCGTGAAGACCAATGCCACCGCTTCGCTATGACTTGGCTTGGTGTGTTCACTTCGTTCGTCGCTCCGTACATATTTACTTCGTAATTGGTGGGGTACGCTATCAGGTTTCAACCACTATAAATTTATTCATGTATACCATCACCACATTTCATGCCCATTACATATCAACCACTATAAATTCCCATTACACCTCCATTAGATTCACATTCTTTCACGTTCAAAGTTTAAACGACGATCGACGACAAAATTTGGTACCAAAGTTGTAATTACCGAAAAAATCCGTGCCGGTGCCGATTACATTAACCAGTACAATATTCGCGTCCAAGTATTTCAATTTTTTTGGTTTCAGTTTTACAGGTACGCTTCAGTTTGGTACTTGAACCGATCTCATCCCTAGACAACATATATATATATATATATATATATATATATATATATATATATATATATATATATATATATATATATATATATAGTGGTAGGATCAAGAGGGAAGTAACCATTCGGGGGGAAACGGGGGGAAGCAAAATCTTTTTTTTTTCGTTTTTTGAAAAAACTTTGTTCACGAACATTATAGATGAGATGAAAATATGAACATTTAGTAGCGACACTTTGTGATAAATGTTTTTATTTTGGCGGGAAAACGCTCGAAGAAGTAATATATAACAATTATCGTGTTTTTCGAGCGTATTTTGAGGTTTTAGCTATTGGGGTTTAGATATTAGGGTTTAGAAATTTAGGGTTTATGGTTTAGATTTAGGATTTAGTTTAATTTTTAACACGAACGGTTTAGAGTTGGAATAAACCCAAAACCCTAAACCCTAAACCCTAAACTCTAAATCGGGCTAAATTTTACTTCACAAAACATGAAGAAAAAAAAAACGTTCATATTCTTCGCGAACAATATTATCTTGAATGTTATTTTTGTCGATCGTTTTCCCGCTTAAATAATAACATTCATCACGAAGTGTCTCTTCTAAATGTTCATATTTTCGTGTGATCTTGATGCCGGAAAAAAAAATTTCAAAAAAAACGAAAAAAAAAAAATTTGATTCCCCCGCTTCCCCCCGATTGTTACTTCCCCATTGATCCTGCCCATATATATATATATGAAAAATTATATTGATGTATGTATGTAACTTTACTTTGTATTAAATATATAACTTTGTTTTTAAGACACTCGTTACTAAAATATGTAATTTCCTTGTCGATATACAAGAATCCGTTATAAACATTAACAATACACGGAGACGCAATGTTTATGTAACGATTGTGTGATCAGTTATTATTATTATTATTAGGTGTGGTCTGCAGGCCCATTGTCTGCTGGCTGAATAGATCAGTCCCGTTCACATATCACACAGCCCAAGATCTCAAAGTTTTAAAAAAGTAAACTGATGTGCCCCTTTTAGTGACTTCAGATATTTGATTGAAAATATAATAAATTTGAATTATCATACAAATGTAAACTCAAAAAATCAGATAAATGTAACACCGTCCACTTTTTTTTAATTACACAGCGAAAACCTTATATTACATATCCATAATCCAGTATTACAATTTAATGGGTGTTACATTAATACAAAAGTATTCTTAACATAATAATATTTATAAACAGACATCAGCGTAGGTTCTTCAAACATATACATCAAAACAGTAAGCTCCTCTCAAAAACCGTAGCATATAAGTCTACCTGCAGGTAGGGGTGTTCAAAATCGGATATCCGAAAATTCGAATATACGAATTTAGGATTTCCGAAAATTCAGATAGTGGATTTGGTCATCCGATATCCGAATCCGAAATTTCGGATATCCGGTTTTCGGATATCCGAAATTTCGGATTCGGATATCGGATTATCCAAATATCCGAAACTTGAATAAATATTTTTACCCATTACACTTCAACCATTATCACCATCCATCTTCTACAACTTGGAGTAACGTTTAATTAACATATTGAAATCTTTGGGCTCGAGGGTGCAGCAGCATAACAGAGTTATACACAAGAAATTTGAAATTTTAATAAACATAGTCGATTAACTTACTGAAGTCTTTGGGCTCTGGTGTATTTGACTTATTTCCACCCTCTTAACCTCATCATAATCATTAAACAAAAGATTAAACTGTATAGTGTAATTTTTTATTTTGAGGTTAGGGTTTTGATTTTAGGGGTTTTGATAGCGGATGACAATTCACCAACCATCAACAACCACCATGAGTGTAGATATAAATGTTTCAAGGATGAACTGATTTTACATGTCAAATATGATTAAATTAGAATTAGAAATCGTATACCAGTGGCAATTAAGGATGAACTGAAGATACGTGAAATCCTGGAACTCCTCTGGAACACTCATTTTAGGCTTTTATTTCTTGTAGACTTTACTTACAGCCCAAGCCCATTCTAATAATTATAATATATAAAATATAATATAATTTTTTTGAAAAGCATATATATATATATATATATATATATATATATATATATATATATATATATATATATATATATATATATATATATATATATATATAGAATTACATGTACACAAGTTCACAAGAATTTCAACAACAATTACATAATCTCGACAGTGAACAAATAGATGGTAAGGTAGTATCCTATTGTCCGTCTCACTAAGTTAATAAAATTGACGGATTATTGAACCAAGTGTGCCAGTCGATTGTCTTGCCTTTAATTCTCTTCGCGATCCATTCGAAGCCTTTGATTTGAATCTCACATAATGCCATTGGGGTGTTCCAACATTTCTTTTTGAAGACCATTTGATTTCTATTCTTCCATATGAGATAGCAACTCGACAAAAGCAAAGCTTGCCAAATCAACATGCTCGAAGCCGAGACTTGATGATTCGACTTGCCTGTGAAGATGTCTTCCAAATTCGTGATTGATGACCCGCTAATACCCCACCATCGAAAGATGCTATTCCAAATCTCGACCACTTTATCGCACGAAAAGAGGGAGTGAACCACCGACTCAAGATCATCATCACAAAGTGGACAACGAACCGAGTCGAGGTCAATTCCTCTTTTGTCTAGTTCAACACGAACCGGTAACCGATGTTTTTCTCGCTCTCCATATGAAGACCTCCACCTTTTTCAGGACCAAATTGTTCTTAATTGTCTCTTTTGCGTTTGAACCCGCACACATTATTTTTTCATTGATCAACGAGGTTAAGTTTTTGGTTGAGAATTTACCCTCGTTGTTTTCATTCCATGCCCACGTATCTTTCCGTTCCAAATCCATCTTGACATTGCGGATTAGTTCCTCGATCTTGATTACCTCGGCCAGTGCACGACCAATTGGAGGTCTCGACCATGCCCACCTGACCGAAGCAGCAGCTCCATCCCACGATACTCGCCCCGAAATGTTGACCTCACGGTCAGACTCCAGCCTCGCAATCCTTGGAAATGATGATTTTAGTGCCACGTCACCTACCCAATGATCCTCCCAAAACGATGTATCGGCACCATCACCAATTTTTCGAAAGAAAGACTTTTTGAACGGAACTCCTAGCTCATCAATGAAGTTACCTGTTACAATAATACTTGATCAAACACTTTTGTGAGAACAAACATGCGAAGTATTGCCACAAATTAGACCACTCGACGGACCGTAAATGCTTGAAATGACCTTGACCCATAAGGAGTCGGTTTCGGTTTTAAACCTCCACCACCACTTACCGATTAAGGCCAAATTTTTATTTTTTAAAGAACCCAAATTTAACCCGCCCAACCCATAGGGAAGAATTGCTTCTTCCCATTTAACCCAAGAAATGTGACCTTTGTTTCCCGACCCACCCCAAAAAAAGGAACGTCTTACACTCTCAAGTTTTTTGATCACACACTGCGGGGCACGAAAGAGCGAGAAAAAGTACAACGGTAAACTATTCAACACCGATTTCACTAAGGTCAAACGTCCACCATATGACATCGAACGTGCTTTCCAATCCGAAAGACGCTTTTCAAATTTGCACACCACCGGTTTCCAACACTCCATTTTATTCATCACACCCCCCACCGGTAACCCAAGATATGTAAGCAGAAAGGAACCGCCTTACATTCGAACACTCTTGCCATATCCTCGATAGTACTATTGTTGACACACACCCCATATAAAATGCTTTTATGGTAATTAACTTTAAGTCCAGAAGCGAGTTCAAAACATTTAAGTAATTTCTTGAGGTTCCTAAGATTATGCTCATTCCATTGTCCGAAGAAAATCGTGTCATCCGCATATTGGAGATGGGAGATGTGTATTTTGTTATCTCCAATTTTGACTCCATGAAACAGCTTGTTGTGTACGGCTACTTTTGTCAACACATTTAAACCTTCCGCCGCAAGAATAAAAAGAAAAGGGGATAGTGGGTCACCTTGGCGTACACCCCTTTCAAGTTTAAACTCATTTGTTGGAGAACCGTTTACGAGAACCGAGATTGAAGCCGAGCTTAGACATGAAGAAATCCACCTCTTCCATTTCGTCCCGAACCCCATGATGGTCATGATTTTTGACAAAAATTCCCAACTAATACTATCAAACGCTTTCTCGAAGTCAACTTTAAAAATGAGACTCTTTTCCATCTTATGTTTTAAGAAGTTGAAAGTCTCGTTGGCTATTAACGCACCATCCATGATGTTCCTACCTTTGATAAACGCACTTTGTTCGTACCCCACAAGATTTGGTATTACTTTTCTAAGCTGGTTCGAGAGCAACTTTGCAACAATTTTGTAATAACTACCGATCAAACTAATCGGCCGATACTCGTTTAGATTAATTGGGTCCGGTTTCTTCAGGATAAGAGTGATAAATGAAGCATTGCAACCCTTTGAGAAGCAACCGGTATCCCAAAATTCATGAATTGCGTCGACAAGATCATCTTTAATTATACTCCAGAATTTCTTATAGAAACCAAGATTGAAACCGTCCGGGCCGAGAGCCTTTGAGGAACCGCAGTCATTAATTGCTTCCCAGATTTCAGCTTCCGTGAATAACCTTTCCAAGCTTTCTGCCTGTTCGATAGTCCAAACAAAAACCTTTGGCCCAAAACGATCAGCAGACCCATCAGGCCCAAAAATATTCTGGCAGTTTACCATCTCAGGCCTGCAAACATTGGGCTTCCGACTAAAAACTTCACGATAATGTTCCATGATCGAAACCTTGATGACTGATGGATCCTCGACCCATATCCCATTGATGTTTAGTCCCCGGATATTGCATTTATTATGTTTACGGTGAATAGATGAGTGAAAATATTTGGTATTTTCGTCACCCTCTAAGATCCAACGCACCCTAGCCTTTTGCCTAAGCATATTCGATTTATAATAGATTATATATAATAAAGTTTATTTAATTTTGGATATTCGGATATCTGAATATCCAAAAATTTCGAAAAATCAATCCGATATCCGAATCCGAAAATCCGGATATCTGAATTTTCGGATATTTTCGGATCGGGTTTTCAGATAATTCGGATTACGGATTCGAATAAAATGAACACCTCTACCTGCAGGGGAGGAAGTGAGGGGTTACCATAAGGCTAAGTGAATGGCACTGTCCTAACAGGTATAAGCATATAGCATCAAGCTAGCCAATATACAAACAAGGTCATGATAACAAGAGGATCGGCGGCCAGGCCGGGCCCTTAACTCCAACTGATCAGGCTGGAGTATACCGATAATTCTCGTTTTTGTCCCTCTCGCATAGTATCCAGATGCGGGGGGTGCATCATTCAACTATACTACGCGAATAGTAACTCATGAACCAGAAATAATAATTCCTGCCTCTTGCCCAACTTACAAATTTGGCATAACTACAAAACCATAGTTGCCCCACATGTAAGCCAGTTGCCGCTACAAAAACCCGCAATCCGCAATATCACTACCAGACTACTAACCCGTAGTCGGCATCCAGGGTGGCCACAACAAGTCACATAATATAGCACAATATATCATATACTAAGTATTCAGGTGAGTAAGCCAAGGTAACAGTAGCATAACCCGCTACTAAATACTTATAAACATTAGGATAGTCCCACTCACCGATTACCAGCAAGAACTCAGTGGTCTAATGTTACTGAGTCTTCTCCATTCCTTTATCACCTGAGAACAACATTTCTCTAATTACTACCCATTTCAATCAGGTTACATAATCAGAAGAAATAAACACAACAATATAATAAGTGGGTCAGAATTGCATTTGACCCAAACATACAAACACAGTCACTCGCACGGATGGAATCTCACTCGTGCGACTAACTAGTTCACTCGTGCGGAAGATTATCCTCACTTGCACGACTAACAACCTACTCCCACGAGTGGCTTTTAAGTCCACTCGCACGATTGAGTAATTTACTCGCACGGATGGACACTTCACCCGTGCGGGTGAGTGCCTCACTCGTACGGTTGAGTGCCTCACTCGCACGGTTGAGAAAGAATAGCAGCAGACCTGCAATTCGAGCTTTTTACGTCTAACATAAAGTTTGATTTAGTGTTTTAAAACTTATCATTGGAAAGTATCCCTCAAGAAGATTCCAACGATAGTTTATTTGTCAAAAACGGAGTTACGGTTTGAAAGTTACGACATTTTCAATTTTTACCAAAAGCTGCCAACTGCTCAACCGCGTGGTTGAGCCCTCAACCGCGTGGTTGAGCCCTCAACCGCACGGTTGAGCCCTCAACCGCACGGTTGAGCCCTCAACCGCGTGCTCAACCGTGTGGTTGAGCTGTCAAAAGTGTGGGAGCTGAAGAACAGCTATAGCTCGCTGTTTTCGCGTTTTTAACACCCAAAACTCGATTTCTGCTTGTTTTGGTCGATCCAAAGGCTTAAGAATACCATATAATACATATATAATTTATTACAACTACTAATTCATCAAAACAAACACTTAGTATCAAGAATCAAACCCAAAAATTATCAAAACCCATTTTAACCCAAAACCCACTTTAAATTTACCAAATTCAGTGATGTTTACCTTGTTAGATTACTTGAATCACAGAGAATCAGATACACAAGATCACAAGGCTTGATTTTCACTTTTTGATTTCAAAGATAAAGAGAGCAGAGGGTGCTTTAGGTTTTAAAGTTTCTGAAAATGGCAAGTTAGAACGTACGTGAGTATATATTAATTTAAGGGTTTCTTCACTATGAGGAAACCTCTTCCGTCCAACACACGGGTATTTTTCAGTTATCTAAAACATAATGTACTTCATTAGGCAGTCCTAACGAGGTTCAATTCACATAACAAAACATGTTCTGTGACCCTTGTCACAAAACGCACTTTATCCCATATACCAATAATTATATACCCATAATTATTAAAATCACTAATATTAATAAATTAATATTAACTAAGGATAAAAAGATCATTTACTACTAGGTCCAGTTGAGGGTGTTACAATAAAGTTCATGATAGAAGATTAATTAGGAATCTTTTGTAGATAAGAAAGAAGACCAAGTAGAATAGAATAGGTGTAGTGTGTTGTATAGTTGTAAATCATCTATCATCTATAATATCAAATACTATCAAATAAAAAGGAACTTATGCTTATATCGCCAATTCAATGTGCCTTCTTAAATAGGTACAATACCACCTTTCATGATTTGATGATTTATGTGATGTCATAAAAAATATTCTAGATATACACACAAACTTTAACAATATATATATTTTAAATATATGCTACAGTAACATCTGCATTGATTAAAGTGGCATATATTTTTCCAGTAAATAAAGCTTAACGATTTCGTGAATGTTGGTACGGGGTCGGATGCTACTCGTTCGGTTGAATTGGAAAACAATTTGTTAGATAACTTGTCTTGTGTTGCTACGGGGAATGGAGTGGGTAGGTTGCATTGTATATGTTCGAACGCAAAGTGTGGAGATTATTGTCGAGGTTGGTTCACGCATTCAAGTAAATTTCGCAGGCCCACCGTGAAGAAATACAATTCAAAAGTTAAAGGTACGGCGAAAGACAAGGTTAAGGCAAAGAAGAAGATGGTGTCAGATAGTTCGTTTACTTTACGAGATGATAGTGAGGATGATGATGACTTGGGTGAAGTGGACGGGGCTTGCAAATGGTCTTATGTGGGTTCGAGATCGGGACGCCCGTTAGAAAAAGGGGGTTTTTTCGAGCAGTTTAAAAAGCATGGTTTTAATTTTCCTCCCTCGGGCTCTTCCACAGACGATGGTACGACTTTCTCCTTCAAGGCTTGCGCGGGCAATGGTGTTGGCATGAACAACAACGTGGCGATAGGGTTTGACTGTGGTTGTTTTTTTTAGTTTTCCATTGTTAGTTTGGTCTATTTTTGCGTTTATTCTCATATTTGTAGTTTGTAAGTCGTGCTTTTGTTAGCTCTCGGCTGGGCTCGAGTTTAGTTAGTTGTAGTTCGGTATTTGCTGTTAGTTTTAGCTTTCTGTTCTCGAGCCCGGTCCATGTTTTGATGCTTGATTCTTGTTTATTTTTTTTCTCTTTCCGAGAAAAAGATTTTTTATAAAGATTTCGTTTTTTGCCAAAAAAAAAAAAATAAAAAAAAATAAATTGTATTGGAACTCTGAATCTTCTTTGATACTCTACTACAGTTTATTGGTGGCTTTTTCATCTTCCGAATTTGCAGTGATTCCTTTACTGGTACGTCTCAATTAAAAAAAAAAAAATTAAGCTCTTCAGCTTTCACATTCATTTTCCTCATGATTTCTTAACTTTCTTTCTTTGAGTTTAATACGGAGTTCATTCAGGTATTATTTTTTTTAAGATTGGGGTTTTCTACAGCCCATATCTTATTATAATATGAGCGAGTATATAATGATGCATCCTTTTCAATTATTCACATTGGTTTGGATTGACCGACATATAAGCATGTTAATCAGGCTCTAAGAATCATGTTTGAAGTAGTGTGAATTAATTATTTTGTTTCTATTATGTGAGTTTGTGGAATTATTCTGAGAATTTTAGCTGGTCATTAGGTGTTGGATTGTTTCTTTTTTGTTCTATTTTTTACCTTTGTAACTCATGTGGTAATGTTTAACTACTTTATAATGAATTGTCAATACTCAATTATACATAGAACATCTCAATAGTCAGCGTCGGAATATCATGAAGAAGCTAGAGTATCTCAAAAATTGGAGACACTAAGCTGATTTTGACAAAGGGATTTGGTGCAACTTCCTGCTTTAAGATAAGGTGTATTTTCTTACACTTGATATCAGTTTTGAAATATGGATTATTCACCTTTGTTAGTTAAATGCTCCGTGTCATTACGATTTAATTTTTAGAGTGAATATCATTTTGTTCATGTCAATTTCTTTGTTTATGATTTCAAATCTGTTTATTTTATTCCTTTTTGACATATTGATAGCTTAATCGAAACAACATAAAAGCAATAAATTTAGAGGGATATATAGCGTGATTGAAAAATATTGATTTTGTTGATTGCGTGTGTTCCAGTTTTAGTTTTTTTCATCGAAGATTTAGTTATTTTAGAGTTTTTTTAACTTGATTTTATTAGTTTAGGGATTTTAGTATAATTTCCTCAATTAATTAACATCTTCTTTTATTTCTTAGTTTGCCGATTTCTTCTTTTATAATTTACGGTATTTGTCAAAGTCGAGATTTTAGTTCAAGAATCATACTCTTTATCCTTAAAAGCTAATTTGGATTATTCGATATTTAGTGTTCGTTATGTGCAATAGTTTATTTTCGGTTGATTCTTAGAAGCACCACTTATAAATTGAACCTGAGATAAGGTATATGTGGAGTAAGGAGATGTTGGTACTTAGATGGAGAAATTACAGTCCTCAAATCAGAAGCTTTAAAGTGGGAACTATTGTCTGAAAACATGTATTTATAAGAGGACAAGCATACTTTGTGGTTAAGTAATACAAGGAAATGGATCCACAAAGACAAATTAAAAGCAAATATGGAAAACCAAAAGGTGAAGGTTCGATGAAACTTATAAGGAGACGAGAAAATCAAATTCTTCCTTCAATGATAAGAAAAAAAATAACAGGAATAATATTCGGGGATTGGCAATTGAGGGTATGTGTACTGAAGAACCGGGCATCATCAAAGAAACCATTTTTAATCACTTTAAACACCGTTTACAAGATAGCAATGTTAACATACCATATATCGGGGATATCCATTCGAGGAGACTGACTTCAAGCGAGGTTGCTAATTTTTTTTTTTTTTTTTTGAAAAGCAGCGAGGTTGCTAATTTAGAGAGTCAATTCAGTGAAGCTAAAATTTTGGAAGCTATAAAGGATTGTGGGCCTTTAAAATCTCCAGGCCGGGATGGGTTCAATTCACGTTAATAAAATCGTTTTAATGGCTTATAGAGGAAAAAATCACGAGAGCACTTAAATAGTTCTAGGCTATGGAAAAAAAACATATCTAGAAGGCCTTAATGATTATAGGCCCATAAGCCAAATTGTGAGTTATTATGAAACTGTCGCAAAAGTCTCGTCAAACTGACTTCGCAAGGTCGTACCTAATCTTATTGGAGAAGAGTAGGGTGTGTTTCTAAAAGGTAAGTTTATTTTGGATGGTGTGTTGGTGGCAAATGAGACCGTCGACTTTTTAAAAACGAAATGTGCCGAGAGTGTTATATTCAAGGTAGACTTTGAAAAAGTGCTCGATTGCCTTCGATAGGACCTCTTAGTGGGTGTAATGAGACAAATGAGATTTGTTTTTAAGTGGAAGCGGTGGATTATGGCATGCTTAAAATTAGCGTCGGTTTCCATTCTTGTTAACTGCCACCAACTTAAGAATTTTTTCTTTAAGAGAGGTAGGGGGAGTCTAAAGATAACAACGAATATATTAGTGGACCCCAGTGGACCTCATCAATAATTTAACATTATGTAACGTGTCCTTGTAATTATTGTATGTAAATACGTGTGTTTAATGTACTGGCTATGTGGGCCATAGGAACCAATAATGTAAGATAACGTGTATGGTTTATGTTTAAAGTTAAATAAGTGCGCGGGCCATAGCAATAATGTAAACGATCAATAATGTAATCGATTGTAGTGCGTGGGTCTCAGAGCATCTGTAAATAGTATTATGGCTCGCCTATAAAAGGAAGCCTCGGTTGTCATTTGTAATCAGGATAAGTTTGATAATAAACCTCACTGGTTTCTTTCTATCGAGTCTTTTAGATTCTGAATAGCAGAGCCCCCGTCGTTGAGTCTTAACCGATTCTGAATAGCGACACCTATCCAAGCACTATATATTCGTTGTTTAAAAGCACAGTCGAATATAATCCATTCAATATATATTCATTGTTTCAAAGCACTTTGAATATAATCCTTCAATAATCATTCACTAAAGCAAATTACTCAATTACGTATTAAGACTATCAAAGTTAGGCACATGTCAATTATAGAACCAAAGTTAGGCAACTATCACTATCATATTTCATTCATGAATTCATACGCTTCATCAATATTTAAATCTAGTAGATATTAATCGGATCCTCACGATCACCATTAAATCAAACAATTCCGCACTAAGTTGAAACGTCGTTTTGATCCTGGTATCAGAGCTAGCAGCACGATTCAAGAAAAGCAGTTGCACCTTCAGAATTCTGCATCAAAAGCAATCAAGAAAAAACACTTATGCTTACAAACTCAAAACTTGAAATATGAGTAATATTGAAGAACAAGTTGAAACTTTAACCAAACTAATGGCAGCTTTAGATATACCTGAAACAAACGAAGAAGCAGATATAATATTTGATTATAGTTCAGAAGAAGAAAATCCTTATACACAATATAATTTTGCTCAAAAACGGAAAAAATCTGATATTGAAGAAGAAAATTTAAGACAATTTGATTATAAGCCACCATCACCAACTGAAAATTATTTATATCAACAAAATATGATAAGAAGTAAAATGAATAAATGAACAAATACCACCACAGTACATACCTAAAGTACCTATAATAAATACTAACGATGAAATTTTAAATATTGACTGTGAAACGAATATAGAAGAAAGAATACAAGATTGGTATAACAAAATGAGCGCACAAATTCAACTAACTAATGAACTAAAAGAACTCTCACCCATAGAATTGTTAAACTTTATAATTCATAAAACTTCAGGAAATGTCTTTAGATATTTAGAATCTTGGACTGTTGAAGAAAGAGCTATGGTAGCATCAATCGATGCTATAACAACATTTGAAAGTATCGTAGGAAAAATTGTCCAAGAATTTACAGGAAGGAATCCTAAAGTTGAGGTTTCTAATGAATTATTTAGAGAAATAGTTCTTTGGCATATAACTAATTTAAAAATATGCAATATGTACTACCTTGAACCTTTCATATGTGAATTCTCTGAGCAATTTTACAAATTAAGTGCATCACAAAAGAAAATAGCACTAGATATGTTTTTTAACAAATTACCTGAATCAGTTGCCACAAGAATTAAAGATGACTACAACACTAGAGATAAGTCAAAAATTGAAGATAGTCTAGGAGCACGCATTACTGAAGTAAAAACTTGGATGAAAAGTGAATGTTTAAAAGAAAACGCTAGAAGAGAAGTACATGTAAAACTCTATTGTAAAATTCAAAGTAACTAAGTTGGAAGATATGGCTGTGAGAAGCCTAAAAAATGGAAAAAGAAACCATATAAATCTAGGTATAAGAAATCTTATAAAAATAATGAACAAAGATATTTTAGAAATAAAAATCAGCACAGACAAAAATATCCGAAACAAGAAGATTCTAAAGAACAATATTGTCCATCTAAGAAAAAAGACTGCAGATGCTGACTATGCCATGAAATAGGACATTACGCAAATAATTGTCCAAAAAAGGGAGAAAAGAGAGAAACAGAAATATTAAAAATCGCTTATGACCTAGGATACGAACCTTTAGAAGATTCTGAGATAGACTCTGATATAGAAATCTATGCATACACTAGTGACGATGAATAAAAAAGAAATAAATCCAAACGCCACTTTTATTACAGTCTTTGTTGATCGTAAACCGTTATTAGCATATATAGACTCTGGATCTACGATGTGTTTTGGAAAGAAAAAATCTTTTAAAAATTGGGAAAAACTAAAAAAACCTTTAGAAATTATTGTTGCTGACAAATCCGTACATAATATTTGGTATGTCAGTAAAATGGTTTTTATTGTCATAGAAAAACATACATTTATTGCACCAACTAGTTATATGCATGACTATGGAGTAGATCTAATAATTGGAAATAACTTCTTAAAATTATATCAACCATTTATACAAACCACTGAAAGCATTAGCCTAAGGCATCCTAAAACAAAAAAAAAATGGTTTCCATACCAATTAAAAAGACAAAAGAAGTCATACGATCTATAGCACAAAATATAAAATTTCAAATAGAAATGATTTATCTTTTAACAAAAGAAAACCTTGAAGAAACCCTAAAAGATGTATGTGTGAAGACCCGTCCTAATCCATCCGGACGAAGTCCATATCGATTATAAACGATTCACAACAGTTGATTACATCGCGAGGTACTTGACCTCTATATGATACATTTTACAAACATTGCATTCGTTTTTGAAAAGACAAACTTTCATTACATCGAAAGTTGACAGGAATGCATACCATTTCATAATATATCCAACTATAATTGACTTGATAATAATCTTGATGAACTCGACGACTCGAATGCAACGTCTTTTGAAATATGCCATGAATGACTCCAAGTAATATCTATAAAATGAGCAAATACACAGCGAAAGATTTCTTTCGTACCTGAGAATAAGCATGCTTTAAAGTGTCAACCAAAAGGTTGGTGAGTTCATTAGTTTAACTTAAACAATCGTTTCCATCATTTTAATAGACCACAAGATTTCTGATTTCCATTTCTCATAAACATACGTCCCATGCATAGAGACAAAAATATCATTCATATGGATTGAACACCTGGTAACCGACATTAACAATATGCATATATAAGAATATCCCCATCATTCCGGGATCCTCCTTCGGACATGATATAAATTTCGAAGTACTAAAACATCCGGTACTTTGGATGGGGCTTGTTGGGCCCGATAGATCTATCTTTAGGATTCGCGTCAATTAGGGTGTCTGTTCCCTAATTCTTAGATTACCAGACTTAATAAAAAGGGGCATATTCGACTTCGATAATCCAACCATAAAATGTAGTTTCACGTACTTGTGTCAATTTCGTAAAACAGTTATAAAAGTTGCGCATGTATTCTCAGCCCAAAAATATAAAGGGTAAAAAGGAAAATGAAACTCACGATACTGTATTTTGTAGTAAAAATACATATGACGTCATTGAACAATGCAGGGTTGGCCTCGGATTCACGAACCTATATCAATTGTGTATATATTAATACGTATAATGTAAGTTACAAAATTTCATTTATTAATATGTATTATTTATATATTATAGTTTTGTAGAATTTATTCTAACCTTTATTTTAAAACGTATACTTATATTATATTTTAAGTTATATTTTATATATATATCGATTTTATGTATATATATCTATAATGATTTACGTTTATATAAATAGTGACATTAATATATTTATATACATATATTTGTGGTTAGTATTGTATTTATGAAATTTTATTAGTTTGTTATGTGAATTATTAATACAATCCTAGTATATACCATAAGTATATATATAGTGTACAAAAGATTTATTTGTTAAAATAATAATTTAGATAATAATGATTTACTAATAATAATAATAATTTTATTAATAATGATAATACTAATAGCAAAAAAAATGAAAATGATAACTGTTAATGATACTAATAATAATAACTCTAAAATAATATTAATACTAATACCATACTTATGTTAATAATAAGGGTTCTAATATTTATAAAATGATAAATGATAATCATAATAATACTAGTAAATATTAATGATGATACTGATAAATATGATATTATTAATTGTAAATGTACTGATGATACTATTATTTATAAACCGGTACAAATTCTAATATTGATGATAATAATATATTTTTATTTTCTTCATAATAATAATAATGATAATCATAATCATAATCCTAATGATGATAAATTACTAAAATGATAAGTTTATTACTAATAATAATATTATTAATACCTATCATAATAATAATAGTAATGTCTATAATACTTTCAAATATGATAACAAGTATGATACTAATAATAACAATAACAATAACAATCAAAACAATCACAATAATAATAATAATACTAATAATAATTAATATATAATAATAATAATAAAATTAGAAAAGAAAACTACCTCACATGAAAAGAGTTTCAAAAAAAAAAAAAAAGAAACTACCGTCCTCTGGACTCGATCTCGTGACCACATGCTCACACGCAAACACTCTCGACCATCCCACCAATTCTGATTCTCTGTACTAATATCGAATTTAAATTTTATATATAAACTGTTTTTCTTCTATTCCTCTTCTTCTCCACAAGTCTCATGGATTCAACAAAACATCAATAACCAAAAAAAAAAAAAAAAAATCGGGGTTCCCTTTAAAGCTTCAAAACATTACAGAAAAAATAATAATTTGGGTTCTAAAATAAAAAAAAAAACACTAAAGGCCTACTGCAGCGTCGGTTCTTGGAACAAAACAAAAAAAATTAATTTCGTAATAGATAACATTATAGATAATGTTTATAACACGAAATAGTTTTCTAAACATGTATAAAAACTACTGGAATCGTCAATTTGATCAGAAACATATACACGAACGCGAATTTGTCTCAAGAACAATTGTTGACTTTTTTTAAACTAAACTTTGACTGCAAAATTCAAGATCGATATAAAGATTTGAGAGTTGAGATTTTGCAGATAGATTCAAAGAAAGATTTCTAACCTTTCTGCATTTTTAGATTTTGAAACTTTATTCGAAATTGAATTAAGAGAAAAAAAAATTGGAGCGTTCAGAGAAGAAGAAAAAAAAAATATCGCTGTGCTCTTTAATCCCATTGGATTTCCTTTTTATTTGATTTGCAATTATACATAATCATGTTGTAATAATAGAGATCGGTTGATAAAAAATGGAGAAAATGTCAACACAGGTTCACGAGTTGGGAGCAGGAAAGAAACAAAAATAATAATAATAATAGAGATAAAGGATACAGAGGTCAAGCGTATAATATAGATCCCTACTGTTTTTTTTTTTTAATTAATAATAATAATATATAATAACAATACTATTAATATCTAATAATATTAATAAAATTAATAATAATGATAAATATAATATTAATGATAATAATAATTGTAAAAATGATAATAATAATAATAATAATAATAATAATACCATACTAATTATGATAATATTAAGATTTTATCGATAATAATAATATTAGTAATAATAATCTAATTTATACATCCAATTTCATCTTTATATGATATAAAGTGATATTATGAATACAAATATTGATATTTGACGATACAAATAACATTACTACAACAACAACTATATTTGTATTTAAATTTAATTTATTAATATCATCTATTATTATGTAATAATTAATAATTATGTAATATGTATTGTAACATATACTGAATATTATATATTTATGCATTTTAATATAAATATATTATAATATTTATTTACATACTAATTATATTATACTTATGTATGTAATTATGAAAAATATAAATGTTTTATATATGTAAGTATTATATATATTTATTAAAATAGTACATTATTTCATCATAGATATATTATAAATTTCTACATATACATAATATAATAATTATGTATAAAATCATATATATATATATAGTTATATTTATGTATATATGTATACTACCATATATATAAAATCATGTTTTAAATGTTGAGTAGATGATTAATTATGTATATTAAACAATTAACTACAAAGTATAACATTGTACATTTAATATTTTGATAACGTTGGTAAAATATGTTTGAATCATTTATATACAATATACTATATATATTCAAAATGAAAATCTTTAGTTATTAAATGTTATCTTTTATAATAACAAAATTACTTAATAGTTCATTAATACTAATATAATTAGTTTTATATATAATTATTTATATTTACATTCTTAGTTACAATTAAAGGTTCGTGAATCGTCGGAAATAGTTAAAGGTCAAATGTTATCATGAAATAGTTCAAACATAATGAGACTCGGTTTAATAGACTTTGCTTATCGAGTCGAATCATATAAGATTATGTTTAAATTTGGTCGGAAATTCCCGGGTCATCACAGTACCTACCCGTTAAAGAAATTTCGTCCCGAAATTTGAGTGAGGTCGTCATAGCTAACAATAAATATGTTTTCCTGACGAATATGAGTTGATAACTTGAGTTTTATCATCATTGAGTAATATGGATAAAAATAATTCGATTATTCGAAGAGTGCGAATGAAGCTATTCACAAAAGGATGAAATGAGAAACAAAGATTTGTTTTTAACTTTTGACGTAGTCAGGTTTGAATTTAGAAAATAAGGCGCGTCTTAACTTTTGACATTGCCTTGGTTGAATTCCGGAATTTAAGGGATTTAAAGAAAATCTTGAAGATCTATAAAATCTTATTCTTCGGGATTTATGGAAATTAAGATCTCTTTAATTAAATACGGTGATCTGCCCCGATTACTACGTCTGATATTTCCAGTATAAATTAAGCTCTTCCTTTCCATTATTCTCACCATTCTTATACTTTCTTTCTTAGTTCATACATCCAAAAGATTCTGAAAATGATTAATCCAGTTCTGATCCTTGTCCTCATCCTTACTATCGGAACAATCATTCTCCTTTTCCAACTTCCACCAGAGGAATATGCTTTCTTCTACTTCGCCCTCGGGATTATAATGTTTTTAATTCTCCCGTGTCTTTATGTTGCGATAAACATTGATATACACGGTTTGTAATTTATGTGTTGTTATCGGACTTTATATTCTCCCTTATATTTCAAAGCTCTATGCTTTTGTTTTCTCTTCCCGACTTCAAGTCAAGCGAATAATGGTCCAGAATTTATAGATATAGAGTTTCGAATGATTATAATGTTCTAAGCATGAAGGAACGTGATAGCACGATTTGATTTTCAAATTTATCAACATCACGGAAGATAGAACCATCAAGAATACATTTTCTTGATTTGTTACGGAGTTAAGTAGGATGAAAGAGTTATGTAACATGGCACATGATGACGTTATGATCTGTGAATCATCACGTTTCATTTAGAAACTCAGCATGACTTACTGTAATATAATCACGTTGATCAAGTGTCATTATATTATACTAACTCATGCATTAGTTCCCATCATTACTACAATAACATTCATATTTTAATCTTGAAAATTTACAGAATATAGAAACTAACAGTTTCTATATGATGTAATACTGATAGCACGAAAAGATTAATGATTTCAGATAAGAATAGTTATAAAAATATCTCCAGAAATATGGAGGATATTTATAATGAAAGGTACGATAATATCTCAGAATATCTAAGATCAGAGGATGATAGAAACTATTGTCTGCAAGGGTTTAGAGTAAGGAGCAAGTTATTCACTATAGACTTTAGCAGACATTGAATTATTTGGATTCTTTGAAGTCAAACTTATTCTTTGTGATTTATCACGGCTTTCTTCATAGTTTCGCATAATCTGCTTTTCGGTACTATATTTTCTATTGAATGTTTCCAATATATTGATACACAGGAAGCACGAAGAGGTATATAATTTCGGACGAGAATATTTATGAAAATATCCTCAGAAATATCAAAGATATTGATGATGATATTTTAGAATTTCTAAGTTCGACGGTTGATGGAGAAAGATTTTCCGCAAGATTTTAACATGACTTCGGAGCAAGATATTCTCTAAAGATTTCAACGGATCCAGAATTACCTGAATCCTTTGAATATAGGATTTGGTCCTTGTATTTGTCCTTGGTCTCCTTCATGGGTAACTCAATATGTTTTTCAATACCCAATTTTCTATCGAGCGTTCCTAACACTCCTTTCTTTATCATCAAACTTTTGTCCGTTTAGACCATCTACCATTTTTCTGTTTCCTCTGCATTTAATGCTATGATATCTGAATCATCGGTTATTAATCCGAGGTGGTTTCAGGAGAATTGTGTTTTTAGATGATTAAACGCTGATGGTAATATGATGGAATATTAAAGGTTACCTGGTAACAATAAAAGAGCACGCGTATATATAAACGTTATAATAAGGTTGTTTCGTACGAAAAGTCGAAGTTGACTTGTTGGAGCTGTGACAAAATTGGCTAATTTTGAAAAGGATCGCAAAGTTGTTTTTGTTAATAAATGCCAAAGGATCTGACGCGGCTACGTGTTGAACTTTTACTCAATTGCCGAGAGTTTCTAAGGTGCATAACTATATGCATAAATCTTTCCTTCCGCAGATGAAGTGCGGTTGATTCATCCTATCGATTGAGGTGTTTTCAAGAATCATGAAAGGTTTGAACGCAGAATGTAATCGTGAAGATACAAATGAGGTTTAAGACGAAATCAAGTGGCAAACTTGAAGAATTGTTTAGTTTCATATGTTATATTCAATATTTTAATTCATTTTAATTGTCCAATGTTATTAGTCCACAGTCGATAGTCCACAGTTGACAGTGCAATCATTCATATATAGTTTAATATATAATATTTGAATTAATTAATACGTATCGTGACCCGTGTACATGTCTCAGACTCGATCACAACTCAAAGTATATATATTATTATAGAATCAACCTCAACCCTGTATAGAGAACTCGATCATTACTGCATATAGAGTGTCTATGGTGATTCCAAATAATATATATAGATGTGTCGATATGATATGTCAAAACCTTGTATACGTGTCCCGATATTTAAAGTGCGTAAAATAAATAACAGAAATTAAATAACGATAAATAAAGTGCGTAAAGTAAATAACAGAAATTAAATGACAATAAATAAAATTGCGAGAATATAAATTGCGATAAAATAAATTGCGATAAATAAATTGCGATAAATAAATTGCGATAAATAAAATGTAATACGGAATTAACAGTTAGCTAGGAACAGTTAGCTAGGATTTTGTTAGCGTGGTTTCTTAATAAAATTTAATATTGTTAATTAGTCTGTTTCTAATCAATTTTTATTGTGTCCATTATTTCTTCATTATGCCACTTGTTGGATTCTGATAGGTCAAAATTCAAATATGAAATTGAATTTGAATGAAAATAGTTATTCTTTGGTGAACGGATAAGTATCCCGGTGGTTGTAAATAGGATAGTGAATAACTGTTGAATCAGATTCGAAGAATATACAGTGTAACTTATTAATGTGAAATTTAAATATTCCTCGGGTATTACCTACCCGTTAAAATATTTTTATTATTAACAGTTTGTACAAAAGAATTTTTAATTACAATCTTTATGAAAACATATATACATATATATTTTCTTCAGATGTAATCATGAATTTAATGAGTTAACATGATATTAAACTCATTTAGTTTTCAGTTGGAACTAGAATAAATAATCTCTAAAACATTAGAGATTACATAATCACCATGTCGAACGAAGATAACTGATGTAGAATGTCATGTAGAATGATGATTATACTCGAGGTATAGATTGAGATGTTGAGGCATGTG
Source organism: Rutidosis leptorrhynchoides (assembly GCF_046630445.1). Classification (NCBI taxonomy): domain Eukaryota; kingdom Viridiplantae; phylum Streptophyta; class Magnoliopsida; order Asterales; family Asteraceae; genus Rutidosis; species Rutidosis leptorrhynchoides. The sequence goes on along the minus strand of NC_092336.1, from coordinate 104,780,179 downwards.
ATATTGAAATTTGGGTTGTTGGTGGTACTGTTGGTGCCGGTGATTTGGATGAAGCTGGTACGTTTTGCACCATATTTTCCAAGACTACAACTTATGCGCGAAGTTCGTTAACTTCTTCTATTACACCGGGATGATTGTCGGTTCGGACGAGCGGATGAACGAGGTTTAGAATCTGAGATAGTATATGATCGTGATGAGATACTTTGGAAATGAGAGAGAAAATGGTGTCTCGAACACGTTCGCCGGTAAACGTTTTAGGTTCATTGTCAAGAGGTGAATTTGGTTAGTGGAAATGATCGCCTTCTTCGCGTTTCCATTGATTAAGTCGACTACGAACCCATCTCCAATTCATTCAGAATAGATGATGGCTAATTGATCGATTCATTCCGGTTACTCTGCTTTCGGAGCTCGAGTGGAAATCCATATCGAAATAGCTGTCGGAATAACTATCGAAATAGCTATCGAAATCTGATGGACTCGAACTGGTTGAGGGATTCATCTCGTACGATCAGATGAAGGATTTTCGATAAGAAATAGATTATAGGATGTAGATTAGTACCCTGCAATACATAATTTACATATGCATATATAATACTAAAATCCCATAAGCTATGGAGAAATCTACGGAAGCTGTCAGGCAAAGGTAACAATAACAGATACGCTAAGATATGAATTTAACTATACACTGTCTATGCAATAAAGTCAGTAAGACGTGTCTTAGACTTTAAGGATGATAAGCAAATAATTTTTCGACACTAAATGATAAGCAAAACTTTTGACATGCAAACACGGTCGAAGTCCAGACTCATTAATGCATTCTAACGACTATCAGTTAGACTCACTAATTCAAGACCTGGTTCGCTAAGACCACCGCTCTGATACCAACTGTGAAGACCCGTCCTAATCCATCCGGACGAAGTCCATATCGATTATAAACGATTCACAACAGTTGATTACATCGCGAGGTACTTGACCTCTATATGATACATTTTACAAACATTGCATTCGTTTTTGAAAAGACAAACTTTCATTACATCGAAAGTTGACAGGCATGCATACCATTTCATAATATATCCAACTATAATTGACTTGATAATAATCTTGATGAACTCGACGACTCGAATGCAACGTCTTTTGAAATATGCCATGAATGACTCCAAGTAATATCTATAAAATGAGCAAATACACAGCGAAAGATTTCTTTCGTACCTGAGAATAAACATGCTTTAAAGTGTCAACCAAAAGGTTGGTGAGTTCATTAGTTTAACTTAAACAATCGTTTCCATCATTTTAATAGACCACAAGATTTCAGATTTCCATTTCTCATAAACATACGTCCCATGCATAGAGACAAAAATATCATTCATATGGATTGAACACCTGGTAACCGACATTAACAATATGCATATATAAGAATATCCCCATCATTCCGGGATCCTCCTTCGGACATGATATAAATTTCGAAGTACTAAAACATCCGGTACTTTGGATGGGGCTTGTTGGGCCCGATAGATCTATCTTTAGGATTCGCGTCAATTAGGGTGTCTGTTCCCTAATTCTTAGATTACCAGACTTAATAAAAAGGGGCATATTCGACTTCGATAATCCAACCATAAAATGTAGTTTCACGTACTTGTGTCAATTTCGTAAAACAGTTATAAAAGTTGCGCATGTATTCTCAGCCCAAAAATATAAAGGGTAAAAAGGAAAATGAAACTCACGATACTGTATTTTGTAGTAAAAATACATATGACGTCATTGAACAATGCAGGGTTGGCCTCGGATTCACGAACCTATATCAATTGTGTATATATTAATACGTATAATGTAAGTTACAAAATTTCATTTATTAATATGTATTATTTATATATTATAGTTTTGTAGAATTTATTCTAACCTTTATTTTAAAACGTATACTTATATTATATTTTAAGTTATATTTTATATATATATCGATTTTATGTATATATATCTATAATGATTTACGTTTATATAAATAGTGACATTAATATATTTATATACATATATTTGTGGTTAGTATTGTATTTATGAAATTTTATTAGTTTGTTATGTGAATTATTAATACAATCCTAGTATATACCATAAGTATATATATAGTGTACAAAAGATTTATTTGTTAAAATAATAATTTAGATAATAATGATTTACTAATAATAATAATAATTTTATTAATAATGATAATACTAATAGCAAAAAAAATGAAAATGATAACTGTTAATGATACTAATAATAATAACTCTAAAATAATATTAATACTAATACCATACTTATGTTAATAATAAGGGTTCTAATATTTATAAAATGATAAATGATAATCATAATAATACTAGTAAATATTAATGATGATACTGATAAATATGATATTATTAATTGTAAATGTACTGATGATACTATTATTTATAAACCGGTACAAATTCTAATATTGATGATAATAATATATTTTTATTTCCTTCATAATAATAATAATGATAATCATAATCATAATCCTAATGATGATAAATTACTAAAATGATAAGTTTATTACTAATAATAATATTATTAATACCTATCATAATAATAATAGTAATGTCTATAATACTTTCAAATATGATAACAAGTATGATACTAATAATAACAATAACAATAACAATCAAAACAATCACAATAATAATAATAATACTAATAATAATTAATATATAATAATAATAATAAAATTAGAAAAGAAAACTACCTCACATGAAAAGAGTTTCAAAAAAAAAAAAAAAAAGAAACTACCGTCCTCTGGACTCGATCTCGTGACCACATGCTTACACGCAAACACTCTCGACCATCCCACCAATTCTGATTCTCTGTACTAATATCGAATTTAAATTTTATATATAAACTGTTTTTCTTCTATTCCTCTTCTTCTCCACAAGTCTCATGGATTCAACAAAACATCAATAACCAAAAAAAATAAAAAAAAATCGGGGTTCCCTTTAAAGCTTCAAAACATTACAGAAAAAATAATAATTTGGGTTCTAAAATAAAAAAAAAACACTAAAGGCCTACTGCAGCGTCGGTTCTTGGAACAAAACAAAAAAAATTGATTTCGTAATAGATAACATTATAGATAATGTTTATAACACGAAATAGTTTTCTAAACATGTATAAAAACTACTGGAATCGTCAATTTGATCAGAAACATATACACGAACGCGAATTTGTCTCAAGAACAATTGTTGACTTTTTTTAAACTAAACTTTGACTGCAAAATTCAAGATCGATATAAAGATTTGAGAGTTGAGATTTTGCAGATAGATTCAAAGAAAGATTTCTAACTTTTCTGCATTTTTAGATTTTGAAACTTTATTCGAAATTGAATTAAGAGAAAAAAAAATTGGAGCGTGCAGAGAAGAAGAAAAAAAAAATATCGCTGTGCTCTTTAATCCCATTGGATTTCCTTTTTATTTGATTTGCAATTATACATAATCATGTTGTAATAATAGAGATCGGTTGATAAAAAATGGAGAAAATGTCAACACAGGTTCACGAGTTGGGAGCAGGAATGAAACAAAAAAAATAATAATAATAGAGATAAAGGATACAGAGGTCAAGCGTATAATATAGATCCCTACTGTTTTTTTTTAATTAATAATAATAATATATAATAACAATACTATTAATATCTAATAATATTAATAAAATTAATAATAATGATAAATATAATATTAATGATAATAATAATTGTAAAAATGATAATAATAATAATAATAATACCATACTAATTATGATAATATTAATATTTTATCGATAATAATAATATTAGTAATAATAATCTAATTTATACATCCAATTTCATCTTTATATGATATAAAGTGATATTATGAATACAAATATTGATATTTGACGATACAAATAACATTACTACAACAACTATATTTGTATTTAAATTTAATTTATTAATATCATCTATTATTATGTAATATTTAATAATTATGTAATATGTATTGTAACATATACTGAATATTATATATTTATGCATTTTAATATAAATATATTATAATATTTATTTACATACTAATTATATTATACTTATGTATGTAATTATGAAAAATATAAATGTTTTATATATGTAAGTATTATATATATTTATTAAAATAGTACATTATTTCATCATAGATATATTATAAATTTCTACATATACATAATATAATAATTATGTATAAAATCATATATATATATAGTTATATTTATGTATATATGTATACTACCATATATATAAAATCATGTTTTAAATGTTGAGTAGATGATTAATTATGTATATTAAACAATTAACTACAAAGTATAACATTGTACATTTAATATTTTGATAACGTTGGTAAAATATGTTTGAATCATTTATATACAATATACTATATATATTCAAAATGAAAATCTTTAGTTATTAAATGTTATCTTTTATAATAACAAAATTACTTAATAGTTCATTAATACTAATATAATTAGTTTTATATATAATTATTTATATTTACATTCTTAGTTACAATTAAAGGTTCGTGAATCGTCGGAAATAGTTAAAGGTCAAATGTTATCATGAAATAGTTCAAACATAATGAGACTCGGTTTAATAGACTTTGCTTATCGAGTCGAATCATATCAGATTATGTTTAAATTTGGTCGGAAATTCCCGGGTCATCACAGTATGTAGCGAAAACCCTTTAGATGTAAAAAATACTAACGATCAGTTAATCACTATTAAATTAAAAATCCACATGATGAAATAAACGTATCTAATAAAATTCCTTATAGCTTAAAGGACGTTAAAGAATTCAAAGAAGAATGTCAACAACTTCTTGAAAAAGGAATTATAAGAGAAAGCAAAAGTCCTCATTTAGCACCCGCTTTTTATGTAGAAAATAAAAATGAAATAAAACGAGGCAAAAGAAGAATGGTTATAAATTATAAAAAAATGAATGATGCTACCATTGGTGATTCATATAAATTACCTCGAAAAGACTATATTTTAGAAAAAATAAAAGGAAGTACTCTTTTTAGCACTTTCGATGAAAAATCTGGTTATTGGCAATTAAGACTTGATGAAAGTACTAAACCCTTAACAGCTTTTTCTTGTCCTCCGCAAAAACATTACGAATGGAATGTTTTACCTTTTGGGTTAAAACAAGCACCATCAATTTATCAAAGGTTTATGGATAACAGTTTACAGGGATTAGAAGACATATGTCTCGTTTATATCGATGATATTATTGTTTTTACTAGTGGAAATAAACAGGTACACATTGATGCAGTTTTCAGAGTCCTACAAAGGATAAAAGAAAAAGGAATAATTTTATCTCAGAAAAAATCAAAACTTTTACAAACAGAAGTTGAATATCTAGGATTAAATATTTCAAAAAATGGGGAATCTTTCTAATTAATACCACACAAGAAAAGTTAAACCTTTTCCGGATAAGTTAGAGAATCGAAAACAAATCCAAAGATTTCTTGGATGTTTAAATTATATTGCTGAACAAGGCTTTCTAAAAAATTTAGCAAAAGATAGGAGATTTTGCAGAAAAAACTTTCTGAAAAAATTAAATGGAATTGGACACAATCTGACACAGAATTGGTCCAAAAAATTAAAAAATCAGTACAATATCTTCCAGCATTATATAATCCATAAACAAAAGATTTTTTAATCATAGAAACTGATGCATCAGATGATACATGGGCAGGATGTATGAAAGCAATTAAAAATGGCAAGCAACTACTTGGGCTAGACATTGATGGAAATCAAGTCAACCCCACTCATGCATTAGATCAATCGAGCATTGGACAATCCTCTGTTTTTAAAACAGATAAGCACGAACAAAAATTATGCAAATATATTTCAGGAACATTCACATCTACAGAACAAAGATACAGCACTCATGAAAAAGAGACATTAGCTTGTCTTAACACTCTTAAAAAATGGAAAATCGATTTATTACAAACAAGATTCGAGTTACGAACAGACTCCAAATACGTAACTGGATTCTGGCGATACAAATTACAAGCAGGTCTTGGTAGAGGACGCCTAATACGTTGGCAACTACAATTACACCAGTATTATCCATATATTCGTTACATAAAAAGTGATAACAACATTATTGCAGACACTCTCACCAGAGAATGGAAGCCATCTTAGAACATGTCCTTCTTCAGATACAGCAAAGACAAGTACAAATACAAGCACTTCAACAACAAATGTCAATTTTTCAGGGGGAGGAGGAGGAATTACAACAAATTTTTTCACACCTTTCAGAAAAACTACAATTAAAAAATGAAGTATCAAATATTACTTTTCAAGAAACGGCACCCTCAAAATCATTCAACAAACCTCAAGAAGAAACAGATGCTCAAGTTCTAAAATTTTTAAAACGATATAGTCAAGATTCGTATGTAGATAAAAGAGGCAATATATGGGCGGTACATGCAGAATCAAACAATGGATTCAAATTCTGGGCAAATTACGGAACACAATATAAAGTCGACGATCCAACTCCAACTCCAACAGGATGGATATCAGAAGATGAACAAACAGCAAACAAATTACCAGAAGAATGGAAAGATTTCGCGGATTCAGAAAAAGGCATTTAAATCTCCAACATTTGTCTTTTTCAGCGTGGGAGGGATGTAGTCTAAAGATAACAACGAATATATTAGTGGACCCCAGTGGACCTCATCAATAATGTAACATTATGTAACGTGTCCTTGTAATTATTGTATGTAAATACGTGTGTTTAATGTACTGGCCATGTGGGCCATAGGAACCAATAATGTAAGATAACGTGTATGGTTTATGTTTAAAGTTAAATAAGTGCGCGGGCCACAGCAATAATGTAAACGATCAATAATGTAATCGATCGTAGTGCGTGGGTCCCAGAGCATCTGTAAATAGTATTATGGCTCGCCTATAAAAGGAAGCCTCGGTTGTCATTTGTAATCAGGTTAAGTTTGATAATAAACCTCACTGGTTTCTTTCTGTTGAGTCTTTTAGATTCTGAATAGCAGAGCCCCCGTCGTTGAGTCTTAACCGATTCTGAATAGCGACACCTATCCAAGCATTATATATTCGTTGTTTAAAAGTACAGTCGAATATAATCCATTCAATATATATTCATTGTTTCAAAGCACTTTGAATATAATCTTTCAATAATCATTCACTAAAGCAAATTACTCAATTACGTATTAAGACTATCAAAGTTAGGCATATGTCAATTATAGAACCAAAGTTAGGAAACTATCACTATCATATTTCATTCGTGAATTCATACGCTTCATCAATATTTAAATATAGTAGATATTAATCGGATCCTCACGATCACCATTAAATCAAATAATTCCGCACTAAGTTGAAACGTCGTTTTGATCCTTGGGGGGGGGGGGAGGTTAGATAAGGTGATCCTCTATCACCATTTCTCTATATCATCGTGGTTGAAAGATTGAATCTTCTTACTAAAACCATAACTGAAAGAAATCTCTTTAAAGGCATGGAAGTGGGGGATAATGAAGTGGTAGTTTCGCACCTTGGGGGGAGGAAGGTTAGACAAGGGGATCCTCTATCACCATTTCTCTATATCATCGTGGTTGAAAGATTGAATCTTCTTACTAAAACTGTAATTGAAAGACATCTCTTTAAAGGCATGGAAGTGAGGGATAATGAAGCGGTAGTTTCGCACCTCCAATATGCAGACGACACCATTTTCATTTGTGAGTGAAACCGAAGGAATGCCTTTAATCTTATGATAATACTTACAAGTTTTGAGAGTGTATCGGGTCTTAAAGTTAACTACCATAAAAGTAACTTGTTTGGGCTATGTGTTCCAGAGGAATAGGTTGTTAGCATGGCGAGTCGGGTTGGATGTTTGATTGGTGAACTACCTTTCACTTACCTTGGACTTTCCATTAGTTCAAAACCGAATAAGTTTGTTGATTGGAAGGATGTTTTTAAATAATTTGAGTCTAGGCTTGCGGATTAGAAAAGCGAGATTGATATCTTATGGTAGACGACTAACCCTTGTCAAATTGGTCTATACACTTTGCCACTGTATTAGTTTTCACTTTATCATACCCCTCGGTGTGTGCTTAAAAAGCTTGAGAGTTTAAGGCGTAATTTCTTTTGGGGTGGATCGGGTGAGAAATATAAAATATCGTGAGTCAAGCGGGAAAACACTCTTCTACCTTACGTGGAAGGGGGTTTATATAATGGGTTGCTAAAAGGGGAAAATTTTTGGCTTTATTAGGAAAATGATGGTGGAGGTTCAACCGAATCTAATTCGTTTTGGCCAATATCATCAAGAGCTTATATGGGCCTTCGGGGGTTGATTTTCGGGTGGGGATTCTAACTTTCCTACCATTTCAGGAAACATGTGAGCAAATATTGTATCTACAATAAAGAAGATTGATGCGCATGGAGTTTATTTCTCAAATTTGTTGGCTAAAGAAATCGGAGAAGGTGCGAATACATATTTTTGGGAAGATTAATGGGCACTAGATGGCAAGCTGAAGGACCAGTTCGTGAGGCTTTATCATTTGGAGCAAGACAAAGAAACTTTAGCGACAGACAAAATTGAGTTCACAGGTCGTGGATGGCAAGGAAAAATGGAACTAGTTTCAATTACCTACAGGTCGAACGAATGGAGAAATGGAACTGCTATCCAATCTGATTTCATCGTTTAAATTCGGCACCAGAGAAAGGCATAAGTGGAGCTGAAAATGTAGTGACCCGAACTTTTCCATGTTTATATATATTAAATGAAATTGTTATTTACATGATTAAGTATTTTCAACATGTTAAGTAATCAAACTTGTTAAGACTTGATTAATTGAAATAGGTTTCATATAGACAATTGACCACCCAAGTTTGCCGGTGATTCACGAACGTTAAAACTTGTAAAAACTATATGATGACATATATATATATATATATATATATATATATATATATATATATATATATATATATATATATATATATATATATATATATATATATATATATATATATATATATATATATATATATATATATATATATAGTTAACATGTTATTATGATAGGTATGTATCTCATTAAGTATTTTAACAATGAGTTATATACATAAAAATGAGACTATTGAATTAAGAAACTCGAAAACGATATATATAACGATTATCGTTATAACAACGTCTTACTAAGTACATATGAATCATATTAAGATATTGATACACTTTTTTAAACATGTTAAATGATAAGTAAATATATCATTAAGTGTATTAACAATGAACTACATATGTAAAAACAAGACTACTAACTTAAGGATTTCGAAACGAGACATATATGTAACGATTATCGTTGTAACAACATTTAACTGTATATAAATAATACTAAGATATATTAATATATCATAATATCATGATAATGTAATAATTTAAAATCTCTTTAGATATAATAAACAATGGGTTAACAACATTTAACAAGATCGTTAACCTAAAGGTTTCAAAACAACATTTACATGTAACGACTAACGATGACTTAACGACTTAGTTAAAATGTATATACATGTAGTGTTTTAATATGTATTCATACACTTTTGAAAGACTTCAAGACACTTATCAAAATACTTCTACTTAACAAAAATGCTTACAATTACATCCTCGTTCAGTTTCATCAACAATTCTACTCGTATGCACCCGTATTCGTACTCGTACAATACACAGCTTTTAGATGTATGTACTATTGGTATATTGTGATGATCGCTCCAAATCTATATGGACGAACACGTCATTCATTGATTTCATTGCGAGGTATTTGACCTCTATATGATACGTTTTGTAAGCATTGCATTCTTTGAAAAGGCACACCTTAAATGAATATTTAAATCAAAGGTTTTCGACATCTGATGATTTCTACATATAGACAATCACCATAAATAATAGTTTACAACAGTATTTCCGTTGACAATGCAGTCAAAATAAGATACATGGTGATGATTTGGTGAATGCAACGTTTCCTTGAAAAATATGTCATGTAAGACTCCATGCACATAGCTTGTCTAACATCTAAGCAAACAGCGGAAGACTTCTAGGGAACCTGAGAATAAACATACTAACAAGTGTCAACACAAAGGTTGGTGAGTTCATAGTTTTAGTGTTTTGCATAATCTGTATATAAAAGTGGATCACAAGATTTCAGTTGTTTCATCCAGAAACGTTTATCAAAATATTCTACAAGATTGAGCACCCTGATAACTAAACTTAACGTATATATAATTTGTACCCTTTGTATAATCATCTTAATAATACACGCAAACCAACGTGTACGCTTCTCAAATAGCATACGTCCGTTAAAAGGCTAGTGCTCTAGCTCGGACGGGGATATCAAGCCCTATGGATCCATATACTACTACTCGCGCCCACCAGTTCTTATAACTGGCAGTTAACAGTTACCAAAGCTAAGGGATTTTCGGTTCAAACTCAGTGTAGAATTTAGTACGTACTTGTATCCATTGCGTTTAAAATAAAGTGCATGTATTCTCAGCCCAAAAATATAGATTGCAAAAGCAATTAAAAAGGGATCAATGAAACTCACCTTAGCAGCATATAAAGTTGTTCACCAAAATGAGACCGAAACTCGGATTACCAATTAATCGTAGATCTCAACCTAGAGAACATATGTTGGTCAATAAATGTCTATTAAGCTAGGTCAGGTCATAGTGTATCACAATCCTAATGCTCGAGATCGACATATAATAGTTATCCAAAGTCGTTTCAAAAAAATCAATTTTGACAATAGTTCAACAAAACGAGACGTGCCTTATATAAGGATTCATTTACTCGGTTGGTAATATTTAAAAGTTCACTTTATCAGTCTCGTAAACAAGTTGTTTAAATCTTAATTGCAGATTAAAAGGCAATTTCAATTAACGTCAATCATAATTCAGTTGATCATATCTTTTAATCCGTTCATCGAAACTATTCGATATCTAAATGAAAAGTTATTGATTTTTAGCCAGCTTTCCAAAAACATGTATATCATATACCTTTTACCAGTAATATATGTATTTAATTAGTGATTCATTATAAACTGTTTAACGACAAAATTTAGCATACAAGCCTGTATAAATATATATACTCGAGCACTAGACATGGATACACAATTAATATATAAAAGATAAAATATGAGTGCTTACGTATCAATATTGAGATTCAATATTGTAGGAAAGTACGTAGATGTAACAGAGATGATAAACACTAGTTTAACTCACGAGCAAAACCCTCAAATCTTACCCATAACCTCCTTAGTAATAACCCATAATTTCCTTAGCTCTAGCTTGCTCGAAAACTCGTTTTGAAAGTGACACGCTCATGACCTCGTCGTAGTATTTTAAGTGATATAATTAGTAATAATAATAATACTACTACTAATAATAAAATAAATAAATAATAATAATAATCTTAATAATAATAATAATAATAATAATAATAATAATAATAATAATAATAATATTAATATAAATATTAAATAATAATAATATTACAGAGGGAGTAGTATGCGTAAATAAAACTCGTGCAAAAACTGGACTTTTATAGGCAACTTTTTGGAATCTGATGCCCATGCGATCGCATGGGTTTTTAGTGTATTTTCCATGCGATCGCATGGCCGCCTGATCCAGCTCAAAATGTTTTTGTTTTCTTGTTTGTCGACATATTATTTTATAATATATATAATATATATAATTTAAATAATTAACTATATATTATATTAAATTCATGTGCATAGTTGACTTGTAATTTTTGTTCTGATGACTCGTACGTTGTCACTCGACTTATGTCCCGGTTCTGGTTTCTCGAACGCATTTTCGTACGCTTAGAAAACTCGCAATTTACGTTTTGTGACTCGTACCTTTGTCAAAATATAGTCTTAAATTATCAATAAACTATATCATTCAAAGTGTATCTTAAACTTTCTAGTGTTTTGGTCATTTACTTCTATAAATCATTATCTCACTATTTGTTAATATATATATAATAACAAATCGATTTATGACCAAGTTAATATATATTTTCAACATTCATAAACACGTTTTAAATATACGTCGCAAGTTATTCATATAATTAATATTTCAACTTATCATATATATTCAAATAAATATTTAAACCAATAAGTTTAATGCACGGTATCAAACAATTAATACATTGTTATGTTTTCAAGTTATAGTATATATATATGTATCTATATACATATAATTGTTCGCGAATCGTCAAGAATAACCGAAAGGTATTTGAATATATGAAAGTAGTTCAAAAATTTCGAGATTCAGTTTTACAGACTTTGCTTATCGTGTCAGAAACGTTAAAGATTAAGTTTAAATTTGGTCAGAAATTTCCGGATCATCACAGTACCTACCCGTTAAAGAAATTTCGTCCCGAAATTTGAGTGATGTCATCATGACTAACAATAAAAATATTTTCATGGCGTATATGTGTTGATAAATAGAGTTTTATCACCGTTGAATAATATGGATAAAACAATCCGATTATTCGAAGCATATGAGAGAAGTTATCGTAAAATAGTGAATTGAAGGAATAGAGATTCGCCTTAACTGTAGACGTAGTAACGATTGATTTCTGGAATTTAAGGAATAGAAAATCTTCATTATCTAAATAAGATTTGATTCTTCAGAATTTGCGGAAATTAGGATTATCTTTGATTAAATGCGTAATCTGCCTCTATTGCTGCGTCCGATATTTTGCTATAAATTGACCTCTTCGATTTCATTATTTTCACTACTCCAACATCTTCTTCCTCATTTCATACTTTCAAAAGATTTATGAAAATGCTTCATCCAGTTCTGATTCTTGATATTTTCTTGGCTATCATATCATTCATTCTTCTTTTTCATCTACCACCAGAGGAAGTTATTTTCTTCTACCATTACCTTGGGGTTATAGTGTTTTTCATTCTCCCGTGTCTTTATATTGCTATACGCATTGATATACACGGTTTGTAATTTTGGGGTTGTTATAGGGCTTTATATTTTCCATTATATTTCGGAGCTTCATGCTTTTGTTTTCTCTTCCCGACTTTAAGTCAAGCGAATAATGGTCCAGATTCGTAGGTATGGATTTCGGAATGAACATAATTAATGTTCTAAGAAAGAAACGGTAATGGCACAATCTGACTTGTCAAATTACCAGAATACCTCGAAAAAGACCGAATCATCAAGAAAAATAATTTCTTGATATGTTTAGAGGTTAAATAGAATGAAAGAATTATGTAACATGGTTCATGATGAGGGTGGGATCTGTGAACCTTTATCACGTTCCATTAGAAACTTAGCATGACTTACTGTAATATAATCACGTTGATCAAGTGTCATTATATTATACTAATTCATGCTTCAGTTCCCAACACTACTTCAAAACATTCATATTTTAGACTTGAAGGTTTCAGAATTTAGAAACTAAAATAGTTTCTTTTATGATGTAATACAGATAGCGCGAAGATATGAATGATTTCAGATAAGAATAGTTATGAAGATATCTCCAGAAATATCGAGGATATTTATATTGAAATATACGATGATATCTTAGAATTTCTAATATCAGATGATGATGCGGAAAATCTGTCTGTGAAGGTTTAGAATGAGGAGTAAGGTGTTTGCTAACGATTTTAACAGACACTGAATCATTTGGATCCTTTGAAGGTAGATTTCGTCCTTGTGATTTGTCCACAGCCTCCTTCATGGTTTGCTCAATCCGTTTTCCAGTTTCAAACCTTCTCTTTTTCTCAGCTTTACCACCATACTATTCTTTATCATCAAACTTTTGACTGTTAAGGTCGTTTACAGTTTTTTTTTTTTTTGCTGCTTCATCAGCATTGTTCCAATTTCAGAGAACTAGTTCATAGTTTGGGATGTTTTTCAGAAACTTCACATTCGGAGTAAATAAGTCTAGGAGATAGACATTATATGTTTATATATAACTGTTGGCATAGAATTGCTGCGAAATTCAAAATACTGATTGCTAATTCCCGGTAGTTGGTATGGCAATTATCGTTAGTAGATGTAGATGAGTACATGATAGGGTTTCAATGAGTATAAGGATTTTTCGGAAGGTCAATGATCAATGAAGTTGTTGGTAAATTTACTGCTAATGTGGTGGAACATAAAAGGTTCCCCAGTAACAAGAATGTATATATCAAGATTACAATAAGGCTTAATCTGAAAAGTTGAAGTTGACTAGTTGGAAGTGTGGTAAAACTGGATACTTTGAAAAGGAATTGCAAGGTTATTTTTGGTAAAAACAATACCAAAGGATCTTTCACAGTTTTGAAGTCAAAGTATAGCTTTGAAAGATGTAGAGATCTAAGAATGATTTCACCGGTTCAGAGTTATGACTTGGATTATGATCCGTCAATATCAGAATATGTAATTGAATTTGTATGAAAACGATTGTATATCGTTGTGAGCATTGTTAATAATTTTTGAATCAAAGTTGAAGAATGTACAGTGTAACATATTAATTGTGAACTTATATATTTCTCGAGTATTACCTACCCGTTAAAGATTTCACAAGTAATATTTTGTACAAAAGAATTTTTCATTACAGTCTTTATGAAAATATCTGTATGTATATTTTCTTCGGATGTAATTCGGATCATAGTAAGCTCATTTGATTTTTGGCTTAAATTAGAAATGAATAATCTCTAAAACATTAAAGATTACATAATCTTTGCGGAGTATTTCGCTAATGTAATCGATACTTCATTATTTATTTTTATTTCTCGGTGAAGGATGTTGATGCTTGTGGAATCTTTGTGAACCTTACAAGGCACAGATGATGTTTTCTGGAAAGTTTCGAGTACATCAAAAATGAAAATGTAAAATTAATTATGTAATTGAATAATACACTTGGTTTATTATGAAATGGAATTCATTAAGTTGAAACAGAGATTGTAGTTAATAATGGTTAAGTTGTTAAGGAAGGATGTACATCATTGCATATTAGTAATATGAACTAATTGAGTAGTACCTACCAGTTAAGATTCACACGTAATAGCTTAGTACGAAAAGATTTAATTTGATTTCAAAATTCATATATATTAAATATACATAAAATTTCTTCAGGGGAAATGAGTTAACACTTCATCGATTATTGTTGCTAGTATTTCTTGGTAACTACGATGCGTAAGACGTTGATGTTCAAGGTACATATTGTGATGTTGAGGCTTGCGGTGCGGATGTTGGTGGTGGTGGTAATGGTACTGTTGGTGTTGTTGTCGGTGGTACTGTTGATGCCGGTGATTCTGCTGGTGCTTGTAACCTTTGCACCATATTCTCCAAAGCCACTACCCGAGCGCGAAGCTCGTTGACTTCTTCTACTACACCGGGATGATTGGCGGTTCGGACGAGCGGATGAATAAGATCCAGAATTTGAGAGAGTATATGATCATGACGAGATATTCTGGAGATGAGAGAGAAAATGGTATTACGAACAGGTTCGCCGGTAAGCGCTTCAGGTTCTTCGCCAAGAGGGCAGTCTGGTGGATGGAAGGGATCGCCTTCTTCTTGTCTCCAATAATTAAGTAGGCTACGAACCCATCCCCAATTCATCCAGAATAGGTGATGGCTGATTGGTTGATCCATTCCGGTTACACTGTCTTCGGAATTCAGGTGAATATCCATATCGGAATAGCTGTCGGAGTTTAAGAAATTTGAACTTGATACGTGATCCATCTTGTATAATTAGATGGATGATTTTTGATATGAAATAGATTATAGAATTTAATTTGGTATTCTTCAATACATAATTTACATATGTATATATAATACCAAATTCCATAAATCACGGAGAAATTTTCGGAAGATGTCAGGAAAAGTTTACAGTAACAGATACGCTAAGATATGAATTTTGTCTATACACTATTCATGCAATCAATGTAGTAAAACGTGTCTAGACTAGGAATGATAAGCAGGTAATTTCCGACAAAAAATGATAAGCAAAACTTTTGACATGCAGACACGGTCGAAGTCCAGACTTACTAATGCATCCTAACAACTATCAGTTATACACACTCATGCAAGCCTGGTTCGCTAGGACCAACGCTCTGATACCAACTGTGATGATCGCTCCAAATCTATATGGACGAACACGTCATTCATTGATTTCATTGCGAGGTATTTGACCTCTATATGATACGTTTTGTAAGCATTGCATTCTTTGAAAAGGCACGCCTTAAATGAATATTTAAATCAAAGGTTTTCGACATCTGATGATTTCTACATATAGACAATCACCATAAATAATAGTTTACAACAGTATTTCCGTTGACAATGCAGTCAAAATAAGATACATGGTGATGATTTGGTGAATGCAACGTTTCCTTGAAAAATATGTTATGTAAGACTCCATGCACATAGCTTGTCTAACATCTAAGCAAACAGCGGAAGACTTCTAGGGAACCTGAGAATAAACATACTAACAAGTGTCAACACAAAGGTTGGTGAGTTCATAGTTTTAGTGTTTTGCATAATCTGTATATAAAAGTGGATCACAAGATTTCAGTTGTTTCATCCAGAAACGTTTATCAAAATATTCTACAAGATTGAGCACCCTGATAACTAAACTTAACGTATATATAATTTGTACCCTTTGTATAATCATCTTAATAATACACGCAAACCAACGTGTACGCTTCTCAAATAGCATACGTCCGTTAAAAGGCTAGTGCTCTAGCTCGGACGGGGATATCAAGCCCTATGGATCCATATACTACTACTCGCGCCCACCAGTTCTTATAACTGGCAGTTAACAGTTACCAAAGCTAAGGGATTTTCGGTTCAAACTCAGTGTAGAATTTAGTACGTACTTGTATCCATTGCGTTTAAAATAAAGTGCATGTATTCTCAGCCCAAAAATATAGATTGCAAAAGCAATTAAAAAGGGATCAATGAAACTCACCTTAGCAGCATATAAAGTTGTTCACCAAAATGAGACCGAAACTCGGATTACCAATTAATCGTAGATCTCAACCTAGAGAACATATGTTGGTCAATAAATGTCTATTAAGCTAGGTCAGGTCATAGTGTATCACAATCCTAATGCTCGAGATCGACATATAATAGTTATCCAAAGTCGTTTCAAAAAAATCAATTTTGACAATAGTTCAACAAAACGAGACGTGCCTTATATAAGGATTCATTTACTCGGTTGGTAATATTTAAAAGTTCACTTTATCAGTCTCGTAAACAAGTTGTTTAAATCTTAATTGCAGATTAAAAGGCAATTTCAATTAACGTCAATCATAATTCAGTTGATCATATCTTTTAATCCGTTCATCGAAACTATTCGATATCTAAATGAAAAGTTAATGATTTTTCGCCAGCTTTCCAAAAACATGTATATCATATACCTTTTACCAGTAATATATGTATTTAATTAGTGATTCATTATAAACTGTTTAACGATAAAATTTAGCATACAAGCCTGTATAAATATATATACTCGAGCACTAGACATGAATACACAATTAATATATAAAAGATAAAATATGAGTGCTTACGTATCAATATTGAGATTCAATATTGTAGGAAAGTACGTAGACGTAACGGAGATGATAAACACTAGTTTAACTCACGAGCAAAACCCTCAAATCTTACCCATAACCTCCTTAGTAATAACCCATAATTTCCTTAGCTCTAGCTTGCTCGAAAACTCGTTTTGAAAGTGACACGCTCATGACCTCGTCGTAGTATTTTAAGTGATATAATTAGTAATAATAATAATACTACTACTAATAATAAAATAAATAATAATAATAATAATCTTAATAATAATAATAATAATAATAATAATAATAATAATAATAATAATAATAATAATAATATTAATAATATTAATATAAATATTAAATAATAATAATATTACAGAGGGAGTAGTATGCGTAAATAAAACTCGTGCAAAAACTGGACTTTTATAGGCAACTTTTTGGAATCTGATGCCCATGCGATCGCATGGATTTTTAGTGTATTTTCCATGCGATCGCATGGCCGCCTGATCCAGCTCAAAATGTTTTTGTTTTCTTGTTTGTCGACATATTATTTTATAATATATATAATATATATAATTTAAATAATTAATTATATATTATATTAAATTCATGTGCATAGTTGACTTGTAATTTTTGTTCTGATGACTCGTACGTTGTCACTCGACTTATGTCCCGGTTCCGGTTTCTCGAACGCATTTTCGTACGCTTAGAAAACTCGCAATTTACGTTTTGTGACTCGTACCTTTGTCAAAATATAGTCTTAAATTATCAATAAACTATATCATTCAAAGTGTATCTTAAACTTTCTAGTGTTTTGGTCATTTACTTCTATAAATCATTGTCTCACTATTTGTTAATATATATATAATAACAAATCGTTTTATGACCAAGTTAATATATATTTTCAACATTCATAAACACGTTTTAAATATACGTCGCAAGTTATTCATATAATTAATATTTCAACTTATCATATATATTTAAATAAATATTTAAACCAATAAGTTTAATGCACGGTATCAAACAATTAATACATTGTTACGTTTTCAAGTTATAGTATATATATATATGTATCTATATACATATAATTGTTCGCGAATCGTCAAGAATAACCGAAAGGTATTTGAATATATGAAAGTAGTTCAAAAATTTCGAGATTCAGTTTTACAGACTTTGCTTATCGTGTCAGAAACGTTAAAGATTAAGTTTAAATTTGGTCAGAAATTTCCGGGTCATCACATATATATACTCCAATGATCAGCTCTTATCAGCCCATGTGAGTCACCTAACACATGTGGGAACCATAATTTGGCAACTAGCATGAAATATCTCATAAAATTACAAAAATATTAGTAATCATTCATGACTTATTTACATGTAAACAAAATTACACATCCTTTATATCTAATCCATATACCAACGACCAAAAACACCTACAAACACTTTCATTCTTCAATTTTCTTCATAAAATTGATCTCTCTCAAGTTCTATCTTCAAGTTCTAAGTGTTCTTCATAAATTCTATAAGTTCTAGTTTCATAAAATCAAGAATACTTCCAAGTTTGCTAGCTTACTTTCAATCTTGTAAAGTGATCATCCAACCTCAAGAAATCTTTCTTATTTACAGTAAAATATCTTTCTAATACAAGGTAATACTCATATTCAAACTTTGATTCAATTTCTATAACTATAACAATCTTATTTCGAGTGGAAATCTTACTTGAACTTGTTTTCGCGTCATGATTCTGCTTCAAGAACTTTCAAGCCATCCAAGGATCCTTTGAAGCTAGATCTATTTTTTTCATTTCCAGTAGGTTTATCCACAAAATCTGAGGTAGTAATGATGTTCATAACATCATTCGATTCATATATATAAGACTACCTTATTCGAAGGTTTAAACTTGAAATCACTAGAACATAGTTTAGTTAATTCTAAACTTGTTCGCAAACAAAAGTTAATCCTTCTAACTTGAATTTTAAAATCAACTAGACACATGTTCTATATGTATATTATATGCTAACTTAATGATTTAAAACCTGAAAACACGAAAATCACCGTAAAACTGGATATACGCCGTCGTAGTAACACGCGGGCTGTTTTGGGTTAGTTAATTAAAAACTATGATAAACTTTGATTTAAAAGTTGTTCTTCTGGGAAAATGATTTTTCTTATGAACATGAAACTATATCCAAAAATCATGATTAAACTCAAAGTGGAAGTATGTTTTCCAAAATGGTCATCTAGACGTCGTTCTTTTGACTGAAATGACTACCTTTACAAAAACGACTTGTAACATGTATTTCCGACTATAAACTTATACTTTTTCTGTATAGATTCATAAACTTAAGTTCAATATGAAACCATAGCAATTGGATTCACTCAAAACAGATTTAAAACGAAGAAGTTATGGGTAAAAAAGTATTGGATATTTTTACTTGTTGTAGCTATGTGAAAATTGGTAACAAATCTATATTAATCATATTCTGGCTAACTTATATTGTATAATACATATATTCTAATATATTATGTAATCTTGGGATACCATAGACACGTATGCAAATGTTTTGACATATCATATCGACTTATCTATATATATTATTTGGAAAAACCATAGACACTCTATATGCAGTAATGTTGGAGTTAGCTATACAGGGTTGAGGTTGATTTCAAAAATATATATACTTTGAGTTGTGATCTAGCCTGAGACGTGTATACACTGGGTCGTGGATTGGGTCAAGATAATATATATCAATTTATTTCTGTACATCTAACTATGGATAACTAGTTGTAGGTTACTAACGAGGACAGCTGACTTAATAAACTTAAAACATTAAAACGTATTAAAAATGTTGTAAATATATTTTGAACATACTTTGATATATATGTACATATTTGTTATAGGTTCGTGAATCGAACAGTGGCCAAGTCTTACTTCCCAACGAAGTAAAAATCTGTGAAAGTGAGTTATAGTCCCACTTTTAAAATCTAATATTTTTGGGATGAGAATACATGCAGCTTTATAAATGTTTTACAAAATAGACACAAGTACATGAAACTACTTTCTATGATTGAACGACCGAAGCCGAATATGCCCCTTTTACTTGGTAACCTAAGAATTAGTAAACCAGTCTACTAATTGACGCGAATCCTAAAGATAGATCTATTGGGCCCAACAAACCCCATCCGTTGTAGCGGATGCTTTAATACTTCGAGTTTTTATATCATGTCCGATGGATGTCCCGGAATGATGGGGATATTCTTATATGCATCTTGTTAATGTCGGTTACCAGGTGTTCACCGTATGAATGATTTTTATCTCTATGTATGGGATGTATTGAAATATGAAATCTTGTGGTCTATTATTATGATTTGATAATATATAGGTTAAACCTATAACTCACCAACATTTTTGTTGACGTTTTAAGCATGTTTATTCTCAGGTGATTATTAAGAGCTTCCGCTGTTGCATACTAAAATAAGGACAAGATTTGGAGTCCATGCTTGTATGATATTATGTAAAACTGCATTCAAGAAACTTATTTTTGATGTAATATATTCATATTGTAAACCATTATGTAATGGTCGTATGTAAACGGTATATTTTAGATTATCATTATTTGATAATCTACGTAATGCTTTTTAAACCTTTATCGATAAAATAAAGGTTATGGTTGTTTTAGAAATGAATGCAGTCTTTGAAAAACGTCTCATATAGAGGTCAAAACCTCGCGAAGAAATCAATTAATATGGAACGTTTATAATCAATATGAACGGAACATTTCAGTTGGTATCCGAGCGTTGGTCTTAGAGAACCAGAAATTTGCATTAGTGTGTCTTATCGAGTTTGTTAGGATACATTAGTGAGTCTGGACTTCGACCGTGTTTTCTTTAAAAACGATTGCTTAACACTTTTGTTGGAAAGTATATATTATTAACATGTAAATATTATGTGATATATTAACCTCTTAATGTGTTTGATATTGTGTGATAGATGTCCACCACTAGTATAAATCCCATCGATTCACCTAATAATAATGAAGAGTCGAATATATTTTGGGAAGATTCACAAATTTCCGAAGAGAAACCGGAAGAAGAGGAACAGGAAGAGGAGGAACCGGAAGAGGAGGAACCGGAAGAAGAGGAACCGGAAGAGGAGGAACCGGAAGAGGAGGAACCGGAAGAAGAAGAGGTTCCGGAGGAAGAAATATTGATACCTATTGTAAATCGATTAAATAAAAGAAAATCCTCATACAACGGACCAAAGTTAATAATGGTCAATGGTGTTTCCGTAGTGGAAGCAAAATATTGGGAAGATTATCAATTTTCTGATGAATCGGATCCCGATGAGGATTCCGATGATGTTATAGAAATTACATCGACCCAATTTAATAAAGCGAAAGAAAATAATAAGGGAAAAGGTATAAAAATAGAGAAACCCGATTCCAACCCCGATGAACTTTATATGTATCGGCAACATCCGTATTTCCTAAATTGTAACAATAACCCGGGAACCTCTAAACCACCAGGATTTTCTAAACCATTGTGGAAAACGACGGCTCGTATTAGAGAAACACCATATATTCCTAGAAAATTAGGAAAATGAACCAAGTCCGAAGAATAAGAAACCAGTGATTCAGATTAGAGGGTTGTAATCATGTTGTGTATTATATGTATTGTAGTGTGCTTGTACTTTTATGTTCTATGTAAAAATTGCTTGTATTGTTTGTTAATTATCTTTTACGAATCTAATCCTTGTCTATTTTAAAGTATAAAAACAAAATGGACGTTAAGGGTAGACAACCGAATATTTTAGAAGACCTACCAGAGGATATGATTGAGGAAATCTTGTCTAGAGTCGGTCCGAATTCATCAGCACATTTAGTTATGGCGAAATTAACTTGTCAAACATTTGAAAGACTTTCCAGAAATGCCTTAGTTTATAAAAGGCTTTCCTTTGATAGGTGGGGTATATCACATTGGGGAGACCGTAAGTTACGCCATGTTTTCTTTAAAGCGTTAAATGCGGGGAACCCAAATGCAATTTTACGCTACGGGTTAAGAACCTATTTTGACTCAACATATCCCAACATAGGATTTCGTGAATTAGAAAGAGCTTCTAACATGAAACATAAAGAAAAATGTTATGCTTACGGGTTAGTGATGTTCGCTTCTTACCAAAGTGAGAAAAAGAATATCGGATTGCAGCTTTTAAATAAAACCTTCCCACAAGTGACGGATTCAGTAGTTGGGGTGAGAAACAAGGTTTTTAGATTATTACGGGGCTGTTGGACATTACGAAACCCTCGTCCTTTTGATGACATTACAACATGCTGCCTAGCCAATGGTCATAACGGTTATTTTCCACAAGATCAAGGATGGAAAGTCGTCTTAGTAAAACCTGAATGCATGACTTGTTTCTGGACTTATGAATTACGTGTCTTTATTTCTTTTGCTGAACAACTTGCGTATTAACTAGAATTGCCTTCATAGCTGCCGAGTAGCAAAGTTATTATGTGCTATATTTCATCCTATATGTATTATAGCGGTATTGTAAGTTTGTAAAATATTGTATAAAGTTTGAACGCGAAATATTATTGTAATAAGTTTTTCATATAGAATCGTAGTAATTGAATTGTATAATAGCTGCTAAGTATGAACTTAACGGGTAGGTACTACCCGAATTAAAACTATAAAATGCTAATATGAAGAAAAGCTTTTATAAATAAGTTCATATTATGCTATGAAATACTATTGACTACTCTTAAATTCTATATGATTAACTCAATTCTTTTGGCTATTTTGAAGGAAATGGCACCGGCGACTCGTCAGAACTTGAACATGAGTGAGGAAGACTTCCGTGTTTTCCTTGCTGCGAACATAGCCACAGTGCAGGCTGCAATGCAAAATAACAATAACTCTGGATCTAGCAGTGAAACTAATTCCACAAGAAATCGTGTAGGATGCTCCTACAAAGAATTCACTGCCTGCAAACCTTTGGAATTTGATGGAACCGAAGGACCAATTGGATTGAAACGGTGGACCGAGAAAGTCGAATCGGTGTTTGCCATAAGTAAGTGTACTGAAGAGGACAAAGTTAAGTACGCTACGCATACCTTCACAGGTACGGCGTTAACATGGTGGAATACCTATTTCGAGCAGGTAGGACAAGATGCTACTTACGCACTACCATGGTCAGCATTCAAGCAATTGAAGAACGAGCAATATTGTCCCAGGATCGAGGTCAATAAGCTTAAGGTAGAGCTTAGAGGATTACGAACGCAAGGTTTCGGTATCACCACGTACGAATGACGATTCACAGAATTGTGCCTATTGTGTCCCAGAACGTTTGGAGACGAAGAAGAGAAGATCGACGCATTTGTAAAAGGGTTACCGGAAAGAATTCAAGAAGATGTGAGTTCACACGAGCCTGCCTCCATACAAAAGGCAAGTTGAATGGCTCACAAATTAGTGAACCAAATCGAAGGAAGGATTAAAGAGCAGGCGACCGAAGAGGCTAACATGAAACAAGTCAAGAGAAAGTGGGAAGAAACCAATGACAAGAGTCACCAATACAACAACAACAATCACAACCAAAATCGCAACAACTATCCCAATAATCGCAACATCAATCGCAACAACAACTTTAACAAATGTCCCAACAACAACTACAATAACCGGCCCAACAACAATAACAACAACAACAGCAGCAACAATAACAATCCCAACAACAATCTCAATAACAACAATGGCAACAAAAACCAAAAACAACCATGCCAAAGATGTGAAGAGCATCACCTAGGGTTCTGCACTACATTTTACAACAGGTGTAAAAGAAATGGTCATAGCGCGAAGAAGTGCGAAATCTACGGACCAATGCATAACAGAACTAAAGGAACAAATAATGTCGGAACAAATAATACCGCCATAGTTTGTTTTGGATTTGGAAAACCGGGCCACTTTAGTAGAAATTGCCCGAATCAGGGGAATACTAATGGGCAGGGCCGCGGAAGAGTTTTCAATATTAAAACAGCAGAAGCGCAGGAAGACCCGGAGCTTATTACGGGTACGTTTCTCATTGACAATAAATCTGCTTATGTTTTATTTAATTCGGGTGCGGATAGAAGCTATATGAGTAGAGATTTTTGTGCTAAACTAACTTGTTCACCGACGCCCTTGGATAATAAATTTTTACTCGAATTAGCAAACGGTAAATTAATTACAGCAGATAATATATGTCGGAATCGAGAAATTAAACTGGTTAGCGAAACATTTAAGATTGACTTGATACCAGTAGAGTTAGGGAGTTTTGATGTGATAATCGGTATGGACTGGTTGAAAGAAGTAAAAGCAGAGATCATTTGTTACAAAAATTCAATTCGCATTATACGAGAAAAAGGAAAACCCTTAATGGTGTATGGAGAAAAGAGCAACGCGAAGTTGAATCTTATTAGTAACCTGAAGGCACAAAAACTAATAAGAAAAGGTTGCTATGCTGTGCTAGCACACGTCGAGAAAGTCAATTCCGAAGAAAAGAACATCAATGATGTTCCAATCGCAAAAGAATTTCCCGATGTATTTCCGAAAGAATTACCGGGACTACCTCCACACCGATCCGTTGAATTTCAAATAGACCTTATACCGGGAGCTGCACCAATAGCTCGTGCTCCATACAGACTCGCACCTAGCAAAATGAAGGAACTTCAGAGCCAATTACAAGAACTTTTAGAGCGTGGTTTCATTCGACCAAGCACATCACCGTGGGGAGCTCCTGTTTTGTTTGTAAAGAAGAAGGATGGTACATTTAGGTTGTGTATCGACTACCGAGAGTTGAACAAACTTACCATCAAGAACCGCTACCCACTACCGAGAATCGACGACTTATTTGATCAACTACAAGGCTCGTCGGTTTATTCGAAGATTGATTTACGCTCTGGATATCATCAAATGCGGGTGAAGGAGGATGATATTCCAAAGACTGCTTTTAGGACGCGTTACGGTCATTATGAGTTTATGGTTATGCCGTTTGGATTGACGAACGCACCAGCTGTGTTCATGGACCTCATGAACCGAGTGTGTGGGCCATATCTTGATAAGTTTGTCATTATTTTCATCGATGACATACTTATTTACTCGAAGAATGATCAAGAGCATGAAGAACATTTAAGAAAAGTGCTAGAGTTGCTGAGAAAAGAAAAACTGTACGGTAAGTTTTCAAAGTGTGCATTTTGGTTGGAAGAAGTTCAATTCCTCGGTCACATAGTGAACAAAGAAGGTATTCAGGTGGATCCAGCAAAGATTGAAACCGTTGAAAAATGGGAAACCCCGAAAACTCCGAAGCATATACGCCAATTTTTAGGACTAGCTGGTTACTACAGAAGGTTCATCCAAGATTTTTCCAGAATAGCAAAACCCTTGACTGCATTAACGCATAAAGGGAGGAAATTTGAATGGAAGGATGAACAAGAGAAAGCGTTTCAATTGTTAAAGAAAAAGTTAACTACGGCACCTATATTGTCATTACCTGAAGGGAATGATGATTTTGTGATATATTGTGACGCTTCAAAGCAAGGTCTCGGTTGTGTATTAATGCAACGAACGAAGGTAATTGCTTATGCATCTAGACAATTGAAGATTCACGAGCAGAATTATACGACACATGATTTGGAATTAGGCGCGGTTGTTTTTGCATTAAAGACTTGGAGGCACTACTTATATGGGGTCAAAAGTAGTATATATACCGACCACAAAAGTCTTCAACATATATTTAATGAGAAACAACTGAACATGAGGCAGCGCAGGTGGATTGAATTGTTGAATGATTACGACTTTGAGATTCGTTACCACCCTAGGAAGGCAAATGTGGTAGCCGACGCTTTGAGTAGAAAGGACAGAGAACCCATTCGAGTAAAAGCTATGAATATAATGATTCACAATAACCTTACTACTCAAATAAAGGAGGCGCAACAAGGAGTTTTAAAAGAGAGAAATTTAAAGAATGAAATACCTAAAGGATCGGAGAAGCATCTTAATATTAGGGAAGACGAAACCCGGTATAGGGCTGAAAGAATTTGGGTACCAAAATTTGGAGATATGAGAGAAATGGTACTTAGAGAAGCTCATAAAACTAGATACTCGATACATCCTGGAACGGGGAAGATGTACAAAGATCTCAAGAAACATTTTTGGTGGCCAGGTATGAAAGCCGATGTTGCTAAATACGTAGAGGAATGTTTGACGTGTTCTAAGGTTAAAGCTGAGCATCAGAAACCATCTGGTCTACTTCAACAACTCGAAATCCCAGAATGGAAATGGGAAAACATTACTATGGATTTCATCACTAAATTGCCAAGGACTGCAAGTGGTTTTGATACTATTTGGGTAATAGTTGATCGTCTCACCAAATCAACAAACTTGCTGCCAATAAGAGAAGATGACAAGATGGAGAAGTTAGCACGACTGTATTTGAAGGAAGTCATCTCCAGACATGGAATACCAATCTCTATTATCTCTGATTGGGATGGCAGATTTATTTCAAGATTCTGGCAGACATTACAACAAGCATTAGGAACTCGTCTAGACATGAGTACTGCCTATCATCCATAAACTGATAGGCAGAGCGAAAGGACGATACAAACGCTGGAAGACATGCTACGAGCATGTGTTATTGATTTCGAAAACAGTTAGGATCAACATCTACCGTTAGCAGAATTTTCCTACAACAACAGCGACCATTCAAGCATTGAGATGGCGCTGTTTGAAGCACTTTATGGTAGAAAGTGCAAGTCTCCGATTTGTTGGAGTGAAGTGGGGGATAGACAGATTACGGGTCCGGAGATAATACAAGAAACTACTGAGAAGATCATCCAAATTCAACAACGGTTGAAAACCGCCCAAAGTCGACAAAAGAGCTACGCCGACATTAAAAGAAAAGATATAGAATTTGAAATTGGAGAGATGGTCATGCTTAAGGTTGCACCTTAGAAAGGCGTTGTTCGATTTGGTAAATGAGGGAAATTAAATCCAAGGTATATAGGACCATTCAAGATTATTGATCGTGTCGGACCAGTAGCTTACCGACTTGAATTACCACAACAACTCGTGGCTGTACATAACACTTTCCACGTATCAAATTTGAAGAAATGTTTTGCTAAAGAAGATCTCACTATTCCGTTAGACGAAATCCAAATCAACGAAAAACTTCAATTCGTCGAAGAACCCGTCGAAATAATGGATCGAGAGGTTAAAAGACTTAAGCAAAACATGATACCAATTGTTAAAGTTTGATGGAATGCTCGTAGAGGACTCGAGTTCACCTGGTAATGAGAAGATTAGATGAAAAAGAAATACCCGCACTTATTTCCAGAAGATACGTCAACACCTCCAACTGCTTAAAATTTCGGGACGAAATTTATTTAACGGGTATGTACTGTAGTGACCCGAACTTTTCCATGTTTATATATATTAAATGAAATTGTTATTTACATGATTAAGTATTTCCAACATTTTAAGCAATCAAACTTGTTAAGACTTGATTAAATGAAATAGGTTTCATATAGACAATTGACCACCCAAGTTGACCGGTGATTCACGAAAGTTAAAACTTGTAAAAACTATATGATGACATATATATGGATATATATATAGTTAACATGTTATTATGATAGATATTTATCTCATTAAGTATTTTAACAATGAGTTATATACATAAAAATGAGACTATTGAATTAAGAAACTCGAAAACGATATATATAACGATTATCGTTATAACAACGTCTTACTAAGTACATATGAATCATATTAAAATATTGATACACTTTGTTAAACATGTTAAATGATAAGTAAATATATCATTAAGTGTATTAAAAATGAACTACATATGTAAAAACAAGACTACTAACTTAAGGATTTCGAAACGAGACATATATGTAACGATTATCATTGTAACAACATTTAACTGTATATATATCATGCTAAGATATATTAATATATCATAATATCATGATAATGTAATAATTTAACATCTCTTTAGATATAATAAACAATGGGTTAACAACATTTAACAAGATCGTTAACCTAAAGGTTTCAAAACAACATTTACATGTAACGACTAACGATGACTTAACGACTCAGTTAAAATGCATATACATGTAGTGTTTTAATATGTATTCATACACTTTTTAAAGACTTCAAGACACTTATCAAAATACTTCTGCTTAACAAAAATGCTTACAATTACATCCTCGTTCAGTTTCATCAACAATTCTACTCGTATGCACCCGTATTCGTACTCGTACAATACACAGCTTTTAGATGTATGTACTATTGGTATATAAACTCCAATGATTAGCTCTTAGCAGCCCATGTGAGTCACCTAACACATGTGGGAACCATCATTTGGCAACTAGCATGAAATATCTCATAAAATTACAAAAATATTAGTAATCATTCATGACTTATTTACATGTAAACAAAATTACAAATCCTTTATATCTAATCCATATACCAACGAACAAAAACACCTACAAACACTTTCATTCTTCAATTTTCTTCATCAAATTGATCTCTCTCAAGTTCTATCTTCAAGTTCTAATTGTTCTTCATAAATTCTATAAGTTCTAGTTTCATAAAATCAAGAATACTTCCAAGTTTGCTAGCTTACTTCCAATCTTGTAAAGTGATCATCCAACCTCAAGAAATCTTTCTTATTTACAGTAAAATATCTTTCTAATACAAGGTAATACTCATATTTAAACTTTGATTCAATTTCTATAACTATAACAATCTTATTTCGAGTGGAAATCTTACTTGAACTTGTTTTCGTGTCATGATTCTGCTTCAAGAACTTTCAAGCCATCCAAGGATCCTTTGAAGCTAGATCTATTTTTATCATTTCCAGTAGGTTTATCCATAAAACCTGAGGTATTAATGATGTTCATAACATCATTCAATTCATTTATATAAAACTACCTTATTCGAAGGTTTAAACTTGAAATCACTAGAACATAGTTTAGTTAATTCTAAACTTGTTCGCAAACAAAAGTTAATCCTTCTAACTTGACTTTTAAAATCAACTAGATACATGTTCTATATCTATATGATATGCTAACTTAATAATTTAAAACCTGAAAACACGAAAAACACCGTAAAACTGGATATACGCCGTCGTAGTAACACGCGGGCTGTTTTGGGTTAGTTAATTAAAAACTATAATAAATTTGATTTAAAAGTTGTTCTTCTGAGAAAATGATTTTTCTTATGAACATGAAACTATATCCAAAAATCATGATTAAACTCAAAGTGGAAGTATGTTTTCCAAAATGGTCATCTAGACGTCGTTCTTTCGACTGAAATGACTACCTTTACAAAAACGACTTGTAACCTGTATTTCCGACTATAAACTTATACTTTTTCTGTATAGATTCATAAACTTAAGTTCAATATGAAACCATAGCAATTGAATTCACTCAAAACAGATTTAAAACGAAGAAGTTATGGGTAAAACAATATTGGATATTTTTACTTGTTGTAGCTACGTGAAAATTGGTAACAAATCTATATTAATCATATCCTAGCTAACTTATATTGTATAATACATATATTCTAATATATTATGTAATCTTGGGATACCATAGACACGTATGCAAATGTTTTGACATATCATATCGACCCATATATATATATTATTTGGAACAACCATAGACACTCTATATGCAGTAATGTTGGAATTAGCTATACAGGGTTGAGGTTGATTCCAAAAATATATATACTTTGAGTTGTGATCTAGCCTGAGACGTGTATACACTGGGTCGTGGATTGGGTCAAGATAATATATATCAATTTATTTCTGTACATCTAACTATAGACAACTAGTTGTAGGTTACTAAAGAGGACAGCTGACTTAATAAACTTAAAACATTAAAACGTATTAAAAATATTGTAAATATATTTTGAACATACTTTGATATATATGTACATATTTGTTATAGGTTCGTGAATCGAACAGCGGCCAAGTCTTACTTCCCAACGAAGTAAAAATCTGTGAAAGTGAGTTATAGTCCCACTTTTAAAATCTAATATTTTTGGGATGAGAATACATGCTGTTTTATAAATGTTTTACAAAATAGACACAAGTACATGAAACTACTTTCTATGGTTGAACGATCGAAGCCGAATATGCCCCTTTTACTTGGTAACCTAAGAATTAGTAAACCAATCTACTAATTGACGCGAATCCTAAAGATAGATCTATTGGGCCCAACAAACCCCATCCGTTGTAGCGGATGCTTTAATACTTCGAGTTTTTATATCATGTCCGATGGATGTCCCAGAATGATGGGGATATTCTTATATGCATCTTGTTAATATCGGTTACCAGGTGTTCACCGTATGAATGATTTTTATCTCTATGTATGGGATGTATTGAAATATGAAATCTTGTGGTCTATTATTATGATTTGATAATATATAGGTTAAACCTATAACTCACCAACATTTTTGTTGACGTTTTAAGCATGTTTATTCTCAGGTGATTATTAAGAGCTTCCGCTGTTGCATACTAAAATAAGGACAAGATTTGGAGTCCATGCTTGTATGATATTATGTAAAACTGCATTCAAGAAACTTATTTTTGATGTAATATATTCATATTGTAAACCATTATGTATGGTCGTGTGTAAACGGTATATTTTAGATTATCGTTATTTGATAATCTACGTAATACTTTTTAAACCTTTATCGATAAAATAAAGTTTATGGTTGTTTTAGAAATGAATGCAGTCTTTGAAAAATGTCTCATATAGAGGTCAAAACCTCGCGATGAAATCAATTAATATGGAACGTTTATAATCAATATGAACGGGACATTTCAGTAAATTGGCAAGTAACAAGGCAATCACAACCCATCTGCTCGTGAGTTATTAGACAAAAAAAAATCCAGGTTTGACCCGCCCAAATACACCCAACTGTTCGCAACAGTCTTATCACAAAAAATCTGGAAATATTCACTTGGAGGATAAGAAAAGGTAGGATTCCCGTTCAGGTTGAACTTGATAAACCGGTCATCAATTTGGACTCTGTTGTGACGAGGAGATAGAATCGGAGGAACATGATGGACTTTGTTGTGACGAGGAGATAGAATCGGAGGAACATGCTATCGTGAATTGTAAACATGTGGTTGACATTTGAATTAGAGTCTACAAATAGTGGAAACGTAGTGACACATCAACACATGATATCGAGGAAATCTTGGGAGGGAACAAAGCATTTGGAAAGAGGTAAAGTGGGATTGCGGTTATCTAACTTGGAAAAATCTCCAACGAAAAGATCATCAAAAGCAAATGTTGGAATGAGCCGTTGCTTTAAAGGAAATCCAAATTAAGAGTTATGAATGGTTAGCGAAAAGATCATAGAAGTTGCATATCAAGTGGCAAGTGCTTGTAAACCTGGAGATATATCTAGTGGCAAAGCTATAAGTTGGGTCAGTGTGTCAAATGAGTGTGCAACCTCAGCAGCCCGTGCGTCTCCTTAGGTTATAGATGTTGTTGTGATGTTTATTTTTATGGTTTAATAATGCAGTGTGATGTGTATTTATGTTAAGTGCTTTGTTAATATTTGGCATCCATCAATCATCATCTCTTGTATCATATTTGAAGTATCAATAGTAATATCTTGCTTTTCAAAGAAAAAAAATACTCCCTTCCTTCGATGTTTATTTCTTGCTATTTTTTTTTGAACTATTCAAAATTAATTGTCTATTTTCATAAACAGATATCAAAAATAAGGTAAAGTTCTTTTATGTATTTGTTTTATACATGTAAAAAAAGTAAGGGATAAAACTAAGAAATTAAGAAAAATGTATGAAAGATGTAATAAATATAGGATGCATGGAGTAGATTAGATTACTTAAGTAATAAATCAACTATTATAATCTTGGAGACTAGAGAGGGTTAAAAAGATCATGTCACTTTTAAAGCTTAACTTTTAGAATGGGCTGTTCTGAGACACATGTTTTACACTCTTTATCTTGCTATTCTTATTAATTAATTTGTTATCCTCAATTATTCTTAAAAATGAAGCAACTCAATATATATTAGGTCCCCTTGAATATCACTTTTAATGGGCCAAACATTTATAATCGAATGATTTTGTCATTTTTGTAACTCGTCAATTTGAGGTTTAAGCTGTTCGTCTAGTATTATATTACCACCAGTTTGACTAGAATTAGAAAGGAAGAATATAAATAAGAATAATGATAATGAATTATCTTTCGGGAGATGATTCTCACACACCGTCTATGTACACTTTTATCTCATAAATTCACAGTTATGCCCCTAGAGAGTTGAACTTATGATATTAGTATAAATATAATTAAGTGTAAAATAGTTAATTAGGTGTACATGGATCAAAAAGTGATGTGTGAGGATCACCTCCCTTATCGTAAATAGGAATATTGAGTTATCTTATATAAGAATAATGACAACGAATTATCTTTATAATTTAGGGCAAATCGCCGAGAAATATAACATAAAAGTTATTTTTTCAATAAAGGTATATAAGTTTTTTCTTGCTCATAAAGCAGTTTGATTTCAATTTATTGTCTAAAAGGGTGTCTGATTTGAGCGTTTTTTACGCCTGAAGAATAACAACCGTAAAACTTAACCGTATTTTTATGGCTCAAATGTCCAGAATTTCGAAATAGATAAGCCGTATTTATATGGTGAGACCATCGTGTTTTTATGGTCTTCACAAAAACAATAACTTTTCTTCGATTTTAACTATTTTTCGTGCGTTATTCTCTGATCTTCAACTAACAAAAAACTATCAAAATCACTTCGTTTCCATCATAAAACTTCCATCATACAACTCTCGTCATATGACCACAAATGAGAGCTTGATTTATGAACCAATCATAGCTCACCGCATCTAAGGGATACTTGATTTTGTCTTAATTTACGTTCTGATCGTTTGGTAGGTAAATGTAGGTTTACGAACTTGTGTATTGTCCATCTGTGATGACCCGGAAATTTCTGACCAAATTTAAAACTTAATCTTTATATGATTTCGACAAGATAAGCAAAGTCTGTAATATTGATTCTCAAAATTTTTGAACTAATGTTATATATTCAGTTAACCTTTGACTATTGACCGACGATTCACGAACATCTATTTGTGTGTGTGTGTGTATATATATATATATATATATATATATATATATATATATATATATATATATATATATATATATATATATATATATATATATATATGTAATAAGTTGGAATATTAATTATTAAAATTAATTATAAATAAATTGCAATGTGTATTTAAAAACTGATTTATGTATATTAAATAAAGATATATACATATATATAAATTCAAGTTATTTAGTAAACGATAGTAACATTCAATTATTGATTCGATTGATATTTAGATAAGTTAACTAAAATGTTTAAGATGAACAAGTAAAACACTAATTTGCTGCAGTATTTTCGAATTGCTACAGTACCCGAAAAACTACAGTGTTTTCGAAAACCACTATTTGCTACAGTAAAAATCATTTTGTTACAGTAAAACACTATTTCAAAATGAAAATGTATGTATATTTTACAAATGTTATAAAATATAATACTAACTTAGATATAAAACATTTCGATTTAAAATAATATTATTATATATTAAGACGTTAATTTATAGACGCAAATGACCAAAACACTCAAACGTACAAGATACACTTTGGGTAATATAGTTATTGGTAATGTAAGTCTATATTTTGACAAAGGTACGCGTCGCGAAACGTAAAGTACAAGTTATTAAAACATACGAAGTAACGTTCGAAAATTCAGAACCGGGACATAAGTCAAGTGACAACGTACAAGTAATCGGAACTAAAATTACAAGTCACCTATACATGAAAATATAATATAATATATATATAATTAATATAAATTATATATATATATATTATATGTTTTTTTTTTATTATGTCGACAAGCTAAATAACAAAAACATGTGAGCTGTAAAAGACACCCCATGCGATCGCATGGGAAATGGCCTTGGAAGCCATGCGATCGCATGGCAGGCCTGACGAGACCACCCCTATAAATTTGATCGAATTCTGTTTTGTAATTCACATATCTCTCTTACTCCCTTTGTATTATATTTATTTTATTATTATTATTATTATTATTATTATTATTATTATTATTATTATTATTATTATTATTATTATTATTATTATTATTATTAAGATTAATATTATTATTAATCTTATTATTATCACTAGAAGTATTATTATTATTAGTATTATATATAAAATACTATGACGAAGTCATGAGCGAGTTATTTCAAAACAAGCTTTTCGAGTTGGATAGAGCTAAGGAAATTATGGGTTATAGTTATGGAGCTTATGGGTATTGCTTGGGGGTTATGATCATGAGTCAAAGGTCAACCTAGTGTTTATCATCTCCGTTGCGTCTACGTACTTTCCTACAATATTGAATCACAATATTGATACGTGAACATTTATATCTTATCTTTTATATATTAATAGTGTATCAATGTCTAGTGCTCGAGTATATATGTTTATGCACGCTTGTATGCTTTAATTTTGTCGTTAGATAGTTTATGATGAATCACAAATTTGATACATATGCTACTGATATAAAGCATATGATATGCATGTCGTTGGAAAGCTATCGAAAAATTAATAACTTTTCATTGAGAAATCGCGTGATTTCAAAGAACGGATTAAAAGATATGGTCAACTGAATTATGTTTGACGTTAATTGAAATTGTGTTTGAAACTGTAAATTAATATTTAAACAACTTGTCTATGATATTGATAAATTGGATTTTTAGATATTACTAATCGAGTTAATGAATTTCTATATAAGGCACGTCTCGTTTTGTTGAACAATTGTCAAAGTTGACTGTCTTATCATGTTTTAAAGCTTTATAAACACTATAATCTGATTTTATAAGTATTGGAAAGCTATGTGAAAGCCATGATAATTCAAATAAAATATAGCTCCTGAAATAAATAATATTTTGAGTTTGATAAACTATAAATTCGTTCAAGACTGATACTATGTTAATATGATAAACATGTATAGATTTAAAGATCATATTGTGTCAGGATGACTTTTGAGATGACTTTTGCTAACTTTTGCATGTCGGTCTCGAGCATTAGGATTGTGATACACTATGACCCGACCTAGCTTGTTAGACATGTATTAACCAATATATGTTCTCTAGGTTGAGATCTACGGTTATTTTGCATTCCGAGTTTCGGCCACATTTCGGTGAATGACCTTATGTGCTGCTAAGGTGAGTTTCATTTCCTCCCTTTTTAATTGCTTTTGCAATCTATATTTTTGGGCTGAGAATACATGCACTTTATTTTAAACGCAATGGATACAAGTACATACTAAATTCTACACCGAGTTTTAACCAAAAATCCCTTAGCTTTGGTAACTAGTAGCTGCCGGTTATAAGAATTGGTGGGCGCGAATAGTTGTATATGTATCCATAGGGCTTGACATCTCCGTCTGTTCCAGGTATAGAAACCCTAGCCTGAACTATAAAACAGACGTATGCTATTTGAGTTTAGTACACGTTGGATTGTTGTATTGTACATGTTGGTTGCATGTATGTTAAAACAGTGGTACTTATTATATATACGTTAAAGTTTAGTTACCAGGGTGCTCAATCTTGTAGAATAATTTGATAAACGTTTCTGGATGAAACAACTGAAATCTTGTGATCCGCCTTTATATACAGATTATGCGCAATATTAAAACTATGAACTCACCAACCTTTGTGTTGACACTTTTAAGCATGTTTATTCTCAGGTTCCTAGAAGTCTTCCGCTGTTTGCTTATATGTTATACAAGCTATGTGCATGGAGTCATACATGCTTTATTCTAGAAAACGTTGCATTCACAAAATCATCACCATGTATCTTATTTTGACTGCATTGTCAACGGATGTAGTATTGTAAACTATTATTTACGGTGATTTTCTATATGTAGAAATCATCAAATGTCAAAAACCTTAGAATTTGATATTCATTTATGGTGTGCCTTTTCAAAAGAATGCAATGTTTACAAAACGTATCATGTAGAGGTCAGTACCTCACTGTGAAATCGATGAATGATGTATTCGTCCAAATGGATTTGGACGGGTCATCACAGTTAGTATCAGAGTTTGAGGTCATAGGGAACCAGAATTTGCATTAGTGTGTTTAACTGGTAATTGTTAGGATGCATTAGTGAGTCTGGACTATGACCGTGAGACGACCCGTCCTAATCCATAAGGACGAATACAATAACATATGATTTCATTGTGAGGTATTTGACCTCTATATGATACATTTTACAAACATTGCATTCGTTTTTAAAAGATAAACTTTCATTACAACGAAAGTTGACAGGCATGCATGCTATCTCATAATATATCCAAACTATGAATGACTTATTATCAATCTTGATGAACTCAACGACTCGAATGCAACGTCTTTTGAAATATGCCATGAATGACTTCAAGTAATGTCTTTAAAATGAGCAAATGCACAGCGGAAGATTTCCTTAATACCTGAGAATAAACATGCTTTAAAGTGTCAACCAAAAGGTTGGTGAGTTCATTAGTTTATCATAAACAATCATTTCCATTAATTTAATAGACCACAAGATTTTCATTTCCATTTCTCATAAACATCATCTCATATCAGGCATTTCGCACTGCATAGAGATAAAAATCATTCATATGGTGAACGCTTGATAACCGAACTAACAGGATGCATATAGAATATCCCCATCATTCCGGGACTCTCATCGGATATGATAATCGTAGTACTAAAGCATTCGTAACCCGAATGGAACGTGTCAAGGTCTATAGATCTATCTTTAGGATTCGCGTCAATTAGGGGCCACTTCCCTAATTCTTAGGCTACCAAGCTAAAAAGGGGCATATTCGTTTTCGATAATCCAACCATAGAATGTAGTTTCGATTACTTGTGTCTATTTCGTAAAACATTTATAAAAGCAGCGCATGTATTCTCAGTCCCAAAAATATATATTGCAAAAGCATTTAAAAAGGGAGCAAATGAAACTCACTATCCAATATTTTGTAGTAAAAATATTCATACGATGAAACTGAACAATGCAAGGTTGGCCTCGGATTCACGAACCTATATCATTTGTGTATTCATTAATATATAATCGAAATCGAATAAATCTATATATTATTATTAGTGATATAATTTTTATATCAATAGCTTATATATTTCCTTATATATTCATTCTATATATTTTAAATAAATAAGAGTATTAATTTTTTTGTTATGTTATATGAAGTATATTTATATATATATATCATTGATTTGTAAAAAAAAAAAATATATTAATTGTAATATTAAAATAATACTAGTAATGATAAAAATAATAATATTGTTAATATTAATAATAATGATACTGCTATTAATGATTTTATTAATAATAATAAAAATGTTAGTTTTTATAATAAATCTTATAAATAATGATAAAAAAAGTAGTTTTAATAATTTTTTTAATAATAATGATAATGCAAATAATACTTTTTGATATTAATACTTAATACTTAATACTTAATAATAATAATTGTAACAATCTTTTAATTATGGTAATCTTAATAATAATACTTTTATTAATAATAATAATTAAAATTCTAAAATGATACTAATACTAATATAGTAATCTTTATTATTTTCATCATAACACTAATAATCTATACTATACATTAAAAGAAAAAAAAAAATTGAGTTATACTTTTTTAACATTATTGAATTTGGACCCTTAGATAAAAAAAAAGACATCTATTGCCCTTACTTGATAACCATTGGATCAACCTATAACGTTATAATTCAAATCACTCACATTAAACTTCCCATTATACCCTTATCCATAAAAAATTACGGGACATTTTGCTAGGAATAGGGGTCAATCCATTACTTCCATCCACGCAATACTCCATTCGCATGAACCCTAATTTCAATTTTGAAACAACATAGAAATCTCTCTTCAAGAACAGGCATCCTCCAAAACCTACTCACAATCGTTTCGTCTATCAATTGGCAAAGATCAAATTTTCCGGAACATGTGCAATGCGGTGAAGTCCATTTTATTGTTAACTGAAATCAATCTTAGAAGACACACGAAAAAATTGCGGCCTTCAATTGGATGTTTTCATAAAACCATATTAATATTCTGTAATTTTCTAATTTGTTTACAAAAATCAAACTAATTGTGTTAGGGTTTTGTTGATTAACAATCGATGGATGCAACTTAGCTATATCTGTACCTGTAATCTTGAATTACTTCGTATGTATTCAAAAATTGTGTGTGGGTTGAAGTTATTTCTTCTGCAAATCGATTTTAGGTTATATTTCTATATTTGTTATTACCATAAAATCGATTTAATTGTAAACTGCATCTTCAATGTTTAATTTAATTTGAATTATTATCTGCCTAACGTAAATTCATTTGGAATATAAAACTAATGGGATTATTCAGTTTGATTTTTATTTTTTCTTTGCAGGTAATTACTGATCATTTGTTCAGGTTTGTTTAGACGATGACATGATCCTTCTAGGCGTGTTCCATATCTGTACAGGTAGCAACAATTTTAAACGTGAATTTATGTATCGAACATGTTGCCTTGAACATGTTAACAGAGGTATGTTACTTTTCTGTATTATTCGATTGTTGACTTCCATCTCAACTCAAATATGGAAGTAAATTAATCACTAATATAAGCTGTTATGCATATTATTGTAATTATCGTCTAAAATCATCTAATTATGTAAGTGTATCAATTGATCATAATTAGTGATATGTTAATAAGAATTCAAATTTCAAACTTCACGAATAATTAGGATCCTGGTAAAAAAGTAAGCATATATTTTAGGAAATGATATGGGTAATTAACAATACCGCGTATTCAAATAAATCAGTGTTAATTGTTACTAAAAATGTTTGTTCTTATCTTTTGCTAAATTACCTACATTAACATCATTCCATAACGTAAGCCTTTAGTATAAATATAGCTACAATCATCCATTGAATTCACACCAAACAAATAACTCCTTCTCATACTGTGAATATTGAATCATAAGTGTTTTGATTCATCTGTGTTTGAATTGCTTAGTCTAACAAATTGGTTTTGATATGAGTCTTTTGAAAGCTATTTTTATGTAATCAAACAGGTTTTATTTTTAATTATGTAATGTTGATAATGATAAACTGTTTTTTCTGTGTATTAGAGATGATAGTTAGTGTATGTTGAAAATGATAATTATGAAAATGATAAGCTGATTATAATATTGATAATGATCAAGTGTTTATAATATGTAGTTACAATTTTGAAAAAAAACTTTTATTTTTGTAATGATAAATGTTTATAATGTTGATAATAATAGTTACAATCATTATCAACACAAATTTATTAAAAAATGTATGTTTGATATGATCATATTTAATATTATATAGGTTCAGCTAAGATCAGTTTGCATTAATAGGGTTTTATACCGTTAAGAATTCAACAACAATATAGTGGAAGCTGATCTGTGCAAGATCAACATTTTCAGGTTGAAGGGGAAAATAAAGCTAGGATCCTCACAGTTGCAGTTAGTTAATTCTATTTCTACAAAAAGGTAGTCAGTTGATTTGAAATGCAAAGCATCATCTGCCACTTATTTTTGTTGGAGAGGTAAATTACCGTGTTCGGTTATAGATTTGTTTACTTACAAATTGATGGATATGGGTTATATTATACCATTATGAAGTCAAATGGGAAATAAAAATCTATGTACCATCCACTTAATCTTACCAGTTTAATGTGTATGTTAAGTCTTTAAAATGGAAGTGATTTGTTCTTTCTTTCATGTATGTAAAGATTATTGTTAAGTTACCCGAAATTTTCATCATTTCGTTTTCTCTGATGGATATTTAAAGTCTGTTGCTTACAATTGGCAAACTTTTTACATTCACATATTTGCTCTTGAGGTATAGAATCCAAGCAAATTGCAATCTTTGATATTTTTGTTTTGATGCGAAAGGCTTTACTAAAAAGTTTTTCTTTTGAGCAGTGGATCGATGATACAGAACAAGCAAATGTTTCACATAATCTGTGAGCTACCCGATATAGTTGATAGAAAACTGGTTCCACGAATGACGGTTGTAAAGGAAGTGGACATTTCATTAATTACTTAACTCCTCCCAGAATTTTAAGTTCTTTGGTCACAACATGGTTAAGACGGGGACGATGGTTTGATGACAAGGTAAATCATCAATTATGGAAACAAATTTAAATTCTTTGTTTGTTTAGTGAAAGTCAGCGTTCAAAATGTTGACTTATTATTATCGTTTTCTTTTAGACTATTAGGTAAATTACTATGTTTTCCTTACTTTCATCAAGTTGAGTCAAGTGGGTAGTCAGAAAATATCCTAAGTCTCTTCTATAATAAAAGGAAAAACAATATATGCAATGACAAACTGTTGTTTATGCAGAAGTCAAGTTTGCAAGACGTTGACTTCTTACTACCCTTTTTATTAATTAAATTTTCCTACTTTTCATAGTTTTAACTTGCTAATCAAATGGGCAGTCAAGAAACTTTCATCCATAGTGTTGGAAAAAACATTATTTTTATCTAAAGAATGATTCTTGAATCTTGATTGAAATATTCAGTTTTTAAACTCACTTTTGGTACCATGTTTTATATTTTAATATATTAGATGATTGATCAAACTCTCTACTTAGAAATAGGGTTTTATTAGTAGTTTTTTTAATTATCAGGGAAGAGCACTATATGCAGCAGAAGTCAATACACTAAGTAACTGGGCAGAGAGCTGAAAAATAACATCCATTGGTTACATATTTAGGTGGTTGAAGCAGTACAATCTGTTAAGATGACAAATGTGCGGGGGAAATCTAATATCCAGAATGAAGGTTTGTTGTTTATATCACCGTTAGTATATTTTTCTTTAATCTTTTTTGACTTTTTGCGTAATAGGGAATTAATATCTTTAAAGCCCTTGGAAAAAGTGCTAAAGAAAGCTACATGATGAAAGGTTATGCTCTTAATACCGGGCTTGCAGCACAAGGAATGCCAATGAGGTTTCTCCTGCAAGGATCGTAAGTCTCGACTTTAATCTTCAAAATACAAAAATGCAATTGGGGGTTCAGGTTTTAGTGACTAACCCTCTGGAGTTAGAAAAGTTCCGTCAAAGGTAAGGTTGGGTGTTCTTTGAGAATTGAGAATGAGAATAAGACTTGTGTTATAATAACCGTGTGTCTTCTTTAATATTATTAACAACTTTGATCATTTCAAATGCTTGTGTGATCTAATACCCAAGAGACTACATCAAGATCTTATTGGTCGATGACACTCAAAATAATCTGTTCTTAATATATAACTTCCTGTATATTAATTTTAATTTTAGTTTTTTTGGTGCAATACCAAATTTGAATTAAATCGTGATCATTGGTATATTATAACACAACAAAACTAAGTGCTGATTACTTGAAAGGTGAGTTCTTTTCTTATTCGTAAGTTAACGTCACATTTTGTTACGATATACAGAATAAACTATCCACCCTAAGCGGCCAGGTACGGACCTGTTTATTAATTTATATGTTAGATTTGTTAATTGGTAAGTAATCCTTGGTATGAATGTATTTGTTGTTTATATGAGTTAAAAAAATTTGTTAACTGGAAACTTATCTTCTTGAAAGTGAATTGGTCAACACCACAGCTTACAAAGTTTATAATTTGCAAGTGAATTTGTCAAAAGATGAAAACATAGAGTCTGAACTTGAGTACATTGATCACCAGTGGAAAACATCAACATGGCAGCCATGACTTACGAAAAGTTAAATGTAAAAGAGAATTTGTG
Organism: Rutidosis leptorrhynchoides; assembly: GCF_046630445.1. Lineage (NCBI taxonomy): Eukaryota > Viridiplantae > Streptophyta > Magnoliopsida > Asterales > Asteraceae > Rutidosis > Rutidosis leptorrhynchoides. The sequence goes on along the minus strand of NC_092336.1, from coordinate 104,737,700 downwards.
TATGAGCATGAAGCTGGGTGTTAATGAAAAAGAAACAGATTTGGCATCAAACTGCAATAAGTTCTTCATCTGACAAGGTACGTTAAACTAGAATCAAGTTATTCATCTTTCGTATGAAGAAAATGAAATCTGTAACTGTTATGAGTTTTACTCGGTTAAAGTTCTCATGCATTTTCTTTTAATGACAACAAAAGAAGCTGGAAAGTTGTAAGAACATTATCTTCTCATGTTTCAACATTTTTGAAACAAGACACTATTTTTAGAAGAGGGTTCAAACAAACCTTGTGAGTTTGAATTGCTAAACATTGTTTGGTTCATCTTTCAAATTTGTTGATCAAAGATTGTGTTCGTTAATTGAACTTTGGGGAACTGCTGACCAGTGTTGTCCATTTGACCCGTTCCCCTTTTACCTAACTGATTTACATGTTTGATATAAATCAATGACTTGCAGATTGACCTATTCTTGACGTAACGATGGATCATGAAGATGAATGAGACTATCAGTGAGGCTTTATTAGAATCTTTCATGACCGGTATGTTTTTGAATTTTTATTTTTACCATATTATTCTCGATTTTGGTAGTCATTTTTTGACCAGCCATTTTAAAAATGTTCCCTTAGCATTTTTTTTTATTGGTATCTGACCCACACAACTGTGTGTCTCATTTATTTAAGGTGTTAAGCGTTCTCTATGTATGAGATGAGTTCTATATATAACCTAGGTCAAGTCTTGCGAATTCGTACTCTTTATGATAGTTTAATGAAAAAGCAAATGCCTATATAACGACTTCTTTGTCCAATTATCTCAGTTTGACAATATTGATATTGTCAAGTTTTACTGAACTTAGAAGGTTTCACTCAAAGGTAATACTATGTGTACGTATTTTAGCTTGCAAGTTTGGAAAACAAAGAAATGGAAGCTAAATTTGCAAGAGATGTCTCCATCTCTATGTGTCTAAAAATTAGCAGAGTGTAAATGATCAAATGGGTAATTTATTCTGATTCAACAACATAAAGTTAGCTCGGTTAAAGAGGTGATATTAGAGTGTCCAAATCAGATAATGGACATTAATGCTAAAGGGATACAAGTTGGAATGTTCAAAACATCATCCACGGGTTCTCTGATTTGACCCATTTGGGGTAATACAGTGATCAAAACGTCCCTTTCTATAAATCAGTGGGTCAAATTTGCCCGATCTTAGCAAGTATTGGTCAAACATAGTGAAGAAATAGCGGTTAACATAGTCGAATTATGATACTTCATATTGCTGTAATGGTCAAATATTTTATATTAGTTGTCTTAGTTGATATATTGATTACCTTTATTCGTATTTGTATGTTAACCTCACTTATAAGTAATTATAAATGGTTCTTTCATCAATTTACAAATTTGTTGTATATGTTAAATTTGTATTTTGTATATGTTAATTTTATACAAAGTAACTTTAAGATTTCACAAACACATGCCACTTTATTTTGTGATAACTTTATTTCGTGATGTGTGCAGATACTTCTAATTCAAAGGTGTTAAGTGTGTTACTGAAGTTAAGTGTACCACTAATGATGTGAAGAAGATTGTGGCAAAACTTAATTTTGGTGACTGGCCATCCACCAATGTCTTTCTCAAGTAGTCATACAGTTATGCTAATGTAATCAAATGTTTAAATTGTCTACTTGTGATAGAGGTTTATTTATTGTTAAGCGTACCTCTTCGGTTTATTTATATCCTTCCATCGTTCCATACTTTTTGAAGACCATGTTATTTATCAATTACCTTGCCATTTTTAATTTGTCGCCGATAAATAGTGGATGTGCCATCACAGACACGTCGATGAGTAGATTGGATTAACAAAATGCTGCTACGATAGAAACATTCCGGCTGAATGTAGTTACTCTCTTGGAAAAGAGAGGAACAAACACAAGTTTTTTGGTGACAAAAGGATATGCATATTCTTCGAGATTATTTTTCAATAAAATACAAGCTTAAGTTAGAAAATGTGTCAGGAAAGAATGATATACAGAAGATTATCTGACCGCGATGTTTTTAAATAGGTAACCCAGTTTAGAAATTTTTCTAGAAACCCTGTTTAATGTGATAGATCCGTTTGGGGTGAAAAATTGGCGGGGTCATGTAACAGGTCAATTCAAGTTCAGACTATATGTGGAATGAGTCAATTGGGGTTGACCCGTAACAACCTTTTTTTGAGTTAACAGAAAATATATTGTATGTAGCCAAGACTAGAGTACCAGTACAAATTTTGTGAATAAAATGAAGAGAAGTTATATATCATAAACAATACTTCTTGAAACCATTTACCGAATTTGGATACCTTTTGTGTTTATGCCGTTCACCAATTCAACGTCAAGATGAGTACCTGACACATAATTTATTTTACTTAAAAAATTTATTGTCGAAACCCGCGAATTCGCGGGTCTTAAGCTAGTAATCCTAATAATAATAATAATAATAATAATAATAATAATAATAATAATAATAATAATAATAATAATACATATGTTAGTAATAATAATGGTATTAATAATTATAATACTTGTAATAATAACAATATTTAATAATGATAATCATAATAATAATCCTAAGATTCATCATACTTATTAACAATAATGATAATACTAACAAATATTAATTATAATACTAGTAATAACAATAATAAAAATAATATTAACCATAATAATAATAATAATAATAATAATAATAATAATAATAATAATAATAATAATAGTAATAATAATAATAATAATAATAATAATAATAATAATAATAATAATACATAAATAAATAAATAAAAAGACTACCTTCAAAACAAGCCTAAAAATAAATGCCATAGCCTAGGCTCGAACCCGCGACCTCTCGATTCCCCAACACCACATCAAACCAACTGCTCCATTATTATCTTTTTGATTTATATCCTAACTTAACCTATATACCCGTAATTTGTTTTGGCCCATCAGCAATTCCCATCCCTTAATTCATGTACGGCCCAATGTTTAATTGCCCCAACACTTCATAGCCTTTTATTTACGAAAGAATCCATCAGCTTTAACCTTGCATGCGTGAGGTGGGGTTTAAATATAAACAGAAGTAAAGGGCAGGGGTTGTTTCGATTTGATTTGAGGTTTGATCGATCCGGAAACAGAATAACAATACGATAAGTTAGCAGTTCATTGATTTTATGGATGATTGTCAAACGGGAAAGAGGAATCAATTGTTAGGTGTTCTTGGGTCCGACCTAGTGCAGACAAACGTCAGATGATGCTCGAATCAAGAACAAAAGCGTAGCAGTTGTAGGGTTTCGACAGAAGAAGACGGCAGCCACCAGAAAAAAAATTTGGTTCGAGCATTAAAAGAAATCAAATAGAAACATCGTTTAATTTCATCGGTTCATCATCGTATTCAACATAGTCATCATCAAATATCACTCATTCGTTTTCTATCATAAAATCATCATAACCCTACTTCACACATCGTCACTTCCATGTATCATCATTCATCACTTTCTAATTTCATCACCATCATTAACGTGTTTTAACAGAAATATAAACAGGATATGAGTTGTAGCAGTAACATTTTCAGTTGCATCTTGTCTAAACAGAAGCAAGGTAGTGGGTTGTCGAAGGGAAAGAAAGAAAAGAGAGAAAGAAAGAAAAATACTGTAGCAGGTGGGTTTGTTGGTCACGAAAGCAAGAAGAGAGATGGGGAGACAACAGCAGTAGTGACAAACATGATAATGGTGATCAATTGGGTGTGTTTGGGTTAGTCTCGGACTGAACAAACAGAAAGTCACGATAGATTCATAATTGATGAGGGTTTGGTTATTCGTTTATCATAAACAAGTGAGCAGAAAGAAAACATAGCGGTAACAATTGATGGTTTGCAATGGTTCATCTTAGACAGAAAAGTAGAAAACCAAGTAGACTAATAGTAACAATAGGTGTCGGTTAAGTGCTTGACAGAAAACGTAGGTGGTGGGTTACAGTTGGTGGTGGTTTTAAGGTGGGGTTATATAGTAGTGACGGTTATGGGTTGATGATTTCATGAAGATGATAACTTTGGTGATCTTAAGAAACAAAATGGATGGTGGTCCGGTGTGGAAGTGGGGTGGTGGAAGGTTGGTTAAGGTCGATGGTATGCATATGCATATCTATATCCAGTATATTATCTATCAACTATCTATATATATAACTACATATAATATAATATTAATAGTAATTAATAATTATAATATAATTAATAATTAACATGTGATTAGAAAGGGAGCAGTTATGTCGTGACCCATCCTAATCCATCTGGATGAAATCCATATCAATTATAAACGATTCACAATAGTTGGTTACATCGCGAGGTACTTGACCTCTATATGATACATTTTACAAACATTGCATTCGTTTTTAAAAGACAAACTTTCATTTCATCGACAGTTGATAGACATGCATACCATTTCATAATATATCCAAATATAATTGACTTAATAATAATCTTGATGAACTCAACGACTCGAATGCAACATCTTTTGAAATATGTCATGAATGACTCCAAGTAATATCTCTAATATGAACAAATGCACAGCGGAAGATTTCTTTCGTACCTGAGAATAAACATGCTTTCAAGTGTCAACCAAAAGGTTGGTGAGTTCATTAGTTTAACATAAACAATCATTTATTAATTTTAATAGACCACAAGATTTCACATTTCCATTTCTCATAACGTACGTCCCATGCATAGAGACAAAAATATCATTCATATGGATTGGACACCTGGTAACCGACATTCACAATATGCATATAAGAATATCCCCATCATTCCGGGATCCTCCATCGGACATGATATAAATTTCGAAGTACTAAAGCATCCGGTACTTTGGATGGGGCTTGTTGGGCCCGATAGATCTATCTTTAGAGTTCGCGTCAATTAGGGTGTCTGTTCCCTAATTCTTAGATTACCAGACTTAATAAAAAGGGGCATATTCGGTTTAATAATCCAGCCACAGAATGTAGTTTTAAGTACTTGTGTCTATTTCGTAAAACAGTTATAAAAGTTGCGCATTTATTCTCAGCCTAAAAATATAAAGGGTAAAAAAAGTAAATGAAACTCACCTAATGTATTTTGTAGTAAAAATACATAGAACGACATTAAACAACTGAACAAAGCAGGGTTGGCCTCGGATTCACGAACCTATATCATTTATATATTTATTAATATACATATTGGTAACCGAACCATATATATAAATTTATTAGTTATATACTTTTAATAATATATATGTTTTATTTATTCATTTTGTTATTACTTTTCGTTATGTCATATGTATTAAATATATATATATATTTTTTAACATATATATTTGCTTATTATTAATAGTAGTTATAATAAAACTAAAATAATATTAATAGTGGTAAAAAAAATGATAGTAATTATAATACTTAATGATAATTATATTGATATTAATAATTATAATTGTAAAATATTAATTTTTCTGTTAATGATAGCTATGTTACTGATTTTAGTAATTTCATAATAATAATACCCGTGATAATACAAATAATACTACTTATGTTAATATTAATAATTCTATTATTTATAGGAAGATACTAATACTAATATTTACGAAAAAATAATGATTCGTATTATTTTCATACTAATAATAATAATCATAATCATAATTTTGATAATAATACTAAAGTGGTAAAAAATTATGTTTTTAGTAATACTTATAATAATACTATGATAATATAAATAACATTACTACTTAATAATAAATCTAGAAATGGTAATAATATTAGTAATAACAATAATAATAATCATATTTGTAATTTTAATTATGATAAATAATAATTGGTAACTAATACTTATTTTAGTAATAATTATAATAATAACCATAATACTTGTACAAATAACAAAGCACTAATAATAACAATAATTATAATATTAATAATGATAATAATAATAATAAAGATAATAATAATAGAAGTATTAGAAAAACTACCTCAATGTGATAAGCCTTAAAAATAAACGTTTACGCCCGGCCTTGAACCTAGGACCTCTCGATCCCTCAAGATGCACCTTAACCATAACACCATCTAATCCATTCTGTTATATTTCATATGTTTAATCTATTTAACCCGTCAATTATCATCTCGGCCCAACAATAATACTATAAAGTAGCCTGTTAACCCATTTAAATAATCACTAATTTATGGCCCAACTTGCAAACTAGGCCCAACATAAGTAGGCCGCTGTCCAACAACAACATATGGGTTGTGTGTCTTGTAACTTGCTGATTAAATAATTGGAAGAAAAGGGAAAAAAATGTAGAAGTCTGGTATCAAACTCAGGACGCCTCGCTCACCCAACACACTCCTAACCATTACGCTGCCTCTGCCTTTGTGATATAATTTCCATTCTAAATTCTTTTAACCTTTAAATATATGTTCTTCTCCTTCTTCTTCTTAACTCGATTTCTGTAATACCATCGTGTACACATTCATCAATCATCATCACAGTCCCTCGTTATTACAGAATCACGGCAAGTTAATCATCATCAATTCCTAATCGTCCTCATCATTTCGTGTTCATGATTATCATACTCGTGTCACATAAAATAATAACATCATATATCATAATCATCTTTATTTTATCATCGAACCATCATCATCCTTCGTTCCTCAATCATCACCAACCCGTTATCTTCTCATTACGATATTAGAACAGAAAAATAAGAAATCATCGAGTAATCACTAATCATCTTCTTCTTCATGTCAACAATAGTTTCGAGGTTTATAGAAACAGAAAAGAAACAAAAAGGGTTTCAAATAGGATCAGAATACAGGAGCTGTAGCAGTAGCTGTATCGAGCAAGGAGAAGAGAAACAGAAAACAAATAACAGCGGTGGTTATGGCTATTGTGGTGACCTGTGGTGGTTGATGATGATGGTTTAAAGGTTTTATGGTTATGGTGATGGAAGGTGGTGGCGTATGATGTTCGATGGTTCTTGGTTTATGGTGATTGTAGGGTGGCGAGTGGTGGTTGGTTGTGGGTGTTTGAAATGAAAATAGAAAATGTAACTGTTGCAACAACTTTTATGGTGTTTGTTCATGGTTGTCTATGATTTGAATTTGGTTCCAAAATCGAAAAAGGGAGAGGGAGAGATGGAGGATGGTGGTAATATGGTCTAGTTACGGTTTAGGGTGGTAGCCATATAATTGTGGTGATTGATGGTGTTCTAATGATGGTTAAAGGTGGCCGGACGTGGTTGCTGGCTCGATGAAATATAAGAGCAGAGTATAGAAGTTTAGATGTTGGGTTTCATGTATGTGCTAATCTATCTCTATGTATGTATTTATAGAATATAAATATTAGATATAGGATAGGAAATATAGTACTCCCTAACTTTAATAATAATAAAATATTGACTCTTAATTCAAAGAAAGAACAGTATACATAAATGATTGAATTCTTCACGGGTTACTCTGCCGACACTTTATCACGGATAACTATATCGTGTCCTTTGCTAAACAGTTGTCGTATAAAAGTGTTCCTAAAAATCCCAAACTTTTAGATTAAATATAATTAATTATTTCACTCATTAACTGTTTGAAACCTGATCAAAAAGGTTCAATAATTATTTATTTTCTGTTCCAATTTATAGGTACGGAGTACTAATATTTAAACTTAAAAATGTTAAAAATATCTTTAACAAATCTAAAATCTTCATAATCAATTTACATTCCAACTTTTATCTTAATCATTCATGAACATGTATTATATCTATATTAAAACTAATGAAACATTAACCGAGTATCACTGACGTTTACTAATTAGGTTCGAAATCAATTATTTTTAATATATTCTCTTTCTATATGCAACCAGTTTTAAATAACAAGTTTAATTACTAAAATAAATATATTATAAATTTTTAACAAATCTATTTAATATAATTTTATATATTTATAAATAGTATTTATATACATTTTTAAATATATACTTATAATAATAGTTTTCATTACATCGAATTATTTTACATATTTATTTCTTAAAATTTAATCATATATTATATCAAATAATATTTCAAATTATTATTATTATTTTATATATATATATATATATATATTTAAATATATATGTATTTATTTACAACGTTGGTTCGTGAATCGTCGGGAACAGTCAAAGGTCAAATGTATATATAAACACAGTTCAAAGTTTTTGAGACTCAACATTACAGACTTTGCTTATCGTATCGAAATCATAATTAGATTAGGTTTAAATTTGGTCGAAAATTCCTGTGTCGTCACAGTACCTACCCGTTAAAGAAATTTCATCCCGAAATTTTAGTGAGGTTGTCATGGCTAACAATAAAAATGTTTTCATGACGAATATGGGTTGATAAATAGAGTTTTATTATCATCCTTGAGTAATATAGATAAAATGATTTGATTACGTGAAGCGTACTAGTGAAGCTATCACAAGAGAGTGAAATGAGTAATTGTATAGATTTGTCATATCTTTTGACATAGATAGGATTGATTTCCAAGTTCAGGAGATTTGGAGAAAATCTTCATAATAAGATTTGATTCTTCGGTAATTAAGGGAATTAGGATCCGCTTTAAATGCGATCATCTATTTTGATTGCTCTGTCGGATATTTTACTATAAATTCACCCCCTTCGTTTCCTTATTTCCATGCTTCACATCTTCTATTCTTTCCACCTCAATTATTACGTTAAATCATTCGTCAATATGCTCCATCCGGTTCTAATTCTGGATATATTCCTGACCTTTGTGTCTGTCATTCTTCTTTTTCATCTGTCACCAGAGAAATCTACTTCCTTCTACCATTACCTTGGGGTTATAGTGTTTTTCATTCTCCCGTGTCTTTATATTGCTATACGCATTGATATACATGGTTTGTAATTCGGGGTTGTTATCGAGATTTATATTCTCTATTATATTTCAGAGCTTCATGATTTCGTTTTCTCTTCCCGTCCGCGAGTCAAGAGAATAATGGTCCAGAATTCGTAGATATGAAGTTTTGGATGAACATAGTTAATGTTTTTAAGAAAGGAATAGTAATGGCACAATCTTGATTTGGTAAATTACCAGAATATCCGAAAAGATAGAACTATCAATACGATATGTTCTTAATACGTTTGAAGATTGGGTAGAATGTAAGAGTCGTGTAAATGGCACATGATGATGGTACTGAGAATCATCACGTTCCATTAGAAACTCAACATGAATTACTGTAATATAATCACGTTGATCAAGTGTCATTATATTATACTAACTCATGCATCAATTTCCAACATTACTTCAAAAACATTAATAATTTAAACTCGAAAGTTACAGAATATAGAAACTAACAGTTTCTATATGATGTAACACTAATAGCACGAAGAGATTAATGATTTCAGATAAGAATAGTTATTATAATATCTTCAGAAATATGGAGGATATTTATAATGAAAGATATGATGATATCTTGGAATTTATAATATCGAAGGATGATGGAGACTATTGTCCGCAAGGGTTTAGAGTAAGGAGCAAGATATTCGCTAAAGACTTCAGCAGGCATTGAATCTTTTGGATTATTTGAAGTTAAACTTATTCTTTATGATTTGTCCACGGTTTCCTTCATAGTTTCGCATAATCCGCTTTTCGGTACTAAATTTTCTATTGAGTGTTTCCAATACTCCATTCTTTATCATCAACTTTTGACTGTTGAGGTCATTTACAGTTTTTGTTGCTTCATTCAACTTTTTAAAAATTCAGAGCATTAATTTGCAGGCAGGGTGCTTTTCAGAGTTTCAGAATGGAAGATCATAGTTCTAAGAGATAAATGTTATATGGATACATATAACTGTTGATGTGGAAACGTTACGAGATTCACAATACAGATTTGCTGATTCCTGGTAATTGGCATAGTAATTCTCGGTATAAGATGTAAATGAGTGAATGATAGGGTTTCACTTAATATAGTGATTTTTCGGAAAGTCAAAGATTAACGGAGTTGTTGATAAATTTACTGCTAATGTGGTGAGATATAAACGGTTTCCTGGTATCAATGACGAAAGACATCTTATATATCAGGGTTATAATAAGCTAATCTGAGTGAAAAGTCAAAATTGACTTGTTGGAGCTGTGACAAAATTGGCTAATTTGGAAAAGGATTGAAAAGTTATTTTGGGTAATAATAACACTAAAGGAATTAACACAGCTATGTGTTAAACGTTTATTCAGTTTTCAAGAGTTTTCATGTGCATAACTATATGCGTCAATCTCTTATTCCGTAGATGAAGTGTGGTTGGTTCATCCTCTCGATTTAGGTGTTTTCAAGAATTATAAAAGCTTTGAACGCAGATTGTAATCGTCAATATACAAATGAGGTTTAAGAATGAAATCAAGTGGCAAACTTGAAGAATTGTTTAGTTTCATATGTTATAATCAATATTTTAATTCATTTTATTTGTCTAATGTTGGTAGTCCTCAGTTGATAGTCCACAGTTAGCAATTCAATATTTCATATATAGTTTAATATATAATATTCGAATTAATTAATACGTATCGTGACCCGTGTACATGTCTCAGACTCGATCACAACTCAAACTATATATATTATTATAAAATCAACCTCAACCCTGTATAGAGAACTCGATCATTACTGCAATTAGAGTGTCTATGGTGATTCCAAATAATATATATATATGCGTCGATAAGATATGTCAAAACCTTGTATACGTGTCCCGATATTTAAAGTGCGTAAAATAAATAACAGAAATTAAATGGTGATAACTAAAATTGCGAGAATGTAAATTGCGATAATTAAATTGCGATAAATAAAGTGTAATTAGTTAGCTGGGAACAATTAGCTTGGAACAGTTAGCGTGGATTCTTAACAAAATTTCTCATAGTTAATTTGTTTGTTTCTAACAAATTTTATTTTATCAAATGTTTTCTTCATTATGCCACTTGTTGGATTCCGATAAATCAAAATCCCAATATGAAATTGGATGAATATGGTTATTCTGTGGTGAACGGATTTGTATATCGATGGATGTAAGTAGGATAGTAAATGACGGTTGAATCGGATTTGAAGAATGTACAGTGTAACTTATTAATGTAAAATCTTAAATATTACTTGGGTATTACCTACCCGTTAAAATATTTTCACCATTAACAGTTTGTACAATAAAACTTTTAATTACCATCTTTATGAAAACATATATACATATATATTTTCTTCAGACGTATCATGGATTTAATGAGTCAATGTGATATTAAACTCATCAGATTTACGGCTAGAACTAGAGTACATAATCTCTAAAACATTAGAGATTACATAATTGCCATGAAGGACGAAGATAGTTTATGTAGAACGATTCGTAGAACAATGATTATGCTTGAGGTATAGGTTGCGAGGTTGAGATGTGTGATGATGTTGTTGTTGTCGGTACTGGTTATGCTGCTGGTGCTGCTGATGATGGTACTGTTGCTGTCGGTGCTACAAGTGTTGTTGGTGCTGAGGTTGATGATGATGTTGGTGTAGTAAGTATAGCTTGTAATTCACACACCCTTCTTGTCAGGGTTTCTATCCTACCCTCTATCATTTCTATCCATCCACTCATCTGATTTGATAGATCTTGATTATCAATTCGAAGTTCCCTAGCTTCTTCTAATATTCCCCTTCGATTGGTATTCGGAAGTAGAGGTTGAATATTTTTCTGAAATTGCAGTAATGCGACCTTCGAGGTGAAAAACTTTAGCAAGAAGGGTGAATACAATGTTGCACATAGGTTCACCGGTGACTACATCGTTTTCTCCAATGTTAGGAGGTAAGTTTGGTTTGCGGTAGGGCTCGCCTTCTTCATTTATCCATCGAGTGAGTAAGTCTCAGACCCACTCCCATCTCCTCCAGAAAGAAAAAATAGCTAAACAGTGGAGACATTTTGGGTTCATTGACTTTGGAGTCTACTTCAATACGCATCTCGAAATTGCTTCCGGAACTAATGGAATCCAAGCTAGGTGTAGGATCCATCTCTTTAGAGGATTTTCGATAATCGGATAATATTCTAATTAGATAGAATATCTAATATAATAAAGAAGATCCCGTAGATTACGGAGGAAATTAAGGAAACGTGTCAGATAAAGTCTACAATAATAGATACGCTAAGATATGAATTTTGTCTATACACTATTCATGCAATCATTGCAGTAAGATGTGTCTAGACAAAGAATGATAAGCAGGTAATTTCTTAAGGATAATAAGTAGATGAATTTCGACAAGAATGATAAGCAAAAATTTTGACATGCAGGCACGGTCGAAGTCCAGACTCACTAATGCATCCTAACGACTTATCAGTTAGACACACTAATGCAGACCCGATTCGCTAAGACCACTACTCTAATACCAACTGTCATGACCCGTCCTAATCCATCTGGATGAAATTCATATCAATTATAAACGATTCACAATAGTTGGTTACATCGCGAGGTACTTGACCTCTATATGATACATTTTACAAACATTGCATTCGTTTTTAAAAGACAAACTTTCATTTCATCGACAGTTGATAGACATGCATACCATTTCATAATATATCCAAATATAATTGACTTAATAATAATCTTGATGAACTCAACGACTCGAATGCAACATCTTTTGAAATATGTCATGAATGACTCCAAGTAATATCTCTAATATGAACAAATGCACAGCGGAAGATTTCTTTCGTACCTGAGAATAAACATGCTTTCAAGTGTCAACCAAAAGGTTGGTGAGTTCATTAGTTTAACATAAACAATCATTTTATAATTTTAATAGACCACAAGATTTCACATTTCCATTTCTCATAACGTACGTCCCATGCATAGAGACAAAAATATCATTCATATGGATTGAACACCTGGTAATCGACATTCACAATATGCATATAAGAATATCCCCATCATTCCAGGATCCTCCATCGGACATGATATAAATTTCAAAGTACTAAAGCATCCGGTACTTTGGATGGGGCTTGTTGGGCCCGATAGATCTATCTTCAGAGTTCGCGTCAATTAGGGTGTCTGTTCCCTAATTCTTAGATTACCAGACTTAATAAAAAGGGGCATATTCTGTTTAATAATCCAGCCATAGAATGTAGTTTTAAGTACTTGTGTATATTTCGTAAAACAGTTATAAAAGTTGCGCATGTATTCTCAGCCCAAAAATATAAAGGGTAAAAAAAGTAAATGAAACTCACCTAATGTATTTTGTAGTAAAAATACATAGAACGACATTAAACAACTGAACAAAGCAGGGTTGGCCTCGGATTCACGAACCTATATCATTTATATATTTATTAATATACATATTGGTAACCGAACCATATATATATAAATTTATTAGTTATATACTTTTAATAATATATATGTTTTATTTATTCATTTTGTTATTACTTTTCGTTATGTCATATGTATTAAATATATATATATATATATATATATATATATATATATATATATATATATATATATATATATATATATATATATATATATATATATTTTAACATATATATTTGCTTATTAATAATAGTAGTTATAATAAAACTAAAATAATATTAATAGTGGTAAAAAAAAATATGATAGTAATTATAATACTTAATGATAATTATATTGATATTAATAATTATAATTGTAAAATATTAATTTTTCTGTTAATGATAGCTATGTTACTGATTTCAGTAATTTCATAATAATAATACCCGTGATAATACAAATAATACTACTTATGTTAATATTAATAATTTTATTATTTATAAGAAGATACTAATACTAATATTTACGAAAAAAATAATGATTCGTATTATTTTCATACTAATAATAATAATAATCATAATTTTGATAATAATACTAAAGTGGTAAAAAAATTATGTTTTTAGTAATACTTATAATAATACTATGATAATATAAACAACATTACTACTTAATAATAAATATAGAAATGGTAATAATATTAGTAATAACAATAATAATAATCATATTTGTAATTTTAATTATGATAAATAATAATTGGTAACTAATACTTATTTTAGTAATAATAATAATAATAACCATAATACTTGTACAAATAACAAAGCACTAATAATAACAATAATTATAATATTAATAATGATAATAATAATAAAGATAATAATAATAGAAGTATTAGAAAAACTACCTCAATGTGATAAGCCTTAAAAATAAACGCTTACGCCCGGCCTTGAACCTAGGACCTCTCGATCCCTCAAGATGCACCTTAACCATAACACCATCTAATCCATTCTGTTATATTTCATATGTTTAATCTATTTAACCCGTCAATTATCATCTCGGCCCAACAATAATACTATAAAGTAGCCTATTAACCCATTTAAATAATCACTAATTTACGGCCCAACTTGCAAACTAGGCCCAACATAAGTAGGCCGCTGTCCAACAACAACATATGGGTTGTGTGTCTTGTAACTTGCTGATTAAATAATTGGAAGAAAAGGGAAAAAAATGTAGAAGTCTGGTATCGAACTCAGGATGCCTCGCTCACCCAACACACTCCTAACCATTACGCCGCCTCCGCCTTTGTGATATAATTTCCATTCTAAATTCTTTTAACCTTTAAATATATGTTCTTCTCCTTCTTTTTCTTAACTCGATTTCTGTAATACCATCGTGTACACATTCATCAATCATCATCACAGTCCCTCGTTATTACAGAATCACGGCAAGTTAATCATCATCAATTCCTAATCGTCCTCATCATTTTGTGTTCATGATTATCATACTCGTGTCACATAAAATAATAACATCATATTTCATAATCATCTTTATTTTATCATCGAACCATCATCATCCTTCGTTCCTCAATCATCACCAACCCGTTATCTTCTCATTACGATATTCGAACAGAAAAATAAGAAATCATCGAGTAATCACTAATCATCTTCTTCTTCATGTCAACAATAGTTTCGAGGTTTATAGAAACAGAAAAGAAACAAAAAGGGTTTCAAATAGGATCAGAATACAGGAGCTGTAGCAGTAGCTGTATCGAGCAAGGAGAAGAGAAACAGAAAATAAATAACAGCGGTGGTTATGGTTATTGTGGTGACCTGTGGTGGTTGATGATGATGGTTTAAGGGTTTTATGGTTATGGTGATGGAAGGTGGTGGCGTATGATGTTCGATGGTTCTTGGTTTATGGTGATTGTAGGGTGGCGAGTGGTGGTTGGTTGTGGGTGTTTGAAATGAAAACAGAAAATGTAACTGTTGCAGCAACTTTTATGGTGTTTGTTCATGGTTGTCTATGATTTGAATTTGGTTCCAAAATCGAAAAAGGGAGAGGGAGAGATGGAGGATGGTGGTAATATGGTCTAGTTGCGGTTTAGGGTGGTAGCCGTATAATTGTGGTGATTGATGGTGTTCTAATGATGGTTAAAGGTGGCCGGACGTGGTTGCTGGCTCAATGAAATATAAGAGCAGAGTATAGAAGTTTAGATGTTGGGTTTCATGTATGTGCTAATCTATCTCTATGTATGTATTTACAGAATATAAATATTAGATATAGGATAGGAAATATAGTACTCCCTAACTTTAATAATAATAAAATATTGACTCTTAATTCAAAGAAAGAACAGTATACATAAATGATTGAATTCTTCACGGGTTACTCTGCCGACACATTATCACGGATAGCTATATCGTGTCCTTTGCTAAACAGTTGTCGTATAAAAGTGTTCCTAAAAATCCCAAACTTTTAGATTAAATATAATTAATTATTTCACTCATTAACTGTTTGAAACCTGATCAAAAAGGTTCAATAATTATTTATTTTCTGTTCTAATTTATAGGTACGGAGTACTAATATTTAAACTTAAAAATGTTAAAAATATCTTTAACAATTCTAAAATCTTCGTAATCAATTTACATTCCAACTTTTATCTTAATCATTCATGAACATGTATTATATCTATATTAAAACTAATGAAACGTCAACCGAGTATCACTGACGTTTACTAATTAGGTTCGAAATCAATTATTTATAATATATTCTCTTTCTATATGCAACCAGTTTTAAATAACAAGTTTAATTACTAAAATAAATATATTATAAATTTTTAACAAATCTATTTAATATAATTTTATATATTTATAAATAGTATTTATATACATTTTTAAATATATACTTATAATAATAGTTTTCATTACATCGAATTATTTTACATATTTATTTCTTAAAATTTAATCATATATTATATCAAATAATATTTCAAATTATTATTATTATTATATATATATATATATATATATATATATATATATTTAAATATATATGTATTTATTTACAACGTTGGTTCGTGAATCGTCGGGAACAGTCAAAGGTCAAATGTATATATAAACACAGTTCAAAGTTTTTGAGACTCAACATTACTGACTTTGCTTATCGTATCGAAATCATAATTAGATTAGGTTTAAATTTGGTCGAAAATTCCCGGGTCGTCACAAGTTAAGCCGCCCCTATTATTGTTAATTTGTACCGACACTATCTATGGATCGGATTTCGTACTCCGTGGATAAATCAGTGGCGGATAAAAGTACTCGGAAAAAATCCTAAATTCTTAAATTAAATTCCTTTATTTATTTCAGTCATTATGGTATAAAACTCAGTCCTTAATTATTAAATAAAATTTACATTAATTATTCACTCCCAACCCCAAGTAAAATATAAAAAGTTTCAAAATTCAACAAATAGTTCCTAAATACATTTTTAATAAGTCTATAATTTGTATAACTCATTTTTGAATCATTGTTTATTTTAAAAATCACATAAGTTCGAATTTAACTTACTTAATATCAATCGGGATATCAAATGAGTATTACAATCATTTAATATTTATTTTTAATATACTTTATATATATATATATATGTTTTAAATAATAATTATTATAATATCCTACTTTTATTTTATTTTACATAATTAAATTTTAATAGCTATAACATATAATATTTCATATTATATTTTCAATTACCATATATATATATATATATATATATATATATATATATATATATATATATATATATATATATATATATATATATATATATATGTATATACACACACACACACACATATCTATTTACAATTAATTGTTCGTGAATCGTCGAAACTAGTCGAGGCTAAATGAATGAAATAAAACAGTTCAAACTTTTTGAGACTTAACAAAACAGACTTTGCTTATCGCGTCGGAATCATATAAAGATTAAGTTTAAATTTGGTCGGAAATTTCCGGGTCGTCACAGTACCTATCCGTTAAAGAAATTTTGTCCCGAAATTTGATTGGAATCGTCATGGCTAACAATACATATGTTTTCATGACTCATACGAGTTGAAATTTAGAGTTTTATCATCAATGAGTAATATAGATAAAACAATTTGATTTTGTGAAGAGTACAAGTGAAGCTATCACAAAAGAACGAAATGAGAAAATAAAGTCTTGTCATATCTTTTGACGTAGTCATGATTGATTTCCGAAAATCAAGGAATTTAGAGGAAATCTTCGTAATAAGATTTGGTTCTTTGATAATTAAGGAAATTAGGATCTTCTTTGGTTAATCACAATAATCTGTTTCAATAGTTCTGTCGGATATTTCACTATAAATCCATCCTCTTCATTTCCTTTATATTTTGGGAGTTCCATCCTTTTGTTTTCTCTTCCCGACTTTAAGTCAAGTGAATAATGATCAAGAATTCGTAGGTATGAAGTTTCGAATGAACATAGCTAATGTTCTAAGAGAGAAATTGTAATAGCACAATCTTGATTGGTTAAATTACCAGAATTCAAGAGAAAAGATAGAACTATCAAGAAATTATATTCTTGATATGTTTATATATTAGATAAAATGTAAGAGTCGTGTAACATGGCACATGATGACGTTATAGTCTGTGAATCATCACGTTCCATTAGAAACTTAGCATGACTTACTGTAATATAATCACATTGATCAAGTGTCATTATATTATACTAACTCATGCTTCAGTTCCCAACACTACTTCAAAAACATTCATGATTTCAAGTTAGAATTTAGAAACTAAACCAGTTTCATTTCTGATGCAACACTGATATTGCAAAGAGATAAGTGATTTCAGATAAGAATAGTTATGAAAATATCTTCATAAATATTGAGGATATCTATAATGCAAGATACGATGATACCTTAGAATTCTACAATTAAAATGTGATGAAGAAATTCATTCACAATGATTTAGAACCATTACGGAGCAAGGTATTTGCTAAAGATTTCATCAGAAACAGAATCATCTGGATTTTTTATGTACAAGTTTAATCCTTGTGATTTGTTCAGAGTCTCCTTCATGGTTTGCTCAATTCGTTTTCCCGTTCCAAACCTTTTCTTTTTCTGAGCTTTACCAACATGCTATTCTTTATCATCAAACTTTTGGCTGTTAAGGTGTTTACAATTTGTGCTGCTTCATTCAGCTTTTTCAACATCCTGAGTATTGATTCACAGACTGGATGCTTTCCAGAATTTCAGAATGGAAGACCATAATTCTAAGAGTTAAATGTTATATGTATACATATAACTGTTGCTGTAGACTTGCTGCAAGATTCGAAATACTGATTTGCTAGTTCTCGATAATTGGTATGGTAATTCTTGTTATAAGATGTAGATGAGTATATGATAGGGTTTCGATAAATATAATGATTTTTCGGAAAGTCAAAGATCAACGAAGTTGTTGGTAAGTTTACTGCTAATGTGTTGAGATATAAATGGTTCCCCGGTAATGATAATGAAAGGGTAATCGTATACACCAAGGTTATAATAATACTAGTACGATTGAAAAGTCGAAGTTTACTTGCTGGAGCTGTGACAAAATTGGGTACTTTGGAAAGGGATTGTAAAGTTATTTTTGGTAATAACAACGCCAAAGGAGCTAGCACAGATACGTGTTAAACGTTTACACAGGTTCCGAGTGTTTTCAGGTGCATAACTATATGCATCAATCTTTTCTTCTGTAGATGAAGTGCGGTTGGTTCATCCTCTCGATTGAGGTGTTTTCAAGAGTCATGAAAGGTTTGAACGCATATTGTAATCGTCAAGATACAAATGTGGTTTAAGATGAAATCAAGTGGCAAACTTGAAGAAATGTTTAGTTTCATATGTTATAATTAATATTTTAATTCATTTTAATTGTCCAATGTTAGTAGTCCACAATTAGTTGTCCATAGTTAGTAATTCAACAATTCATATATAGTTTAATATATTATATTCGAATTAATTAATACATGTCGTGACCCGTTATATACATGTCTCAGACTCGATCACAACTCAAGGTATATATATTATTTTAGAATCAACCTCAACCCTGTATAGAGAACTCGATCATTACTGCATATAGAGTGTCTATGGTTATTCCAAATAATATATATAGATGACGTCGATATGATATGTCAAAACATTGTATACGTGTCCCGATATTTAAAGTGCATAAAAATAAATAACAGAAATTAAATGACGATAAATAAAATTGCGAGAATTAAAATTGCGATAAATAAATGTAAATAGGAATTAATAGTTAGCTAGGAACAGTTAGCTAGGATTTTGTTAGCGTGGATTTTTAACAACATTTCTCATAGTTAATTTGTTTGTTTCTAACAAATTTTATTTGTCCAATGTTTTCTTCATTATGCCACTTGTTGGATTCTGATAGGTCAAAATCCAAATATGAAATTGAATGAAAATGATTATTCTGTGGTGAACGGATTCGTATATATGTGGATGTAAGTAGGATAGTAAATGACCGTTGAATCAGATTCGAAAAATGTACAGTGTAACTTATTAATGTGAAATCTAAATATTCCTCGATTATTACCTACCCGTTAAAATATTTTCACCATTAACATTTTGTACAAAAGAACTTTTAATTACAATCTTTATGAAAATATATATACATATATATTTTCTTCGAATGTAATCATGGATTTAATGAGTTAATATGATATTAATCTCATTTGCTTTTCGGGTTGAGCTAAAATAAGTAATATCTAAAACTTTTAGAAATCACATATTCTTCGCAGAATATTTCTTCAATGAAGTTATGGATCAATACTTCATCGTTCATTGTTGTTGGTACTCCTTGGTATCTATGGTGCATATGATGTTGATGTTCGTGGGATAGATTGTGATGTTGAGGAGTGGGATGCGGATGTTGCTGTTGGTGGTGGTGATGGTACTGTTAATGTTGCTGATGGTGGTACTGTTGGTGCCAGTGATGTTGTTGAAGCTGGTACGTTTTGCACCATATTTTTCAAGGCTACAACTCGGGTGCGAAGCTCGTTGACTTATTACTCCGGGATGATTGTCGGTAGGAACGGGTGAGTGAATAAGGTTTTGAATTTGAGATAGTATATAATCATGGCGAGATATTCGGGAAATGAGGGTGAAAATGGTGTTTCGGACTGGTTCGTCGGTAGGTGCTTCAGGTTCTTCGCCAAGAGGTGAACTCGGTTGGTGGAAAGGATCACCTTCTTCGCGTCTCCATTGATTAAGTCGACTACGAACTCAGCCCCAATTCATCCAGAATTGATGATGGCTGATTGATTGATCCATTCCGGTTGCACTGCTTTTGGAGCTCGAGTGGAAATCCATATCGGAATAGCTGTCGGAATTCGAGGAATTTGAACTAGTTGCGAGTTCCATCTTGTACGGTTAGATAAAGGGTTTTTGGTATGAAATGATTTTTGGATATCAGATGATATTCTAATTACATAGAATACTTATGTATAGAAAAGAAGATCCCGTAGATTACGGAGGAATTTTCAAAAACTGTCAGGCAAAGTTTACAGTAACAGATACGCTAAGATACGAATTAGAAGATACGCTAAGATATGAATTTTGTCTATACACTATTCATGCAATCAATGCAGTAAGATGTGTCTAGACTAAGTGTGATAAGCAGGTAATTTCCAACAAGAAATGATAAGCAAAACTTTTTGACATGCAGCTAAGGTCGAAGTCCAGACTCATTAATGCATCCTAACAACTATCAGTTAGACACACTAATGCAAGACCTGGTTCGCTAAGACCACCGCTCTGATACCACATGAGACGACCCATCCTAATCCATAAGGACGAATACAATAACATATGATTTCATTGCGAGGTATTTGACCTCTATATGATACATTTTACAAACATTGCAATCGTTTTTAAAAGACAAACTTTCATTACAACGAAAGTTGATAGGCATGCATGCTATCTCATAATATATCCAAACTATGAATGACTTATTATCAATCTTGATGAACTCAATGACTCGAATGCAACGTCTTTTGAAATATGCCATGAATGACTCCAAGTAATGTCTTTAAAATGAGCAAATGCACTTCGAAAGATTTCCTTAGTACCTGAGAATAAACATGCTTTAAAGTGTCAACCAAAAGGTTGGTGAGTTCATTAGTTTATCATAAACAATCATTTCCATTAATTTAATAGACCACAAGATTTTCATTTCCATTTCTCATAAACATCATCTCATATCAGGCATTTCGCACTGCATAGAGATAAAAATCATTCATATGGTGAACGCTTGATAACCGAACTAACAGGATGCATATAGAATATCCCCATCATTCTGGGACTCTCATCGGATATGATAATCGTAGTACTAAAGTATTCGTAACCCGAATGGGACGTGTCAAGGTCTATAGATCTATCTTTAGGATTCGCATCAATTAGGGGCCACTTCCCTAATTCTTAGGCTACCAAGCTAAAAAGGGGCATATTCGTTTTCGATAATCCAACCATAGAATGTAGTTTCGATTACTTGTTTCTATTTCGTAAAACATTTATAAAAGCAGCGCATGTATTCTCAGTCCCAAAAATATATATTGCAAAAGCATTTAAAAGGGAGCAAATGAAACTCACTATCCAATATTTTGTAGTAAAAATATTCATACGGCGAAACTGAACAATGCAAGGTTGGCCTCGAATTCACGAACCTATATCATTTGTTTATTCATTAATATATAATCGAAATCGAATAAATCTATATATTATTATTAGTGATATAATTTTTATATCAATAGCTTATATATTTCCTTATATATTCATTCTATATATTTTAAATAAATAAGAGTATTAATTTTTTTGTTATGTTATATGAAGTATATTTTTATATATATATCATTGATTTGTAAAAAAAAAAATAGAAATTGTAATATTAAAATAATACTAGTAATGATAAAAATAATAATATTGTTAATATTAATAATAATGATACTGCTATTAATGATTTTATTAATAATAATAAAAATGTTAGTTTTTATAATAAATCTTATAAATAATGATAATAAAGGCAGTTTTAATAATTTTTTTTAATAATAATGATAATGCAAATAATACTTTTTGATATTAATACTTAATACTTAATAATAATAATTGTAACAATCTTTTAATTATGGTAATCTTAATAATAATACTTTTATTAATAATAATAATTAAAATTCTAAAATGATACTAATACTAATATAGTAATCTTTATTATTTTCATCATAACACTAATAATAATAATAATAATAATAATAATAATAATAATAATAATAATAATAATAATAATAATAATAATAATAATAATATAATAATAATAATACATATGTTAGTAATAATAATGGTATTAATAATTATAATACTTGTAATAATAACAATATTTAATAATGATAATCATAATAATAATCCTAAGATTCATCATACTTATTAACAATAATGATAATACTAACAAATATTAATTATAATACTAGTAATAACAATAATAAAAATAATATTAACCATAATAATAATAATAGTAATAATAATAATAAAAATACATAAATAAATAAATAAAAAGACTACCTTCAAAACAAGCCAAAAAATAAATGCCATAGCCTAGGCTCGAACCCACGACCTCTCGATTCCCCAACACCACATCAAACCAACTGCTCCACTATTATCTTTTTGATTTATATCCTAACTTAACCTATATACCCATAATTTGTTTTGGCCCATCAGCAACTCCCATCCCTTAATTCATGTAAGGCCCAATTTGTAAAAAAAATTATCACGGCCCAATGTTTAATTGCCCCAACACTTCATAGCCTTTTATTTACGAAAGAATCCATCAGCTTTAATCTTGCACGTGTGAGGTGGGGTTAAACATAAGCAGAAGTAAACGGCAGGGGTTGTTTCGATTTGATTTGAGGTTTGATCGATCCAGAAACAGAATAACAATACGATTAGTTAGCAGTTCATTGATTTAATGGATGATTGTCAAACGGGAAAGAGGAATCAATTGTTAGGTGTTCTTGGGTCCAACCTAGTGCAGACAAACGTCAGATGATGCTCGAATCAAGAACAAAAGCGTAGAAGCTGTAGGGTTTTGACAGAAGAAGACGGCAGCCACCAAAAAATTTTTTTGGTTCGAGCATTAAAAAAAATCAAATAGAAACGTCGTTTAATTTCATCGTTTCATCATCGTATTCAACATAGTCATCATCAAATATCACTCATTCATTTTCTATCATAAAATCATCATAACCCTACTTCACACATCGTCACTTCCATGTATCATCATTCATCACTTTCTAATTTCATCACCATCATTAACATGTTTTAACAGAAATATAAACATGATACGAGTTGTAGCAGTAACATTTGCAGTTGCATATTGTCTAAACAGAAGCAAGGTAGTGGGTTGTCGAAGGGAAAGAAAGAAAAGAGAGAAAGAAAGAAAAATACTGTAGCAGGTGGGTTTGTTGGTCACGAAAGCAAGAAGACAGATGAGGAGACAACAGCAGTAGTGACAAACATGATAATGTTGATCAATTGGGTGTGTTTGGGTTAGTCTCAGACTGAACAAACAGAAAGTCAAGATAGATTCATAATTGATGAGGGTTTGGTTATTCGTTTATCATAAACATGTGAGCAGAAAGAAAACATAGCGGTAACAATTGATGGTTTGCAATGGTTCATCTTAGACAGAAAAGTAGAAAACCAAGTAGCCTAATAGTAACAATAGGTGTTAGTTAAGCGCTTGACAGAAAACGTAGATGGTAGGTTACAGTTGATGGTGGTTTTAAGGTAGGGTTATACAGTGGTGATGGTTATGGGTTGATGATTTCATGAAGATGATAACTTTGGTGATCTTAAGAAACAAAATGGATGGTGGTCCGGTGTGGAAGTGGGGTGGTGGAAGGTTGGTTAAGGTCGATGGTATGCATATGCATATCTATATCCAGTATATTATCTATCAACTATCTATATATATATAGCTACATATAATATAATATTAATAGTAATTAATAATTATAATATAATTAATAATTAACATGTGATTAGAAAGGGAGCAGTTAAGCCGAACCTATTATTGTTAATTTGTACCGACACTATCTATAGAACGAATTTTGTACTCCGTGGATAAATCAGCGGCGGATAAAAGTACTCGGAAAAATCCCAAATTCTTAAATTAAATTCCTTTATTTATTTCAATCATTATGGTAAAAAATTCAGTCATTAATTATTAAGTAAAATTTACATTAATTATTCACTCCCAACCACAAGTAAAATATAAAAAGTTTCAAAATTCAACAAATAGTTCCTAAATACATTTTTAATAAGTCTATAATTTGTAAAACTCATTTTTGGATCATTGTTTATTTTAAAAATCACATAAGTTTGAATTTAACTTACTTAATATCAATCGGGATATCAAATGAGTAGTACAATCATTTAATATTTATTTTTAATATACTTTATATATATATATATATATATATATATATATATATATATATATATATATATATATATATATATATGTTTTAAATAATAATTATTATAATATCCTACTTTTATTTTATTTTACATAATTAAATTTTAATAGCTATAATATATAATATTTCAAATTATATTTTCAATTACCATTTATATATATATATATATATATATATATATATATATATATATATATATATATATATACACACACACACACACATATCTATTTACAATTAATTGTTCGTGAATCGTCGAAACTAGTCGAGGTTAAATGAATGAAATAAAACAGTTCAAACTTTTTGAGACTTAACAAAAAAGACTTTGCTTATCGCGTCGGAATCATATAAAGATTAAGTTTAAATTTGGTCAGAAATTTTCGGGTCGTCACAGACCGTATCTGTTTTTACCGAGTTTTACTTATCATTTCTTGTCAGAAATTACATGCTTATCATTCTTAAGTCTAGACACGTTTCTTGCATTTATTGCATACATAGTGTACAGACGAATTCATATCTTAGCATATCTATTACTGTAAACTTTGCTTGACGTCTTTCGAAAATTCCTCCGTGATTTATGGAATTTTTGTATTATATATACATATGTAAATTATGTATTGAAGAGTACCAATATAAATTCTATAATCTATTTCATATCAAAAATCATCTCCCTAATTATACAAGATGGATCCCGTATCTAGTTCAAATTCCTTAGATTCTGACAGCTATTCCGATATAGATTTCCACTCGAGCTCCGAAAGCAGCGTAACCGGAATGGATCAGCCAATTAGCCATCATCTATCCTGGATGAATTGGGGATGGGTTCGTAGCCTACTTAATAATTGGAGACAAGAAGAAGGCGATCCCTTCCATCCACCACATTCCCCTCTTGGCGAGGAACCTGAAGCATTTATCGGCGAACCTGTTCATAATACCATTTTCTCTCTCATTTCCAGAGTATCTCGTCATGATTATATACTATCTCAAATTCTAGATCTTATTCATCCGCTCGTACGAACCGACCATTACCCCGGTGTGATAGAAGAAGTCAACGAGCTTCGCGCTCGAGTAGTGGCTTTGGAAAATATGGTGCAAAGATTACAAGCACCAGCAGCATCACCGGCATCAACAGTACCACCATCATCAACACCAGCAGTATCATTACCACCAACAACAACATCTGCATCCCACACCTCAACATCATAATATGTACCTCGAACATCAACGTCATACGCACCATAGATACCAAGGAATACCAACAACAACAAACGATGAAGTATTGATTCATAAATTCATCGAAGAAATATTCTGCAGAGAATATGTAGTTTCTAAAAGTTTTAGAGATTACTTATTCTAGTTCTAATTGTAAACCAGATGAGTGAGCGAATAGAAATGATGAAATAAAACCCTGATCGGAATGGTGTACGATTTATAAGCTAGATTTGTTTTACTAGCAGCATCAACAGTACCGTCAGTACTATCAGCATCGTCAGCATCAGCAGCATCTACAACACCACAAGCTCCGCCAGATCCATAATCACCGCAAACATCATCACTAATCAACAACGCGTATATTGTATCAACAAGTTATGAAGTATTAACTCATTCCCTCTGAAGAAATTATATGTATATTTTATATATATATGAATTTTGAGATCAAAAAAAATCTTTTCGTACTAATCTATTACGTGTGAATCTTAACTACTCGGTTAGTTCATGTTATTAATATGCTATGATGTACATCCTTCGTTAATGACTTAACAATCGTTAACTATAATCTCTGCTTCGACTTAATAGATTCCATTCCATAATAAACCAAGTGTATTATTCAAATACATGTTTAATTGTAAACTTTCATTTTTGATTTACTCGAAACTTTCTAAAAAACATCATTCGTACCTTGCAAAATTCACAAGAATTCCACGAGCACTAACATCCTTCAGCGAGGAATATCAATATCAATAAATAATGAAGTATTGATTACATTAGTGAAATACTCCGCTGTGACGACCCGGAAATTTCCGACCAAATTTACACTTAATCTTTATATGATATTGACATGATAAGCAAAGTCTATTTAATTGAATCTCAATAGTTTTGAACTATATTCATAAAATCATTTGACCTTTGACTATTCCCGGCGATTCACGAACCTTTAATCGTAAATGGAAATGTATATACCTATATATATATATATATATATATATATATATATATATATATATATATATATATATATATATATGTAAATAAATATATTATAAAATAAATACATTAATGAACTAATATGTAATTTAATTATTATAAAAGAAGACTTAAACTTATTAGTTCAAAACTGTGTATTTAAATATAGAAGGTAAATTAAATATATCTAATTTGTCAATATTAATAAAGTACTAAATGTTATACTCTGAGATTATTGTTCCAATATATATATATATATATATATATATATATATATATATATATATATATATATATATATATATATATATATAATTAATATTTATATCTAAAACATAATTAAAAATATGGTAATGGAAATATATATATATATATATATATATATATATATACATATATACATGATTGATATACATAATTATTGAT
This sequence comes from Rutidosis leptorrhynchoides, assembly GCF_046630445.1. Lineage (NCBI taxonomy): Eukaryota > Viridiplantae > Streptophyta > Magnoliopsida > Asterales > Asteraceae > Rutidosis > Rutidosis leptorrhynchoides. The sequence goes on along the minus strand of NC_092336.1, from coordinate 104,710,237 downwards.
TTTATGTACATTATAATATATATATATATATATATATATATATATATATATATATATATATATATAATTAATATTTATATCTAAAACATAATTAAAAATATGGTAATGGAAATATATATATATATATATATATATATATATATATATATATATATATATATATATATACATATATACATGATTGATATACATAATTATTGATTTTATGTACATTATAATATATATAGATATTAAATATTCAATATATGGTGATATATATCATATAATTATTAAATATTACATGATTAATAAATTGTAATAATGATGTATTTAATTACAAGTTAAAATATAGTTATTATAATATTATTATCACATTAATATTTATATTAATATCAGTATTATGAATATTATTACATTATATATATATACATGTATATGGGATTAGATAGGAATAAGATGTATTATTATTATTATTATTATTATTATTATTATTATTATTATTATTATTATTATTATTATTATTATTATTTTTATTATTATCATTAATAGTATTAATATTACCAATATTATTATTATTATTATCATTACTATATAATTATTAATAAACTTAATAAAAATTATCATTTTTATTATTATTAGCATTATTATTATTTATTATTGATATTATTATTATTACAATTAATTACATAATTACTATTAGTATTAATATTATTATTTATATACTCATTTATTTATTTATACCAAGTTTATATATAAACAAAGGGAACCCATTACACATCCCCATCGTTCCACAAATCACTCTTGTTTTCTATCTACAATTGGTACTAAACAAATCCAACTACTCCCAATATCGAACAATTACAGTATAAAGTTGAATTTTTTTTTTATTTTCCCTCTGACAGAATATTATTCTATGGATTTAATTCAGCAACAAAACAAACGTAATTGAATCATTATGGTTAAAGTAATATCGCTTACCCTTTTTATAAACCTCTAATAATACAATTCTACTGGAAAACAGAAAATCAAATTTAAATTGAGGAAAACAGACACGACACCTCTGTTCTTGAATGATTTTTCAAAAACCACGAATTCGATCGAGATTTTAAAATGTAATAATGCAGAGCTGATAGGAATTCCTTGTTAAAACTATCTGTAAGTTTTCCAATTCTAATTTTGTCTCTTGAAATCGAATTTTTAAAGTCAAACTTCAAAATTTGAAAGTCAACCGATTGATCTTCATTAAAATTCGAACCTGTTTGGATGTTTCAAGTTAAATTAATAATTCAGAAAGTTTCCTGGAATGATTTATGACCGATTTCATTTTATAATCACAAGCCAAAACTGTCTTAATTCCAAAATCACCTATTGAGTTGTTATCGTGTTTTATTGCTGCTGCTGTTCTCGATTTATTTTTTTCTTTTCTTCTGTTAATTCAAATCAAACACACAACCAGGGTCGTTTCTGTTAAGCTATGAGTTTAAAACAAATACTAGTGATAATATAAGGGTTGATTGAAATCCTGTCGATCGATTCAATGAAGAAAAAGATGAAGAAGGACAAATATATTATACGGGTTATATAATTAGGAGGGTAGAATAAATTAGAAAGACGAGGATAGCTGGATGGTTTCTGAGGTTTCGGAGTAGCGAGTGGTTGGGGGTTCAATCCCGGTCCAAGGCATCTTGTTATTATTTTTTTTAATCATATGAGGTAGTTTTTTATTATTATTATTATTATTATTATTATTATTATTATTATTATTATTATTATTATTATTATTATTATTATTATTATTATTATTATTATTATTATTATTATTATTATTATTATTATTATTATTAGTATTGTTATTTTGATGATTATTATTATTGATAGCATTACACTTATCATTTTGTTATCATTATTATTATCATGAAGTATGAATTATTAGAAGTATTATTATTAATTAGTATTATTAATAATTAGTATTATTATTAAATGTAATTAGTATTATCATTATCCTAAATATTATCATTAACTTAATTATTATTAATAGAATAAGTATTATTATTATTATGATTACGATTATTATTATTAGTATTATTATCATTATTATTACTTTAACATTTTAGTATTATTATCATTATTAAAATTATGATTATTATTATTATTATCATAATTAAAAAGTATTATATCTATTATTATTATTACAAGTATTAATTATGATCTTACTATTAAATTTAAAACATTAATAATATTATCATGAATATATTATATTAACAATTTTTATATAAATCATCATATAAAACAAATTAGGTATTTTAAACACACACACACACACACACACACACACATATATATATATATATATATATATATATATATATATATATATATATATATATATATATATATATATATATATATATGTATATATATATGTATATATAACTATATAAATAATAATTACTCTCAAATATATATACAAATTAATTACATGATATATAAAGTTATAATTGTTAGATTACGAGTATATGTTTTAATATATATACGAATGATATAGGTTCGTGAATCCAAGGCCAACCCTGCATTTGTTCAATATCGTCATATGTATTTTTACTACAAAATACATTAGTGTGAGTTCATTTGATTCCCTTTTACTCTTTACATTTTTAGGACTGAGAATACATGCGCTACTTTTACAACTGCTTTATTAAATGCTTTTGAAATACATTTTGAACTGCGAATACATGAAACGCTTTTATAAATGTTTGACGAGATAGACACAAGCAAAACATTCCTCGAATGAATTATGTGGACGTGATAATTTCCACCATTGAATTATGTGGACGTGATAATTGCCACAATTGATATGAATATTTTTTTCCTGATTATTATTGCTTGGTAACCTAAGAATTAGGGAACATCACTAATTTTGAGAATTAGTGCACGCTTAATTCACGTGAATCCTAAAGGTAGCTACCGGGTTTAACACCCCCACCCAGAATGTTCACTAGACGGAAGGGCTAGTGGGCGTGGTGTTTAGTACTTCGAAGTTTATATGATTATTATACAGACGAGATGTTCTGTTTTGGGGATATTATTATGCGCATTATATGTTAAGGTCGGTTACCAAGCCAAGCTATGAAAGCAATGAAAAGTAAATGTTATGTATCGAGAGAATGATTTTATACACAGGTTATGTGTATGTTATTTTTATGCACGAGATATGTGTACGGTTACTAAGATTTATGAAAGATGATTTCGTACACGAGAAAGGTGTACTGTATTTAAAAGATATTGCATGTACATTACAGGTGGGTATAGGATTCAGGCCCATTTGTACCATGCAGCATTTAAATCTTGTGGTCTATCAAAATGATGAATTTTATTGTTTTATGATAAATTAATGAACTCACCAACCTTTTGGTTGACACTTTAAGGCATGTTTATTCTCAGGTATGAAAGAAATCTTCCACTGTGCATTTGCTCATTTAGAGATATTACTTGGAGTCATTCATGACATATTTCAAAAGACGTTGCATTCGAGTCGTTGAGTTCATCAAGATTATTATTAAGTCAATTATAGTTGGATATATTATGAAATGGTATGCATGCCGTCGACTTTCGATGAAATGAAAGTATGTCTTTTAAAAATGAATGCAATGTTTATAAAATGTATCAGAGGTCAAGTACCTCGCGATGTAACTAAATGTAATGTATTCGTCCAGATGGATTAGGACGGGTCATGAAATACGCGAAGATTATGTAATCTCTAATGGTTTAGAGATTATTCATTTAAGCTTAATATGATATTAACTCATTAAATCTGTATTACATCTGAAGAAAATATACATACATATATTTTCCTAAAGACTGTAATGAAAATTCTTTTATACAAAATATTACTTGTGAAACTTTTAACGGGTAGGTAATACTTGGGAGATATATAAAGTCACAATTAATATGTTCGATTTTGATTCACCAAATCATCAACTATACTCACTACTTTCACAACGATATACATTCTTTCATAGAAATCAAAACAACCATTCTCACTCAAATTTGATTACATATTCTGATTTTGACAAATCAGAATCCAAGTTAAGATTTAATAGAAGATATCACTCTTAGATTCCTACATCTTTCAAAGCTATACTTTGACTTCAGAATTGTGCTAGGACATCACTTCTATTCATAAAACCCAGAAAAATATTTGTATCATTTAAAATTCTAGAACATCATATGTATTTTGACAATTACAATCTTCATTCAAACCCTTCGAACTCTTGAAAACACCTCGGATTGATAACCGACGATTCGGTTATGATAACTTTGAATGCTGATGAAGCAGCAAAACTATAAATGGTCTTAATGGCCAAAAGTTTGATAATAAAGAGTGGTGTGTTGAAAAAGCTCAGATTTGGAACTGAAAAACGGATTGAGCAAACTATGAAGGAGACTGTTGACAAATCACAAAGACTAAAACTGCCTTCAAAGAATCCAAATGATTCAGTATCTGCTGAAGTCATTAACGAATACCTTGCTCATAACTCTAAACTTTTACGGATAAATCTTCTTCATCATCCTTTGATATTAGAAATTCTAAGATATCATTGTATCTTTCATTATAAATATCCTCGATATTTCTGAAGATATTTTCATAACTATCCTTATCTGAAATCATTTATCTCCTTGCGCTATCTGTGTTACATCATAAAGGAAACTGTTTTAGTTTCTAGATTCTGAAAAATTCAAATTAAAATTTGAATGTTTTTGAAGTAATGTTGGGAATTGAAGCATGAGTTAGTATAATATAATGACACTTGATCAACGTGATTATATTACAGTAAGTCATGCTGAGTTTCTAATGGAACATGATAAAGGTTCACAGATCATACCCTCATTGTGACGACCCGGGAATATCTGACCAAATTTAAACTTTAATCTTTATATTATTCCGATACAATAAGCAAAGTTTGTTAAGTTAAATTTCAAACATTTTAAACTATGTTCATACATTCATTTAACCTCGACCAAATTCCAATGATTCACGAACCATTAAATGAACGTACATGATTATGTATGTATATGTGTATATATTATAACTTGAAAACGTCAACAATGTATTTAAACGTATAATACTTTACATGAACGTATTTGTTCAACATGATTATCGATGAAATTAGAAGATGTTATCAAATGATTGATTTAACAAATTACATTTAATTTGTGATTATGAGTCTCTGTTGAGAGGTCCACTTTGATTTAGAAAACCTTTCCTTTTTAACGGTATCCGGAATATTTGGTAAAAGTGATTTACAAAAGTGTCATTAACGAGAGTTAGTCAAAAGTTAGTAATCATCTCCGTTTAAATTTCAAAAGTGTACTTTACTATGATTAACTCGCGTCCCTTGATACATCAACTAGTTAGTTTTCATATTAAAAACATTATTTGGTAAAATAACGACTAATATTTAAAACGAGTTAAATTATATAAAACGAATTTTGAAATGTAATTGCTTTTGAAAGACTAAATACAATATTATTAGATAAATATTTTAAACATATATATATATTGTACAAATTTACAATTCTAAATAAATATATATTTATATTTTAACTTAGTCATAAAACGTTCTGATTTAAAATAATATATTTTAATAAACAACTAGTCACTGATTTATAGAAGCAAATGACCACAACGCTCAATTTTATAAGTTACATTTTTTATAAGGTAATTTATTGGTGAGTAAGTTAAAATTATTAATAAAGGTACATGTCGTGTAACGTAAAAGGCTAGTTTTCTAAACGTACGAAAGTGAGCTCGAAAAACCGAAAGTGGTACATGAGTCGAGGGTCAACGTACAACACATCAGTGTAAAAATTTCAAATCAACTATGCACCAGAATATAATATAATATTTAATTAATTCTATAGATTTAATATATTATTTATTAAATATATATATTATATAATCTTATGAAGTGTCGGCAGTGCACAAAGTGAATTATGAACTGGAATTATCATTCATGCGATCGCATGAAAACATTGTAGAAACCTCATGCTATCGCATGGGGTGGTTGTTGAGCTCCAATTCCTTTAAAACGCATTTTTTGGTCGAGCTATTTTCATTCATCACAACTCTCGATCTCACCCTCTCTGATATACATATACATACTTATTTATTATTATTATTATTATTATTATTATTATTATTATTATTATTATTATTAAGATTATTATTATTATTATTATTATTATTATTATTATTATTATTATTATTATTATTATTATTATTATTATTATTATTATTATTATTATTATTATTAGTATTATTATTGTTAGATATACATAAGATATTACGACGAGGTTCTGCTTGCGTGTTTTCAAAACGAGTTTTATGAGCGGGATAGAGCTAAGGAAATTATGAGTTATAGCTAAGGAGGTTATGGGTATGGATCGGGGGTATGCTCGTGAGTCAAACCTAGTATTTATCATCTCCGTTGCGTCTACGTATTTTTCTGCAATATTGAATCTCAATATTGATACGTGAGCACTCATAACTTAACTTTTTTTTTACTAATAGTGTATCCCTGACTAGTGCTCGAGTATATAGGATTATGCATGCTTGTACTTTTGATATTGCCATTAGATAGGTTATGTTGAATCCTGAATTAGTTACACATGCGGTTGAGATAAGGTATAAGATATGCATGTCGTTAGAAAGCTAGTGAAAAATTAAGAACTTTTCATTTAGATATCGAATTATTTCGATGAACGGATTAGAAGTTATAATCAATTGAATTTTTGTATTATTATTAAAAATGATTATTATTATCGTCGTTATTATCGTCGTTATAGTTTTTATCTAATTATGATTATTATGATTATTATTATTACTATTATTATTACTTATATCATTATTATTATGATCATTATTATTATCATTATCCATAGAAAGTATTATCATTAAAAATTGTTATTTTATTATTATTACTATTGTTATTATCGTTAAAGTTATAATTAATATTATTATTATTATTATTATTATCATTAAAATAGTTATTAGTATTAATATTATCATAATATTTATTATTATTAGTATTATTATAATTAAAACTAATATTAGTAACACTTAATTATTATGATTACTATTACTATTATTAAAATGAACACGATATAAAAGACAATTAAAAGCTATCAAATGAATCAATTAGGAAATAATGAGTAAGAGTATCTTGATAAAATTAAAATATTATAAGATATTGATTTAGATAAAATTATCGTTCTTATTATTTTTATCATTACTATTATTATTAAAAGTATCGTTAGTATTAAAACTATCATTTTAACAAAAATTATCATTTTAATAGAAATGTCATTATTATTATTATTATTATTATTATTATTATTATAAAATGTCACTATTATTATCATTTTAAATAGAATTATTATTTTAAAGATAATATTAAAAAGTGTTGTAAATATTAAAGTTTTCATAATTAGAATTATCATTTTATCATAATGTCATCTTAGTAATTATAAATATTGATATTTTTATTAATAAAATAATAATTATTATTATTACAAAATAATACAACTTTTACTTACTATTATCATAGATATTATTTTATCAAATAAATATGTGACACAAACATATTTTACTACGGGTAATAAAATTACTTTAATAATACCTATCATATTATCTTTATAATATTAAATGAACTCTATAAATTTTATTATTTAGGATATATAAAAGTATATTTTTATTATATAAATTTTAATAATAAATGAATTAAATTATTTATTCTAATATAATCTTTTAAAAATATAAAATGACGATATTTAAACTATATGATAATCATGTATAAATTTTGGGAATCATTTTGAGTCAAATTGACTTTTGTTGACTTTTGCATATTAGTCTCGAGCATTAGGATTGTGGTACACTATGACTTAACCTAAATTGTTAGACGAATATTGACCAACATATTAATATACATAATTAATTTAGGTTCGTGAATCCGAGGCCAACCTTGCACTTGTTTAATGATGTTATATGTATTTTTTACTACGAAATGCAGTATGGTGAGTTTCATTTGCCTTTTTACCCTTTATATTTTTGGGCTGAGAATACATGCGAAATTTTTATAAATGTTTTACGAAATAGACACAAGTAATCGAAACTACATTATATGGTTGAATGATCGAAGCCGAATATGCCCCTTTTTGCTTGGTAGCCTAAGAATTAGGGAACATCACTAATTTTGAGAATTAGTGCATGCCTAATTGACGCGAATCCTAAAGATAGATCTATTGGGCCTAACGAACCCCATCCAAAGTACCGGATGCTTTAGTACTTCGATGTTGTTTTTTATCATGTTCGAAGGATTTCCCGGAATGATAGGGGATATTCTTATATGCATCTTGTTAATGTCGGTTACCAGGTGTTCACCATATGAATGATTTTTGTCTCTATGCATGAGACGTATATTTATGAGAACTGGGAATGAAATTCTTGTGGCCTATTAAAACAATGGAAATAAATGATTATGATAAACTAATGAACTCACCAACCTTTTGGTTAACACTTTAAAGCATGTTTATTCTCAGGTGTTAAAGAAATCTTCCGCTGTGCATTTGCTCTTTTTAGAGATATTACTTGGAGTCATTCATGGAATATTTCGAAAGACGTTGCATTCGAGTCATTGAGTTCATCAAGATTATTATTAAGTCAATTATAGTTTGGATAGTGAATATTATGAAAGGGTATGCATGTCTGTGAATTTTCGATGTAAAGAAAGTTTATCTTTTAAAAATGAATGCAATGTTTGTAAAATGTATCATATAGAGGTCAAATGCCTCGCGATGTAATCAACTATTGTGAATCGTTTATAATGTATATGAACGGGTCCTTTCAGTTGGTATCAGAGAGGTGGTCTTAGCGAACCAGGTCTGCATTAGTGTGTCTAACTGATAAGTCGTTAGGATGCATTAGTGAGTCTAGACTTCGATCGTGTCTGCATGTCAAAAGTTTTGCTTATCATTTTGTGTCAAAAATTACCTACTTATCATTCTTAGTAAATTACATGCTTATCACTCTTAGTCTAGACACGTCTTACTGCATTGATTGCATGATTAGTGTATAGACAAAATTCATATCTTAGCGTATCTGCTAATTCATATCTTAGCGTATCTGCTAATTCATATCTTAGCGTATCTGTTACTGTAAACTTTGCCCGACATATCCCGTAAATTCCTCCGTATTCTAAGAAATCTTTTGCTCTATATATATAGATATCCTATGTAAATAGAATACCACCCGATAGCCGGAAAAATCATTTTTTTATATCGAAAAATCCTTTATCCAATCGTACGAAATGGAATTCGTCGTTAGTTCAAGTCACTCAGATTCCGAAATGGAATCTCACTCAAGCTCCGAAAGCAGTGTGACCGGAATGGATCAACCAATCAGTCATCACCTATTCTGGATGAATTGGGGATGGGTTCGTAGCCTCCTCAATTATTGGAGACAAGAAGAGGGCGATCCTTTCCATCCACCACATTGCCCTCTTGGCGAAGAACCTGAAGCACTTATCGGCGCTGTTCGAGACACCATTTTCTCTCTCATTTGCAGAGTATCTCGTCACGATTACATACTACATCAAATTTTAGATTTTATTTATCCGCTCGTTCGAACCGACAATCACCCCGGTGTAATAGAGGAAGTCAACGAGCTTCGCGCTCGGGTAGTGGCTTTGGAGAATATGGTGCAAAGATTACAAACACCAGCAGCAGCACCAGCAGCATAACCAGTACCACCATCATCAACGCTAACAGTACCATTACCACCTCCAACCACAACCGCGTCGTAAACCTCAACTTCACAATCTGTCCCACGAGCATCAACGTCATACGCACCATAGATACCAAGGAGTACCAATAACAATAACTGACGAAGTATTAATTCATAACTTCATTGGAGAAACATTCTGCGGCGATTATGTAATCTCTAAAGTCTTAGAGATTATCTAATCTAGCCCTAACCATAAATCAGTTAAACGAACCAAAATGATAGAAGGAAGAGTAGAAACCATGACAAAATTGATGTGTGGTTAACAAGCTAAACTTGTTTTACCAACAGCATCAACAGTATCGCCAGCGTCACCAGCATCGTCAGTACAGACAGCATCAGAATCAACAACACCTATAACATCACAAACTCCGTCAGTTCAAGAATCACTGTGGACCTCATTACGAATCAATGACGCGTATATTGTATCAATGAGTTATGAAGAATTAACTCATTCCCTCTGAAGAAATTATATGTATATTATATATATATTTTTTGAAATAAAAAAAAAATCTTTCCGTGCTAAACTATTGTGTGTGAATCTTAACTACTCGGTTAATTCATATTACAAATATGCAATAATGTACGTCCTTTGGCCACAACTTAACCATCGTTAACTACAATCTCTATCTCCATTCAACAAATTCCAATTCATAATAAATCAAGTATATATTTGATTTTACACTTTCATCATCGATGTGCCCGAAACTTTTTAGATAACATCATTCGTACTTTGCGATGTTCATAAGAATTTAACAAAAACCAACATCACATCTCAAGAAATAACGAAGTATTGATTCATAATTTCAATATTATTGAAGAAATACTTATGTAATCTCTAAAGTCTTCAAGAGATTATTCAATTCTTGTTCCAACCGTAAATCGAATGAGTTTAATTTTGTATTAACTCATTAAAATCTATGTTACATATGAGGAGAATATATACATATATATTTTCATAAAGACTGTAATAAAATTCTTATGTACAAAATATTAATTGTGAAATTTTTTTAACGGGTAGGTAATACCCGAGATATATATATATATATATATATATATATATATATATATATATATATATATATATATATATATATATATATATATATATATATATATATATATATATATATATATATATATTCACAATTTATATGTTACATTCTTCGAATCAGATTAAGCAAATTATCAACTATACTTCCTACTTTCACAACAATATACCCTCTTTTATAAAAATCAAAACAACCATTCTCATCCAAAAATTGATTACGAATTCTGATTTTTGACAAATCAAAATCCAATTCGAGATATAATCTTTATTATCATTTTTAGATTGCTACATCTTTCAAAGTTATACTTTGACTTCAAAACTGTGTTAGAACATCAAATGTATATTAACGATTACAATCTTTGTTTAAACCCTTCGAAAATTTTTGAAGACACTTCAAATAATGAGCAATCGAGACGATGATCCAACCACATATTACCCACAGTTATGTAGTTAAAAAGCTATCGAAACCAAAGTCATAATTCAACACATATCTGTGTCAAATCCTTTGGCATTTATTAGCAAAAATAACTTTGCGATTCTTTTTCAAAGTAGCCAGTTTTGTCACAGCTCCAGCAAGTCAACTTCAAATTTTCAGTCAGACTAACCTTATTATAACCTTGAGATATACACCATCGTTACCGGTGAACCTTTTACATTCCACCACATTATCAGTAGATGTACCAACAACTTCATTACCCTTTGACTTTAGCCTCTCCAAAAAGTCGTTATAGTTATTCATTGAAACCCCATCATTTACTCATTTGCATCTTGTAACAAGAATTGCCATACGAATCATCAGGAATTAGCAATCAGTATTTTGAAATCTCGCAGCATGTCTACGCCAACAATTATATGTGTATATATAACGTCTATCTTCTGGACTTAATTTGAATGTGAAGTTTCTGAAAAACACTCCGAACTATGAATAGGTTCTCCGAAATTAGAAAAAAAAATGCTGATGAAGCAGCAAAGACTATAAACGACTTTAACAGTAAAAGTTTGATGATAATAAATAAGTGTGCTGGCAAAGAGCAGAAAACGAGAAGTCTTGGAACTGGAAACCGGATTGAGCAAAGTATGAAGGAGGCTGTGGACAAATCACAAAGACTGAACCTGACTTCAAAGAATCCAAATGATTCATACCTGCTGAAGTCATTAACGAATACCTTGCTTCTGACTCTAAACCCCAGCGGACAATATTCTTCATCATCCTCTGATATTAGAAATTCTAAGATATCATCGTATCCTTTATTATAAATATCCTCCATATTTCTGAAGATATTTTCATAATTATTCTTATCTGAAATCATTTACCTCTTCGCGCTATCTGTATTACATCATAAAATAAACTATTTTAGTTTCTAAATTCTGAAACATTCGAGTTTAAAATAGGAATATTTTTGAAGAAGTGTTGGGAGCTGAAGCATGAGTTAGTATAATATAATGACACTTGATCAACGTGATTATATTACAGTAAGTCATGCTGAGTTTCTAAATGGAACGTGATGATTCACAGGTCATAACATTATCATGTGCCATGTTATACGACTCTTGTATTCTATTTAACCTCTAAAATATCAAGAAAATATTTCTTGATGATTCGGCCTTTTCCGAAGTATTCTGGTAATTTGACAAGTCAAGATCGTGCCATTACAATTTCCTTCCTAGAACATTAACAATGTTCATTCCGAAACTCATATCTGCGAATTCTGGACCATTACAAGCGGTGCTTAATCGCAAGAAGAAGAAACGAAAGGACAAAATTCCGAAATAGAAATTAGGGTATAAATCGCAACAAATAAAAGAGAGCATTAACTGGAGATGACAATGACTATGGGAGACAGAAGTAGAGACATCAAAATATAAGAGAAGATATAAAATCCAACAACCACCCAGAAATTATAAACCGTATATATCGATGCAAATAGCAATATAAAGACACAGGAGAAATAAAAACACTATAAACCCAAGGGTATAGTAAAAGTAAATAGATTCTTCCGGCGGTAAATGAAAAAGAAGAATGACAGATATGAAGGTAAGGAGTATATCAAGAATCAGAACTAGATGGAGCATATTGACAAATACTTTAAAGTATGAGCTGAGGGAGAAAGAAGAGAAGGTGTGAGTTGTAAGGAAACAGAGGGGGTGCATTTATAGTAAAATATTCGACAGAGCAATTAAAACAGATTATCGCATTTAAAGCGGATCCTAATTCCCTTAATTTTCGAAGAATCAAATCTTATTACAAAGATTTTCTCCAAATCTCTTGAACTTGAAATCAATCCTATCTACGTCAAAAGATATGACGAAACTTTATTTTTTCATTCCACTCTTTTACGATAGCTTCACTCGTACGCTTCAAGTAATCGAATTATTTTATCCATAAACATGATAAAACTCTATAATCGTCAAAATAACATTCTCATTGTTAGCCATGACGACCTCTATCAAATTTCGGGGACGAAATTTCTTTAATGGGTAGGTACTGTGATGACCCGGGAATATCTGACCAAATTTAAACTTTAATCTTTATATTATTCCGACACGATAAGCAAAGTTTGTAAAGTTAAATTTCAAACATTTTAAACTATGTTCATACATTCATTTAACCTCGACCAAATTCCAATGATTCACGAACCATTAAATGAACGTACATGATTATGTATGTATATGTGTATATATTATAACTTGAAAACGTCAACAATGTATTTAAATGTATAATAATTTACATGAACGTATTTGTTCAACATGATTATTGATAAAATTAGAAGATGTTATCAAATGATTGATTTAACAAATTACATTTAATTTGTGATTACGAGTCTCTGTTGAGAGGTCCACTTTGATTTAGAAAACCTTTCATTTTTAACGGTATCCGAAATATTTAGTAAAAGTGATTTACAAAAGTGTCATTAACGAGAGTTAGTCAAAAGTTAGTAATCATTTCCGTTTAAATTTCAAAAGTGTACTTTACTATGATTAACTCGCGTCCCTTGATACATCAACTAGTTAGTTTTCATATTAAAAACATTATTTGGTAAAATAACTACTAATATTTAAAACGAGTTAAATTATATAAAACGAATTTTGAAATGTAATTGGTTTTGAAAGACTAAATACAATATCATTAGATAAATATTTCAAACATATATATATATTGTACAAATTTACAATTCTAAATAAATATATATATATTTTTTAACTTAGACATAAAACGTCCTGATTTAAAATAATATATTTTAATAAACAACGAGTCACTGATTTATAGAAGTAAATGACCACAACGCTCAATTTTATAAGTTACATTTTTTATAAGGTAATTTATTGGTGAGTAAGTCAAAATTATTAATAAAGGTACATGTCGCGTAACGTAAAAGGCTAGTTTTCTAAACGTACGAAAGTACGCTCGAAAAACCGAAAGTGGTACATGAGTCGAGGGTCAACGTACAACACGTCAGTGTAAAAATTTCAAATCAACTATGCACGAGATTATAATATAATATTTAATTAATTCTATAGATTTAATATATTATTTATTAAATATATATATATTATATAATCTTATGAAGTGTCGGCAGTGCACAAAGTGAATTATGAGCTGGAATTATCATTCATGCGATCGCATGAAAACATTGTAGAAACCCCATGCGATCGCATGGGGTGGTTGGTGAGCTCCAATTCCTTTAAAACGCGTTTTTTGGTCGAGCTATTTTCATTCATCACAACTCTCGATCTCACCCTCTCTGATATACATATACATACTTATTTATTATTATTATTATTATTATTATTATTATTATTATTATTATTATTATTATTATTATTATTATTATTATTATTATTATTATTATTATTATTATTATTATTATTAAGATTATTATTATTATTAATCGTATTATTATTATTATTATTATTATTATTATTATTATTATTTTTATTATTATTATTATTATTATTATTATTATTATTATTATTATTATTATTATTATTATTATTATTATTATTATTATTATTATTATTATTAGATATACGTAAAATACTACGACGAGGTTCTGCTTGCGTGTTTTCAAAACGAGTTTTATGAGCGGAATGGAGCTAAGGAAATTATGAGTTATAGCTAAGGAGGTTATGGGTATGGATCGGGGGTATGCTCGTGAGTCAAACCTAGTGTTTATCATCTCCGTTGCGTCTACGTATTTTCCTGCAATATTGAATCTCAATATTGATACGTGAGCACTCATAACTTAACTTTTTTTTTTTTTACTAATAGTGTATCCCTGACTTGTGCTCGAGTATATAGGATTATGCATGCTTGTACTTTTAATATTGCCATTAGATAGGTTATGTTGAATCCTGAATTAGTTACACATGCGGTTGAGATAAGGTATAAGATATGCATGTCGTTGGAAAGCTAGCGAAAAATTAAGAACTTTTCATTTAGATATCCAATGATTTCGATGAACGGATTAGAAGTTATAATCAATTGAATTTTTGTATTATTATTAAAAATGATTATTATTATCGTCGTTATTATCGTCGTTATAGTTTTTATCTAATTATGATTATTATTATTATTATTATTATTACTATTATTATTACTAATATCATTATTATTATGATCATTATTATTATCATTATCCATAGAAAGTATTATCATTAAAAATTGTTATTTTATTATTATTACTACCGTTATTATCGTTAAAGTTATAATTAATATTAATATTATTATTATTATTATCATTAAAATAGTTATTAGTATTAATATTATCATAATATTTATTATTATTAGTATTATTATAATTAAAACTAATATTAGTAACACTTAATTATTATGATTACTATTATTATTATTAAAATGAACGCGATATAAGAGACAATTAAAAGCTATCAAATGAATCAATTAGGAAATAATGAGTAAGAGTATCTTGATGAAATTAAAATATTATAAGATATTGATTTAGATAAAATTATCGTTCTTATTATTTTTATCATTACTATTATTATTAAAAGTATCGTTAGTATTAAAACTATCATTTTAACAAAAATTATCATTTTAATAGAAATGTCATTATTATTATAAAATATCACTATTATTATCATTTTAAATAGAATTATTATTTTAAAGATAATATTAAAAAGTGTTGTAAATATTAAAGTTTTCATAATTAGAATTATCATTTTATCATAATGTCATCTTAGTAATTATAAATATTGATATTTTTATTAATAAAATAATAATAATTATTATTACAAAATAATACAACTTTTACTTACATTTATCATAGATATTATTTTATCAAATAAATATGTGACACAAACATATTTTACTACGGGTAATAAAATTACTTTAATAATACCTATCATATTATCTTTATAATATTAAATGAACTCTATAAATTTTATTACTTAGGATATATAAAAGTATATTTTTATTATATAAATTTTAATAATAAATGAATTATATTATTTATTCTAATATAATCTTTTAAAAATATTTAAAAATATAAAACGACAATATTTAAACTATATGATAATCATGTATAAATTTTGGGAATCATTTTGAGTCAAATTGACTTTTGTTGACTTTTGCATATTAGTCTCGATCATTAGGATTGTGGTACACTATGACTTAACCTAAATTGTTAGACGAATATTGACCAACATATTAATATACATAATTAATTTAGGTTCGTGAATCCGAGGCCAACCTTGCACTTGTTCAATGATGTTATATGTATTTTTTACTACGAAATACAGTATGGTGAGTTTAATTTGCCTTTTTACCCTTTATATTTTTGGGCTGAGAATACATGCGAAATTTTTTTAAATGTTTTACGAAATAGACACAAGTAATCGAAACTACATTATATGTTTGAATGATCGAAACTGAATATGCCCCCCTTTTTGCTTGGTAGCCTAAGAATTAGGGAACATCATTAATTTTGAGAATTAGTGCACGCCTAATTGACGCGAATCCTAAAGATGGATCTATTGGGACTAACGAACCCCATCCAAAGTACCGGATGCTTTAGTACTTCGATGTTGTTTTTTATCATGTCCGAAGGATTTTCCGGAATGATAAGGGATATTCTTATATGCATCTTGTTAATGTCGGTTACCAGGTGTTCACCATATGAATGATTTTTGTCTCTATGCATGGGACGTATATTTATAAGAACTGGGAATGAAATTCTTGTGGTCTATTAAAACAATGAAAATAAATGATTATGATAAACTAATGAACTCACCAACCTTTTGGTTGACACTTTAAAGCATGTTTATTCTCAGGTGTTAAAGAAATCTTCTGCTGTGCATTTCCTCATTTTAGAGATATTACTTGGAGTCATTCATGGCATATTTCGAAAGACGTTGCATTCGAGTCATTGAGTTCATCAAGATTATTATTAAGTTAGTTATAGTTTGGATAGTGGATATTATGAAAGGGTATGCATGTCTGTCAATTTTCGATGTAAAGAAAGTTTATCTTTTAAAAACGAATGCAATGTTTGTAAAATGTATCATATAGAGGTCAAATACCTCGCGATGTAATCAACTATTATGAATCGTTTATAATGTATATGAACGGGTCCTTTCACTCATCATGAACCATGTTACATAACTCTTTCATTCTATTTAACCTCTAAACTATCAAGAAAATATTTTTCTTGATGATTCGGTCTTTTCCGGATATTCTGGTAATTTGACAAATCAAATCGTGCTATTACCTTTCCTTTCTACTTTGTATATTATGATCATTGTAAACTCCATACCTACGAATTCTGGACCATTATTCGCTTGACTTGAAGTCGGGAAGGAAAAACAAAAGCATGGAACTCCTAAATATAAGGGAAAATATAAAGCCTGACAACAACACATAAATTACAATCCGTGTATATCAATATGTATTGCAACATAAAGACACGGGAGAATTAAAAACATTATAACCCCAAAGTAATAGTAGAAGAAAATAACTTCCTCTGGTGATAGATGAAAAAGAAGAACGAAGGATACGATAGCCAGGAAAATATCAAGAATCAGGACTGAATTTAACATTTTCACAACCTATTGGGAGGTATGAAATGAGGAAGAAGATGTAGGAGTAATGAAAATAATGGAATGGAAGAGGTTGATTTATAGCGAAATATCATACATAGCAATCGAGGCAGATTACCGCAATTAATCAAAGAGGATCATAATTTCCTTGATTACCGGAGAATCAAATCTTTTATAGATTTCAAGGATTATCTTTAGATTCCTTGAAATTCGGAAATCCACTGTGACTACGTCAAAAGTTAAATCTTTATCTCAACCTTTTGTGACAGCTTCACTCGTACGCTTCACATAATCGAATCGTTTTATCTATATTAGTCAATAATTATGAAACTCTATTCATCAACTCGTATTCGTCATGAAAACATTTTTTTATTATTAGCCATGACAATCTCTATCAAATTTCGGGACGAAATTTCTTTAACGGGTAGGTACTGTGACGTCCCGGAAATTTCTGACCAAATTTAAAACTTAATGTTTATATGATTTTGACAAGATAAGCAAAGTCTATAATATTGATTCTCAAAATTTTTGAACTAATGTTATATATTCAGTTAACCTTTGACTATTGACCGACGATTCACGAACATCTATTTATAAATAGTTATATATATATATATATATATATATATATATATATATATATATATATATATGTGACGACCCGGGAATTTCCGACCAAATTTAAACTTAATCTTTACATAATTTCGACACGATAAGCAAAGTCTATAATGTTGAGTCTCAAAATTTTTGAACTGTTTTCATATATACAATTTACCCTTCGACTGTTCCCGACGATTCACGAACTATTGTTGTTAATAAACGATGTATATATATAGATATATATTTACATATATATAAATATCAATATAGGTATATATAATTTGAATTAATGAAATACAATTTAACCATTCGAATTAAAACTGTAAAATAATATATAAAATAACTATGATGTTATTAAAATGAATCCACATATAAATATATAAGATTTTTATACATAATTATTATATGTACAATGTTTATGTATTAAAATGTATAAGAACTTAATACTCAATATAAGTTATTACATAATAGATACTATACAGTTATATTACTTAATCAATTAGATGTAATACCAATATAATAAATTTAATTATAAATATAGTTGTTAAAATAATATTATTAGTAATATCAAAACTAGTGTTAATAACATTATTATTTTAGATATATAATCTATAGATATGATTTTGAGATATATAAATTCTTGTAGTATTATTAGTATTCATATTATTATTATCATTAATAATATTAACATTATTGTAATTAGTATTATTATATTATTATTATCATTATCTTTAAATGTAATATTATTATTATCTTATAAATAATACTACAATTATTATTAATTAGTATTATTGTTAATTAGTATTATTATTATGATTATTATTATTAATATATTTATACTATTTATAAATTATAAAAAAAAGGGAAAGATGCTCGATCAGTTTGATATACCAACTAAATTGTACATAGATTGACTTTGTCTTTAATTATGTAATAAAGTAGAAGTTAACACAGATATATCCAAATTCGTTACCAATCCATTTCACCTTTAATCTATACATTTTATTTAATTTTTTTATCTGTTCTTAAATAGGAAGACTATCGAACCATTTTTTTTTGTGTGCCATAAATAAATCGAAAGAAGTGCTCATTTAGGTATTCCATTTTTATTTTTTACAATCATTATAAATTACACAATATCTCTGTTTTTCTATAAATCAAGATTTAACAAAATTATTCAGTTATTTATTTATTTATTTAGTTCAGCTCGTCACCTCTGTATGAGTTCATTTTTCCAAAACTTTGATTTTGAGCGAAATTGCAAAATGTAATAATGAGGATATGTTATGAATCTTGTATTCAATCTATCTGTAAGTTTTCGTGTCCCAATTCTTTGTATTGATGTTGAATTTTGAAGTCAAAGTTTCAAGTCAAAAGGTCAACATAATTGTTCATCACAAAATTAGAACTTGTCTTGATGTATTGAATTAAATTGATGAATTGGAAAGTTTATATGAATGATATACAACATATTTCATGTTGTAAGATTTGCCTAAATCGTATTCAAAATCAAAATCATATATATTTTTTTCTTTTAGAAATCGTAACCCAGTAGCAGCACTTTTTCTTATTTTTTTTTGCTGATTGTTAATTCAATTAATCACAAACAAAACGTGTTTCTGTAATAAATATTAAATCCTAAAGTTAATGTAATTGAGTTTTTATCTCTGGTAATCGAATTCTTTGTGAAGAGGAAGAAGAATAAGGGATAATTAAACATAAGGTTTAAATAAAATATGGGTGAGGATTTAATAAGGAAAGCGAGAATGGCAGAATGGTTGGGTATTGTGCGGGTGAGCGAGTGGTCACGGGTTCGAACCCCGGCAGTGGCGTATTCTTTTAAGCATAACTTCAAAGGTTGTAATCATTTTCATTTTCATTTTCATTATTATTATTATTATTATTATTATTATTATTATTATTATTATTATTATTATTATTATTATTATTATTATTATTATTATTATTATTATTATTATTATTATTATTATTATTATTATTATTATTATTATTATTGTTAATACTAATTATTATTATTATTGTTATTGTTATTAGTATCAATATTATTATTATTACTAGTATTATTATTAAGATCATCATTAATATAATTATCAATATTGTTATTATTAGTAATATAATTATTATTATCTCTACAAATACATGTATTATTGTAAAGATTATCACTTAGGATTATAATTACTACTATGATTATTATTAATATCACTACTATTACTATATTATTATCATCATTAATATTAATATTAAGATTATTATTATTATTATTAAACAAATGTATTATTATTAACAATATCATTATTGTTATTAGTATTATCATTTTTTAATAAAGTTATTATTATTATTATTATTAATAAATCATTAATATCATAACTATCATAAACAGTAACATTAATATTTTTACAAGTATTATTATTAATATCATTGTTATTATCACTAATAGAGTTATTATTGACATAAGTATATTATTAATGTTATTACCATTATTTTTACTAATGTTAACTTAATATAATTAGAACTACTGTTTCGATAAACAAATGAAATACATACATACATACATATATATATATATATATATATATATATATATATATATATATATATATATATATATATATATATATATATATATATATATATATATATATATATATATATATATATTTAACACATATAACGTATCAAAATTTAATATTTTTATATACAAAATGAACATATAAAACATATATATATTATTAACACAAAAATGATATAACTAATACACTTATATATATATATATATACATATATATATATATATATATATATATATATATATATATATATATATATATATATATATATATATATATATATATATATATATATATATGTGTGTGTGTGTGTGTGTGTGTGTGTGTGTGTGTGTGTTCAATTACAACTATAAATATTAACAATTATACAAATGATATAGGTTCGTGAATCCTAGGCCAACCCTGCATTATTCAATATAGTCATATGTATTTTTACTACAAAATACATTAGGTGAGTTTTATTTGCTCCCTTTTTAAATGCTTTTGCAATATATATTTTTGGGACTGAGAATACATGCGCTGCTTTTATAAATGTTTTACGAAATAGACACAAGTAATCGAAACTACATTCTATGGTTGGATTATCGAATCGAATATGCCCCTTGTTAGCTTGGTAGCCTAAGAATTAGGGAAATGGCCCCTAATTGACGCGAATCCTAAAGATAGATCTATGGACCTTGACACGTCCTATTCGGGTTACGAATACTTTAGTACTTCGATTATCATGTCTGATGAGAGTCCCGGAATGATGGGGATATTCTATATGCATCTTGTTAGTTCGGTTATCAAGCGTTCACCATATGAATGATTTTTATCTCTATGCAGTTTGCGAAATGCCTGATATGAGATGTATATTTATGGAAAAATGAAATCTTGTGGTCTATTAAAATAATGGAAATGATTGTTTATGATAAACTAATGAACTCACCAACCTTTTGGTTGACACTTGAAATCATGTTTATTCTCAGGTACGAAAGAAATCTTCCGCTGTGCATTTGCTCATTTAGAGATATTACTTGGAGTCATTCATGACTGATAATGCTAAAAACGAACATATATTTCATAGCATTATCCCTCAAGAAAGACAAGCTTTTAGTTGCAATTGTTCTATTTACAAGTGATATTCGTTTAAATAATAAAAGGTGAAGACAAAAGACAGATTCGACGAATTGAAGACGCAAACGACTAAAAAGCTCAAAAGTACAAAATACAATGAAAGTGGTTCCAATTATTGATGAGAAACGTCTTAAAATTACAAGAGTACAAGACACGAAACGCAAAGTGCAAGATATTAAATTATACGCAAGGACGTTCGAAAATCCGGAACCGGGACCAAAGTCAACTCTCAACGCTCGACGCAACGGACTAAAAATTACAAGTCAACTATGCACATAAATATAATATAATATTTAAATAATTCTTATAATTATTTATATATTATATATATTTATTAAACCGTCGGCAAGCAAGAAAACAAAGACACGTGAACTTCACCAGCTGGCCATGCGATCGCATGGCCTTGAAGAGTAATCTTCATGCGATCGCATGGAGGCCTTTTACAGCCTACAGGCCTATAAATTCGCGTGTTTGGCTCAGTTTAATCATCATATATCCATCTCTCTATCTATACGTAAATATATTTATATTTATATTATAATTTTAATTTTAATTTTAAATTCTAATAATAAGGGTATGTTAGCGAATGTTGTAAGGGTGTAAGTCAAAATTCTGTCCGTGTAACGCTACGCTATTTTTAATCACTGTAAGTTATGGTTAATGTTATTTTTAAATTAATGTCTCGTAGCTAAGTTATTATTATGCTTATTTAATACCGAAGTAATCATGATGTTGGGCTAAAATATTAAAATTGGGTAATTGGGCTTTGTACCATAATTGGGGTTTGGACAAAAGAACGACACTTGTGGAAATTAGACTATGGGCTATTAATGGGCTTTATATTTGTTTAACTAAATGATAGTTTGTTAATTTTAATATAAAGATTTACAATTGGACGTACCTAGAAATAACTATATACACTCGATCGGACACGATGGGCGGGATATTTATATGTACGAATAATCGTTCATTTAACCGGACACGGGAATGGATTAATAGTTAATAGATTTATTAAAACAGGGGTGAAATTATGTACAAGGACACTTGTCGTAATTGTTAACAAAGTATTAAAACCTTGGGTTACACACAGTCGATATCCTGGTGTAATTATTAAACAAAGTATTAAGACCTTGTTACAGTTTAAGTCCCCAATTAGTTGGAATATTTGACTTCGGAAATAAGGATAATTTGACGAGGACACTCGCACTTTAATTTTATGACCGATGGACTTTTATGGACAAAAATCAAACGGACATATTAAATAATCCAGGACAAAGGACAATTAACCCATGGGAATAAACTAAAAATCAACACGTCAAACATCATGATTACGGAAGTTTAAATAAGCATAATTCCTTTATTTTCATATTTAATTGCACTTCTAATTATCGCACTTTTATTTATTGTCATTGTATTTAATTGCACTTTTAATTATCGTACTTTTTAATTATTGCACTTTTATTTATCGCAATTTCATTATCGTTATTTATTTTACGCTTTAAATTAAGTCTTTTATTTATTTAATATTTTACATTAGGTTTTAACTGCGACTAAAGTTTTAAAAATCGACAAACCGGTCATTAAACGGTAAAAACCCCCTTTTTATAATAATAATATTACTTATATATATATTTGTATTTTTATAAAGTTAAAAATTATAGCGTTAAGGTGTATCCCTGTGGAACGAACCGGACTTACTAAAAACTACACTACTGTACGATTAGTTACACTGCCTATAAGTGCTGTAGCAAGGTTTAGGTATATCCATTCTATAAATAAATAAATATCTTGTGTAAAATTGTATCATATTTAATAGTATTTCGTTATAAAAATAATACTATTTCCTAGTACACCTCGCACACATCAAGTATTTTTGGCGCCGCTGCCGGGGAACTAGCATTTCTATAAACGCCGGAAGCGCAACGCTATAAAAAAATATTTTTATTAATTTTTAAGTTTACTTTTATAAAAATACACTTTTGTAAAAATACGTTTTAATATTTTCAAAAATATAAAAAAAAGAAAAACAAAAATATAAATATTTTTAAGAGTTTGTTAAATATATAAGTTTTATAAAGTTTCTTTATTTTTATTTTTAAGTTTGTAAAAATATAAATTTTATTTAAATATTTTGTATTTATTTAAAACAGAAATTTAAAATAGAAAAATGAAAAAAAAGTATAATAAAAACACTCGAGGCCCGTACTGTAGCAGCCCAAAGTCTGGCCCAAAATCTTTATCCATGCGATCACATGGATTTTTAAGTTGAGGACAATGCGATCGCATGGCCCTGTCAGACATGGGGAGAGTTGACTAAAACTGCAATAATTACAGAGTATTATTATTAATTATAAAACCCTAATTAGGGTTTTGTTATTTAATTAATTAAGTTAGTTTTAGTATTTTAATTTGTATTATTTAGTTTATTTAGTATAATTAAATTATAAAATTAATACTTTTATAAAAATAAATAATATAAAAATAATATTTTTATAAAAATTGTACTTTTTAAAACTTTAAGTATTTTTTTATATTTTGTTTCTTTTTATTTGTTTTAGCGTAATTTTTGTATTTTTCGCTCGTATTTAATTTTAAGTTATAGTTTTTTCCATAGTTATTTTTATTTCTAGATTTTTAGGCTTCGCCGTAAAATCCCTTAAGTGCTTTTTCTTAAGACTAAGATTTAGGTGCTTTAGAATTTTGCGACGCCGTTTTTAAGTGTTAGTACCTTTTTAAGTTATTGCCATTTGGGATATAGTATTCCTTTTAAGCTTTAATATTTTTACACGCAACTTTTAATTCTTAGTTTTTAGTTCCTTTTTAAGTTTCGATGCGCTATTTTCTTATTTTTATTTTTCGACGCCTTTTATTTTTCGACATTTTTCGACGCGCTCTTTTTCTTTCTTATTTCTCGACATTCTAGTTTTTAGGACTTAGATTTTTTTTTCTATTTCTTATCTAAAATTTCTTTAAATTTAAACGAAAAATTATTTTTAAGTGGTTAAATTGATAGACATCAAAATTTTCTGGTTCGTAGTAATAGTTGGATTTGTACGTGGACCGGGTTATTGGAGCCAAACAGTACTCAATTATATTGAGACGAAACGAATCCTGCCCCTCTGCTGCATCTTTTGGCTATTCGAAACGTGGGCAAAATCAGAAAAGTCTATTAATTTGATAACTTATATAATTTTTCTTTCTTTTAAAAACTAATAGGATATTCAGTGAATGCACCGAGCAAAACATTCACCACCTTTTGTACGTTCACCGCCTGTAACTCGATCAAGACATCTAGCAAATATTGTCGCCGTTGATTTTTCTTTAGAATCGTCATCCAGTCGACCAAGTACTCCAATTAAAATTTCCGATAATCCATTTTTTGAATCCGACCTCACAATTGAGAATCCTGAGAATATTCAGGGACAATTCATAGATCCTGAACCATTAATCTTTCCTCCTGAACCACCAATCATTGAAACAGAGATTGTTGAGGAACCTACTATTAAATCAGAATCCTATAGTAATTCAGATTCAACAAATTCAATTATGGAAAATCTGAAACCTCTAAGTATGGAAGACCGAATGCGAGCTAAACGCACTGGCCAAGGTCACGCAATTACTCAACCTGACATTAATGCGCCAGATTATGAAATCAAAGGACAAATTCTACACATGGTAACTAATCAATGCCAATTTAGTGGTGCACCGAAGGAAGATCCAAATGAACATCTTCGTACCTTTAATAGAATCTGCACTCTATTTAAAATAAGAGAAGTTGAAGATGAAAAGATATATCTCATGTTATTTCCCTGGACTTTAAAGGCAGAAGCCAAAGATTGGTTAGAATCGTTACCTGAAGGGACGATTGATACATGGGACGTTTTAGTTGAAAAATTTCTTAAACAATTCTTTCCGGCATCTAAAGCCGTAAGACTTCAAGGAGAAATTGTTACGTTCGCACAGAAGCTAAATGAAACTCTATATGAGGCGTGGACAAGATTTGGAAAATTGTTGAGAGGATGTCAGCAACATGGTTTAGACACCTGTCAAATAGTACAAATATTCTACCAAGGATGCGACATCACTACAAGAAAAGACATCGATATAGCAGCTGGTGGTTCCATTATGAAGAAAACCGCAACTGACGCTTACAAAATTATTGATAACACTGCTTCCCACTCACATGAGTGGCACCAAGAAAAAGATATTGTTAGATCATCTAAAGCAGCTAGAGCCGATTCTAGCCATGACTTAGATTCTATTTCCGCAAAGATAGATGCTGTTGAGAGACGAATGGAAAAGATGACTAAAGATATCCACTCAATACGAATTAGTTGTGAGCAGTGTGGAGGACCACATTTGACAAAAGAGTGTCTCAGTATTGAACTAACAATGGAACAAAGAGAGAATGTTTCATACATAAACCAAAGGCCTGGAAATAATTATCAGAATAATTATCAACCACCAAGACCGATCTACAATCAAAATCAGAACTATAACCGAAATGTTCCATACAACAACCAACAAGGTCCAAGTAATCAACAAGTATCCAATAATATTTACAATAAGCAAAGACCTAATTTTCAAAATAAACCACCACAAACCGATGATAAAAAGCCAAATTTAGAAGACATGATGTCGAAGCTAGTTGATTCTCAAACACAATTTTTCACATCTCAAAAGCAAACCAATGAACAAAATGCTCAAGCATTTAGAAATCAACAAGCTTCTATTCAAAATCTGGAACAAGAAGTAAGTAACCTAGCAAGGTTAATAGGTGAAAGGAAACCGGGAAGTCTACCTAGTGATACAAATGCTAACCCCCGAAATGAAACAGCTAAAGCCATTACCACAAGAAGTGGTATTACACTTAAACCACCTGCAATACCTGTAATTTCTGATGAAACTATTCCTACTCCACAAGAACCACAATCTGAACAAGATAAGAAAAAAGAACCGGTAGTTGAGAAGGTTAATGAAGATAACACAGTTAAGGCAAAACCTTATGTTAAACCATACCAACCACCACTTCCTTACCCGAGTAAAATGAGAAAAGAGAGACTTGAAGCCGAGCAATCCAAATTCTTGGATATGTTTAAACAGATAAATGTAAATCTTCCTTTCATTGATGTGATTTCAGGAATGCCTAGATATGCTAAATTCTTGAAAGATTTGATCACAAATAGAAAGAAAATGGAAGAACTCTCAGCTGTTACTATGAATGCTAATTGTTCAGCAGTGCTGTTGAATAAGATACCAGAAAAACTCTCTAATCCAGGAAGTTTCATAATTCCATGTTTTCTGGGTAGTCTTAGTTAAATAGAAGCATTGGCAGACTTAGGTGCTAGTATAAATCTAATGCCGTATTCACTATACGTTAAACTAGACCTTAGAGAATTGAAACCAACAAGAATAAGTATACAACTAGCCGATAGATCAGTAAAATATCCTAGAGGGATAATGGAGAACATGCTAGTTAAAGTTGGTACTTTAGTATTTCCAGTAGATTTTGTTATTCTGGACATGGAAGAAGATTCTCGAGTTCCTCTCATATTAGGAAGACCATTCTTAAACATAACTAAAGCAATAATAGACGTGTTTGGTAAGAAACTGACCCTAAGTATAGAGGACGAGAGTGTTACCTTTTCTGTTGATAGAGCCATGCAACAACCGCAATCTGCAAATGATACATGTTATTATATTCAAACTATAGATTCACATGCAGAATTGTTAGAAGAATTTCCAGAATTACAAGGAACAGGAGAATGTTCTTTAGGAGAAGGAACTGAACCAATTGATGAAGCTGAAATGTTAGCCGCACTCATGGCTAATGGATATGAACCAACAACAGAAGAAATTCAAATGCTAAAAGAAGAAGACAGATATCGATACAAATCATCGATAGAAGAACCACCGACATTAGAGTTAAAGCCACTTCCAAACCATTTGGAATATGCTTATTTACATGGTGAATCTGAATTACCTGTAATAATATCGTCTTCTCTTACAGAAAATGAAAATGCTCAACTCATTTCTGTGCTAAAAGCTCATAAACCAGCTATTGCATGGAAGATTCATGACATTAAAGGAATAAGTCCTTCGTATTGCATACATAAAATCCTTATGGAAGAAGGTCATAAAACGTATGTGCAACGCCAACGAAGACTAAATCCTAATATGCAAGATGTTGTTAAGAAAGAAATTATTAAACTGCTAGATGCAGGTTTAATTTATCCAATCTCTGATAGTCCATGGGTAAGCCCAGTTCAATGCGTGCCTAAGAAGGGTGGCATGACTGTCATCATAAATGAAAAAAATGAGCTTATTCCTACTAGGACTGTAACAGGATGGCGTGTTTGTATTGATTATAGAAAATTAAATGACCCCACCAGAAAAGATCACTTTCCCTTACCTTTCATTGATCAAATGTTGGAAAGATTAGCCGGAAACAGTTACTATTGTTTTCTTGATGGTTTTTCCGGATATTTTCAAATTCCAATAGCACCCGAAGACCAAGAGAAAACTACATTTACGTGCCCTTATGGTACTTTTGCTTATAAACGCATGCCATTTGGACTTTGCAACGCCCCTGCAACCTTTCAAAGGTGCATGATGGCGATTTTTCACGACATGATAGAAGAATGCATGGAAGTTTTCATGGATGACTTTTCAGTCTTCGGTGATACATTTGAATTATGTCTAGTTAATCTTGAACGAATGCTTATTAGATGCGAACAATCAAATCTAGTACTTAATTGGGAGAAATGCCATTTCATGGTTAAAGAAGGCATCGTTCTTGGACATAAAATTTCAAAGGAAGGAATTGAAGTGGATAGAGCTAAAGTAGATGTAATTGCTAAACTTCCACATCCCACCAATGTTAGAGGAGTTAGGAGTTTTCTAGGGCATGCCGGTTTTTACCGACGTTTCATAAAAGATTTTTCTAAAATTGCTACTCCTATGAATAAACTCCTAGAAAAGGATGCTCCATTCATCTTTTCAGATGAATGCATCAAATCTTTTAATATACTTAAAGAAAAACTCACTAATGCGCCGATCATGATAACTCCAAATTGGAATCTACCGTTTGAACTTATTTGCGATGCAACTGATTTTGCAATGGGAGCCGTTTTAGGACAAAGGATTGAAAAACGATTTCAACCTATTTATTATGCTAGTAAGACGTTACAAGGAGCACAAACAAATTACACAACTACTGAAAAAGAACTCCTTGCTATTGTCTTTGCTTTTGACAAATTTCGTTCATATCTCGTTCTAGCTAAAACAGTGGTCTATACCGACCATTCTGCTCTTAGATACCTATTTTCAAAACAAGATGCTAAACCAAGATTAATCCGTTGGATCTTACTTTTACAAGAGTTTGATATTGAAATCCGAGATAAAAAGGGAGCAGAAAATCTCGCCGCTGATCATCTTTCTCGTCTTGAAAATCCCGAATTAGAAGTTCTAAATGAATCGGCCATACAAGACAACTTTCCTGATGAATATCTATTGAAGATAGATTATAATGAAATTCCATGGTTTGCAGACTATGCAAACTACTTAATATGTGGATTCCTTGAAAAAGGGTTGTCGTACCAAAAACGAAAGAAATTCTTTAGTGATATAAAACACTATTTCTGAGAAGATCCACATTTGTTTAAAAGTTGTCCCGATGGAATAATACGCCGATGTGTATTCGGAGATGAAGCTAGTGAAATCTTAAACCATTGTCACACAGGACCAACAGGAGGGCATTATGGGCCTCAACTTACAGCCAGAAAAGTTTACGATGCTGGATTCTATTGGCCTACAATTTTCAAAGACGCACACCTTCTTTGCAAATCCTGTGATGCTTGTCAAAGGGCCGGAAAAATAAGTCAACGTGATGAAATGCCACAAAATGTCATTCAAGTTGTGAAGTATTTTACATTTGGGGTATTGACATTATGGGTCCATTTCCAAAATCTCATAATAATCTCTACATTCTCGTTGCCATTGATTATGTATCTAAATGGGCGGAAGCACAAGCTCTCCCAACTAACGATGCACGAGTTGTAGTCAATTTTTTAAAACGTCTTTTTGCAAGGTTTGGAACACCGAAAGCTTTAATAAGTGATCGGGGAACTCATTTTTGTAATAATCAAATTGAGAAAGTTCTTAAAAGATATGGAGTAACTCATAAAATCTCCACCGCTTATCATCCACAAACAAGTGGACAAGTTGAAAATACCAACCGAGCTTTAAAACGTATTCTAGAGAAAACAGTAGGATCAAATCCGAAGGAATGGTCCATTAAATTGGAGGATGCACTATGGGATTTTAGAACAGCCTACAAAACTCCAATTGGTACCACACCTTTTAAACTCGTTTACGGAAAAGCATGTCATCTTCCAGTAGAAATTGAACACAAAACATTTTGGGCTTTGAAGACATGTAATCTTGATTTACATGAAGCCACACGTCTATGGTTAAGTCAATTAAACGAATTAGAAGAATTAAGACATGAAGCATACGAAAATTCGTTAATCTATAAAGAAAGAACGAAGAAATGGCATGATAAAAGAATCAGAAGTTCAAAAGAATTTAAAGAAGGAGATAGAGTTCTTCTTTTCAATTCACGATTCATGCTATTTCCTGGAAAATTGAAATCAAGATGGTCTGGACCATTTATAGTCAAAAGAGTTTTCCCGTACGGAATAGTAGAATTAATAAATTCAAACGGAATTGAATTTAAGGTTAATGGTCACAGAGTTAAACATTACATAAATAGTCCGATGGAAGTTGACAACGAAGTTAATCACAATTTCAACACCACAGTTAACTAAGTGTGGGGAGGTTCGAATCTTTTTAGGGTAATATGTATTTCTGTTAGAGTTAGATGTTCTGTTTTCGTGTAGTTTCCGAGAATGGAATCCGAATGGTCTTTCCCTAGCAGACCCTAAAGAACTAGTCTTCTCCCCCCATTCTGAATTTTTATTTTTTTTTAGGTTTTACGAGATGAAGACTTCCTGTGAATTAAACCATGGTCTAATGCTACACGCTTTGATCACTAAATGTAATAATGACACCTTTCCAAGTGAAATAGTATCATTAATCAGAGGTAAATTGGACGGAGTAAGAAAAGAATCCAGGAACGAAAATAATAAGTTACAATTTGGTAAAGGAAAATCAAAATCCGCAGCGAAAAGAAGAGCACGACACCTTTAAAGATGTCACAAATGCAGAAAATGGTCACACGAAGGAAAATGTTCGACGAATCAGACATATTCCAATACCGAATTTGTTACTTTATGCAGAGATGGACCGTTCATATGTTTAGAAGAAAAAACGTTGAATGCTCGAGGTTACGCCTATGTAGCTATGAAAAATCAAATAGTCCGACTATCTTATGAGTGGGCTAAAGCATATCACTAAGAATACTATCTCACAGGTAAGTATGTACAGCTTTTATTTTTATTTTCATTTTTAACCTTTTGATAATAAACGCTAATTTGTTCGCTATAAAGTATTAAATTGGTATTCGATAAAATTAGGTATGCGTGACCGAAATTATTGATATCATACAAAAATTTATTACATCACTGCGAAATTTACCGTTTATTCTTATGGTATAAATATCTTTAATCAATCAACCCAAAATATTTCAGAAATTCGTCAGGAGTAAAACTAGGTAATATAGCCGAAATTACTTTACCGAAAAGAGGGGCGTATGTATTTGATAATATTTGATTGATTAAAGTGGGATAAAAGACCAAAAAGATTTTTAATTTTATTTTTACTTTGTTTTTAAAATTAATATTAAAATAATATTGTAAACTTTTTAAATCAATATATTTAAAATTGTAAATATTTGAAAAATTAATATTTTTAATATAAGTTTGTATGTATAAAACCAAAAATATAATATAAGTTTAGTGTGAATTTTTAAATTTTATTAATATGAATTTTTAAAGTTATGCATTTTTAAATTTAAGTTTGGTGTGAATTTAAAAACAAAAATTTACTTTATTTCGTTAAGTTAAAAATTTGATTTTTAAAATTCGTCGTGAGTTGAAGACTAGGTCGTTGAACCGAAATTGCTCTACCCGAGGGAGGGACGAGAACTTTTATTATCATTATTTTTAATCTTATTGAACTAAAGTATGCAAAAAAAAAAAAAAAAAAAAAAATCCAAAAATCTTTACTTTTAAAACCGCGCTTTGAATTGACGAATTTTAAAATTTTGTCGAGGGACGGACTAGGACATCGTTCCGAAAAGCCCTCGTCCTAAAAAGGAACAAATTTTTAAAATTTTATTAATTATATGTTTTATTAGTAAAGGTTTTTATAAAAAAAAAAAAAAACAAATGGTACTGTACCCGGACCCCCATGCGATCGCATGGGAAGTGAACTCCAACCTCATGCGATCGCATGAGGCTGGATTCCAGGCCACAAACAAAAAGCTCAGCGAGTTCTGTCTTCTTCACAAACACACACACATATACACGAAACTCTCTCAAATCTTCACCAAATTTCACCATTTTTTCACCATAATTCGTCAAATTTCTCGCTCTAATCATGAAATTGTTCAGAAGTTTATCAAGAAAGGTAACAATTACACCCCTAAACCTCTTTAAATTTAATTTTTAGTGTTCTTGAGCTATATTTTTCATAATTTGATTTTGTTAATTTCTAGTGTAATTAGTGTTAAATTGTTAGTATTTTATGCATGTATAACCTAGATTGATGCTATTTAACATGATTTGAAGCCAAAAACTTCAAAATTTCTAGAAATCTAGGGTTTGTGTTCTTGAGCAATTTGGGGCTTTTTGATATAAACAGGTTATGGCCGATTTTTGCCATGAATTATTGCTAAATTAAGTAGTGTAACATGTTTAGGTAGCTAAATGATCCAAACATTGATCCTAAACATGATTTTTGGAGATTAAAGTGGACTTTTTAGGTGCAAAATTCATGAACTTGATTAATTTGATATAATTGCCATTTGAGACTTGTTTAATTGTTAGTAATGACTATTTTAACATGTTATTTGAGTTAAATTCTTATGAACTTTGTATACGTTTTTATATGTGCTTATTTGAAAAAGTGTAGAATTGTAAAAAAATTGTGAAAATGTGTATAAGTTTAATTTTGATTTAACATGTAATTGTGATTGTTTTAAGTTGTTATTTTGCTAACACTAATGCATATATGGATGCACAAATTTTGTATTTAATGTGTTTTGCATAGAGCCGATACTGGAGGTTCATCATCGTCATCATCTAGACGACCCGCTCCAGCTCCAGAACCAGAACCAGAAATGCAATATGAACCCGAACAAGAACCACAACAGGAACAACAGCCTGATCAACACGTATCTTATTATGACCCGCTACAGTTACCTAATGAATTCATAGTATTTCCGATGCATCCGCCTGTAGAATACCCAACGATTCCTGAACACACGTTGCATCCTAATCTGAGATTCGATAGACGATGGAGAGATTACCCGGCATATCAAAGTAATAAATTCAAATTAATAACGAAAGATGTAGAGGTGCCTAGGGTAATTGATTGGGATCCTTTGGAAAGTGTAACGACCCTACTTTTTCCGTTATCTTTTACCGGTTAATTATTTAACGACCGTTAACTGTTATTCGTGCCACGTCATTTCTATGACCTATATTATTATTTTGTAATAATATATTAATTATTATGCGTTAAATGAATATTTGTATTCATATTCTAAATCGTACGTTTCTACGTGTCGCGGATTTCTATTCGGCGAATCTTTTCTGTTTTCAAACCAACGGTCGAGCTTTTGGGATTTTTAAATCCTAATTATTTTAAATATGATATTTTAATGACATATGATTATATATAGCATTTATATGTATTTTTTGTCGCGTATTTGTTATCTCTCCGAATTTTCAATCGCGTAGTCGTGTTTTCGCGTTTCGGGCTTCGTTCAGGCATTTGGGCCACACGACTTCCTTCATTTATCAAATTTGGGCCATATGGGGCCCACCCCATACCATTTTCATCCAGACCTCCCAAGGGAGGGGTTGGTTTTGCCATTCCTTGTAACTTGTGATTATTTTGATCAAAACCACAAAATCCATCTCATTCTAACCTAGCAACCATTTTATTTTTTTTCTCCTCCTCCTTGCTTCTTTGGCCGTCACCTACAGCACCAACATCACCATCATTCATCATCAAATCAAGCTTGGATCATAGGACTTTTTACATAATCGGATTGCTCCCGTTCTTCTCTACGCGTTCATATAAATCAATTCTTGATTAGGGTATAAACCCTAACCCTAGCTTTTCAATTTTTCTTTAATATGTTATTGTATTGTTGATTGTATGCGTAGAAATGCTCGTTAACACATGTTTTCGGTTTGATAAAATTGGGACAGCAGCTATTTCGTGTACTTCTGATATTGTGATAGATATAAAAGTTAAAATAAAGTATCTAGATGAGTTCCTCTCATCAAGACATTAATTCTAGACTCCGGATTCATGTCGTTTCGATTCCCGGAGCCCTAGATATGATCAAAGTGATATTTTGTTAAGATTGAAATGTGATTTTGGTATGAACCAGGTTTGGTCCGACTTTGTGACCATATTTGGTGACTTTAGGGTGTGTTAGTGTGTTAGGATTAATGATGGGATGAACTTTCATGTTCGGGTCATCTAAATCCGAGCCACGAATCACCGGTTACGTCTAAAACACGATTTTGATTGAATTAAAGTTTCAAGTGGTGTCATGGCAGATCACCACAATTTGTGGACTGTTCTTGGTGTGTTCTTGAGTGTACCAAAGTGTTGGGTGGTTTGATTAGGCGGAGATATATGTAAGGCTCGCCGAAAACCGACACCCGGGGCTCAGGATACGACCCGATGAACTTTTGATTTAAAACTTGTGATTAATTATTAAACTTATGATAAAAATAATTGATTTCATTATCATTTAATTACTTATGATATAAAAAGTAATTATTATAATTTAAGACTTATGATATATATTTATTATATCATTTAATTATTACTTATGATTTAATTAACATTTTAATTAAACTTATGATTAATAATACTTTTATTATTAATGAAAAATACTTATTATAAGTATTAAACTTATATTATGGGATTATTATAATAAGACTTATAATAAGGATTAATTAATTATTTAATTATTATAAGGCTTAGTTATTATTTAATTATTAAATACTTATGATTTAATAATTATAATTAGAAACTTATGATATGATTAATAATTCATTATTAATTAATAATACTTATGATATGATTTAAAATTTATTATTAATTAATAATACTTATATTATGACTAATATTTAATTAATTAATTAAATACTTATGTTATATTAATTATATCATTTAAACTTATATTAACTTTAATAATTCATTTTAATTAAATTAAACTTATGTTATGACATAATTGGACATATTTAACTTTAATAAACATTATAACTTACATTATTATTACAACTTACACTTTTAATATTAACGTTGACCATGTTTGACCAAGGTTGACTTTTGAGTTGACTTTGACTTTCAGTTGACTTTCGTTGACTTTCTAAATAAGGAAACTTTCCTAACTTAAAACTTTCCAAAAATAGAAACTTTCCAAAAATAGAAACTTTCCTAAAATAGAAACTTTCCAAAAATAGAAACTTTCCTAAAATAGAAACTTTCCAAAAATAGAAACTTTCCAAAAATAGAAACTTTTCAAAAATGAAAACCTGCTAAAAATAGAAACTTTCTAAAAATAGAAAGTGTGTGTCCGTACGCTGTTCTGATCAAACCGATGCATGTTGAGTATTGTTCTATGACTACTTGCAACATGTACAATAGCTATCATACTAAGACTTGACCTAAGTTAGTTATTTATATCGACCTTCTTTATTTATAGGTCGGCGTTGTGATCATTCCTGATCACTTTACTTCATTTGCTATTCGCATATTTGTGTGATTACTTCGTTTGCTATTAAGGTGAGTTATAGTCCCATTTTCTATTTTAAATCTTTTGGGATGAGAATACATGCAATTTATTTTATATTTTGGACACAAGTGGAAGTTGGTTTAAATTATTCATTGTGAGTTGAACAAAAATATTCCCTAGTCTGGTAACTGTAATCAATGGTTTCTACTAGTGAACGCGAATCCTGTGGATAGATCTATCGGGTTTGACAACCCCATTTCGAGCTAGTCGCGCTAGCAATTTATAATCGGAATGTTTAGTACTTTGTATTTTGTTGTAGATACACTTATTCGGTGTATATTATTTATTGTGTTTGGCAAGGGTAAATAAATGGTTAAGTGGTTACCAGGTGGCTCACGAAAAATGGAATAATGTTTTTATATGTTTTCTAGCATATAATTTTGTGGTCCAAAAAGGAGTTTTTATGTTTTCAAACATAAATTTTTTTTATGGTTTAAATTAAATATTGTTTGCAATATTAAACCTATAATTCACTCA
Source organism: Rutidosis leptorrhynchoides (assembly GCF_046630445.1). Lineage (NCBI taxonomy): Eukaryota > Viridiplantae > Streptophyta > Magnoliopsida > Asterales > Asteraceae > Rutidosis > Rutidosis leptorrhynchoides. Next base: position 104,673,530 of record NC_092336.1, on the reverse strand, counting down.
ACATTTTTGTTGACAGTTACTCGCATGTCTTATTCTCAGGTTCATGATTGATTGCTTTCGCTGTGCTTAGAGAGTCTGCATATTTATGATGGAAGCTTTTGTTAAACAATAACTTGCATTCTATTTTGATACATTTAATAGTGGATGTTGTTGACTTTGTTTTGGTCAACTCTTGGTTAAGTATTAATGTATGGTTTTTCTAAACTTACATATTTTGGTAGATTTCCTTTATAGGAAATCATTTTTAAACAAAGAATGCAAGGTTATTTATTAAATTCATATAGAGTTATGATCAAGCTGTGGGACCAAGTTAACGGTGGTCGTCAAGTGTACTTTGACGGGTCGTTAAAGAAAGGGTCCATCTTGCTGACCGTGTTAGGGAGCATTTGATCCAAAGGTATGGCAGTTCTTTTTTTACTGATTGGGAACGCTTATTCACCATTCGTAGACCTGTATATAAGGAATGGTGTGTTGAGCTGATGAGTACGATAGCATTAAATGTAGATGTGGATAGATTAGATGATAGAAGTTTTTTTAGATTTATACTTGGCGGTAGGATGTACAGGATGTCCATGCTGGACATGGCTAGGGTATTACAGATATATACGCCCATTGAATTACTACTACCCGAATATATGAATTTGATTTATCGTGGTGAAAGGGTAGATAGGAATTTTGATGCGAACGCCGTTTGGAGGCGTATGTCTGATTATAATGTTTTTGGGCGGGGAGGAACACATACCTACTTACATATTAACAAAGCCGAGCTTCGCATAATTCATAGATTTTTGGCTAACTCGATTACACAGAGAGGTCACAACAAGGAAAAATTGACCTTACATGATTTATTTTACCTAAAGTGTATTCGAGACCCAAGAGGCTTTGTTAATATCCCCTACTGTGTCGGTTTTTATTTATCTAAGATGGTTGAAGGAATACAGGAAGGGGGGATAATTGGAGGAGGTATTTTTGTTACTCTCATTGGAGAGTATTTAGATGTAGATAAGGACCAAGGGGGTCTACTTATGGAATGTAGGGAACAGGTTGAGCTTTTAGGATTGAAGGTTTATGCGGGTGCTAAGGTATTGAAGAGTAGACGCAACCAGGCAATACGCTATGTAGGTAGTCAACCTCAGGTAGAGAGAGGCTCAGATGAGGAGATGGAGGAAGCGGATGACATTAGGGATGTCATTCGGGAGGCTATGACTGATGTCTACCAGCGTGTAGATGAGGTAGACATGACAAACGCGGAGAGATTTCGTCGGATGGAGCAGTGGCAAGCCCGGAATAATTACGAGCATTCCAGGCAACGACAGCATGATAGATGGGACTATCATCAGCGTCAGATTATGAGCCAGCTGTCACCTCAGGAGCCCTACATCCCAACCCGACAAGCTTACTATCCTCCACACCAGCCCGAGATGAGATCGCCTTATACTCTCTACGACCCTAACCAGGCATACCAGTACACCTATCACCAACCATGGAACCCGGACGATGACATGAACTAGAACCCCTATCCAGATTGATTATTTATATAATTTTTAATTTTTATTATTTCTGTTTATTTATGTTTAAACACATTATATTATGATACTTTTATTGTAATGTTTAATATTTTTATTATACTAATGTTTCATATTTGATTTGAAAGTGGGATTTTAAGTCCCATTTCAAATTACCATGCATGTTTATATTTGTATTGTATGTATATCGTCGATTGTACAAAACAGGGTAAAACATCACATTTTCAAAGACTGGCATTAAGTTCAGCAAAAGCTAGTACATTTGACGACAAAATGAAAAACAAATGTGATGTAACAACAAGACGGAATGAACAAATGATATGCACCATTTATCATTCAGCAAATAAACGCCAATATGTTTGGAAACTTTGGTAAAATTTAATCATTTTTCTACGCTAATCACCCTCAATAATTTAAATTGTTACTGATTTCTTGCAAATGAGGGCATTGCAAGATCTTAAGTGTGGGAAGGGGTTAAATTCTTTCGGATTTTAAAAATTTTTAATTTAAACACTTGGATACCATTAAAAATACTAGTAAAGCAGTAGTTGTATTAGAATCTAGTGCTCTCTGATAATAAAAAACAGCCCTAGTCTTATATACTGACTACCCAATTCTAGTAAAATTTTTCAAAATTTTCAATTAAATGAACTCAAAATCATGTTTATACATATTTATGAACGATAAAACTAGGTGTTAACACCGAAATTATTGTTACCTCAGAAAGGACATAAATTGAGAAACAAACCAAAATGTTAGAATTCATTTAAAATGGAATAGAAGACAATAAAAAGGCAAATAAAAGAAAATAAAAGCCAAGTGTGGAAAAAATTTACCAAGTTATTTAAAACATATATCACATATTTTTTTACAAATAACTGAAGATGCTTTTGCTTTGGACTAAACTAAAATTTTTTACCCGATTTACTGTAAGAAAGATGGATCTACACAATGAATCAATTTCATCATTAAAAGGAAGTAAAGTCTTCCGAAAAAGACACACGCTTCTTGATTTATGTCATGAAGTTGTCGTCCAGACTAGCTGTAGGTTGACGAAAAATCTAGAAAAGTCATCTCTAAAATCAGCAGGAAATCCACGGACCTCAGCATCAAACAGGGTCGCCAAGTGGTCAGACTTATCCTAACCATGAGAGGATATGTCTCGTAAAATGGGGAGGACGCCGTGCAAATTAGCTGGATAAGACTAATGAACCAGACCCCCAGAAAGGATAATCTCCTTAAAGATTAAAAATCAGCTTTTAAGACTGATATTACTCAATCCTAGAGATTGACCTTAAAGATTGAGAATTACAAACTCATGTAATTCGATGATATCTAAACTCGAGCTTGAACGAGAAAATAGTTTGATCAAAATTACAAACCGATTTGTTTTCTGAAAACCCATTTTTAATGCGTTCATTACCATTGAACGTAAAATCCTAGAAATTCACCTGGAATTCATTAGGTCACCTGAACCAAATCGGGTGTCAACCGTAAGAACGGTGGTTGCATAATATGGTCAAAGACAGGACCTTGTGCTAAACCGAAAAATTATAAGGGTGAGCTTTATTATTGCTCCTACCAAGGATAGTAATTGCATCCGACACGTTATAGACCATAATTAAAAGCATGTCAGGGGACATTGCTTTAACAGTTTCTTGTTCAACGCTTTCCTTTACAACCGGACGGTAGTTTATCGAAAGGTAATATACGGAGCAAGTATACTGGACGTGTTGCTTTCCCAATACAAGGTTAGCAAGTGGGTGACACAAAACTGCAAGTTTTGAGCTAAAGTTTTCAAATCTGAAACCCACTAAACCCACAAAAACAATTTGCAAACACCGGTGAAGGGTTATTCCGGAAAACTTATCTAGGGTAAAAGCTAGATTTAATTTTCAAAAGATCAAATGTTTTCATAAAGATCCAATTTCCTTAAGGATCTAAATTTTTATAGTCATGTGGGACTGTAAACCACATCGTTACTACCATTGTTTATACAGCCGTATAGAAATCATTGATGTACAAAGTGTGAAGAATAAAGAAGTGATTCTAGTATTTTTATTTCAAGACTATATTGCTTAAGGACAAGCAACGATCAAGTGTGGGAATATTTGATAATGCTAAAAACGAACATATATTTCATAGCATTATCCCTCAAGAAAGACAAGCTTTTAGTTGCAATTGTTCTATTTACAAGTGATATTCGTTTAAATAATAAAAGGTGAAGACAAAAGACAGATTCGACGAATTGAAGACGCAAACAACCAAAAAGCTCAAAAGTACAAAATACAATCAAAGTGGTTCCAATTATTGATGAGAAACGTCTCAAAATTACAAGAGTACAAGACGCGAAACGCAAAGTGCAAGATATTAAATTATACGCAAGGACGTTCGAAAATCCGGAACCGGGACCAAAGTCAACTCTCAACGCTCGACGCAACGGACTAAAAATTACAAGTCAACTATGCACATAAATATAATATAATATTTAAATAATTCTTATAATTATTTATATATTATATTTATTTATTAAACCGTCGGCAAGCAGGAAAACAAAGGCATGTGAACTTCACCAGCTGGCCATGCGATCGCATGGCCTTGAAGAGTAATCTTCATGCGATCGCATGGAGGCCTTTTTCAGCCCACAGGCCCATAAATTCGCGTGTTTGGCTCAGTTTAATCATCATATATCCATCTCTCTATCTATACATAAATATATTTATATTATAATTTTAATTTTAATTTTAAATTCTAATAATAAAGGTATGTTAGCGAATGTTGTAAGGGTGTAAGTCGAAATTCTGTCCGTGTAACGCTACGCTATTTTTAATCACTGTAAGTTATGGTTAACGTTATTTTTAAATTAATGTCTCATAGCTAAGTTATTATTATGCTTATTTAATACCGAAGTAATCATGATGTTGGGCTAAAATATTAAAATTGGGTAATTGGGCTTTGTACCATAATTGGGGTTTGGACAAAAGAACGACACTTGTGGAAATTAGACTATGGGCTATTAATGGGCTTTATATTTGTTTAACTAAATGATAGTTTGTTAATTTTAATATAAAGATTTACAATTGGACGTACCTAGAAATAACTATATACACTCGATCGGACACGATGGGAGGGATATTTATATGTACGAATAATCGTTCATTTAACCGGAAACGGGAATGGATTAATAGTTAATAGATTTATTAAAACAGGGGTGAAATTATGTACAAGGACACTTGGCGTAATTGTTAATAAAGTATTAAAACCTTGGGTTACACACAGTCGATATCCTGGTGTAATTATTAAACAAAGTATTAAGACATTGTTACAGTTTAAGTCCCCAATTAGTTGGAATATTTGACTTCAGAAATAAGGATAATTTGACGAGGATACTCGCACTTTAATTTTATGACCGATGGACTGTTATGGACAAAAACCAAACGGACATATTAAATAATCCAGGACAAAGGACAATTAACCCATGGGAATAAACTAAAAATCAACACGTCAAACATCATGATTACGGAAGTTTAAATAAGCATAATTCCTTTATTTTCATATTTAATTGCACTTCTAATTATCGCACTTTTATTTATTGTCATTGTATTTAATTGCACTTTTAATTATCGTACTTTTTAATTATCACTTTTATTTATCGCAATTTCATTATCGTTATTTATTTTACGCTTTAAATTAAGTCTTTTATTTATTTAATATTTTACATTAGGTTTTAACTGCGACTAAAGTTTTAAAAATCGACAAACCGGTCATTAAACGGTAAAAACCCCCTTTTTATAATAATAATATTACTTATATATATATTTGTATTTTTATAAAGTTAAAAATTATAGCGTTAAGCTTGTTTAAGTGTATCCCCGTGGAACGAACCGGACTTACTAAAAACTACACTACTGTACGATTAGGTACACTGCCTATAAGTGTTGTAGCAAGGTTTAGGTATATTCATTCTATAAATAAATAAATATCTTGTGTAAAATTGTATCATATTTAATAGTATTTCGTTATAAAAATAATACTATTTCCTAGTACACCTCGCACACATCAATGACATATTTCAAAAGATGTTGCATTCGAGTCGTTGAGTTCATCAAGATTATTATTAAGTTAATTATAGTTAGATATATTATAAAATGGTATGCATGCTATCAACTTTCGATGTAATAAAAGATTGTCTTTTTAAAAACGAATGCAATGTTTGTAAAATGTATCATATAGAGGTCAAGTACCTCGAAATGTAATCAACTGTTGTGAATCATTTATAATTGATATGAACTTCGTCCGGATGAATTAGGACGGGTCGCTTCAGTTGGTATCATAGCGGTGGTCTTAGTGAACCAGGTCTTGCATTAGTATGTCTAACTGATAGTTGTTAGGATGCAGTAGTGAGTCTGGACTTCGACCGTGTCTGCATGTCAAAGGTTTTGCTTATCATTTCTAGTCGAAAATCATCTGCTTATCATCCTTAGGAAATTACCTGCTTATCATTCCTAGTCTAGACACATCTTACTGCAATGATTGCATGAATAGTGTATAGACAAAATTCGTATCTTAGCGTATCTGCTAATTCATATCTTAGCATATCTGTTACTGTAGACTTTGCGTGACAGCTTCCGTAGATTCCTCCATAACTTATGGGATTTTAGTATTATATATGCATATGTAAATTATGTATTGCAGGAAACTAATCTACATCCTATAATCTATTATTATCGAAAATCCTTCATCTGATTGTACGAGATGAATCCCTTAACCAATTCGAATTCCTCGGATTCCGACAGCTATTCCGATATGGATTTTCACCTAAGCTCCGAAAGCAGTGTCACTAGAATGGATCAACCAATCATCCATTCCCAATTCATCTGATGGGTTCGTAGTCGATTTAACCAATGGAGACTCGCAGAAGGCGATCCCTTCCGCTAACCGAATTCACCTCTTGATGAAGAACCTGAAACACTTACCGGCGAACCTGTTCGTAACACCATTTTCACCCTCATTTTCCCGAATATCTCGCCATGACTATATCATAACTCAGATTCTAAACCTTATTCATTCACCCGTTCTTACAGACAATCACCCCGGAATAATAGAAGAAGTCAACAAACTTCGCGCTCGAAAATTTTTTTTGTTGGGAGAATATGGTGCAAAATGTACCAGCGTCAGCAATATCACCGGCACCAACAGTACCATCAGTAACATCACCAGTACCATCAACAATCCATGCCTCAACATCTCATTTTGTACATCGAGTATAATCATCGTTCTACGTCATTTATCTTCGTTCGACATGACGATTATGTAATCTCTAATGTTTTAGAGGTTATATATTCTTGTTCTAATGATAAATCAAATGAGTTTAATATCATATTGATTCATTAAATCCATGATTACATCTGAAGAAAATATATATGTATATATGTTTTCATAAAGATTGTAATTAAAAATTCTTTCGTACAAAGTGTTAATTGTGAAAATATTTTAACGAGTAGGTAATACCCGATGAGTATTCAGATTTCACATTAATAAGTTACACTGTACATTCTTCAAAGCTGATTCAACAGTCGTTTACTATCCTACTTACGTCCACCGATATACAAATCCGTTCACAACAGAATAACCATATTCATCCAATTTCATATTTGGATTTTGATTTATCAAAAATCAAGTGGCATAATGAAGGAAACATTTGACAAAATAAAATTTGTTAGAAACAAACAAATTAACTATGAGAAATTTTGTTAAGAATCCACGCTAAATGTTCCTAGCTAATTGTTCCCAGCTAACTGATTACACTTTATTTATCGCAATTTAATTATCGCAATTTACATTCTCGCAATTTTATTTATCGTCATTTAATTTCTGTTATTTACTTTACGCACTTTATTTATCGTCATTTAATTTCTGTTATTTATTTTACGCACTTTAAATATCGGGACATGTATACAAGGTTTTGACATATCATATCGACCCATCTATATATATTATTTGGAATAACCATAGACACTCTATATGCAGTAATGCGGGAGTTAGCTATACAGGGTTGAGGTTGATTCTATAATAATATATATAGTTTGAGTTGTGATCGAGTCTGAGACATGTACACGGGTCACGATACTTATTAATTAATTCGAATATTGTATATGAATTAGTGAATTGCTAACTGTGGACTATCAATTGAGGACTATCAACATTGGACAATTAAAATGAATTAAAATATTGTTTATAACATATGAAACTAAACAATTCTTCAAGTTTGCCACTTGATTTCATTTTAAACCCCATTCATATCATCACGATTACAATCTGCGTTCAAACCTTTCATGATTCTTGAAAACACCTCAACCGAGAGGATGAACCAACCGCACTTCATCTACGGAAGAAAAGATTGATGCATATTGTTATGCACCTGAAAACATTCAGAACCTGAGTAAACGTTTAACCCGTATCTGTGTTAGCTCCTTTAGCATTATTATTACCCAAAATAACTTTACAATTCCTTTTCAAGGTAGCAAATTTTGTCACAGCTCCAACAAGTCAACTTCGAATTTTTAGTCGAACTAGCCTTACTATAACCTTGATATATATGCGTGCTCTTTTAGTGTTACCGGGGAACCTTTCATATTCTACCATATTACCAGCAAACGTATCAGCAACCTCGTTGCCTATTGGTTTAAATCTCTCCGATAAATCATTATATTTATTCATTGAAACCCTATCATATACTCATCCGCATCTTGTAACGAGAACTGCCATACCACTTATCGGGAATCAACAATCAGTACTTTGAAAACGCACAGCATATCTACATCAACAATTATATGTATAACATTTATCTTTTAGAATTATGGTCTTTCATTCTGAAATCCTGAACAGCAGTCAGTCTACAAACCAATACTCAGAATGTTGAAAATGCTGAATGAAGCAGCAGAAACTGTAGACAACCGTAAACGACCTTAATCGTCGGAAGTTTAATGATAAAGAATAGTAAGTTGGAAAAGCTCAGAAAAGTTAGAACTGAAAAATGGATTGAACTAACCATGAAGGAGACCAAGGACAAATACAAGGACCATACCCTATATTCAAAGAATCCAGATAATTCTGGATCCATTGAAATCTTTAGAGAATATCTTGCTCCGAAATCATGTTAAAATCTTTCAGAAAATCTTTCTTCATCAACCATCGAACTTAGAAATTCCAAAATACCATCATCAATATCTTCGATATTTCTGAGGATATTTTCATAAATATTCTCGTCCGAAATTATATACCTCTTCGTGCTTCCTGTGTTTCATTATATTGGAAACTTCTGTAAAATCTAAGTATAATTTATGAATAAATTCTGGAGAAATGTAAAGAAATTGATGCATGAATTAGTATAATATAATGACACTTGATCAATGTGATTATATTACAGTAAGTCATGCTGAGTTTCTAATGGAACGTGATGATTCACAGATCATATCGTCATCACGTGCCATGTTACATAACTTTTTCATTCAAATTAACTTCTGAACATATCAAGAAAATATATTCTTGATAGTTCTATTCTCAGTGATTCTAGTAATTTGACAAATCAAATCGTGCTATTACGTTCTTTCTTGCTTAGAACATTAAGTTCATTCTGAACTCTATACTTACGAATTCTGGACCATTACTCGCTTTACTAGAGGTCGAGAAGAAAACAAAAAGGCAAAGAGCTCCAAAATATAAGAGAAAATATAAATCCCAATAACAACACGGAGGTTACAAACTGTAGATATTAATACGAATATCAATATAAAGACGCGGTATAATTAAGAATAGTATCACCCCAAGGTAATAGTAGAAGTAAATAGATTTTCTGGTGGAAGATTGAAAAGAAGGATGACAGAAATGATACTTAGAAAAATATCAAGGATTAGAACTGGATTAAGCATTTTCACAATCTTTTGGATGTATGAACTAAGAAAGAAAGTATAGGAATTGTGAGAATAATAGAACAGAAGAACTTAATTTATAATGAGAATATCAGACAGAGTAATCTAGGCGGATCACCGCATTTAATTATGGAGATCCTAATTTCCTTATTAGTTGAAGAATCAAATTTTTTAGATTTCGAAGATTTCCTTTAAATCCCTTGAATTCCAAAATTCAATCGCCACTACATCAAAAGTTATGGGAAATCTCCATTTCTTCATCTCGATCTTTTGTGATAGCTTCATTCATACGCTTCGATTAATCGAATCATTTTATCCATATTACTCAATGAAGATAAAACTCTACTTATCAACTCATATTCATCATGAAAACATTTTTATTGTTAACCATGACCACCTCACTCAAATTTCGGGACGAAATTACTTTAACGGGTAGGTACTGTGACGACCCGGGAATTTCCGATCAAATTTAAACTTAATCTTTACATAATTTCGACACGATAAGCAAAGTTTGTAATGTTGAGTCTCAAAATTTTTGAACTGTTTTCGTATATACAATTTACCCTTCGACTGTTCCCGACGATTCACGAACTATTGTTGTTAATAAACGATGTATATATATAGATATATATTTACATATATATAAACATCAATATAGGTATATATAATTTGAATTAATGAAATACAATTTAACCATTCGAATTAAAACTGTAAAATAATATATAAAATAACTATGATGTTATTAAAATGAATCCACATATAAATATATAAGATTTTTATACATAATTATTATATGTACAATGTTTATGTATTAAAATGTATAAGAACTTAATACTCAATATAAGTTATTACATAATAGATACTATACAATTATATTACTTAATCAATTAGATGTAATACCAATATAATAAATTTAATTATAAATATAGTTGTTAAAATAATATTATTAGTAATATCAAAACTAGTGTTAATAACATTATTATTTTAGATATATAATCTATAGATATGATTTTGAGATATATAAATTCTTGTAGTATTATTAGTATTCATATTATTATTATCATTAATAATATTAACATTATTGTAATTAGTATTATTATATTATTATTATCATTATCTTTAAATGTAATATTATTATTATCTTATAAATAATACTACAATTATTATTAATTAGTATTATTGTTAATTAGTATTATTATTATGATTATTATTATTAATATATTTATACTATTTATAAATTATAAAAAAAAGGGAAAGATGCTCGATCAGTTTGATATACCAACTAAATTGTACATAGATTGACTTTGTCTTTAATTATGTAATAAAGTAGAAGTTAACACAGATATATCCAAATTCATTACCAATCCATTTCACCTTTAATCTATACATTTTATTTAATTTTTTTTATCTATTCTTAAATAGGAAGACTATCGAACCATTTTTTGTGTGTGCCATAAATAAATCGAACGAAGTGCTCATTCAGGTATTCCATTTTTCTTTTTTACAATCATTATAAATTACACAATATCTCTGTTTTTCTATAAATCAAGATTTAACAAAATTATTCAGTTATTTATTTATTTAGTTCAGCTCGTCACCTCTGTATGAGTTCATTTTTCCAAAACTTTGATTTTGAGCGAAATTGCAAAATGTAATAATGAGGATATGTTATGAATCTTGTATTCAATCTATCTGTAAGTTTTCGCGTCACAATTCTTTGTATTGATGTTGAATTTCGAAGTTAAAGTTTCAAGTCAAAAGGTCAACATAATTGTTCATCACAAAATTAGAACTTGTCTTGATGTATTGAATTAAATTGATGAATTGGAAAGTTTATATGAATGATATACAACATATTTCATGTTGTAAGATTTGCCTAAATCGTATTCAAAATCAAAATCATATATATATTTTTTTTCTTTTAGAAACCGTAACCCAGTAGCAGCACTTTTTCTTATTTTTTTTTTGCTGATTGTTAATTCAATTAATCACAAACAAAACGTGTTTCTGTAATAAATATTAAATCCTAAAGTTAATGTAATTGAGTTTTTATCTCTGGTAATCGAATTCTTTGTGAAGAGGAAGAAGAATAAGGGATAATTAAACATAAGGTTTAAATAAAATATGGGTGAGGATTTAATAAGGAAAGCGAGAATGGCAGAATGGTTGGGTATTGTGCGGGTGAGCGAGTGGTCACAGGTTTGAACCCCGGCAGTGGCGTATTCTTTTAAGCATAACTTCAAAGGTTGTAATCATTTTCATTTTCATTTTCATTATTATTATTATTATTATTATTATTATTATTATTATTATTATTATTATTATTATTATTATTATTATTATTATTATTATTATTATTATTATTATTATTATTATTATTATTATTACTATTATTATTATTATTATTATTATTATTATTATTATTACTATTACTATTATTATTGTTAATACTAATTATTATTATTATTGTTATTGTTATTAGTATCAATATTATTATTATTACTAGTATTATTATTAAGATCATCATTAAAATAATTATCAATATTGTTATTATTAGTAATATAATTATTATTATCTCTACAAATACATGTATTATTATAAAGATTATCACTTAGGATTATAATTACTACTATGATTATTATTAATATCACTACTATTACTATATTATTATCATCATTAATATTAATATTAAGATTATTATTATTATTATTAAACAAATGTATTATTATTAACAATATCATTATTGTTATTAGTATTATCATTTTTTAATAAAGTTATTATTATTAATAAATCATTAATATCATAACTATCATAAACAGTAACATTAATATTTTTACAAGTATTATTATTAATATCATTGTTATTATCACTAATAGAGTTATTATTGACATAAGTATATTATTAATGTTATTACCATTATTTTTACTAATGTTAACTTAATATAATTAGAACTACTGTTTCGATAAACAAATGAAATACATACATACATACATATATATATTTAACACATATAACGTATCAAAATTTAATATTTTTATATACAAAATGAACATATAAAACATATATATATATATATTATTAACACAAAAATGATATAACTAATACACTTATATATATATATATATATATATTTATATATATATATATATATATATATATATATATATATATATATATGTGTGTGTGTGTGTGTTCAATTACAACTATAAATATTAACAAATATACAAATGATATAGGTTCGTGAATCCGAGGCCAACCCTGCATTATTCAATATAGTCATATATATTTTTACTACAAAATACATTAGGTGAGTTTCGTTTGCTCCCTTTTTAAATGCTTTTGCAATATATATTTTTGGGACTGAGAATACATGCGCTGCTATTATAAATGTTTTACGAAATAGACACAAGTAATCGAAACTACATTCTATGGTTGGATTATCGAATCGAATATGCCCCTTGTTAGCATGGTAGCCTAAGAATTAGGGAAATGGCCCCTAATTGACGCGAATCCTAAAGATAGATCTATGGACCTTGACACGTCCCATTCGGGTTACGAATGCTTTAGTACTTCGATTATCATGTCCGATGAGAGTCCCGGAATGATGGGGATATTCTATATGCATCCTGTTAGTTCGGTTATCAAGCATTCACCATATGAATGATTTTTATCTCTATGCAGTTTGCGAAATGCCTGATATGAGATGTATATTTATGGAAAAATGAAATCTTGTGGTCTATTAAAATAATGGAAATGATTGTTTATGATAAACTAATAAACTCACAAACCTTTTGGTTGACACTTGAAAGCATGTTTATTCTCAGGTACGAAAGAAATCTTCCACTGTGCATTTGCTCATTTAGAGGTATTACTTGGAGTCATTCATGACATATTTCAAAAGATGTTGCATTCGAGTCGTTGAGTTCATCAAGATTATTATTAAGTTAATTATAGTTAGATATATTATAAAATGGTATGCATGCCGTCAACTTTCGATGTAATGAAAGATTGTCTTTTTAAAAACGAATGCAATGTTTGTAAAATGTATCATATAGAGGTCAAGTACCTCGCGATGTAATCAACTGTTGTGAATCGTTTATAATCGATATGGACTTCGTCCGGATGGATTAAGACGGGTCGCTTCAATATATATATATATATATATATATATATATATATACAATAAGTTGGAATATTAATTATTAAAATTAATTATAAATAACTTGCAATGTGTATTTAAAAACTTATTTATGTATATTAAATAAAGATATATACATATATACAAATTCAAGTTATTTAGTAAACGACAGTAACATTCGATTATTAATTCGATTGATATTTAGATAAGTTAACTAAAACATTTAAGATGAATAAGTAAAACACTAATTTACTACAGTATTTTCGAATTGCTACAGTACCCGAAAAGCTACAGTGTTTTCGAAAACCACTATTTGCTACAGTAAAAATCATTTTGCTACAGTAAAACACTATTTCAAAATGAAAATGTATGTATATTTTACAAATATTATAAAATATAATACTAACTTAGATATAAAACGTTTTGATTTAAAATAATATTATTATATATTAAGACGTTAATTTATAGACGCAAATGATCAAAACACTCGAACGTACAAGATACACTTTGGGTAATATAGTTATTGGTAATGTAAGTCTATATTTTGACAAAGGTACACGTCGCGAAATGTAAAGTACAAGTTATTAAAACATACGAAGTAACATTCGAAAATTCGGAACCGGGACATAAGTCAAGTGACAACGTACAAGTAATCAGAACTAAAATTACAAGTCACTTATACACGAGAATATAATATATATATATATATATATATATATATATATATATATATATATATATATATATATATATATATATATATATATATATATATATTTATTATGTCGACAAGCTAAATAACAAAAACATGTTAGCTGTAAAAGACACCCCATGCAATCGCATGGGAAATGGCCTTGGAAGCCATACGATCGCATGGCATGCCTGACCAGACCACCCCTATAAATTTGATCGAATTCTGTTTTGTAATTCACATATCTCTCTTACTCCCTTTGTATTATATTTTTTTATTATTATTATTATTATTATTATTATTATTATTATTATTATTATTATTATTATTATTAAGATTAATATTATTATTAATCTTATTATTATCACTAGAAGTATTATTATTATTAGTATTATACATAAAATACTACGACGAAGTCATGAGCGAGTTATTTCAAAACAAGCTTTTCGACCTGGATAGAGCTAAGGAAATTATGGGTTATAGTTATGGAGCTTATGGGTATTGCTTGGGGATTATGATCATGAGTCAAAGGTCAACCTAGCGTTTATCATCTCCATTGCGTCTACGTACTTTCCTACAATATTGAATCACAATATTGATACGTGAGCATTTATATCTTATCTTTTATATATTAATAGTGTATCAATGTCTAGTGCTCGGGTATATATGTTTATGCACGCTTGTATGCTTTAATTTTGTCGTTAGATAGTTTATGATGAATCACAAATTTGATACATATGCTACTGATATAAAGTATATGATATGCATCTCGTTGGAAAGCTATCGAAAAATTAATAACTTTTCATTTAGAAATCGCGTGATTTCGATGAACGGATTAAAAGATTTGGTCAACTAAATTATGTTTGACGTTAATTGAAATTGTGTTTGAAACTGTAAATTAATATTTAAACAACTTGTCTATGAGATTAATAAATTGGATTTTTAGATATTACTAATCGAGTAAATGAATTTCTATATAAGGCACGTCTCGTTTTGTTGAACAATTGTCAAAGTTGATTGTCTTATCATGTTTTAAAGCTTTATAAACACTATAATATGATTTTATAAGTATTGGAAAGATATGTGAAAGCCATGATAATTCAAATATAATATAGCTCCTGAAATAAATAATATTTTGAGTTTGATAAACTATAAATTCGTTCAAGACTGATACTATGTTAATATGATAAACATGTATAGATTTAAAGATCATATTGGGTCAGGATGACTTTTGAGATGACTTCTGTTAACTTTTGCATGTCGGTCTCGAGCATTAGGATTGTGATACACTATGACCCGACCTAGCTTGTTAGACATGTATTGACCAATATATGTTCTCTAGGTTGAGATCTACGGTTATTTTGCATTCCGAGTTTCGGTCACATTTCGGTGAATGACCTTATGTACTGCTAAGGTGAGTTTCATTTCCTCCATTTTTAATTGCTTTTGAAATCTATATTTTTGGGCTGAGAATACATGCACTTTATTTTAAACGCAATGGATACAAGTACATACTAAATTCTACACCGAGTTTGAACCGAAAATCTCTTAGCTTTGGTAACTAGTAGCTGCCGGTTATAAGAACTGGTGGGCATGAATAGTTGTATATGGATCCATAGGGCTTGACATCCCCGTCTGTTCCAGATATAGAATCCCTAGCCTGAACTATAAAACAGACGTATGCTATTTGAGTTTAGTACACGTTGGATTGCGTGTATTGTACATGTTGGTTGCATGTATGTTAAAATAGGGGTACTTATTATATATACGTTAAAGTTTAGTTACCAGGGTGCTCAATCTTGTAGAATAATTTGATAAATGTTTCTGGATGAAACAACTGAAATCTTGTGATCCACCTTTATATACAGATTATGCACAACATTAAAACTATGAACTCACCAACCTTTGTGTTGACACTTTTAAGCATGTTTATTCTCAGGTTCCAAGAAGTCTTCCGCTGTTTGCTTATATGTTATACAAGCTATGTGCATGGAGTCATACATGCTTTATTCGAGAAAACGTTGCATTCACAAAATCATCACCATGTATCTTATTTTGACTGCATTGTCAACGGATGTAGTATTGTAAACTATTATTTACGGTGATTGTCTATATGTAGATTTCATCAAATGTCAAAAACCTTAGAATTTGATATTCATTTATGGTGTGCCTTTTCAAAAGAATTCAATGTTTACAAAACGTATCATGTAGAGGTCAGTACCTCACTGCGAAATCGATGAATGATGTATTCGTCCAAATGGATTTGGACGGGTCATCACACCATCATTTCATGTTATCGTTGTCAAAACTGAGATTAGTAATGTACGAATACTATCAATAAATTATTAACCAACATACTTGTTAACTTATCAATTAATCTGATTTAACACATAAAATTGGGTCATGTTTGATTTGCACTTAATTGACTTAATAGAATGAAACTTAATATGAAAATTTACTAAGGTGTGTTTGTTTATAAGACACGTCTTAATAAAAAAAATAAAAAAAATAAAAAAAATAAAAAAAAAAGTTAATTCCCATTTAAGTCCCCAATTTTCAATAATTGCAATTTTTACTAGCAATATACAAGGTTCATTTAATTATTCAGGCGGTTATTTAACTACCTATAGATATGGATCGTATGATGTTATATCTACATTTATATCTATTTAACTTTTGTTCATCAATATCTATATGATTTAAATTCATCCATCCATATCTTTATAAACGACTTAATGGATATACGTTCGATATTAAAAAATAGTAAAATATTTCCTATTACGAAATACCTATGTAATCTCTATACTTATTTAAATAATTATATATGTCTCATCTTATTATATCACCGATTGTTGCTTCACTATATGGTTGGAATTTAATTTTGCCCATGTGTGATGGATGTATACAGTTCGACTTATTTTAGTCACTAGAAAAAAAATCTCAATACGTATGAGAAACATATAGAACAATTGAGTATCTGAATATCCATATCCATATGTTTATTATTCCATGACATTGATATTCGATAACACCTGAATAATTTATGGTATTTATATATGAATTTGAAAATGTAAATGTATATGCATATATGTATTTTGAATGATAATCGAATCAATAAGTATTTATTTATTTGTGTTATATGTATTTTATATTCATACTCATATTCATATCTACTATTCATTTATTTAGATTATTACTCCGTAATATTTACTTATAAATGGATGGATCGAGTAAATTTTTATTGAATCGAACGCTCATTGTCAATCATTGCTTTGAATATAAAATAATTTTTAATACCCTAATGATATAAAATTAAATGTTAAATAGTAAGAAGAGCCATAGAAGGTTAGCATATAACGGTATCCGAATTTGCAGTCAGGTGAATCAGATTATTAGTTCACAGTAATTGAACTATGAACACCAGACTCTCAATTGAACAATAAATATGAATTATAAGAACATGAATTGAGAGAACACGATATGAAGATATATAAAAGGTAATATTAATCGTGCAAAAGATACATCGAATGAAAAGCACACGTCCCTATTTATACAGATCAAAACCAAATCTGGAGATTTGGTTTCCTAAACAACTTTACTAATAATAAGGAAAAGATAAACTCTAAACTTAACAAATCTTCAAATCACTTCAAAAGTTTATCTTCTGGAGATAAGGCAGAATCAAAAACGTATCTTCTAAATATTTAAACATATCTCCAAAATCCTCCTTATCTTAGCCATCAAGAAAACCAAAAACGTTGACTTCACCAAACATCAGAGTCTGCAACTTCAGACTCTACAACTTCAGACTCTAAAAACCTGCAAAATGTTTTTTGACTCATCAGATTATTTTTCCAACAATCTCCCCCTATCTGATGATGTCATCTACTTGTTCAACTCTGCAAACTCTCTTTCAATCAACCTGCACTTGCTCTTCATATACTTAATTTTCTTCAACATGGAAAGTTTACTATACAATGATTCACCAATTTAACTCTGAAAGGATAAGTCTGCTCTGTCACACATCTAGTCAACAAACCAATTAACAATTCAATACTAGCTCCTTCAAACTGCTCAACTCTCATCATCATCCTTGGATTTCCATTTGTTTTGAACATTAAAGCATCTAAATACTCAATATACCTTTCATCAACAAATTCTAAATGCCCTGGAACTGCATACCTCTCTACATGACCCTTAACTCTCCTCTCCTTCATCTCTTGATCAAACATCCCACAAAATATCTCATAATCCTTGAAACTTATAAACCCTTCTTCAAATACTAAGTGTACCAAACTAGATACCCTCTTCAATACTTCTTGCACTATAGCTTGATCATCTGCACACTCCTGAATACACACAGCTAACACTTTCCATTCACAGAACCCTAAACGAACAATTTGGTTCAACTTAACTCTTAACCTCCTATCAGAAAAATGTGTCGTAGTTAACAACAAAGTTACACCTTCAAACTCTGATTTATCAATCTCAACTTTGACCACATCCCCTGCATACCTTCTGAATTTAAATCTTTTATTCATCTGAACCCTTAATTTATCTTGCATAGCAGCAACAACAGTAGCATTCTCCTGATCATTACCAACACCACATGTTTGAGTATGACTAGCAACCACCTGAGTACCAATCATTTGAGTATCATCACCAATAATCACTTGAGTTTCACCAACAATCACTTGAGTTTCAACTCTATCAGCATCCTCCCCCTGAATCTGTTGCTCCCCCTCAACCTGAGCTCTCTTTGATGACTCCCCCTCAATGCCTTCACCATCTAACCTTTTCCTTTTCTCCCCCTTTTTGACATCATCCACAGAGAGAGTAGACAAAAACTTCCAAATCTCAGCTTGTTGTTCTTGGAGTGTCTTAACATCAGAAGCAAAACCTGTAAAACATTGCCTGATTTCATCAACACCTTCCAACCTCTTCTCTAAAGCATTCAATCTATCACCAATATCTGTTACACCCACTGTAACATTAGAACCACCCAAACCCTGCATATCCCCTACCATCCTCCTAACCTCCATCAACTCATGTTTAGAAACAAAATTATTATTCAAGTGGAAATTAATTTTATCAAATTGAGACTGCACACCCAAAAGTTTGTCATCAAACTTCTTAGTCAAAGTAGTCAAAGCCTGATTCAGGCCAACCACATTGACTGGTGCCTCAGCCTGTGAAGTGGAACCAATGTTTAGGGGTAAAGTTTGCATGTCCTCACAACCTTCCTGGTGATAAGTAGGGTGATCCCTGGACATAGAAGAGTTTGAGACCTGTATTTCATCCTGTGACATGGATGAAACATTGGCAGCCTGTGCAAGTAAGTGTAAGGATGGAACATCTGGAGGGAGAAGTGGCAGACTTGTGTCTGGGGTAATTGTAGGCTTGGCCATTGTAACTGGGTTCTGAATTTGGTTGCTTGAGTCCAGGATTGGGACTTCTGTAGATAAGTTAACTGAGGGGGTTTTCTCAGCAACTGTAATATGGGAATCCAAGCTCACTAACCTAACAGGTTTAGGTTGGATCAAAGTACTCCCCTCACCAACCTCTAGCAGAGGTGATGGAGTTGTACTAGTAGCACCTTACCTAATGGATTGTTGATGTGAATCCATGAGTGCTAAATCAACTAGGTTTTCAAGTATGGAGACATTCTCAATATGAGCTGTGAGCTCACAAGGTTGGTTGTTTGGAGATCTTGTTCAGTAGCAGCGGGAGAAGATGGGTTAGAATGAGGTGGGATTTCCTCATTCATGTCCTCAGCCTGCTCTGTATGTGTAACATCATGGGGTGGAGTATACCGTTAATTCCAATGATACCAAAAAGGCTCTCGTTATTGGTTTACCCCCCAATAAGGCTCTAGTGTGCGGTTCATCCGCGGGTTATAAGCTTGTGTATTCAAAGTTGTTCCCTGTTTCGAAACAATAATACGTCGAGTAAAATTACCGAGCTAACTAAACCCGGTGTCGGTGTAGGGCAGAAAAGATACTCGAGAATGGCAATTTGTACAATCAATTCAATTCAATTCTGGGGTAACAACTCAGACTTCGATTGCTTAGAATCTGCAGGTTGGTTTGCACGGCCAAGATTGACCCAATGCATCATAACAGAAAGTTATCAAAAAGATTGACACAATCATTATCAAATTAATACTCCTGACAAAAATTTTCAAAAAAATTACCATTAACTCCCTTCATTAATACCAAATTTGACCCTTTTATTTTAGGAAATAGAATAAAGGAAAAATAATTTAACCTAAAAACGAAATTTTAAAAAAAAGCTTTATTTGACTAAAGAAGGAAACAAATTTATACACAAAAATACACTTGAGTAAACTTTCCCAGACTCTAAACAATATTACGTCACCCAGACTCTAAGAAAATAATTCAGACTCAAGAAATATCATCACTGGACAACATTTCAATAGATGGATTTAACATTCCAAGTTGTCCAAGAAGATAGAAATGCCTTTTCTCAGGAAGTGCTTTAGTGAAAATATCTGCCAATTGATCCTTAGTGCCAATATGCTTTAAAAACACTTTGCCCTTCTCAACACAATCCCTTATAAAATGATGCCTGATTTCAATATGCTTGGTTCTGGAGTGAAACACTGGATTCTCAGTAATAGCAATTGCACTTTCATTATCACACATTATTGGAGTTTTGGTTAATGTTAACCCAAAATCCAAAAGTTGATGTTGCATACAAAGTAATTGAGCACAACAACTTCCTGCAGCAACATATTCAGCTTCTGCTGTGGACGTGACCACAGAATTCTGCTTTTTACTAGACCAGCTGACCAATTTTCCACCTAGCAATTGACATCCACCAGAAGTGCTCTCTCTGTCTAATTTGCAACCTGCATAGTCTGCATCTGTGTAACCAATTAGATCAAACCCTGAGTCTTTGGAGTACCAAAGACCCAGGTTAGGGGTACCTTTTAAGTACCTAAAAATTCTTTTCACGGCTTTATAATGAGACTCCCTAGGATCTGATTGGTAATGTGCACAAAGACATGTAGTAAACATTATATCAGGTCTACTAGCAGTTAAGTATAGCAAAGATCCAATCATACCTCTATAGGTTGATTGACAAGTGAGTTTTCCAGATTCATCTTTACCAAGATTTTCAGAAACACTCATTGGAGTTCTTAAAGTAGAACAATTTTTAAAACCAAATTTAGTTAACATGTCAGAAATGTAGTTACTTTGGTTAATAAAAATGCCTTCAGAACTCTGTTTAATTTGCAACCCAAGAAAATAGTTTAAAGTACATAAATTGCTCATTCTATACTCTTCAGACATAATGTCAGAAAACTATTTTCTTAAGTGTGGATTAGTAGACCCAAAAATAATGTCATGAACATAAATTTGAACAAGTAACACATCACCTTTGTCCTTTTTGATAAATAAAGTCTTGTCAATGGCTCCTCTGGAAAAATTCTTTTCTAGAAGAAATGTTGACAAGGTATCATACCAGGCTCTGGGAGCTTGCTTCAGACCATACAATGCTTTCTTCAATCTGTAAACATGCTTAGGAAATTTCTTACTTACAAATCCAGGAGGTTGTTTCACATAAACTTCTTCTTGCAATTTACCATTCAGGAAAGCACTCTTCACATCCATTTGAAACACCTTAAAATCTTTGTGTGCAGCATATGCCAGAAACAGTCTAATAGCTTCAATTCTAGCAACAGGAATAAAAGTCTCATCATAATCTATTCCTTCTTCTTGTCTATACCCTTGTGCCACTACCCTTGCTTTATTTCTAATCACAATACCATCTTTATCAACCTTGTTTCTGTAAACCCAATTAGTGCCAATTGCAGTTTTATCATCAGGTTTTGGAACCAACTCCCATACATCATTCCTTTCAAATTCTGTCAATTCTTCAGTCATAGCCTCAACCCAATCATTGTCAGCCAATGCTTCAAATACATCTTTGGGCTCAATTAGTGAAAGAAAACAAGAAAAGAAGCAGTAGTTTGCAATAGCAAAGTCAGACACAGGTGTCTGAGAAAAAGAGCTAGGTTTAGGCAAACCAGTAGGATCCACAACATAATCCTCAAGATGCTTCGGAGGAACTATATTTCTAGATGATTTTCTAGTAGGAACAGCAGGATCCAAGGTGGTATTTGATGACTGATCACCCTCTTGAATAACAACAGACTCATCTTCTTATGGAACATCTTCTGTATGAGAATTATCTGCAGAATCATTTTTCAACCCAGACAAATTAGGTTCATCTGACTCAGACTCTGAATCCAGAGTCTAAACACTGTTTCCAGAAATTAAATTTGACAATTCACCAAGTACAGATTGCTCAGTGCTGGATGACTGATACATTTCTGTGGAACTTTCATCAAAAGAAACATTAATGGATTCTTCAATCTTCATTCTCCTCTGATTATATATTCTATAAGCTTTAGATACAGAAGAATATCCCATGAACACACCTTCATCAGATTTTGGCCTCATCTTTTCAAGCTGATCTCTTTGATTTAAAATATAGCACTTACACCCAAATACATGGAAGTAATGAATAGTAGGCACCTTTTTGTGGTATAACTCATAGGGAGTTTTGCCATTTTTCTTCACAATCAAAGACCTGTTTTGAGTATAACAAGCTGTATTAACAGCTTCTGCCCAGAATCTGAGTGCAACATTTGATTGGCATAGCATAGTTCTGGCTGCTTCAATAAGTGTTCTATTTCTTCTTTCAGCAACTCCATTTTGTTGTGGAGTTCTAATAGCAGAGAAATTTTGACCAATTCCAGACTCTTCACAAAAGTCAATTAGTGTAACATTTTTGAACTCAGTGCCATGATCACTCCTCAATTGTTTAACAAGAACACCTTTTTGAACCTGCTCTCTCTTGATTAAATTGACGATTTCTTCAGGAGCATCACTTTTTGCAGCTAAGAAAATAACCCAAGTAAACCTAGAATACTCATCAACAATTACCAGAGTATATCTTTTCCCACCCAGACTACTAGTGTTCATTGGACCAAACAGATCCATGTGTAGCATATGAAGTGGATCACTAATAGTAGCTAGGGTTTTTGAGGGAAACTTTGTTTTGGTCTGTTTACCCATAATACAAGCGGAACAAGGTTTATCTTTCTTGAAAGATTGTTGAGGCAAACCTCTAACAAGCTTCTTTTTGGAAAGCTCATTAATGTTCTTGAAATTGAGATGAGACAACCTTTTGTGCCAGAGCCAATTAAGTTCAGGAACAGTATGAGAATACAGACATGTTTCAATTCCAACATCAACAGAATCTAGATCCAGCATATACACATTTTGAACTCTCCAGGCTACAAGTGTTGGCCTTCTTTTTGGATCATAAATAATACCAGCTTTCTTTCTTATTCTAATCTCACAATCTTCATCAGCAATCTGACTCAAACTTAGCAGATTATGCTTCAACCCTTCAACTAAAGCAACTTTCTTAAATGAAACACTTCCAGCTTTAACAGTACCATAACCAATAGTCTTTGCAACAGAATTATCACCATATCTTACAGAAGGACCTTTTTCTTCAACAAACCCTACAAGATGATCTTTGCATCCAGTCATGTGTCTTGAGCAACCACTATCCAAATACCACATGTTACCCTGTTACACAAGACACAAAATAAAAGAAAATGGTTAGTTTTTAAGGGGAACCCACTTTTCAGTGGGTTCAGTTGGAGTGCTCTTCACTCTCCAAACAAAAGCTTTGTTCCCAATCCAAATCAACTTGTCCTTAACTGTTTTCAAAACATTTTCACAAACTTTAGGTTTCCATACCTTCTTAATTTTCTCAGGAAAACAAGATGTTCTTTTAACTGAAGGTTTTTCTTGACTCTTGATTTTTTCATTGAGTTTTAAAATTTTCCTTTTGAGTTTTTGAATAGTCTTAGCTTGTTTTGACTTTGACCTTCTTTTAGTTAACACTTTTGAATCTGGACAACTGTCAGTCTCAGAGGATGATTCAGAATTGCTTTTGCTACTTGACTCTTGGGTGTCAGACTCTAGGTCAGAACATATACTATTATCTTGAGAGACTAAAATGCTAGATTCTAAAGGTTTCAAAAGTTCAGACTCTAATGGATTTTTACTTTCAAGTATTATAGTCTCAGAAGGTTCAACTGGATCTAATGACCTTATAAAAGCATTGGTTAAAATCTTTTTGTCACCATCAAATTTTACGAATGTGTTTGGTAGAATGTCAGGTTTGAATATACTTGGATCAACTTCCACATTATTATTTAATATGTAGTTTTCATCTAGTATAGCTTTGACATCATTTGGAATTTGTTTGGTAATAGCATCAGAATTCTTTTTGGAAGATACACACCAGGATTTACAAATTGATTCATAATGTTTTGACCTTTTAATTGATCTTCCTAATTCAATATTTAATCTTTTAGTTTCTTCTGTGTATGCCATTTTATAGGTGTCAAGTTCAACCTCACATTTTTTTAAGTCTTTAATTTCAGCATCTTTGTCTTTGATGACATTTTTAAGATCAAAAATTTGTGTTCTTAACCTATCAATATCTTCTAAACACCACTTAAAGTCAAGCAACAACTACTGAAACATTCTCACTTTTTCATTATTAAGATAATTCACAAAGTTTTGTACCTTATTGGCAGAAGCTTTATTGCAAGTAGAGTCCTTATCCATCTTCTCAACAGCTTTCAGATCTTCCTCAAACTTGCTAGAACCACCATCCCTTTCAATTACAACCATATCTGGAGTAGTAATAGTACTGATAAGAAAAATATGGATCGTTTTAAAGATCACCGAGATAGGATTTACACCTTTCCCGCTCTGATACCAGTTATTAGTTCACAGTAATTGAACTATGAACACCAGACTCTCAATTGAACAATAAATATGAATTATAAGAACATGAATTGAGAGAACACGATATGAAGATATATAAAAGATAATATTAATCGTGCAAAAGATACATCGAATGAAAAGCACACGTCCCTATTTATACAGATCAAAACCAAATCTGGAGATTTGGTTTCCTAAACAACTTTACTAATAATAAGGAAAAGATAAACTCTAAACTTAACAAATCTTCAAATCACTTCAAAAGTTTATCTTCTGGAGATAAGGCAGAATCAAAAACGTATCTTCTAAATATTTAAACATATCTCCAAAATCCTCCTTATCTTAGCCATCAAGAAAATCAAAAATGTTGACTTCACCAAACATCAGAGTCTGCAACTTCAGACTCTACAACTTCAGACTCTAAAAACCTGCAAAATGTTTTTTGACTCATCAGATTATTTTTCCAACACAGATGTGGATCGAAAACGGAGGTGGGGTCATTCATGTATTCGTACAATCGTACGTACTGCTACAAATCCATCTGATTGCGTGTTCATTTCTCATTGATACCCTTACCCTTTCGATCAACTGGATTTCCACTTTTTTTTTTTTTTTTTTTTTTTTTAGGAGTATTATTTTTTCAAGACCTTATCTACCTAAGCCTTTACTCACTTTTTTTTTTCTTCTTCCAAAATAGAGTAGCCGATGTCAAAAGAGATATCCTAATACAATTTTTTGTTTAAATGGTACTCTCTCCAGGGCCGTCTCGCTAATTTCGGAGACCCTGTTCGAAACTTAAAAAGGGCCCTATAAATGTTATTTTTTTCAATACGTATAATATATAATATACTATTATAGCGTAATCAATAGAATTAAAATTTTCCAAAACAACCATTGCAAAGTGTTATTCTCAAATCGTTGTCAATTCGTTATAGTTACACTATTGTTTATATAAAACCGTAATCCTAACATTTTTGTAACAAAGTAATTGGTTAATTCTTTATAGTAAATACTTCCATTATATTGTTTTTAATACCTATAAAAGTTAATTTATTAAATCTTTCTTGTTAGATACAAGATGATAGACCGCAAAAAAGATATTCCGTTACGATGTACGAATAAATGAATTATTACATAGGTTTATCAAAATTTTAGGCCCTGATCATGCATATTTTGACCATAGGGTTAATATGCCTGTTCAATGCGTAAAGTGGGGTTTAAGGATCTTAGAACAAGGCTCACCGGTCCGACTACCGTGAATAACTCTGGCCGACATGATGATGTCGGCGGGGTGGCCAAGTGATTAAGTCCACCTTCGATAATGATCGTCGATCAGAAGGCCCCAAGTAAGGTCGTAGGTGCTAGTTAACGAGAAACTAACCTGTTAACCTTGAGAAGATGCTAGATGATGCTAGTTACGTAAGACGTGTAGCAGATGATGGTTACGTAACGTGATTGTGTCCTTAGAATGATAATAAGGGTTTGTATATATATAGGCAAACCCTAATTCTAGAATCATCTAAGATAATGATAATCTCGTCCATAACTAACTCCCCCGAAACACGGATATAATTATGGAAAAGATATTGGCTTGATGACCAAGTAACTGCCGTACCGGAAACAAAGGCATTCGATACATAACCTCATTCTACATACCGCATACAAGTTATACGCATTCGCATGCTATCAAGGGCCCGCATACGGATGGAATGCACATGCGGGTTGAGGTATCATTATGTACCCCCAGTTTGATGTTATATGACGCAAGACATATGATATCAAACTATTAAGCGAAAAAGAAAAAACAAAAAAAACGGCTAGCATTTAATTTTCCGCGTGCGTTTCGATGTCATTAAATGCCTGTCACTGTCGCAGAAACCCATTCGGCTGACAAGACGTAAAGTGGCAGCTTGGCAGGCGCGTGTGAGCCACGCGCTCAACACAGGACACATCGAACTGGCACCCACGCGCGTGCAAAAAACATCAATCGTTGATTGCGTTACACGTGTACAGCCACGATGAAACCCGTTTCACCCCATGACCCCCAAGTTGCACTATAAATAGACCTGTTTCTCCTACATTTCCATTTTTCTGCCTCAAGCTTCCTCAATACGCTGCCTATTTGAATTCCGATCAAATTTCAACATTCCGGCCAACATCTAAAGGTTAGTCGTTCTCCGATTACTCATAGAAAATGACTAAGGCTAACGAGACATATGTAGATAGTGTAGTGTCTATTATAGAGCAGAAGCATATTGATTCTTTAGTTAAACAATACCCACCGCTGGCACAATATAATCCGGTGCCTCCCCAGTCTAATCAACGTGCTCATTCACCACCGGAGAACAAGGTAGCTATATATGAGCATGCGTTTAAGCTTGGCAATTTTAGGGTGCCCCCTTGATAGTTAAAGCTAAGGGGTATAAAATACTATTAAATACGATACAATTTTACTCAAGATATTTATTTATTTATTGAATGGATATACTTAAACCTTGCTACAACACTTATAGGCAGTGTACCTAATCGTACAGTAGTGTAGTTTTTAGTAAGTCCGGTTCGTTCCACAGGGAAAATCTTTTAATCAAAGCTTAACGCTATATTAGTTTTATTTTATAAAAATACAAATATATATATATAAGTAATATTATTATTATAAAGGGGGTTTTTACCGTTTAATGACCGGTTTGTCTATTTTAAAACTTTAGTCGCAGTTAAAACAAAATGTAAAATATTAAATAAATAAAAGACTTAATTTAAAGCGTAAAGTAAATAACGATAATGAAATTGCGATAAATAAAAGTGCGATAAAATAAACTTGCGATAATTAAAAAGTACGATAATTAGAAGTGCAATTAAATACAATAACAATAAATAAAAGTGCTATAATTAGAAGTGCAATTAAATATAAAATAAAGGAAATTAAATATGAAATAAAAGAATTATGCTTATTTAAACTTCCGTAATCATGATGTTTGATGTGTTGATTTTAGTTTTATGCCCATGGGTTAATTGTCCTTTATCCTGGATTATTTAATATGTCCGTCTGGTTTTTGTCCATAACAGTCCATCAGTCATAAATATAAAGTGCGAGTATCCTCGTTAAATTATCCTTATACCCGAAGTTAAATATTCCAACTAATTGGGGACTTAAACTGTAACAAGATTTTAATACTTTGTTTAATAATTACACCAGGATGTCGACTGAATGTAACCCAAGGTTTTAATACTTTGTTATCAATTATGCCAAGTGTTCTTGCACATAATTTCACCCCTGTTTTAATAATTCTAGTGGCTATTAATCCATTCCCTTGTCCGGTTAAATGAATGATTATTCGTACATATAAATACCCCGCCCATCGTGTCCGATCGAGTGTATATGGTTATTTATAGGGACGTTCAATTGTAAATCTTTATATTAAAATTAACAAACTATCATTTAGTTAAACAAATATAAAGCCCATTAATAGCCCATAGTCTAATTTCCACAAGTGTCGTTCTTTTGTCCAAACCCCAATTATGGTACAAAGCCCAATTACCCAATTTTAATATTTTTAGCCCAACATCATGATTACTTCGGATTAAATAAGCATAATAATAACTTAGCTACGAGACATTAAATTAAAAAGGTTGAACATAACTTACAATGATTAAAAATAGCGAAGCGTTACACGGACAGAATTTCGACTTACACCCTTACAACATTCGCTAACATACCCTTATTATTAGAAATTAAAATTAAAATTAAAATTAAAATATAAATATATATATATATATATATATATATATATATATATATATATATATATATATATATATATATATATATATATATATATATATATATATATATATATATAATTTACGTATGATGAAGAAGGAAAAAGATGTCTTTTGTGTTACACCAAAGCTCGATTTTTATAGGCCTGTGATCTGGAAAAGATGCTCATGCGATCGCATGAGCTTTACCCTTCAAGGCCATGCGATCGCATGGCCAGCTGGGGAGACTCAAAAGTCTTTGTTTTTTTATGCCGACGGTTTTTAAATATAATATAATATATATATTAATTTTAAGAATTAATTATATATTATATTATATTCATGTGCATAGTTGACTTGAAATTTTTAGTCCGTTGCGTCGAGCGTTGAGAGTTGACTCTGGTCCCGGTTCCATATTTTCGAACGTCCTTGCGTACAATTTAATATCTTGTACTTTGCGTTTTGAATCTTGTACTCTTGTAATTTTGAGACGTTTCTTATCAATAATTGGAACCTTATTGATTGTATTTTGTACTTTTGAGCTTTTTGGTCGTTTACGTCTTCAATTCGTCGAATCTGTCTTTTGTCTTCACCTTTTATTATTTAAACGAATATCAACTGTAAATAGAACAATTGCAACTAAAAGCTTGTCTTTCTTGAGGAATAATGCTATGAAATATATGTTCGTTTTTAGCATTATCAAATATTCCCACACTTGAGCGTTGCTTGTCCTCAAGCAATATCGTCTTGAAATACTAGAATCACTTCTTTATTCTTCACACTTTGTACATCAGTGATTTCAATACGGCGGTATAAACAATGGTAGTAACGATGTGGTTTACAGTCTCACATGACTTATGAAAATTTAGATCCTTTAGGAAATTGGATCTTTATGAAAACATTTGATTTTTTTGAAAATTAAATCTAGCTTTTACCCTAGATAAGTTTTCCGGAATAACCCTTCACCGGTGTTTGCAAAATATTTTTGTGGGTTTGGTGGGTTTCAGATTTGAAAATTTTAGCTCAAAACTTGCGGTTTTGTGTCACCCACTTGCTAACCTTGTATTGGGAAAGCAACACGTCCAGTTTACTTGCTCCGTATATTACCTTTTGATAAACTACCATCCGGTTGTAAAGGAAAGCGTTGAACAAGCAACTGTTAAGGCAATGTGTAACAACCCGACTTCATAAACTCAAATCGCGTACCAAAATTTTTTTTTTTAAGGCAGTGCATCTGGACGGCGTCCAGAATCCTGGACGGCGTCCAGCTCAGAAAGGTGGGACGGCGTCCAACGTTTGGGACGGCGTCCAGCTCAAACAACTGGGACGGCGTCCAAGCAATTGGGACGGCGTCCCAATGGTCTTCCAGCTACTGATCACGGGTCCAACTCACACGAGCAGAAAACCCGCTTCCCGACACTTTCAAACGAAAACCTTTTTACCACAAGTCAATATAAGTGAAACTAGGAGATTTTCATCATCAAATCAAGTTTTACATCATCGGGCCCACATCGCCCGTATTACGAGTTTCGTTCAAAAATAAAAGTTTTGACCAAATATAAGTTTAAGTTCCAAACGACACTAGAGCATGGTGTTTGGGGTTAAACTACCCAATCTCGGTCGAACTCCAAAAGCTAACACCCAAAAGCATCCCCTAACAAAACAAGCGGGAGATCACTAATCCAATTGAACGCTCTTACCCTTGTCAATGCCCGAGCCTATAAAAAAAAGTAAACAACGAGAGGGTAAACAAAGCTTAGTGAATGCAATAATTATACGAATACATATATAATTATACCTACTTGCATACACTTACACAACCACAAACATGCTAGCAAACAACATTAGCTTATCGTCGCAATAACAAGCTATAATTCACCAATACCTCCAAGCTAGCATAACACCCGCATATAAATATAACTCGAATAATATAATATGCTTACAACACAAATAACCATGGTTAACCAATAGTACAAGGGAACGGCGCTCGCGAAAACGCCATCGGTGTTCATAACATCCGTTAGGGCACTTAACACCTCACACCACTAACCCCTAGGGTGGCACCTTAACACCTCGGCACATCACCCCGAGTGGCATCTTAACACCTCGTTGCAACACTCATTATTTTACGGAGTGGTGTCTTAACACCTCGACACTACACTCCTAGGTGGCATCTTAACACCTCGATGCTACACCCGAGTGGCATCTTAACACCTCGATGCTACACTCTTCACGTGAAACGTGGTGTCTTAACACCTCGACACTACACCTTTCACGCTACAACAAATAGATACATTATATACATACGCATATAATTATTCCACTCACCTCAAAGTCTTCGTGTAAGATAACCGAACTTGCAACGTCAATGTAATGTACCTATTACATTTTAGCACATAATCAATTCACAACTCAAGTCGGTCAAGCAACTCACTTAACAATCTAGAGTCTTTTGACCCTAAGTGCAATCCCGACCCATTTTGCACCTTTAACCCTAATAATGGGTTAACTTCACCAAAAACCCTAATTTTAGCCAATTAAGGTATTAATACACTTTTAACCACAAAGTTAACTCGTTTTCATACATACAAGACAACCTAGGTCATCAATGACCCATTTCTAGGTCAACACACCCATTTGGGTCACTCACAACCCAAATCACACCCACTAACATTAACTATAAGTGTATTAGTATTTACTTAGGTCTTTAAGACCCATTTACACCATTTACCCTTTCAAAACCCTAAGTTAGTCACCATTTGGGTCTTCATGACCTAAACTTACCCAAAACCCCCAAATCACTCATACATGGGTTTTATGTACAACATTAACCCAAACCCTAACCCTTAAACATATTT
Source organism: Rutidosis leptorrhynchoides (assembly GCF_046630445.1). Lineage (NCBI taxonomy): Eukaryota > Viridiplantae > Streptophyta > Magnoliopsida > Asterales > Asteraceae > Rutidosis > Rutidosis leptorrhynchoides. Next base: position 104,641,786 of record NC_092336.1, on the reverse strand, counting down.
ACTAGAGAAATCAATTTTAGGGCTTACCACAACAATCAAAACGAAGCTAACGAGGAGATGAACAACTTTAATGCTCGAGCTAAAACCCGAAACAAGCTTCTTCTTTTCCGATTTGAGCTTTCTCACACTTGAATCACACTCTCTCACTAGGATTTAAGTGGATGAAGTTTAGTGGTTAGGAATGGAGTATCGAGACTCAACCAAACTGATCTAGGGCCTTTAATTCGTCCACCAAGTGAAATTACCAATTTACCCATCTAAAATATTTAAAAGCAAAAAGACATGCCTGCCAGCCATTCTGGACGGCGTCCCAAAATGTTGGACGGCGTCCAGGTCTTCAAACTGGGACGGCGTCCCAAATGTTTGGACGGCGTCCAAACCCAAAAAGAAAACAGGATCTTACAACTCTCCCCCACTTGAACCGGATTGCGACCTCGCAATCCAAGCCGCATGACACGAGGGAAGATAAACTAACACGAACTCTTCGGGCTCCCAAGTGAACTCGAAACCTTTACTTCGCCGCCATTGAACCTTGAAAGTTCTCACCTCTTTATTCCTCAACATTTTCACCTTCTCGTCAAGGATAGCAATCGGTTCCTCGACATATTCTAACTTGTTGTTTAGCTCGATCTCGTCTAAAGGCATCCATGAGGAATCGTCCGCAAGACACTTACGGAGGTGGGAAACATGAAATGTATCCCCGCAAGCTCTTCGGGTAATTCCAATCGATATGCAACTTCACCAACACGAGCTGAAACCTTGAACGACCCAATAAACCGAATAGCTAACTTTCCCTGTTTTCGAAATCGAATAATACCCTTCCATGGCGAAACCTTAAGCATCACCATATCGCCTTCTTGGAACTCTATCAATCGCCTACGTCTATCGGCATACGACTTTTGCCTATCTTGAGGCTTCTTCAAATGTTCCCGAATCAAATCGATCTTGCTATTTGTCTCTAAAACCAAATCGGTACTCCCGATCTCTCTTTGACCCACTTCTCCCCAACAAACGGGAGTTCGACACCTACGCCCATAAAGCATTTCGTAAGGTGGCATCCCGATACTAGTATGATAACTATTATTGTACGAGAATTCCACCAAAGGCAAATGCTCATTCCAACTACCACCAAAGTCAATGATGCACGCCCGTAACATATCTTCCAAAGTTTGATTCGTACGTTCGGTTTGACCGTCCGTTTGAGGATGATACGCCGTGCTCAACTTCAATTGCGTACCCATATCTTCATGAAACTTTTCCCAAAACCGAGATGTAAAACGGGTATCTCGATCCGAAATAATAGATATAGGAACCCCATGTCGAGCGACCACTTCCTTGATAAACAACTTAGCCAAGGTCTCCGACGATATCGCTTCTTTAATGGGAAGAAACAAAGCACTTTTCGTCAACCGGTCAACTATCACCCAAATCGTATCAAATTGGGTTCTCGCCGTTTTAGGTAATTTTGTAATGAAATCCATGGTAATGTGCTCCCATTTCCATTTCGGGATTTCTAACGGTTGCAACTTACCATACGGCTTTTGGTGTTCGGCTTTTACTTGTAAACACGTGACACATTGCTCAACATACTTCACAACATCACGTTTCATGCCCGGCCACCAATAATCTTTCTTCAAGTCAAGATACATTTTCGTCACGCCCAGATGAATGGAGTATTTTGACTTATGTGCTTCATCAAGTAGCACTCATCGGTAATCACCCATCTTAGGCACCCACACCCTTCCTTGGAAAGACAACAAACCACGCGGACCCATAGTAATAAACTCCGATTGGCCCACGATTCGCTCCGTATGCTTGTTGTGAACATAAGCCTCTATTTGAATCTCACCAAGCTTTTCAAGAAAATCGTTGGTAATAATCAAACGTAACGACCCCACTTTTATCGCCGGATGTTGACTCTTTTGACTCAACGCATCCGCGACCACATTCGCCTTACCCGGATGATAAAGTATTTCACAATCGTAGTCTTTCACCACATCCATCCACCTACGTTGGCGATAATTCAAATCTCGTTGATTAAAGAGATGTTTCAAACTCTTATGATCCGAATAAATCGTACACTTGACACCATACAAGTAATGGCGCCAAATTTTCAACGCATGCACTACCGCCGCCAACTCAAGATCATGAGTCGGATATCTCGTTTCATGTTCCTTTAATTGTCGAGAGGCATAAGCGATGACTTTACCTCTTTGCATTAGAACACACCCGAGACCATTTAAGGAAGCATCACAATAAACCACCATATCTTCTACCCCTTCCGGCAACACTAACACCGGAGCTTGACACAACTTCTCTTTTAACAATTGAAAAGCAATCTCTTGCTCGTTCTCCCAATTAAACCTAGCATTCTTCCTCGTCAATTTCGTCAATGGAGAAGCGATCTTAGAAAAATCTTGGATAAACCGACTATAATAACCGGCCAATCCGAGAAAACTTTGGATTTCCGTAGGCGTAGTCGGTCGTCCCCAACTCTTCACCGTCTCGATCTTCCCCGGATCTACTTGAATACCGTTTTCATTCACAATATGACCAAGGAATTGAACTTCCCTTAGCCAAAATTCACATTTGGAGAACTTTGCATACAACTTCTCCTTTCGTAGCGTCTTCAATACTTCACGCAAATGACGTTCATGCTCGTCCATACTTTTCGAGTAGACTAGTATGTCGTCAAGGAACACTATTACCGACTTGTCCAACATAGGTTGGCACACTCGGTTCATAAGATCCATGAATGCCGCCGGTGCATTCGTAAGACCAAAGGGCATAACTACAAACTCATAATGCCCGTAACGCGTTCAAAAAGCCGTTTTCTCTATGTCTTCCTCACGGACTCGCATTTGGTGATAGCCGGACCGTAGGTCGAGCTTAGAGAAATACGTTGCACCTTGAAGTTGATCAAATAAATCGTCAATCCTAGGTAATGGATAACGATTCTTGATCGTCACTTTATTCAACTCACGGTAATCAATGCACATACGCATACTACCATCTTTCTTCTTCACAAATAACACCGGAGCGCCCCATGGCGAAGCACTCGGTCGAATAAAACCCTTCTCGAGCAACTCTTGGGTTTGATTTAACAACTCTTGTATTTCCGTTGGTGCTAAACGATAAGGAGTTTTAGCAATGGGAGTAGCTCCCGGAACCAACTCAATACGAAACTCAACTTGTCTTTCCGCCTGAACACCCGGTAATTCGTCCGGAAAAACGTCTTCGAATTCACTAACAACCGGAATTTCACGAATAGGTGGTGGCTCATTGCGAGTATCAACAACATGAGCAAGGAAAGCCATGCCACCGGTAACAAAAAAACGACGTGCCCGTGCAAAAGTGCATATCGGCACCGGTCTCCTTCGCTTATCACCATGAATAATCAACTCTCCCCCACTTAGGGTCTTCACACGAATAAACTTATCATGGCATGCAATATCGGCTCTATAACGATCGAGCCAATCCATACCAATGACAATATCAAAGTCGCCCAAGGTCATTGGAATAAGATTAATTTTAAAGGTTTCGGCACCAAAAACAACATCACAATTTTCACACACATCAACCACTAGCACCGTCTTGCCGTCCGCTATTTCGACTTCTATCGGACGACTTAACTTAGCTAACGGTCTACTAAGTTTAGGCACAAATTTAGGAGACACAAACGACAAATTTGCACCGCTATCGAAAAGAATCCTTGCCGGATTAGAATTAACCATGTAAGTACCTGAGACAACTTCGTGCGATTGTTTGGCTTCGTCATTGGTCATCAAATAGTTACGACTCCTAGCCGTACCCGCCGCCTTCTCTAACCGCTTCACATTATCATTTCGCAAGTCGGGACACTCCGGCTTCTTATGCCCTTCTTTGCCGCAATTAAAACAAGTGACTTTGTTTCCGGAACGTGGTTTCGGACACTCACGAGCCATATGACCCAGTTGCCCACAATTGTAGCACGTATAAGAAAACCCGCCGGTAGTGCCCTTCTTTGCACTATTGACACTTTCGGCCCCCCTCTTGCTCTTGCTCTTCTTGCTTGAGGCGTTAGAGTAACTAAAACCTTCAAATTTTCTTTTGGAAAACATGAAATCACTCTTTCTTGGAACCTCCGGCTCAAAACCCCGAGCCAACTCGAACAATTCATCAAAAGACTTAGCCATTCCCCGACTAATCTTCCCCTTGTACTCATCATTCAAAGTACGGTAGAAATCCTTCATGAGCTTATGATCATCACCCACATATTCCGGGAAAAAACGAGTCTTTGCCAAGAATGTAGACTTGAGGGTAACCAAATCCATGGAACCTTGTTGCAAATGGTGCAACTCGTCCCGGATTCTATCGAGATCGGATGAAGTTCGGTATTCTCTGAAAAATTCTTTCTTGAACTCCTCCCATGTCAAGCCCATGCATTGTTCTTCACCATACAAGTTGATTTTATCATCCCACCACAACTTAGCCTCTTCGCGTAACATGCTAGAACCATACCTCGTCTTCTTTTCGGGAGGACATTCCGCGGTACGGAAAGCTCCCTCAATATCGGAGATCCAACATGTACTTTTCAAGGGATCTCGCACCCCATTAAACATCGGGGGTTGAGCATCCTTGAAGTTCTTGTAGTGGAAGTCCCGCCTTCCTTCGCCTCCTTCACCGCGAGGATAGATATTCCTAGCGTCAAGGGCCTCTTCGATAGTGGCCTTCATTCGTTCATTTATCAAATCGGTCACCTGCCCATCGACCGAATCTTGAAAGACCTTTCGGACGTCCGTAAGAAAATCCGCTTTTAACTTTTTAAAGACGGCCTCAACCTTGGCCGAAAACTCGGCGTCCTCGCTTGTACTTCCGTTATCATGATCGGGACCGTTTCTCGTCTTCATTCTATAAAACGAATTTGGTTAAACCACCAAACGGAAGGACAAATTATATATATATATATACATATATGCCACACTACTCCATCTCGCTCAACAATCGTCTTACATTGCTTGTTTAACACGATTTGCACCCGTAACAACGGTAGCTACTCGTTGTTACGCGAGCACGTCGCATTCACTTGCTAGTACAACGTCCGTCTTGCTTGATGATTGCTAAACACAACACAAAACAATTAGCACAAGGTTAATTCTCATAAACCAAAGCACTAACAATTCCCAATTAGACCCAAAGTCCTACAAGTCCCGCATAAGGCGCTCACATAATAAAGTCTAAGTCTAGGCACCTATCTCAAGTAGCCTAAATCCCTTAGACCATGCTCTGATACCACTTGTAACAACCCGACTTCATAAACTCAAATCGCGTACCAAATTTTTTTTTTTAAGGCAGTGCATCTGGACGGCGTCCAGAATCCTGGACGGTGTCTAGCTCAGAAAGGTGGGACGGCGTCCAACGTTTGGGACGGCGTCCAGCTCAAACAACTGGGATGGCGTCCAAGCAATTGGGACGGCGTCCCAATGGTCTTCCAGCTACTGATCACGGGTCCAACTCACACGAGCGGAAAACCCACTTCCCGACACTTTCAAACGAAAACCTTTTTACCACAAGTCAATATAAGTGAAACTAGGAGATTTTCATCATCAAATCAAGTTTTATATCATCGGGCCCACATCGCCCTTATTACGAGTTTCGTTCAAAAATAAAAGTTTCGACCAAATATAAGTTTAAGTTCCAAACGACACTAGAGCATGGTGTTTGGGGTTAAACTACCCAATCTCGGTCGAACTCCAAAAGCTAACACCCAAAAGCATCCCCTAACAAAACAAGCGGGAGATCACTAATCCAATTGAACGCTCTTACCCTTGTCAATGCCCGAGCCTATAAAAAAAAGTAAACAACGAGAGGGTAAGCAAAGCTTAGTGAATGCAATAATTATACGAATACATATATAATTATACCTACTTGCATACACTTACACAACCGCAAACATGCTAGCAAACAACATTAGCTTATCGTCGCAATAACAAGCTATAATTCACCAATACCTCCAAGCTAGCATAACACCCGCATATAAATATAACTCGAATAATATAATATGCTTACAACACAAATAACCATGGTTAACCAATAGTACAAGGGAATGGCGCTCGCGAAAACACCATCGGTGTTCATAACATCCGTTAGGGCACTTAACACCTCGCACCACTAACCCCTAGGGTGGCACCTTAACACCTCGGCACATCACCCCGAGTGGCATCTTAACACCTCGATGCAACACTCATTATTTTACGGAGTGGTGTCTTAACACCTCGACACTACACTCCTAGGTGGCATCTTAACACCTCGATGCTACACCCGAGTGGCTTCTTAACACCTCGATGCTACACTCTTCACGTGAAACGTGGTGTCTTAACACCTCGACACTACACCTTTCACGCTACAACAAATAGATACATTATATACATACGCATATAATTATTCCACTCACCTCAAAGTCTTCGTGTAAGATAACCGAACTTGCAACGTCAATGTAACGTACCTATTACATTTTAGCACATAATCAATTCACAACTCAAGTCGGTCAAGCAACTCACTTAACAATCTAGAGTCTTTTGACCCTAAGTGCAATCCCGACCCATTTTGCACCTTTAACCCTAATAATGGGTTAACTTCACCAAAAACCCTAATTTTAGCCAATTAAGGTATTAATACACTTTTAACCACAAAGTTAACTCGTTTTCATACATACAAGACAACCTAGGTCATCAAAGACCCATTTGACCCATTTCTAGGTCAACACACCCATTTGGGTCACCCACAACCCAAATCACACCCACTAACATTAACTATAAGTGTATTAGTATTTACTTAGGTCTTTAAGACCCATTTACACCATTTACCCTTTCAAAACCCTAAGTTAGTCACCATTTGGGTCTTCATGACCCAAACTTACCCAAAACCCCCAAATCACTCATACATGGGTTTTATGTACAACATTAACCCAAACCCTAACCCTTAAACATATTTACTAGAGAAATCAATTTTAGGGCTTACCACAACAATCAAAACGAAGCTAACGAGGAGATGAACAACTTTAATGCTCGAGCTAAAACCCGAAACAAGCTTCTTCTTCTCCGATTTGAGCTTTCTCACACTTGAATCACACTCTCTCACTAGGATTTAAGTGGATGAAGTTTGGTGGTTAGGAATGGAGTAATGAGACTCAACCAAACTGATCTAGGGCCTTTAATTCGTCCACCAAGTGAAATTACCAATTTACCCATCTAAAATATTTAAAAACAAAAAGACATGCCTGCCAGCCATTCTGGACGGCGTCCCAAAATGTTGGACGGCGTCCAGGTCTTCAAACTGGGACGGCGTCCCAAATGTTTGGATGGCGTCCAAACCCAAAAAGAAAACAGGATCTTACACAATGTCCCCTGACATGCTTTTAATTATGATTTATAACGTGTCGGACGCAATTACTATCCCTGGTAGGAGCAATAGTAAAGCTCACCCTTATGATTTTTTGGTCTGGCACAAGGTCCTGTCTTTGACCATGCTATGCAACCACCGTTCTTACGGTTGACACCCGATTTGATTCAGATGACCTAATGAATTCCAGATGAATTCCTAGGATTTTACGTTCAATGGTAATGAACGCATTGAAAATGGATTTTCAGAAAAAAAATCGGTTTGTAATTTTATCAAAATATTTTCTCGTTCAAGCTCGAGTTTAGATATCATTGAATTCCATGAGTTTGTAATTCTCAATCTTTAAGGTCAATCTCTAGGATTGAGTAATATCAGTCTTAAAAGCTGATTTTTGATCTTTAAAGGAGATTATCCTTTCTGGGGATCTGATTTATTAGTCTTATCAAGCTAATTTGCACGGTGCCCCCCATTGTACGAGACAGATCCTCTCATGGTTAGGATAAGTCTGACCACTTGGTGACCCTGTTTGATGCTGAGGTCCGTGGATTTCCTGCTGATTTTAGAGATGACTTTTCTAGATTTTTCATCAACCTACAGCTGGTCTGACGACAACTTCATGACCTAAATCAAGAAGCGCTTTTCTTTTTCGAAAGACTTTACTTCCTTTTAACGATGGAATTGATTCATCATGTAGATCCATCTCTTCTTTTCTTTCATCGGGTAAAACAGTTTAGTTTAGTCCAAAGCAAAAGTATATTCAATTATTTGTTACAGAAAAATGTGACATATGTTTAAGATAATTTGGTAATTTTTCCCACACTTGGCTTTTATTTTCCTTTTTATTGTCCTCTATTCCATTTTAAATGAATTTTAACATTTTGGTTTGTTTCTCAATTTATGTCCTTTCTGAGGTAACAATAATTTCGGTGTTAACACCTAGTTTTATCATTCATAAATATGTATAAACATGATTTTGAGTTCATTTAATTGAAAATTTTGAAAAATTTTACTAGAATTGGGTAGTCAGTATATAAGACTAGGGTTGTTCTTTATTATCAGAGAGCACTAGATTCTAATGCAACTACTACTTTACTAGTATTTCTAATGGTAACCAAGTGTTTAAAGTAAAAAAATTTAAAAATCCGAAAGAATTTAACCCCTTCCCACACTTAAGATCTTGCAATGCCCTCATTTGCAAGAAATCAGTAACAATTTAAATTATTGAGGGTGATTAGTGTGAAAATGATTAAATTTTACCAAAGTTTCCAAACATATTGGCGTTTGTTTGCTGAATGATAAATGGTGCATATCATTTGTTCATTCCGTCTGTTGTTACATCACATTTATCTTGTCGTCAAAATTAGTAGCTTTTGCTGAACTTAATGCCAGTCTTTGAAAATGCGCTGTTTTACCATGTTTTGTACAATTTACAATATACATACATACATACATACAAATATAAACATGCATGGCAATTTGAAATGGGACTTAATATCCCACTTTTAAATCCTAAATGTGAAATATTAGTACACAATAATAATAAAAATTATAAAAATTACATAAGTATATTCAATAACATAAGTTTAAACATGAATAAGTAAAAAGATAAAAACATAAAAATCATATAAATAACCAAATAGAACCAAATCAGTCTGGATAGGGGTTCCAGTTCATCTCATCAGGTGGGTTCCATTGTTGGTTATAGGTGTTCTGATAGGCTTGGTTATAGTCATACCGGTTAAAGGGTGGTCGGATATCGGGGCTGTGTGGCGGAAAATGAGCAGGTCGAGTAGGTACATAGTTATTTGGTACCTGATATGATAGCTGGCTCATGATTTGGTGCTGATGAACTACCTAGCTATCGTGTTGGCGTCGTCTATAATCCTCGTATACTCGCTCGGAGTTCCACTGCTCATACATACTATGTCTGGCCGCGTTTGTCATTGCTTCCTCATCTATACGAACGTGGACGTCAAGAATAGCATCTCGAAAGACATCCCTAATGTCTTCCGCCTCCTTCATTTCCTCGTCTGAGCCTCTCTCTACCTGAGGATGAGATCCCTCACAGGGTACTGCCTGGTTACGTCTACTTTTCAATACCTTAGCACCCACATAAACTTTCAATCCTAAGGGCTCAACCTGTTCTCTACAATGCTGTAATAGACCCCCTTGGTTCCTATCAACACCTAAATACTCTCCAATGAGAGTAACAAAAATACCTCCTCCTTTTATACTCCCGTCCTGCATTCCCTCTACCATTTTAGATAAATAAAAAGCAACACAATAAGGGATATTGACAAAGCTTCTAGGATCCCGAATACACTTTAGGTAGAATAAATCATGCAAAGTAATTTTTTCTTTATTGTGACCTCTCTGTGTAATTGAGTTAGCTAAAAATCTATGAATAATACGAAGCTCGGCTCTGTCAATATGTGTATAGGAGTGTCCTCCTGCTCGTGTAAAAACATCAAAATGTGACATACGCCTCTAAATGGCGTCAGCGTCAAAGTTACTATCTACCCTTTCACCATAATGAATCAAATTTGTACAATCGGGTAATAGCAACTCACCAGGGGTATATATCTGTAAGGCCCTGGCCATGTCCAGCATGGACATTCTGTACATCCTACCGCCAAGGATAAACCTAAGAAATCTTCTATCATCTATTCTAACTATATTTGTATCAAGTGATACAGTACTCATCAACTCAACACACCATTCCTTATATACAGGTCTACGAATGGTGAAAAGACGTTCCCAATCTGTAAAAGAAGAACTGCCATACCTTTGTACCAAAAGCTGTCTAACACGATCAGCTAGATGGACCGTTTCCAAAGGGGCCCAATCGATTACCCTTGGCACCTCTACATTTTTTGTTACCAATTTGAATTTGTTCCTTTGATATGTCTCGTAATCTCTCCATCTCCTATCAAATCTTAGATTAGGATGCAGAGTGTGCTCAGGAATCGTTGGGAATTCTACTGGCGGCCTCATTGGGAATACTATGAATTCATTAACAAACTGTACCGGATCATAATAAGGTACGTGCTGATCAGGCTGTTGTTGTTGTTCCTGTTGTGGTTGTTGTTCGTGTTGCATTTCTGGTTCTGGTGCTGGTGCTGGTCGTCTAGATGATGATGCTCCTGAACCTCCAGTATCGGCTTTCTGCAAAACACATTAAACACAAAATTTGTGCATCCAAATATGCATTAGTGTTAGCAAAATAACAACTTAAAACAATCACTATAACATGTTAAATCAAAATTAAACTTATACACATTTTCACAATTTTTCACAATTCTACACTTTTCAAATAAGCACATATGAAAATGTATACAAAATTCATAAGCATTTAACTCAAATAACATGTCAAAATAGTCATTACTAATAATTAAACAAGTCTCAAATGGCAAATATATCAAATTAATCAAGTTCATGAATTTTGGACTTAAAAAGTCCACTTTAATCTCCAAAAATTATGTTTAGGATCAATGTTTGGATCATTTAACTATCTAAACATGTTACACTACTCAATTTAGCAATAATTCATGACGAAAATTGGCCATAACCTGTTTATATCAAAAAGCCCCAAATTGCTCAAGAACACAAACCCTAGATTTCTAAAAAATTTGAAGTTTTTGGCTTCAAATCATGTTAAATAGCATCAATCTAGGTTATACATGCATAAAATACTAACAATTTAACACTAATTACACTAGAAATTAACAAAATTGCATTAGATAAAAAATTGGTAATTATCACAAAAACTAGGAATTTATAGAGTTTAGGGGTGTAATTTTTACCATTTTGCTGAAGAATGAGAATCTAGGCATGATTAGAGCAAGAAAAATGACGAATTACGGTGGAAAATTGCGAATTTTAGAGGTGATTTTGGGGTTGGTTCGTATATGTGTGTGTGTTTTTTGTGCAGAACAGCGAGCTATTCTTTTTATCAAACTGGCCTGGAATCCAGCCTCATGCGATCGCATGAGGTTGAAGAGTAAACCCCATGCGATCGCATGGGGTTCCGGGTACAGTGTTTTCACCTTTTTTTTTTTTATAATAAAACCTTATACTTTATAAAACATAAAATTAATTTAAAAATTAAAATTTTGTTTCTTTTTAGGATGAGGGCGTTTCGGATCGATGTCCTAATCTGTCCCTCGACAAAATTTTAAAATTTGTCAAATCAAAGCGTGATTTTAAAAGTAAAGATTTTTTGGTTTTTTTAATGTTTTTGACATACTTTAATTCAATAAGATTAAAAATAAAGATAATAAAAGTTCTCGTCCCTCCCTTGGGTAAAGCAATTTCGGTTCAATGACCTAGTCTTCAACATACGACGAATTTTAAAAATCATATTTTTAACTTAGCGAAATAAAGTAAATTTTTGTTTTTAAATTCACACCAAACTTAAATTTAAAATGCATAAAAATAAAATTCATATTTTAAAAATTAAAAATTCACACCAAAATTATATTATATTTTTGTTGTTATACATACAAACTTAAAAATATTAATTTTTCAAATATTTACAATTTTAAATATATTAATTTAAAAATTTTACAATAATTTTTTTTTATACTAATTTTAAAAACAAAGTAAAAATAAAATTAAAAATCTTTTTGGCTTTTATCCCACTTTAATCAATCAAATATTATCAAAAATATGCGCCCCTCTTTTCGGTAAAGTAATTTCGGTTCCATGACCTAATTTAACTCATGACAAATTTTTGAAATATTTTGGGTTGATTGATTAAAGATATTTATACCTTAAGAATAAACGTTAAATTTCGCAGTGATGTAATAAATTTTTGAATGATATCAATAATTTCAGTCGCCAAACCTAATTTTATTCAATACCAATTTAATACTTTATAGCGAACAAATTAGCGTTTATTATCAAAAGGTTAAAAATAAAAATAAAAAAATAAAAACTGTACAGACTTACCTGTGAGATAGTATTCTTAGTGATACGATCTATCCCATTCATAAGATAGTCGGTTTAATTGATTTTCCATGGCTACATAGGCGTAACCTCGAGCATTCAGTGTTTTTTCTTCTAAACATATGAACGGTCCGTCTCTGCATAAAGTAACAAATTCGGTGTTTGAATAGGTTTGTTTATTTGAACATTTACCTCCATGTGACCATTTTCTGCATTTGTGACATCTTTCTAGGTGTCGTGCTCTTCTTTTCGCTGCGGATTTTGATTTTCCTTTACCAAATTGTAACTTATTATCTTCGCATCTGGATTCTTTTCTTACTCCGTCAAATCTTTCTCTGATTACTGATACTAGATCACTCGGAAGTGTGTCATTATTACGTTTAGTGATCAAAGCGTGTAGCATTAGACCATGGTTTAGTTCACAGGAAGTCTTCATTTCCTAAAAAAAATAAAAATTCAGAATGGGGGGAGAAGACTAGTTCTTTAGGGTCTGCTAGGGAAAGACCATTCGGGTTCCATTTTCGAGAACTACACGAAAACAGACAATCTAACTCTAACAGAAATACATAAAATCCTTAAAAGACTTGATTCTCCCCACACTTAGTTAGCTGTGGTATCGAAATTGTGATTAACTTCGTTGTCGACTTCCATCGGACTATCTATGTAATGTTTAACTCTGTGACCATTAACTTTAAATTCAATTCCATTTGAATTTATTAATTCTATCGTTCCGTATGGGAAAACTCTTTTGACTATGAATGGTCCAGACCATCTCGATTTCAATTTTCCAGGAAATAGCTTGAATCGTGAATTGAAAAGAAGAACTCTGTCTCCTTCTTTAAATTCTTTTGAACTTCTGATTCTTTTATCATGCCATTTCTTCGTTCTTTCCTTATAGATTAATGAATTTTCGTATGCTTCATGTCTTAATTCTTCTAATTCGTTTAATTGACTTAATCGTAGACGTCCGGCTTCATGTAAATCAAGATTACATGTCTTCAAAGCCCAAAATGCTTTGTGTTCAATTCCTACTGGAAGATGACATGCTTTTCCATAGACGAGTTTAAAAGGTGTGGTTCCAATTGAAGTTTTGTAGGCTGTTCTAAAAGCCCAGAGTGCATCCTCCAATTTAATGGACCATTCCTTCGGATTTGATCCTACGGTTTTTTCTAGAATACGTTTTAAAGCTCGGTTGGTATTTTCAACTTGTCCACTTGTTTGTGGATGATATGCGGTGGAGATTTTATGAGTTACTCCATATCTTTTGAGAACTTTCTCAAGTTGATTATTACAGAAATGAGTACCCCGATCACTTATTAAACCTTTCGGTGTTCCAAACCTTGCAAAAAGACGTTTTAAAAAGTTGACTACAACTCGTGCATCGTTAGTTGGGAGAGCTTGTGCTTCCGCCCATTTAGATACATAATCAATGGCTACGAGAATGTAGAGATTATTATGAGATTTTGGAAATGGACCCATAAAGTCAATACCCCAAATGTCAAATACTTCGCATACTTGAATGACATTTTGTGGCATTTCATCACGTTGACTTATTTTTCCGGCCCTTTGACAAGCATCACATGATTTGCAAAGAAGGTGTGCGTCTTTGTAAATTGTAGGCCAATAGAATCCAGCATCATAAAATTTTCTTGCTGTTAGTTGAGGCCCATAGTGCCCTCCTGTTGGTCCTGTGTGACAATGGTTTAAAATTTTACTAGCTTCATCTCCAAATACACATCGGCGTATTATTCCATCGGGACAACTTTTAAACAAATGTGGATCTTCCCAGAAATAGTGTTTTATATCACTGAAGAATTTCTTTCATTTTTGGTACGATAATCCTTTTTCAAGGAATCCACATACTAAGTAGTTTGCATAGTCTGCAAACCATGGAATTTCATTATAATCTATCTTCAATAGATATTCATCAGGAAATTTGTCTTGTATGGACGATTTATTTAGAACTTCAAATTCGGGATTTTCAAGACGAGAAAGATGATCAGCGGCGAGATTTTCTGCTCCTTTTTTATCTCGAATTTCAATATCGAACTCTTGTAAGAGTAAGATCCAACGGATTAATCTTAGTTTGGCATCTTATTTCGAAAATAGGTATCTAAGAGCAGAATGGTCGATATAGACCACCGTTTTTGCTAGAACGAGATATGAACAAAATTTGTCAAAAGCAAAGACAATAGCAAGGAGTTCTTTTTCAGTAGTTGTGTAATTTCTTTGTGCTCCTTGTAACATCTTACTAGCATAATAAATAGGTTGAAATCGTTTTTCAATCCTTTGTCCTAAAACGGCTCCCATTGCAAAATCAGTTGCATCGCAAATAAGTTCAAACGGTAGATTCCAATTTGGAGTTATCATGATCGGCGCATTAGTGAGTTTTTCTTTAAGTATATTAAAAGATTTGATGCATTCATCTGAAAAGATGAATGGAGCATCCTTTTCTAGGAGTTTATTGATAGGAGTGGCAATTTTAGAAAAATCTTTTATGAAACGTCGGTAAAAACCGGCATGCCCTAGAAAACTCCTAACTCCTCTAACATTGGTGGGATGTGGAAGTTTAGCAATTACATCTACTTTAGCTCTATCCACTTCAATTCCTTCCTTTGAGATTTTATGTCCAAGAACGATGCCTTCTTTAACCATGAAATGGCATTTCTCCCAATTAAGAACTAGATTTTATTGTTCGCATCTAATAAGCATTCGTTCAAGATTAACTAGACATGATTCAAATGTATCACCGAAGACTGAAAAGTCATCCATGAAAACTTCCATGCATTCTTCTATCATGTCGTGAAAAATCGCCATCATGCACCTTTGAAAGGTTGCAGGGGCGTTGCAAAGTCCAAATGGCATGCGTTTGTAAGCAAAAGTACCATAAGGGCACGTGAACGTGGTTTTCTCTTGATCTTCGGGTACTATTGGAATTTGAAAATATCCGGAAAATCCATCAAGAAAACAATAGTAACTGTTTCCGTCTAATCTTTCCAACATTTGATCAATGAAAGGTAAGGGAAAGTGATCTTTTCTGGTGGCGTCATTTAATTTTCTATAATCAATACAAACACGCCATCCTGTTACAGTCCTAGTAGGAATAAGCTCATTTTTTTCATTTGTAATGACAGTCATGCCACCCTTCTTAGGCACGCATTGAACTGGGCTTACCCATGGACTATCAGAGATTGGATAAATTAAACCTGCATCTAGCAGTTTAATAATTTCTTTTTTAACTACATCTTGCATATTCGGATTTAGTCTTCGTTGGCGTTGCACATACGTTTTATGACCTTCTTCCATAAGGATTTTATGTGTGCAATACGAAGGACTTATT
Source organism: Rutidosis leptorrhynchoides (assembly GCF_046630445.1). Taxonomy (NCBI): domain Eukaryota; kingdom Viridiplantae; phylum Streptophyta; class Magnoliopsida; order Asterales; family Asteraceae; genus Rutidosis; species Rutidosis leptorrhynchoides. Next base: position 104,626,119 of record NC_092336.1, on the reverse strand, counting down.
CCTTTTATATCATGAATCCTCCATGCAATGGCTGGTTTATGATCTTTCAACACATAAATGAGTTGAGATTTTTCATTTTCAGTAAGAGAAGACGATATTATTACAGGTAATTCAGATTCACCATGTAAATAAGCGTATTCTAAATGGTTTGGAAGTGGCTTTAACTCTAATGTCAGAGGTTCTTCTATCGATGATTTATATCGATATCTGTCTTCTTCTTTTAGCATTTGAATTTCTTCTGTTGTTGGTTCATATCCATTAGCTATTAGTGTAGCTAACATTTCAGCTTCATCAATTGGTTCATTACCTTCTCCTAAAGAACATTCTCCTGTTCCTTGTAATTCTGGAAATTCTTCTAACAATTCTGCTTGTGAATCTATAGTTTGAATATAATAACATGTATCATCTGCAGATTGCGGTTGTTGCATTGCTCTATCAACTGAAAAGGTAACACTCTCGTCCTCTATACTTAGGGTCAATTTCTTACCGAACACGTCTATCATTGCTTTAGCCGTGTTTAAGAATGGTCTTCCTAATATGAGAGGAAATTGAGAATCTTCTTCCATGTCCAGAACAACAAAATCTACTGGAAATACTAAAGTACCAACTTTAACTAGCATGTTCTCCATTATCCCTCTAGGATATTTTATTGATCTATCGGCTAGTTGTATACTTATTCTTGTTGGTTTCAATTCTCCAAGGTCTAGTTTAGTGTATAATGAATACGGCATTAAATTTATACTAGCACCTAAGTCTGCCAATGCTTCTATTGAACTAAGACTACCCAGAAAACATGGAATTGTGAAACTTTCTGGATCAGATAGTTTTTCTGGTATCTTATTCAACAGCACTGCTGAACAATTAGCATTCATAGTAACAGCCGAGAGTTCTTCCATTTTCTTTCTATTTGAGATTAGATCTTTCAAGAATTTAGCATATCTATGCATTCCTGAAATCACATCAATGAAAGGAAGATTTACATTTATCTGTTTAAACATATCCAAGAATTTGGATTGCTCGGCTTCAAGTTTTTCTTTTTTCATTTTACTCGGGTAAGGAAGTGATGGTTGGTATGGTTTAACATAAGGTTTAGCCTTAACTGTGTTATCTTCATTAACCTTTTCAACTATCGGTTCTTTTTCCTTATCTTGTTCAGGTTGTGGTTCTTGTGGAGTAGGAATAGTTTCATCAAAAGTTACAGGTATTTCAGGTGGTTTAAGTGTTGTACCACTTCTTGTGGTAATGGCTTTAGCTGTTTCATTCCGGGGGTTTGCATTTGTATCACTAGGTAAACTTCCCGATTTTCTTTCACCTATTAACCTTGCTAGGTTACTTACTTCTTGTTCCAAGTTTTGAATAGAAGCTTGTTGATTTCTAAATGCTTGAGCATTTTGTTCATTAGTTTGTTTCTGAGATGTGAAAAACTGCGTTTGAGTTTCAACTAGCTTCGTCATCATATCTTCTAAATTCGGCTTTTTATCATCGGTTTGTGGTGGTTTGTTTTGAAAATTAGGTCTTTGCTGATTGTAAGTATTATTGGATACTTGTTGATTGTTAGGACCTTGTTGGTTGTTGTATGGAATATTTTGATTATAATTCTGGTTTTGATTGTAGATCGGTCTTGGCGGTTGATAATTATTCTAATAATTATTTCCAGGCCTTTGGTTTAGATATGAAACATTCTCTCTTTGTTCCATTGTTAATTCAATACTGAGACAATCTTTTGTCAAATGTGGTCCTCCACATTGCTCACAACTAATTCGTATTGAGTGGATATCTTTAGTCATCTTTTCCATTTGTCTCTCGACGGCATCTATCTTTGCAGAAATGGAATCTAAGTCATGGCTAGAATCGGCTCTAGCTGCTTTAGATGATCTAACGATATCTTTTTCTTGGTGCCACTCATGTGAGTGGGAAGCAGTGTTATCAATAATTTTGTAAGCATCAGTTTCGATTTTCTTCATAATAGAACCACCAGCTGCTATATCTATGTCTTTTCTTGTAGTGATGTCGCATCCTTGGTAGAATATTTGTACTATTTGACAGGTGTCTAAATCATGTTCGGACATCCTCTTAATAGGAAAATCTTGTCCACGCCTCATATAGAGTGTCATTCGGTTTTTGTGTGAACGTAACAATTTCTCCTTGAAGTCTTGCGGCTTTAGATGCCGGAAAGAATTGTTTAAGAAAATTTTCAACTAAAACGTCCCATGTATCAATCGCCCCTTCAGGTAATGATTCCAACTAATCTTTGGCTTCTCCCTTTAAAGTCCAGGGAAATAACATGAGATATATCTGTTCATCCTCCACTTCTCGGATTTTAAATAGAGTGCAGATCCTATTAAAGGTACGAAGATGTTCATTTGGATCTTCCTTCGGCGCACCACTAAATTGGCATTGATTAGTCACCATGTGTAGAATTTGTCCTTTGATTTCATAATCTGGCGCATTAATGTCTGGATGAGTAATTGCGTGACCTTGGCCAGTGCGTTTAGCTCTCATTCGATCTTCCATACTTAAAGGTTCCAGATTTTCCATGATTGAATTTGTTGAATCCGAATCACCAGAGGATTCTGATTTAATGGTTCGTTCCTCAACAATCTCTGTTTGAATGATTGGTGGTTCCGGAGGAAAAATTAATGGTTCAGGATCTATGAATCGTCCCTGAATATTCTCCGGATTCTCAATTGTGAGGTCGGGTTCAAAAAATGGATTATCGGAAATTTGAATTGGAGTACTTGGTCGACTGGATGACGATTCTAAAGGAAAATCAACGGCGGTAATATTTGCTAGATGTCTTGATCTAGTTACAGGTGGTGAACGTACAAAAGGTGGTGAACGTCTTGCTCGGTGCATTCACTGAATATCCTATTAGTTTTTAAAAGGAAAGAAAAAATTATATAAGTTATCCAATTAATAGACTTTTCTGATTTTGCCCACATTTCGAATAGCCAAAAGATGCAGCAGAGGGGCAGGATTCGTTTGGTCTCAATATAATTGAGGACTGTTTGGCTCCAATAACCCGGTCCACGTACAAATCCAACTATTACTACGAACCAGAAAATTTTGATGTCTATAAATTTAACCACTTAAAATAAATTTTCGTAATTTTAAGAAGTATAGATAAGAAGTAGAAAAAAAATCTATGTCCTAAAACTAGAATAGCGAGAAATAAGAAAGAAAAAGAGTGCGTCGAAAAAGGTCAAAAAATAAAAGGCGTCGAAAAATGAAAGAAACAGAGAATGACTTATAAAACTTAAAAATACTTGACTAACCCAACCTTATTACTATCACTAACTTAAAATTAAAATTGCAAATTGAGATTACTAATTGGAGTGATAATTGATACATAGGTAAAAGGCGTCGAAAAATAAAAATAAGAAAGTAGCGCGTTGAAACTTAAAAAGGAACTAAAAACTAAAAGTCGCGTCTAAAAATATAAAAGCTTACAAGTAAAACTATATCCCAAATGGCAATAACTTAAAAAGGTACTAAAACTTAAAAAGACGTCGCAAAATTCTAAAGCACTTTAATCTTAGTCTAAAGAAAAAGCACTTAAGGGATTTTACGGCAAAGCCTAAAAATCTAGAAATAAAAATAACTATGGCAAAAACTATGAATTAAAACTAAATATGAGCGAAAATTACAAAAGTTACGCTAAAACAATTAAAAAGGGACAAAATATAAAAATATACTAAAAGTTGTAAAAAGTACAATTTTTATAAAAATATTATTTTTATATTATTTATTTTATAAAACTATTAAGTTTATATAAATTAATTAACTAATTAAAACTAAATAATACAAAATAATAAAATTAAAACTAAATATTATAATAATAATAACCTAATTAGGGTTAAAGTAATAATAATATAAATAAACCCCGTAATAAATGCTGAATTAGGGTTGCAGTTGGCGTGTCAGACACTCTCATGCGATCGCATGAGTTTATGCCTTCGGGCTCATGCGATCGCATGAGCCAGGATTTTGGGCCAGGTTACGGGCTGCTACAGTAGCAGGCCGAATGTTTTATTTTTATTTTTTTTATTTTGCTGTGTTTATTTTTTCTGTTTTAAATATTTATATAATATATTTTTATAAATTAAATAAAACTTATATTTTTATAAAATAAATATAAAGAAACTTTTATAGAACTTAAATAATTAACAAACTCTTAAAAATATTTATAATTTTGTTTTCTTTTTATATTTTTGAATATATTAAAACGTATTTTTTACAAAAGCGTATTTTAATAAAAGTAAACTAAAAATAAAAATCTTTTTATTTTTTATATATATTAGCGTTGCGCTTCCGGCTTTTAAGCTAGATGTTCCCCGGCAGCGGCGCCAAAAATACTTGATAGTTAAAGTTAAGGGGTATAAAATACTATTAAATACGATACAATTTTACTCAAGATATTTATTTATTTATTGAATGGATATACTTAAACCTTGCTACAACACTTATAGGCAGTGTACCTAATCGTACAGTAGTGTAGTTTTTAGTAAGTCCGGTTCGTTCCACAGGGAAAATCTTTTAATCAAAGCTTAACGCTATATTAGTTTTATTTTATAAAAATACAAATATATATATAAGTAATATTATTATTATAAAGGGGGGTTTTTACCGTTTAATGACCGGTTTGTCGATTTTAAAACTTTAGTCGCAGTTAAAACAAAATGTAAAATATTAAATAAATAAAAGACTTAATTTAAAGCGTAAAGTAAATAACGATAATGAAATTGCGATAAATAAAAGTGCGATAAAATAAACTTGCGATAATTAAAAAGTACGATAATTAAAAGTGCAATTAAATACAATAACAATAAATAAAAGTGCTATAATTAGAAGTGCAATTAAATATAAAATAAAGGAAATTAAATATGAAATAAAAGAATTATGCTTATTTAAACTTCCGTAATCATGATGTTTGACGTATTGATTTTAGTTTTATGCCCATGGGTTAATTGTCCTTTGTCCTGGATTATTTAATATGTCCGTCTGGTTTTTGTCCATAACAGTCCATCAGTCATAAATATAAAGTGCGAGTATCCTTGTTAAATTATCCTTATACCCGAAGTTAAATATTCTAACTAATTGGGGACTTAAACTGTAACAAGATTTTAATACTTTGTTTAATAATTACACCAGGATGTCGACTGAATGTAACCCAAGGTTTTAATACTTTGTTATCAATTATGCCAAGTGTCCTTGTACATAATTTCACCCCTGTTTTAATAATTCTAGTGGCTATTAATCCATTCCCGTGTCCGGTTAAATGAATGATTATTCGTACATATAAATACCTCACCCATCGTGTCCGATCGAGTGTATATGGTTATTTATAGGGACGTTCAATTGTAAATCTTTATATTAAAATTAACAAACTATCATTTAGTTAAACAAATATAAAGCACATTAATAGCCCATAGTCTAATTTCCACAAGTGTCGTTCTTTTGTCCAAACCCCAATTATGGTACAAAGCCCAATTACCCAATTTTAATATTTTTAGTCCAACATCATGATTACTTCGGATTAAATAAGCATAATAATAACTTAGCTACGAGACATTAAATTAAAAAGGTTGAACATAACTTACAATGATTAAAAATAGCGTAGCGTTACATGAACAGAATTTTGACTTACACCCTTACAACATTCGCTAACATACCCTTATTATTAGAAATTAAAATTAAAATATAAATTAAAATATAAATATATATATATATATATATATATATATATATATATATATATATATATATATATATATATATATATATAAAATTTACGTATGATGAAGAAGGAAAAAGATGTCTTTTGTGTTACACCAAAGCTCGATTTTTATAGGCCTGTGATCTGGAAAAGATGCTCATGCGATCGCATGAGCTTTACCCTTCAAGGCCATGCGATCGCATAGCCAGCTGGGGAGACTCAAAAGTCTTTGTTTTTTTATGCCGACGGTTTTTAAATATAATATAATATATATATTAATTTTAAGAATTAATTATATATTATATTATATTCATGTGCATAGTTGACTTGAAATTTTTAGTCCGTTGCGTCGAGCGTTGAGAGTTGACTCTAGTCCCGGTTCCGGATTTTCGAACGTCCTTGCGTACAATTTAATATCTTGTACTTTGCGTTTTGAATCTTGTACTCTTGTAATTTTGAGACGTTTCTTATCAATAATTGGAACCTTATTGATTGTATTTTGTACTTTTGAGCTTTTTGGTCGTTTGCGTCTTCAATTCGTCGAATCTGTCTTTTGTCTTCACCTTTTATTATTTAAACGAATATCACTTGTAAATAGAACAATTGCAACTAAAAGCTTGTCTTTCTTGAGGAATAATGCTATGAAATATATGTTCGTTTTTAGCATTATCACCCCTTCTGTCTTCTTTTTGGGCGTTTTAGATCATTTTGGTGTAGGGTTAGGGCAATTACACCCTTACGCGATAGGGAAGATTGTACTGTTTGAGATGTAGTGTGTTGCACTCAACAAGGTGCCCTTAGTTAAGGTGTTTTGCCATTTATACCGCTTAGCCAACCATCACAAATCCTGGTTCACATTCTTTGCCCGTCAAAACTTCACCAAAACCCCAAAATCGAATGCGGGTCACTGGAAAGAAACTTTCTTTTTCATTGACCAATCTGTTGTTGGAGCCAACTTTCCGCAAACGCTTATCTGGTGCGAAAGCATGGCCAAGGACGTGAACAAAACCCCCGTCCTTGATGACGAGGAAATGAAGTTGTTAGTCGAGTGTGCTAACGCACAGCTTGTGCACCGGTCTTATGGGAACATTATGCTGCGGTTGAGAAGGATATCCGTGCACTGGCTATGGGAGAACATGCGTCCAGCCATAATCGCGCCGAATGGCAAGGGTAGGAATAGTATAAATGCATATGAATATTTAACCACTAGCGTATACATACATGGTTTAATATTGCGCAAATGCTTGCAGAGATGAAGATGAAGAAAGTGCTTACCGCAGAGGAGATTGCGGCCATCTCCTTCCGCAAGCAAAATGTTAACGAGCCGCTTGAGCAGGAGAAGACTGGCGAGAACGAGTTGGAAGCACCTGCCACCTCGGGCAACAAGCGCAAGGCTTCCGAAGCCACCCAGACCAAGCAGAAGAAGAAGAAGCTAACTCCTAAACAAAAGGAGGACATGCGGAATGACAATTTTATCCCCGTCGATCCACCATCCGCAGATCTTCCTCCTCCTATCACCGGTAAGCATCTCTTTTCTCTCGTAAACACCATACGATTAACTTCACGTGCTAACAAGTTACTGATATGCAGAGCATATTGAGGAGACGCAGCAGGTGCCGCCGCATGCAAATCTGGAACTGGAGGCTACCGCCACGTCCAGGGACAGGGCGATACACCTTGACTCTGATTCTACGCCAGTCCCACCGCCCAATAGCTTCCGATTGGCAAACCTGGCGCAGTTCACCCAGTCCTCCACCGAGAATGCCGCAGAGCTGTCTGCGTTAACAAATCTTTCCTGCTGAGTTCCGCAATCAGCTAGCCGCGCTGCCCTTTCACCAAGCGCTCAATGCCTTCGTCCAGAAATGCCTTGTGTTCTTTGGTATGTTTGCGGATCAGGCCCGCCGCTCCACTAATTTGTATCAGGTGGCCGTGCGGAAAGAAACAGAGTTGGGACTACTGCAATCGGGCATTGACCAGGTCAAGAAAGACAGGGATGCCGCGAAAGAAGCGCGCAAGGCGGTGGAGGTGACTGCGGCGGAGACCAAGGCCACGCTGATTGAGGAAAGGAAAAAGAACTGTGAGCTGGTGGGGGCGGTTGACCAGGCTAAGGGGGAGACGGAGCGCCTGCGGATGGAACTGGAAAGGGTGCGCAGGGAGATGGATGATGCGGTGACTGGCTGCGAGCTAGTGGAGGCAAACTTGTCAAAGCTTCGTACCTCCCTTCCCGTAATCGCGCAGAAGGTAATGGACTCGGGACCCGTCACCGAAAAGTTCAACGCCTATGTCGATGCGGTGAAAGAGCATGAAAATAGCAAGGTCATGCTTGAGGTGATCAAAGGCTGCGACCTTACGCTACCGTACTCTGAGGTTGTGCGAAAACATTTGAAAGAGGGTACAGCTGAGGCGCTCCTAGAAGCAGAGCAGGCCATCCAGTCCATCCCGATCCCCCTAATAGACGCGTTCGATGCGGATCCCAATATGCCCATTGATGGGTTTCTCAAGGAGAATTTTTAGATTTTGCTTGTAATCATTTGCGCCGTAAGTCCTATGCTTAGGCAGGCAATTGTAAATACATTATTTGCGCCCTAAGTCCCGTGTTGGGCAGGCATGTTAAACAATGACTGTAATAACCTTAGTTGTACTATATGATATTATTTTGTGCATGCGTTGTGTATTAATTGTTTATATATCGCGAATCAAAACAAATGGTGGACCGCATGCCTATGCGCATAGTTAACCAAAACTCATGAGCATACGCAGGTTCTGCGTAAAAATAAACCAATATTTTAGCAATTTTACCTTTAACAATTTAGACTCAAAAGCTACTGTGTTATTGCTTTGTCATGTGCTAGAGGTGCACTTTAGCTGTATGGTAAGTAACGCAACTAAAAACAAACCAATGCTTTTATACTTGAGAGTTCCTCAAGCAAACCAATGCGAGAGTAATTACGCACAAGTAAACCAATGCTTGTAGTTTTAAGTCAACTTGGCAGCCATCTAGTCTGCGTGGCGCTTGGCTAGGGGAAAGCCAATTCCTTTCGCCTGCTGTTAATATCTAGCCTTGTAACCAAACAGGCTTCTGCCGCACGGGGGCTAGAGGACACCCCTTAAGTAGGCAGGAAACGCATACAAAAAAGAGAGGAATACACATCAAAAGTATGCGCGAGTAAATATTTAATTGGCATTAATAATGCTTACAACCGCGACACATCCAAACGGACGAAAAATACAAAGAAAAAATAATGTGCTAAAATAAATAGGAGTGATCAGGTCCATCCAGCTACATATAACATTTTTTCAACAATGTCGCATGCCAAGTGCGTTTCACGGATTTTCCATCTAATGTCTCGAGATGGTATGCCCTGGTGTTGCTTGCTTTTGCTACCCTATATGGACCTTCCCAACGGGGGCCCAATTTCCCAGTATCCTCCGCATGACTTGCGTCGTTCTGACGCCAAACTAAGTCCCCGCACTTATAAGAGCGCGAACGCACACGCTGATTGTAGTACTTTGCAATTTTCTGCTTATTATTGGCTTCGTTTACCACCGCAGAGAATCTGCGTTCTTCAAGCAAATTAAGATTTTCCCGCAAAGCTTCTGAGTTATTTTCCTAGCCAAAATTCTGTATACGGAACGTTGGTACCCCAATTTCTACGGGTACAACAGCTTCTGACCCATAGACCAAACTGAAAGGAGTCTCACCAGTGCTCGCTTTGGGTGTTGTTCTATGCGCCCACAAAAATTTTGGCAGTTCATCCACCCAACCAATGCGACCATGACCCAATCTAACTTTGATTCCGGCCACTATATCCCGATTAGTGACTTCGCACTGGCCATTCGCCTGCGGATGCGCAACGGAAGTAAAATTTTGCTTAATATTAAGCTCCACGCACCAACTACAAAAAGGATCCCCCGCAAACTGTGTACCGTTATCACTAACGATTTCGTTTGGTATGCCGAATCGACAAACAATGTCTTCCCATACAAAATTTCGCACCATCTTTCCTGAAATTGCTGCCAGCGATCGCGCTTCAACCCACTTAGTGAAATAGTCAATTGCAACAATCAAGAATTTGATGTTTCCTGCGTGTGCAGAGTATGCGTAAGATACTGACGTAAATAGCATATGGTACAAAATAAATGATAATATTACCTCGGCCTTTTGGAAATGGTCCGACTATGTCAATTGCCCATTTGCAGAATGGCCATGGTGAGGAGACTGGTATCATAGGATGCGCAGGTGCCCTGCTGATAGGTGCATGTATTTGGCAAGATTCGCATTGCTTAACTATTCGCGCGGTATCTGCGTACATAGTGGGACAATAATAACCTAGCCACATAATTTTTGACACAATAGACCTGTGCCCCGAATGAAGAGCGCATGCACCCTTATGCACCTCGCGTATAACCTCCTCTGCCTCTTTCGGACCAATACACCTTAAGTGCGGTTCTAAATAATTTTTTCGATATAGGACGTCGCCCTCAAGGGCATACAGTGGTGCCTTGGTGCAGACCTTCTTTGCATCAACGAAATCCGCAGGTGATGTGCCGTCCCGCAGGAAAGCAATAATAGGTGTCATCCATGTTGAGCTGGACTCCTCAACAGGTGCTACCAAAGGCATCATAACAATTGATTTCGCATGCAGTTCTTCTATAAGAACTTTCTTTCCCAGATGATCAAAGGCCAAAGCCGCCAATTTGCTAAGCGCATCCGCCTTCTTATTTTGCCCCTGCATGACGTGAAGATTTGAAAAGCCTCAAACTGGTCAGCGAGGTTATGAACAAACGATAAATACTGCTGCATGGCTATTCATGCGCTTCTAAGTCTCCGCTGATTTGACTGCATACCAGCTTTGAATCCACATAAGCGTGCAGAATTTTGACATTTAATTTATGCGCGATACGCATACCTGCTAACAAAACCTCATATTCTGCTTCGTTATTCATAACAGCAAAATTAAACCGCAGCGCATATGTATGCTCTTCACCATCTGATCCAGTTAAAATTACGCCTGCACCCGCGCCAGCTGCACTGCAGGCACCATCGGTGTATAATTCCCATGGTGACAAAGATGGCACAGGCGTGTCCTGATGCGCTGCCGATGCTTCAACATCCACAGGTAACTCCGCTAGGTAATCCGCAAGTATTTGACCCTTAACCGCACTGCGCGAAGAAAAATTTATTTCATGTTCTCCGAACTCAACTGCCCATTTAGCCATTCGGCCAGAAATCTCAGGCTTGTATAACACCTGAAAGAAAAATGATTGCGTTAGTCAATCCGGTAACCCCGGACATTGCCGCAAATTAGGCATGTACCAACCTGCTTGATCGGTTGATCAGTTAGAACCATGATTGGATGTGCTTGAAAGTACCGGTGCAAACGCCGCACCGTGTGAACTAGCGCATATATTAGCTTTTCAATTGGTGAATAGTTTACTTCGCTTGATGTCAGCGTCTTGCTTACGAAGTAGACCGGCATTTGCGTCTGAGAAAACCTCAGCGTTATATTTCTGCGAAATAAATAATGCATGTAAACAAGTGGATTACCTTTCCGCGATCTACGATAAGAACCGAGCTGATAGCCTCTTTCGATGCCGCAAGGTACAGCGTAAGCGTTTCTCCTAATACTGGCGCGGTGAGTGTTGGTAATTCAGCGAGCACCTTCTTCATCTCCTGAAAGGCTGATTCTACTTCCTGAGTCCATACGAAGTCTTTTTTCTTTAAACAATTCTTCAAAGTATTGAAGAATGGCAATTGGCGCTCTGTGGCCTTCGACAAAAACTGCATGATCGCCGCAAGCTTCCCGGTTAGACTCTGCACGTCTTTCTTTGTCTTCGGAGATGGCAAACTATCAATGGCTTCAATCTTTTTGGGATTTGCCTTAATTCCACGCGCTGTCACCACATGACCTAGAAACTTGCCTTCCTCTTCCCCAAAACTACATTTGAGCGGGTTAAGCTTCATGTTGATCCTGCGCAGAGACGCAAATGTTTCTAGGATGTCTGCGAGCCTTTCTTCTTCGGTGTTACTTTTAATCACCAAGTCATCGACATATGCTTCAAGGTTTCTGCCAATTTGGTGCTTGAAGGCTGCGTCAATTACGCGCTGATAGGTTGCGCCTGCGTTTTTTAATCCGAAGGGCATCTTCGTATAACAATAGATACCCTGCGGTGTATGAAAAGCAGTTTTGTCTTCATCTTCCGTAGCCATTAAGATTTGGTGATAACCCTTGTATGCATCTAGAAAACACTTGTACCGAAAACCTGATAATGATTCCACTTTCCAGTCTATCTCCGGGAGAGGGTAGTTGTCCTTAGGACATGCTTTATTAATGTCTTTAAAATCAACGCACATCCGCCAATTACCGTCAGCCTTTTTGACTAACACAGGATTAGCAACCCATGTCTGATACCGCACTTCACGCAGAATGTTTGCTTTGACAAGGTTATCTACTTCTGCGCACAACCAATCACTGCGCTCAAGAGCCATATGCTGCTTCTTTTGTCTAACGGGCGTGAGTGACGGATTAACATTCAATTTATGTTCCGCAATATCTCGCGGAACCACAGTCATGTTTGATTCATGCCACGCGAAAACATCTGTGTTAGCGGATAATATTCCATGCAATTTGGCCTTTGTTTCGGCTGACAAGCCTGCGCCGATTTTAATTCGCTTATCCGGATATAAATGGTTTGCTATGACCGTACTGCTTGCGAGTTGTTCTACCATGCTGGGAATGTTTACAGGCACAACTGAACCACACAACTCGGTTATTTGATGTGACGCAATTGTGGCAACCCCTCCATTCGTAGGAAACTTAATCAAACCATGCACCACCGATGGTATAATGTTAAAACGTCGTATGAAATTTCTCCCAATCAGCGCGTTGTACCGCGAGGTTGAACGTACCACATAAAAGTCAACCAACTCATGTCTGACCAACTGCGGATTCTTATCATCTACGAGCTCTATTATTAGCTCTATCCGGCCTTGCGGCCATGAGCTTTCTCCGAAGAACCCAGATAACGTAATATCAGACTGGCGTAGATGCGTTTTAACTTCTGCAGGGAGGAAACGATAGCAATGCTCGTACATAATGTCAACGCCACTCCCGGTGTCAACATGCATGCGTTTAATTTGTACTCCTCAAGTAGGGATGCGACACTTGATGATAATGGGCTCGTTAACTGTGTCGATTGACATTACAGGAGGAAACGTGATTGGGAGAAGTTCCCAGTCATGATGATCATTGTACTTTCTCCGCTGGCTAACTTTCTCTGCGTCAACCATATTATTGGTTAAGTCGGCGTTTTTTGTTTTATCAACTTTTTGCCATGCGAAAGTTTTAGCCTTCGACCCTTCCTCTGCAGATTTTCCCTTGTCCTTCTTAGGTGGTTTTAGGTGATCCAATTTACCTGCGCGTAGTGCCTCGAGCACTCGTTCCATCAAGTTTTTACACCGATTAGTGTCATGACCATAATCATCATGGAATTCACAATACTTTGTTTTATCCCGCTTACCAAATTCTGTAAGCGGAGTTGGAACCGCAAAGGTCGCGCACACTGGTTCGGTTGCCAAAATTTCCTTTGGTGTTTTAGACAAACTTTTTAGCAGCGCATAGTTCTGATTATTGATGCAGCGCTGGTTATGTAGTGACCCGAACTTTTCCATGTTTATATATATATTAAATGAAATTGTTATTTACATGATTAAGTGTTTCCAACATGTTAAGCAATCAAACTTGTTAAGACTTGATTAATTGAAATAGGTTTCATATAGACAATTGACCACCCAAGTTGACCGGTGATTCACGAACGTTAAAACTTGTAAAAACTATACGATGACATATATATGGTTATATATATAGTTAACATGATTTTATTATAAGTATGTATCTCATTAGGTATTTTAACAATGAGTTATATACATAAAAATGAGACTATTAATTTAAGAAACTCGAAAACGATATATATAACGATTATCGTTATAACAACGTCTTACTAGGTACATATGAATCATATTAAGATATTGATACACTTGGTTAATTATGTTAAATGATAAGTAAATATATTATTAAGTGTATTAACAATGAAATACATATGTAAAAATAAGACTACTAACTTAATGATTTCGAAACAAGACATATATGTAACGATTATCGTTGTACCGATATTTAACTGTATATATATCATACTAAGATATATTATATATCATAATATCATGATAATATAACAATTTAACATCTCATTTGTTATAATAAACAATGGGTTAACAACATTAAACAAGATCGTTAACCTAAAGGTTTCAAAACAACGTTTACATGTAACGACTAACGATGACTTAGCGACTCAGTTAAAATGTATATACATGTAGTGTTTTAATATGTATTCATACACTTTTGAAAGACTTCAAGACACTTATCAAAATACTTCTACTTAACAAAAATGCTTACAATTACATCCTCGTTCAGTTTCATCAACAATTCTACTCGTATGCACCCGTATTCGTACTCGTACAATACACAGCTTTTAGATGTATGTACTATTGGTATATACACTCCAATGATCAGCTCTTAGCAGCCCATATGAGTCACCTAACACATGTGGGAACCATCATTTGGCAACTAGCATGAAATATCTCATAAAATTACAAAAATATGAGTAATCATTCATGACTTATTTACATGAAAACAAAATTACATATCCTTTATATCTAATCCATACACCAACCACCAAAAACACCTACAAACACTTTCATTCTTCAATTTTCTTCATCTAATTGATCTCTCTCAAGTTCTATCTTCAAGTTCTAAGTGTTCTTCATAAATTCCAAAAGTTCTAGTTTCATAAAATCAAGAATACTTCCAAGATTGCAAGTTTACTTCCAAGTTTTCTAAATCCATTCCAAGTAATCATCGAAGATCAAGAAACCTTTGTTACTTACAGTAGGTTATCTTTCTAATACAAGGTAATAATCATATTCAAACTTTAATTCAATTTCTATAACTATAACAATCTTATTTCGAGTGGAAATCTTACTTGAAATTGTTTTCGTGTCATGATTCTGCTTCAAGAACTTTCAAGCCATCCAAGGATCCTTTGAAGCTAGATCTATTTTTCTCATTTTCAGTAGGTTTATCCAAGGAACTTGAGGTAGTAATGATGTTCATAACATCATTCGATTCATACATATAAAGCTATCTTATTCGAAGGTTTAAACTTATAATCACTAGAACATAGTTTAGTTAATTCTAAACTTGTTCGCAAATAAAAGTTAATCCTTCTAACTTGACTTTTAAAATCAACTAAACACATGTTCTATATCTATATTATATGCTAACTTAATGATTTAAAACCTGGAAACACGAAAAACACCGTAAAACCGGATTTACGCCGTCGTAGTAACACCGCGGGCTGTTTTGGGTTAGTTAATTAAAAACTATGATAAACTTTGATTTAAAAGTTGTTATTCTGGGAAAATGATTTTTATTATGAACATGAAACTATATCCAAAAATTATGGTAAAACTCAAAGTGAAAGTATGTTTTCTAAAATGGTCATCTAGACGTCGTTCTTTCGACTGAAATGACTACCTTTACAAAAACGACTTGTAACTTATTTTTTCCGACTATAAATCTATACTTTTTCTGTTTAGATTCATAAAATAGAGTTCAATATGAAACCATAGCAATTTGATTCACTCAAAACGGATTTAAAATGAAGAAGTTATGGGTAAAACAAGATTGGATAATTTTTCTCATTTTAGCTACGTGAAAATTGGTAACAAATCTATTCCAACCACAACTTAATCAACTTGTATTGTATATTATGTAATCTTGAGATACCATAGACACGTATACAATGTTTCGACCTATCATGTCGACACATCTATATATATTTTGGAACAACCATAGACACTCTATATGTGAATGTTGGAGTTAGCTATACAGGGTTGAGGTTGATTCCAAAATATATATAGTTTGAGTTGTGATCAATACTAAGATACGTATACACTGGGTTGTGGATTGATTCAAGATAATATTTATCGATTTATTTCTGTACATCTAACTGTGGACAACTAGTTGTAGGTTACTAACGAGGACAGCTGACTTAATAAACTTAAAACATCAAAATATATTAAAAGTGTTGTAAATATATTTTGAACATACTTTGATATATATGTATATATTGTTATAGGTTCGTGAATCAACCAATGGCCAAGTCTTACTTCCCGACGAAGTAAAAATCTGTGAAAGTGAGTTATAGTCCCACTTTTAAAATCTAATATTTTTGGGATGAGAATACATACAGGTTTTATAAATGATTTACAAAATAGACACAAGTACGTGAAACTACATTCTATGGTTGAATTATCGAAATCGAATATGCCCCTTTTTATTAAGTCTGGTAATCTAAGAATTAGGGAACAGACACCCTAATTGACGCGAATCCTAAAGATAGATCTATTGGGCCTAACAAACCCCATCCAAAGTACCGGATGCTTTAGTACTTCAAAATTTATATCATATCTGAAGGGTGTCCCGGAATGATGGAGATATTCTTATATATGCATCTTGTTAATGTCGGTTACCAGGTGTTCACCATATGAATGATTTGTATCTCTATGTATGGGATGTGTATTGAAATATGAAATCTTGTGGTCTATTGTTACGATTTGATATATATAGGTTAAACCTATAACTCACCAACATTTTTGTTGACGTTTAAAGCATGTTTATTCTCAGGTGAATACTAAGAGCTTCCGCTGTTGCATACTAAAATAAGGACAAGATTTGGAGTCCATGTTTATATGATATTGTGTAAAAACTGCATTCAAGAAACTGATTTCGATGTAACATATTTGTATTGTAAACCATTATGTAATGGTCGTGTGCAAACAGGATATTTTAGATTATCATTATTTGATAATCTACGTAAAGCTTTTTAAACCTTTATTTATGAAATAAAGGTTATGGTTCATTTTAAAAATGAATGCAGTCTTTGAAAAACGTCTCATATAGAGGTCAAAACCTCGCAACGAAATCAATTAATATGGAACGTTTTTAATCAATAAGAACGGGACATTTCAGTTGGTATCCGAGCGTTGGTCTTAGAGAACCAGAAAATTTGCATTAGTGTGTCTTATCGAGTTTGTTAGGATGCATTAGTGAGTCTGGACTTCGACCGTGTTTTCTTTAAAAATGATTGCTTAACATTTTTGTTGGAAACTATATATTATTAACATGTATATATTATGTGATATATTAATCTCTTAACATGTTTGATATTGTGTGATAGATGTCTAACTCTAGCACAAATCCCATTGACTCACCTAATAATAACGAAGAGTCGAATATATATTGGACTGATTCACAAGTTCCCGAAGAAGAACCGGAAGAAGAATCAGAACCGGAAGAAGAATCAGAACCGGAAGAGGAGGAACCGGAGGAGGAAATAGAACCGGTGGGGGAAATAATAAAACGGTTAAGTAAAATAAAATCCTCAACCAACCGACCAAGGTTAATTATGGTCAATGGTGTTTCCGTCAAGGAAGCAAAATATTGGGAGGATTACCAATTCTCCGATGAATCGGATTCCGACGAGAATTCCGATGATGTTATAGAAATTACACCAACTGAATTTAAAAAGGCAAAAGAAAATAATAAGGGAAAGGGCATAAAAATAGAGAAATCTAATTCCAACCCCGATGAACTTTATATGTATCGTCAACCCCCGAAGCCCTTAAGTTGTAACAATGACCTGGGAACCTCTAAACCACCAGGTTTTTCTAAACCGTTGTGGAAAACGACAGCTCGTATTAGGGGAACATCATATATCCCTAGAAACTTGGCAAAACGAACCAAAACCGAAGAAGAAGAAACGAGCGAGTCAGAATAAGATAGTTGTATTCGTGTGGTGTAATATATGTAATATAGTGTGCTTATGCTTTATGATATATGTAAAAATTGCTTGTATTAATAAGTATTTTTTTATGAATCTAACTCTTGTCTATTTTACAGTATAAAAACACAAAATGGATAGACAACCCAATATTTTAAGAGACCTACCCGGAGACATGATTGATGAAATCTTGTCTAGAGTCGGTCAAAATTCTTCGGCACAACTATTTACGGCGAAATCAGTTTGTAAGACATTCGAAGAAAGTTCCAAGAATGTCTTGGTTTATAAGAGACTTTCGTTTGAAAGATGGGGGATATCACATTGGGAAACCCATAAGTTACGATGTGTTTACATTGACGCATATATTGCGGGGAACCCAAATGCTATTTTACGCAACGGGTTAAGAAATTATTTTGACTCAATGTATCCGAATATAGGACTTCATGATTTAGAAAAAGCGGCTAACATGCAACATAAAGAAGCATGCTATGCTTACGGGTTAGTAATGTTCACTTCTCACCAAAGTGAGAAAAAGAACATCGGGCTACAACTATTAAACAAAACGTTCCCACAAGTGACGGAGTCGGTAATTGGGGTAAGAAATGAGGTTTTTAGGTTATTACGAGACTGTTGGTCATTACGTAACCCTCGTCCCTTTGACGACATTACAACACGCTGTCTTATCAACGGCCATAACGGTTATGTTCCACAAGACCAAGGATGGGAAGTAGTCCTAGTAAAACCAGAATGCATGACTTGTTTCTGGACGTATGAATTACGTGTCTTTATTGCCTTTGCTGAGCGACTTGTGTACTAGCTAGAATTATCTTCACAACTATCTTGTATCAAAGTTATTGTGTGCTATATTTCATGCTTTATGTAAAATAAGCGGTATTGTAAGTTTGTAAAATATTGTATAAAAGTTTGAACGCGAAATATTATTATAATCAGTTTTTCATATAGAATTGTAGTAGTTGAATTGTATATTAGCTACTAAGTATGAACTTAATGGGTAGGTACTACCCGAATTTAAATTTATAAAACGCTAATATGAAGAAAAAGCTTTTATAAATGAGTTCATATTATGCTACGAAATACTATTAACTACTCTTAATATTCTGTATGATTAACTTGTTCCATTTGACTATTTTGAAGGAAATGGCACCGACTACTCGACACACCGTGAATATGAATGAAGAGGAATTCCATAATTTTCTAGCTTCAAACATAGCCGCAGTACAGGCTGCGTTACATACCAACAATAACCTTGGATCTAGCAGTACAGGAAATCGTGTAGGATGCACCTACAAAGAATTCACTGCCTGCAAACCTTTGGAATTTGATGGAACCGAAGGACCGATCGGATTGAAACGGTGGACCGAGAAGGTCGAATCGGTGTTTGCCATAAGTAAGTGTACTGAAGAGGACAAAGTGAAGTACGCTACGCATACCTACACAGGTTCTGCGTTAACATGGTGGAATACCTATCTAGAGGAAGTGAGACAAGATGATGCGTACGCACTACCGTGGTCAGCATTCAAGCACTTGATGAACGAGAAGTACCGTCCCAGAACCGAGGTCAATAAGCTCAAGACAGAACTTAGAGGGTTACGAACCCAAGGATTTGATATTACCACGTACGAAAGACGATTCACAGAATTGTGCCTACTGTGTCCGGGAGCGTTCGAAGATGAGGAAGAGAAGATCGACGCGTTTGTGAAAGGATTACCGGAAAGAATCCAAGAAGATATAAGTTCACACGAGCCCGCCTCCATACAACAGGCATGTAGAATGGCTCATAAACTAGTGAACCAGATTGAGGAAAGAATTAAAGAACAGACGGCTGAAGAGGCCAATGTGAAGCAAGTCAAAAGAAAGTGGGAGGAAAACGGCGATAAGAATCACCAGTACAACAACAACAGCAATTACAATAATAATCGCAACAATTATCCCAACAATCGCAACATCAATCGCAACTACAACAAACGGCCCAACAACAACAACAACAACAACAACAACAACAACAACAGCAACTACAACAATCATCCCAACAACAATAACAACCGCAACAACAACAACAATCAGAAGCAGCTATGCCAAAGGTGTGAAAAGTATCACTCGGGGTTCTGCACCAAATTTTGCAACAAGTGTAAAAGAAATGGTCATAGCGCGGTGAAGTGTGAGGTCTACGGACCAGGGGTTAACAGAACAAAAGGAACAAATGGTGTCGGAACGAGTAATGGCGGAGCAAGTAGTGTCGGAGCAAGTTATGCCAATGTAGTTTGTTATAAATGTGGAAAACCGGGCCACATTATTAGAAATTGCCCGAACCAGGAGAACACGAATGGACAAGGCCGCGGAAGAGTTTTCAATATTAATGCGGCAGAGGCACAGGAAGACCTGGAGCTTGTTACGGGTACGTTTCTTATTGACAATAAATCTGCTTACGTTTTATTTGATTCGGGTGCGGATAGAAGCTATATGAGTAGAGATTTTTGTGCTAAATTAAGTTGTCCATTGACGCCGTTGGATAGTAAATTTTTACTCGAATTAGCAAACGGTAAATTAATTTCAGCATATAATATATGCCGGAATCGAGAAATTAAACTGGGTAGCGAAATATTTAAGATTGATTTGATACCAGTAGAGTTAGGGAGTTTTGATGTAATAGTTGGCATGGACTGGCTGAAGAAGGTGAAAGCAGAGATCGTATGTTATAAAAATGCAATTCGCATTATACGAGAAGGAGAACCCTTAATGGTGTATAGAGAAAAGGGCAACATGAAGCTACATCTTATTAGTAATTTGAAGTCACAAAAACTAATAAGAAAAGGTTGCTATGCTGTTCTAGCACACGTCGAGAAAGTACAAACTGAAGAAAAGAGCATCAATGATGTTCCCGTCGCAAAAGAATTTCCCGATGTATTTTCGAAAGAATTACCGGGACTACCTCCACATCGATCTGTTGAATTTCAAATAGATCTTGTACCAGGAGCTGCACCAATAGCTCGTGCTCCATATAGACTCGCACCCAGCGAGATGAAAGAACTACAAAGCCAACTGCAAGAACTATTAGAACGTGGTTTCATTCGACCAAGCACATCACCATGGGGAGCTCCTATTTTGTTTGTCAAGAAGAAGGATGGTACATTTAGGTTGTGTATTGACTACAGAGAGTTGAACAAACTTACCATCAAAAACCGTTATCCACTGCCGAGAATTGACGACTTATTTGATTAACTACAAGGCTCGTCGGTTTATTCAAAGATCGATTTACGTTCTGGATATCATCAAATGCGAGTAAAGGAGGATGATATTCCAAAAACTGCTTTTAGGACGCGTTATGGTCATTACGAGTTTATGGTTATGCCGTTTGGATTGACTAACGCACCAGCTGTGTTCATGGACCTTATGAACCGAGTGTGTGGGCCATATCTTGACAAGTTTGTCATTGTTTTCATCGATGACATACTTATTTACTCAAAGAATGATCAAGAGCACGAAGAACATTTGAAAAAAGTGCTAGAAGTATTGAGGAAAGAAAAACTGTACGCTAAGTTTTCAAAGTGTGCATTTTGGTTGGAAGAAGTTCAATTCCTCGGTCACATAGTGAACAAAGAAGGTATTAAGGTGGATCCGGCAAAGATAGAAACCGTTGAAAAGTGGGAAACCCCGAAAACTCCGAAACACATACGCCAGTTTTTAGGACTAGCTGGTTACTACAGAAGGTTCATCCAAGACTTTTCCAGAATAGCAAAACCCTTGACTGCATTAACGCATAAAGGGAAGAAATTTGAATGGAATGATGAACAAGAGAAAGCGTTTCAGTTATTGAAGAAAAAGCTAACTACGGCACCTATATTGTCATTGCCTGAAGGGAATGATGATTTTGTGATTTATTGTGACGCATCAAACAAGGTCTCGGTTGTGTATTAATGCAACGGACGAAGGTGATTGCTTATGCGTCTAGACAATTGAAGATTCAAGAGAAAAATTATATGACGCATGATTTGGAATTAGGCGCGGTTATTTTTGCATTAAAGACTTGGAGGCACTACTTATATGGGGTCAAAAGTATTATATATACCGACCACAAAAGTCTTCAACACATATTTAATCAGAAACAACTGAATATGAGGCAGCGTAGGTGGATTGAATTGTTGAATGATTACGACTTTGAGATTCGTTACCACCCGGGGAAGGCAAATGTGGTAGCCGACGCCTTGAGCAGAAAGGACAGAGAACCCATTCGAGTAAAATCTATGAATATAATGATTCACACTAACCTTACTACTCAAATAAAGGAGGCGCAACAAGGAGTTTTAAAAGAGGGAAATTTAAAGAATGAAATACCCAAAGGATCGGAGAAGCATCTTAATATTCGGGAAGACGGAACCCGGTATAGGGCTGAAAGAATTTGGGTACCAAAATTTGGAGATATGAGAGAAATGGTACTTAGAGAAGCTCATAAAACCAGATACTCAATACATCCTGGAACTGGGAAGATGTACAAGGATCTTAAGAAACATTTTTGGTGGCTAGGTATGAAAGCCGATATTGCTAAATATGTAGGAGAATGTTTGACGTGTTCTAAGGTCAAAGCTGAACATCAGAAACCATCAGGTCTACTACAACAACCTAAAATCCCGGAATGGAAATGGGAAAACATTACCATGGATTTCATTACTAAATTACCAAGGACTTCAAGTGGTTATGATACTATTTGGGTAATAGTTGATCGTCTCACCAAGTCAGCACACTTCCTGCCAATAAGAGAAGATGATAAGATGGAGAAGTTAGCACGACTGTATTTGAAGGAAGTCGTCTCCAGACATGGAATACCAATCTCTATTATCTCTGATAGGGATGGCAGATTTATTTCAAGATTTTGGCAGACATTACAGCAAGCATTGGGAACTCGTCTACACATGAGTACTGCCTATCATCCACAAACTGATGGGCAGAGCGAAAGGACGATACAAACGCTTGAAGACATGCTACGAGCTTGTGTTATTGATTTCGGAAACAGTTGGGATCGACATCTACCGTTAGCAGAATTTTCCTACAACAACAGCTACCATTCAAGCATTGAGATGGCGCCGTTTGAAGCACTTTATGGTAGAAAGTGCAGGTCTCCGATTTGTTGGAGTGAAGTGGGGGATAGACAGATTACGGGTCCGGAGATAATACAAGAAACTACCGAGAAAATCATCCAAATTCAACAAAGATTGAAAACCGCCCAGAGTCGACAAAAGAGCTACGCGGACAGTAAAAGAAAAGATATAGAGTTTGAAATTGGAGAAATGGTCATGCTTAAGGTTTCACCTTGGAAAGGCGTTGTTCGATTTGGTAAACAGGGGAAACTAAATCCAAGGTACATTGGACCATTCAAGATTATAGATCGTGTCGGACCAGTAGTTTACCAACTGGAGCTACCTCAACAACTCGCGGCTGTACATAACACTTTCCACATCTCAAATTTGAAGAAATGTTTTGCTAAAGAAGATCTCACTATTCCGTTGGACAAAATCCAAATCAATGAAAAACTTCAATTCATTGAAGAACCCGTCGAAATAATGGATCGTGAGGTTAAGAGACTTAAACAAAACAAGATACCGATTGTTAAGGTTCGATGGAATGCTCGTAGAGGACCCGAGTTCACCTGGGAGCGTGAAGATCAGATGAAGAAGAAATACCCACATTTATTTTCAGAAGATACGTCAACACCTCCAACTGCTTAAAATTTCAGGACGAAATTTATTTAACATCTCGATTGTAGTGACCCGAACTTTTCCATGTTTATATATATATTAAATGAAATTGTTATTTACATGATTAAGTGTTTCCAACATGTTAAGCAATCAAACTTGTTAAGACTTGATTAATTGAAATAGGTTTCATATAGACAATTGACCACCCAAGTTGACCGGTGATTCACGAACGTTAAAACTTGTAAAAACTATACGATGACATATATATGGTTATATATATAGTTAACATGATTTTATTATAAGTATGTATCTCATTAGGTATTTTAACAATGAGTTATTGATATTGCTCAATAACATCATATATATCTATCGCAATATCACTAAAAACGCTCTAGAATCGAAGATAATGAAGGTGTTCTACAAGCTATAGGCCAAGATGTACAAATTTGTATCGGAAGAATGATTTTCAAAGAATTTCGATGATTTATGACATTGGTTGATCCCGATACGAGTTAGAGTCAAGATAGCACTCTAAAATGATAAAACAAGGTTTCAGATATGTTAGACCTCGTCCAAATGAAAGGAAATTAAAAAGAAAACGAAACAGTCAAAATCAGCACAACAGGACGCCGTCCTGGAAGGTGGGACGCCGTCCTGTCTTTCGAATCGGGACGCCGTCTAGGGCATATGGGACGCCGTCTTGACCTTTGAAATGGGACGCCGTCCTGCCTTTTGGGACGACGTCCCGTAGTAGGTTTGGCCGACTTTTTGGCTTTTTACCTACTTTCTCCACTTTAAAACTTCAGTTTTTGAGGGACTGTTTCATCAGAATACGAACCAGAGAGTTTAGAGGCGATTTTCAGGAGCAAATTGGAGAACTCCAACCTCTTTGAAGAGGCTCAACATCAAGGCATCATCCATCAAAAACCTTTTTCATCCAAGAACTCTTGTTCTTGTAGGTTATTTACTTGTTCTCAGCAATGATTTCAGTTAATAATTTGATTGTATTATTGTCTGTTACCATGATTGTTGGCTAGTTTCTATAATGTTTGTCTAGATTAATAACCAAGGTATTGGATGTAATTTTATTGATTGAATGTATTATGCGTGATAGATTGAAGCTTGAATTAAGAACCATGCTTATTGTGGTTAAAATCATTTGTATCTAGTTAATTGATATGTTGTTGATAAAGAGAACTCTTGTTGATGTATCATATTGATTTACAATCAACTTGTCTTAGATTGATTGTTTGCTAAACCGGACCATGAAATGTCCCGTTCTTATTGATTAAAAACGTTCCATATTAATTGATTTCGTTGCGAGGTTTTGACCTCTATATGAGACGTTTTTCAAAGACTGCATTCATTTTTAAACAAACCATAACCTTTATTTCATCAATAAAGGTTTAAAAAGCTTTACGTAGATTATCAAATAATGATAATCTAAAATATCCTGTTTACACACGACCATTACATAATGGTTTACAATACAAATATGTTACAACAAAATAAGTTTCTTGAATGTAGTTTTTACACAATATCATACAAGCATGGACTCCAAATCTTGTCCTTATTTAAGTATGCGACAGCGGAAGCTCTTAATAATCACCTGAGAATAAACATGCTTAAAACGTCAACAAAAATGTTGGTGAGTTATAGGTTTAACCTATATATATCAAATCGTAACAATAGACCACAAGATTTCATATTTCAATACACATCCCATACATAGAGATAAAAATCATTCATATGGTGAACACCTGGTAACCGACAATAACAAGATGCATATATAAGAATATCCCCATCATTCCGGGACACCCTTCGGATATATGATATAAATTTCGAAGTACTAAAGCATTCGGTACTTTGGATGGGGTTTGTTAGGCCCAATAGATCTATCTTTAGGATTCGCGTCAATTAGGGTGTCTGTTCCCTAATTCTTAGATTACCAGACTTAATAAAAAGGGGCATATTCGATTTCGATAATTCAACCATAGAATGTAGTTTCACGTACTTGTGTCTATTTTGTAAATCATTTATAAAACCTGCATGTATTCTCATCCCAAAAATATTAGATTTTAAAAGTGGGACTATAACTCACTTTCACAGATTTTTACTTCGTCGGGAAGTAAGACTTGGCCACTGGTTGATTCACGAACCTATAACAATATATACATATATATCAAAGTATGTTCAAAATATATTTACAACACTTTTAATATATTTTGATGTTTTAAGTTTATTAAGTCAGCTGTCCTCGTTAGTAACCTACAACTAGTTGTCCACAGTTAGATGTACAGAAATAAATCGATAAATATTATCTTGAATCAATCCACGACCCAGTGTATACGTATCTCAGTATTGATCACAACTCAAACTATATATATTTTGGAATCAACCTCAACCCTGTATAGCTAACTCCAACATTCACATATAGAGTGTCTATGGTTGTTCCGAAATATATATAGATGTGTCGACATGATAGGTCGAAACATTGTATACGTGTCTATGGTATCTCAAGATTACATAATATATAATACAAGTTGATTAAGTTATGGTTGGAATAGATTTGTTACCAATTTTCACGTAGCTAAAATGAGAAAAATTATCCAATCTTGTTTTACCCATAACTTCTTCATTTTAAATCCGTTTTGAGTGAATCAAATTGCTATGGTTTCATATTGAACTCTATTTTATGAATCTAAACCAAAAAAGTATAGGTTTCTAGTCGGAAAAATAAGTTACAAGTCGTTTTTGTAAAGGTAGTCATTTCAGTCGAAAGAACGACGTCTAGATGACCATTTTAGAAAACATACTTCCACTTTGAGTTTAACCATAATTTTTGGATATAGTTTCATGTTCATAATAAAAATCATTTTCTCAGAATAACAACTTTTAAATCAAAGTTTATCATAGTTTTTAATTAACTAACCCAAAACAGCCCGCGGTGTTACTACGACGGCGTAAATCCGGTTTTACGGTGTTTTTCGTGTTTCCAGGTTTTAAATCATTAAGTTAGCATATCATATAGATATAGAACATGTGTTTAGTTGATTTTAAAAGTCAAGTTAGAAGGATTAACTTTTGTTTGCGAACAAGTTTAGAATTAACTAAACTATGTTCTAGTGATTACAAGTTTAAACCTTCGAATAAGATAGCTTTATATGTATGAATCGAATGATGTTATGAACATCATTACTACCTTAAGTTCCTTGGATGAACCTACTGGAAAAGAGAAAAATGGATCTAGCTTCAATGGATCCTTGGATGGCTCAAAGTTCTTGAAGCAAAATCATGACACGAAAACAAGTTCAAGTAAGATCATCACTTGAAATAAGATTGTTATAGTTATAGAAATTGAACCAAAGTTTGAATATGATTATTACCTTGTATTAGAATGATAACCTACTGTAAGAAACAAAGATTTCTTGAGGTTGGATGATCACCTTACAAGATTAGAAGTGAGCTAGCAAACTTGAAAGTATTCTTGATTTTATGAAACTAGAACTTTTGGAATTTATGAAGAACACTTAGAACTTGAAGATAGAACTTGAGAGAGTTCAATTAGATGAAGAAAATTGAAGAATGAAAGTGTTTGTAGGTGTTTTTGGTCGTTGGTGTATGGATTAGATATAAAGGATATGTAATTTTGTTTTCATGTAAATAAGTCATGAATGATTACTCATATTTTTGTAATCTTATGAGATATTTCATGCTAGTTGCCAAATGATGGTTCCCACATGTGTTAGGTGACTCACATGGGCTGCTAAGAGCTGATCATTGGAGTGTATATACCAATAGTACATACATCTAAAAGCTGTGTATTGTACGAGTACGAATACGGGTGCATACGAGTAGAATTGTTGATGAAACTGAACGAGAATGTAATTGTAAGCATTTTTGTTAAGTAGAAGTATTTTGATAAGTGTATTGAAGTCTTTCAAAAGTGTATAAATACATATTAAAACACTACATGTATATACATTTTAACTGAGTCGTTAAGTCATCGTTAGTCGTTACATGTAAGTGTTGTTTTGAAACCTTTAGGTTAACGATCTTGTTAAATGTTGTTAACCCAATGTTTATAATATCAAAAGAGATTTTAAATTATTATATTATCATGATATTATGATGTACGAATATCTCTTAATATGATATATATACATTAAATGTCGTTACAACGATAAACGTTACATATATGTCTCGTTTCAAAATCATTAAGTTAGTAGTCTTGTTTTTACATATGTAGTTCATTGTTAATATAATTAATGATATGTTTACTTATCATAATATCATGTTAACTATATATATAACCATATATATGTCATCATATAGTTTTTTTACAAGTTTTAACGTTCGTGAATTACCGGTCAACTTGGGTGGTCAATTGTCTATATGAAACCTATTTCAATTAATCAAGTCTTAACAAGTTTGATTGCTTAACATGTTGGAAACATTTAATCATGTAAACATCAATCTCAAATTAATATATATAAACATGGAAAAGTTCGGGTCACTACAGTACCTACCCGTTAAATAAATTTCATCCCGAAATTTTAAGCTGTTGAAGGTGTTGACGAATCTTCTGGAAATAGATGCGGGTATTTCTTCTTCATCTGATCTTCACGCTCCCAGGTGAACTCGGGTCCTCTACGAGCATTCCATCGAACCTTAACAATTGGTATCTTGTTTTGCTTAAGTCTTTTAACCTCACGATCCATTATTTCGACGGGTTCTTCGATGAATTGGAGTTTTTCGTTGATTTGGATTTCATCTAACGGAATAGTGAGATCTTCTTTAGCAAAACATTTCTTCAAATTCGAGACGTGGAAAGTGTTATGTACAGCCGCGAGTTGTTGAGGTAACTCAAGTCGGTAAGCTACTGGTCCGACACGATCAATAATCTTGAATGGTCCAATATACCTTGGATTTAATTTCCCTCGTTTACCAAATCGAACAACGCCTTTCCAAGGTGAAACTTTAAGCATGACCATCTCTCCAATTTCAAATTCTATATCTTTTCTTTTAATGTCAGCGTAGCTCTTTTGTCGACTTTGGGCGGTTTTCAACCGTTGTTGAATTTGGATGATCTTCTCGGTAGTTTCTTGTATAATCTCCGGACCCGTAATCTGTCTATCCCCCACCTCACTCCAACAAATCGGAGACCTGCACTTTCTACCATAAAGTGCTTCAAACGGCGCCATCTCAATGCTTGAATGGTAGCTGTTGTTGTAGGAAAATTCTGCTAACGGTAGATGTCGATCCCAACTGTTTCCGAAATCAATAACACATGCTCGTAGCATGTCTTCAAGCGTTTGTATCGTCCTTTCGCTCTGCCCATCAGTTTGTGGATGATAGGCAGTACTCATGTCTAGACGAGTTCCTAATGCTTGCTGTAATGTCTGCCAGAATCTTGAAATAAATCTGCCATCCCTATCAGAGATAATAGAGATTGGTATTCCATGTCTGGAGACGACTTCCTTCAAATACAGTCGTGCTAACTTCTCCATCTTGTCATCTTCTCTTATTGGTAGGAAGTGTGCTGATTTGGTGAGACGATCAACTATTACCCAAATAGTATCAAAACCACTTGCAGTCCTTGGCAATTTAGTGATGAAATCCATGGTAATGTTTTCCCATTTCCATTCCGGGATTTCGGGTTGTTGAAGTAGACCTGATGGTTTCTGATGCTCAGCTTTGACCTTAGAACACGTCAAACATTCTCCTACGTATTTAGCAACATCGGCTTTCATACCCGGCCACCAAAAATGTTTCTTGAGATCCTTGTACATCTTCCCCGTTCCAGGATGTATTGAGTATCTGGTTTTATGAGCTTCTCTAAGTACCATTTCTCTCATATCTCCAAATTTTGGTACCCAAATCCTTTCAGCCCTATACCGGGTTCCGTCTTCCCGAATATTAAGATGCTTCTCCGATCCTTTGGGTATTTCATCCTTTAAATTTCCCTCTTTTAAAACTCCTTGTTGCGCCTCCTTTATTTGAGTAGTAATGTTATTATGAATCATTATATTCATAGATTTTACTCGAATGGGTTCTCTATCCTTCCTGCTCAAGGCATCGGCTACCACATTTGCCTTCCCCGGGTGGTAACGAATCTCAAAATCGTAATCATTCAATAATTCAATCCACCTACGCTGTCTCATATTCAGTTGTTTCTGATTAAATATGTGTTGAAGACTTTTGTGGTCGGTATATATAATACTTTTGACCCCATATAAGTAGTGCCTCCAAGTCTTTAATGCAAAAACAACCGCGCCTAATTCCAAATCATGCGTCGTATAATTTTGTTCGTGAATCTTCAATTGTCTAGACGCATAAGCAATCACCTTCGTTCGTTGCATTAATACACAACCGAGACCTTGCTTTGATGCGTCACAATAAATCACAAAATCATCATTCCCTTCAGGCAATGACAATATAGGTGCCGTAGTTAGCTTTTTCTTCAATAACTGAAACGCTTTCTCTTGTTCATCATTCCATTCAAATTTCTTCCCTTTATGCGTTAATGCAGTCAAGGGTTTTGCTATTCTGGAAAAGTCTTGGATGAACCTTCTGTAGTAACCAGCTAGTCCTAAAAACTGGCGTATGTGTTTCGGAGTTTTCGGGGTTTCCCACTTTTCAACAGTTTCTATCTTTGCCGGATCCACCTTAATACCTTCTTTGTTCACTATGTGACCGAGGAATTGAACTTCTTCCAACCAAAATGCACACTTTGAAAACTTAGCGTACAATTCTTCTTTCCTCAATACTTCTAACACCTTTCTCAAATGTTCACCGTGTTCTTGGTCATTCTTTGAGTAAATAAGTATGTCATCAATGAAAACAATGACAAACTTGTCAAGGTATGGTCCACACACTCGGTTCATAAGGTCCATGAACACAGCTGGTGCATTAGTTAAACCAAACGGCATGACCATAAACTCGTAATGACCGTAACGTGTTCTGAAAGCAGTCTTTGGAATATCATCTTCTTTCACCCGCATTTGATGATACCCGGAACGTAAGTCAATCTTTGAATAAACAGACGAGCCTTGTAGTTGATCAAATAAGTCGTCGATTCTCGGTAGTGGGTAGCGGTTCTTGATGGTAAGTTTGTTCAACTCTCGGTAGTCGATACACAACCTGAATGTACCATCTTTCTTCTTGACAAACAAAACAGGAGCTCCCCACGGTGATGTGCTTGGTCGAATGAAACCACGCTCTAAAAGTTCTTGTAATTGGCTTTGCAGTTCTTTCATCTCGCTGGGTGCGAGTCTGTAAGGAGCACGAGCTATTGGTGCAGCTCCTGGTACAAGATCTATTTGAAATTCAACGGATCGATGTGGGGGTAATCCCGGTAATTCTTTCGGAAATACATCGGGAAATTCTTTTGCAATGGGAACATCATTGATGCTCTTTTCTTAAGTTTGTACTTTCTCGACGTGTGCTAGAACAGCATAGCAACCTTTTCTTATTAGTTTTTGTGCCTTCAAATTACTAATAAGATGTAGCTTCGTGTTGCCCTTTTCTCCGTACACCATTAAGGGTTTTCCTTTTTCTCGTATAATGCGAATTGCATTTTTGTAACAAACGATCTCCGCTTTCACTTCTTTCAACCAGTCCATACCAATTATCACATCAAAACTCCCTAACTCTACTGGTATCAAATCAATCTTAAATGTTTAGCTAACCAGTTTAATTTCTCGATTCCGACATATATTATCTGCTGAAATTAATTTACCATTTGCTAATTCGAGTAAAAATTTACTATCCAAAGGCGTCAATGGACAACTTAATTTAGCACAAAAATCTCTACTCATATAGCTTCTATCCGCACCCGAATCAAATAAAACGTAAGCAGATTTATTGTCAATAAGAAACGTACCCGTAACAAGCTCCGGGTCTTCCTGTGCCTCTACCGCATTAATATTGAAAACTCTTCCACGGCCTTGTCCATTCGTGTTCTCCTGGTTCGGGCAATTTCTAATAATGTGGCCTGGTTTTCCACATTTATAACAAACTACATTGGCATAACTTGCTCCGACACTACTTGCTCCGCCATTACTCGTTCCGACACCATTTGTTCCTTTCGTTCTATTAACCCCTGGTCCGTAGACCTCACACTTCGCCGCGCTATGACCATTTCTTTTACACTTGTTGCAAAATTTGGTACAGAACCCCGAGTGATTCTTTTCACACCTTTGGCATAGTTGCTTCTGATTGTTGTTGTTGTTGCGGTTATTATTGTTGTTGGGATGATTGTTGTAGTTGCTGTTATTGTTGTTGTTGTTGTTGTTGTTGTTGGGCCATTTGTTGTAGTTGCGATTGATGTTGCGATTGTTGGGATAATTGTTGCGATTATTGTTGTAATTGCTGTTGTTGTTGTATTGGTGATTCTTATCACCGTTTTCCTCCCACTTTCTTTTGACTTGCTTCACATTGGCCTCTTCAGCAGTCTGTTCTTTAATTCTTTCTTCAATCTGGTTCACTAGTTTGTGAGCCATTCTACATGCCTGTTGTATGGAGGCGGGCTCGTGTGAACTTATATCTTCTTGGATTCTTTCCGGTAATCCTTTCACAAACGCGTCGATCTTCTCTTCCTCATCTTCGAATGCTCCCGGACACAATAGGCACAATTCTGTGAATCGTCTTTCGTACGTGGTAATATCAAATCCTTGGGTTCGTAACCCTCTAAGTTCTATCTTGAGCTTATTGACCTCGGTTCTGGGACGGTACTTCTCGTTCATCAAGTGCTTGAATGCTGACCACGGTAGTGCGTACGCATCATCTTGTCCCACTTGCTCTAGATAGGTATTCCACCATGTTAACGCAGAACCTGTGAAGGTATGCGTAGCGTACTTCACTTTGTCCTCTTCAGTACACTTACTTATGGCAAACACCGATTCAACCTTCTCGGTCCACCGTTTCAATCCGATCGGTCCTTCGGTTCCATCAAATTCCAAAGGTTTGCAGGCAGTGAATTCTTTGTAGGTGCATCCTACACGATTTCCTATACTGCTAGATCCAAGGTTATTGTTGGTATGTAGCGCAGCCTGTACTGCGGCTATGTTTGAAGCTAGAAAAGTACGGAATTCCTCTTCATTCATATTCACGGTGTGTCGAGTAGTCGGTGCCATTTCCTTCAAAATAGTTAAATGGAACAAGTTAATCATACAGAATATTAAGAGTAGTTAATAGTATTTCGTAGCATAATATGAACTCATTTATAAAAGCTTTTTCTTCATATTAGCGTTTTATAAGTTTAAATTCGGGTAGTACCTACCCGTTAAGTTCATACTTAGTAGCTAATATACAATTCAACTACTACAATTCTATATGAAAAACTGATTATAATAATATTTCGCGTTCAAACTTTTATACAATATTTTACAAACTTACAATACCGCTTATTTTACATAAAGCATGAAATATAGCACACAATAACTTTGATACAAGATAGTTGTGAAGACAATTCTAGCTAGTACACAAGTCGTTCAGCAAAGGCAATAAAGACACGTAATTCATACGTCCAGAAACAAGTCATGCATTCTGGTTTTACTAGGACTACTTCCCATCCTTGGTCTTGTGCAACATAACCGTTATGGTCGTTGATAAGACAGCGTGTTGTAACGTCATCAAAGGGACGAGGGTTACGTAATGTCCAACAGTCCCGTAATAATCTAAAAACCTCATTTCTTACCCCAATTACCGACTCCGTCACTTGTGGAAACGTTTTGTTTAATAGTTGTAGCCCGATGTTCTTGTTCTCACTTTGGTGAGAAGCGAACATTACTAATCCGTAAGCATAACATGCTTCTTTATGTTGCATGTTAGCCGCTTTTTCTAAATCACGAAGTCCAATATTCGGATATATTGAGTCAAAATAATTTCTTAACCCGTTGCGTAAAATAGCATTTGGGTTCCCCGCAATATATGCGTCAAAGTAAACACATCGTAACTTATGGGTTTCCCAATGTGATATCCCCCATCTTTCAAACGAAAGTCTCTTATAAACCAAGACATTCTTGGAACGTTCTTCGAATGTCTTACAAACTGATCTCGCCTTAAATAGTTGTGCCGAAGAATTCTGGCCGACTCTAGACAAGATTTCATCAATCATGTCTCCGGGTAGGTCTCTAAAAATATTGGGTTGTCTATCCATTTTGTGTTTTTAAACTGTAAAATAGACAAGAGTTAGATTCATAAAAAAAAATACTTATTAATACAAGCAATTTTTACATATATCATAAAGCATAAGAACACTATATTCCATATATTACACCACACGAATACAACTATCTTATTCCGACTCGCTCGTTTCTTCTTCTTCGGTTTTGGTTCGTTTTGCCAAGTTTCTAGGGATATATGATGTTCCCCTAATACGAGCCGTCGTTGTCCACATTGGTTTAGAAAAACCTGGTGGTTTAGAGGTTCCCGGGTCATTGTTACAACTTAAGGACTTCGGGGGTTGACGATACATATAAAGTTCATCGGGGTTGGAATTAGATTTCTCTATTTTTATGCCCTTTCCCTTATTATTTTCTTTTGCCTTTTTAAATTCAGTTGGGGTAATTTCTATAACATCATCGGAATTCTCGTCGGAATCCGATTCATCGGAGAATTGGTAATCCTCCCAATATTTTGCTTCCTTGGCGGAAACACCATTGACCATAATTAACTTTGGTCGGTTGGTTGAGGATTTTCTTTTACTTAACCGTTTTATTATTTTCCCCACCGGTTCTATTTCTTCATCCGGTTCCGATTCTTCTTCCGGTTCCGATTCTTCTTCCGGTTCCGACTCTTCTTCCGGTTCCTCTTCGGGAACTTGTGAATCAGTCCACAAATCATTCCAATTTACATTTGACTCTTCATTATTATTAGGTGAGTCAATGGGACTTGTTCTAGAGGTAGACATCTATCACATAATATCAAACACGTTAAGAGATTAATATATCACATAATATTCATATGTTAAAAATATATAGTTTCCAACAAAAATGTTAAGCAATCATTTTTAAAGAAAACACGGTCGAAGTCCAGACTCACTAATGCATCCTAACAAACTCGATAAGACACACTAATGCAAATTTTCTGGTTCTCTAAGACCAACGCTCTGATACCAACTGAAATGTCCCGTTCTTATTGATTAAAAACGTTCCATATTAATTGATTTCGTTGCGAGGTTTTGACCTCTATATGAGACGTTTTTCAAAGACTGCATTCATTTTTAAACAAACCATAACCTTTATTTCATCAATAAAGGTTTAAAAAGCTTTACGTAGATTATCAAATAATGATAATCTAAAATATCCTGTTTACACACGACCATTACATAATGGTTTACAATACAAATATGTTACAACAAAATAAGTTTCTTGAATGCAGTTTTTACACAATATCATACAAGCATGGACTCCAAATCTTGTCCTTATTTAAGTATGCGATAGCGGAAGCTCTTAATAATCACCTGAGAATAAACATGCTTAAAACGTCAACAAAAATGTTGGTGAGTTATAGGTTTAACCTATATATATCAAATCGTAACAATAGACCACAAGATTTCATATTTCAATACACATCCCATACATAGAGATAAAAATCATTCATATGGTGAACACCTGGTAACCGACAATAACAAGATGCATATATAAGAATATCCCCATCATTCCGGGACACCCTTCGGATATGATATAAATTTCGAAGTACTAAAGCATCCGGTACTTTGGATGGGGTTTGTTAGGCCCAATAGATCTATCTTTAGGATTCGCGTCAATTAGGGTGTCTGTTCCCTAATTCTTAGATTACCAGACTTAATAAAAAGGGGCATATTCGATTTCAATAATTCAACCATAGAATGTAGTTTCACGTACTTGTGTCTATTTTGTAAATCATTTATAAAACCTGCATGTATTCTCATCCCAAAAATATTAGATTTTAAAAGTGGGACTATAACTCACTTTCACAGATTTTTACTTCGTCGGGAAGTAAGACTTGGCCACTTGTTGATTCACGAACCTATAACAATATATACATATATATCAAAGTATGTTCAAAATATATTTACAACACTTTTAATATATTTTGATGTTTTAAGTTTATTAAGTCAGCTGTCCTCGTTAGTAACCTACAACTAGTTGTCCACAGTTAGATGTACAGAAATAAATCGATAAATATTATCTTGAATCAATCCACGACCCAGTGTATACGTATCTCAGTATTGATCACAACTCAAACTATATATATTTTGGAATCAACCTCAACCCTGTATAGCTAACTCCAACATTCACATATAGAGTGTCTATGGTTGTTCCGAAATATATATAGATGTGTCGACATGATAGGTCGAAACATTGTATACGTGTCTATGGTATCTCAAGATTACATAATATATAATACAAGTTGATTAAGTTATGGTTGGAATAGATTTGTTACCAATTTTCACGTAGCTAAAATGAGAAAAATTATCCAATCTTGTTTTACCCATAACTTCTTCATTTTAAATCCGTTTTGAGTGAATCAAATTGCTATGGTTTCATATTGAACTCTATTTTATGAATCTAAACCAAAAAAGTATAGGTTTCTAGTCGGAAAAATAAGTTACAAGTCGTTTTTGTAAAGGTAGTCATTTCAGTCGAAAGAACGACGTCTAGATGACCATTTTAGAAAACATACTTCCACTTTGAGTTTAACCATAATTTTTGGATATAGTTTCATGTTCATAATAAAAATCATTTTCTCAGAATAACAACTTTTAAATCAAAGTTTATCATAGTTTTTAATTAACTAACCCAAAACAGCCCGCGGTGTTACTACGACGGCGTAAATCCGGTTTTACGGTGTTTTTCGTGTTTCCAGGTTTTAAATCATTAAGTTAGCATATCATATAGATATAGAACATGTGTTTAGTTGATTTTAAAAGTCAAGTTAGAAGGATTAACTTTTGTTTGCGAACAAGTTTAGAATTAACTAAACTATGTTCTAGTGATTACAAGTTTAAACCTTCGAATAAGATAGCTTTATATGTATGAATCGAATGATGTTATGAACATCATTACTACCTTAAGTTCCTTGGATGAACCTACTGGAAAAGAGAAAAATGGATCTAGCTTCAATGGATCCTTGGATGGCTCAAAGTTCTTGAAGCAAAATCATGACAAGAAAACAAGTTCAAGTAAGATCATCACTTGAAATAAGATTGTTATAGTTATAGAAATTGAACCAAAGTTTGAATATGATTATTACCTTGTATTAGAATGATAACCTACTGTAAGAAACAAAGATTTCTTGAGGTTGGATGATCACCTTACAAGATTAGAAGTGAGCTAGCAAACTTGAAAGTATTCTTGATTTTATGAAACTAGAACTTTTGGAATTTATGAAGAACACTTAGAACTTGAAGATAGAACTTGAGAGAGTTCAATTAGATGAAGAAAATTGAAGAATGAAAGTGTTTGTAGGTGTTTTTGGTCGTTGGTGTATGGATTAGATATAAAGGATATGTAATTTTGTTTTCATGTAAATAAGTCATGAATGATTACTCATATTTTTGTAATCTTATGAGATATTTCATGCTAGTTGCCAAATGATGGTTCCCACATGTGTTAGGTGACTCACATGGGCTGCTAAGAGCTGATCATTGGAGTGTATATACCAATAGTACATACATCTAAAAGCTGTGTATTGTACGAGTACGAATACGGGTGCATACGAGTAGAATTGTTGATGAAACTGAACGAGAATGTAATTGTAAGCATTTTTGTTAAGTAGAAGTATTTTGATAAGTGTATTGAAGTCTTTCAAAAGTGTATAAATACATATTAAAACACTACATGTATATACATTTTAACTGAGTCGTTAAGTCATCGTTAGTCGTTACATGTAAGTGTTGTTTTGAAACCTTTAGGTTAACGATCTTGTTAAATGTTGTTAACCCAATGTTTATAATATCAAAAGAGATTTTAAATTATTATATTATCATGATATTATGATGTACGAATATCTCTTAATATGATATATATACATTAAATGTCGTTACAACGATAAACGTTACATATATGTCTCGTTTCAAAATCATTAAGTTAGTAGTCTTGTTTTTACATATGTAGTTCATTGTTAATATAATTAATGATATGTTTACTTATCATAATATCATGTTAACTATATATATAACCATATATATGTCATCATATAGTTTTTTTTACAAGTTTTAACGTTCGTGAATCACCGGTCAACTTGGGTGGTCAATTGTCTATATGAAACCTATTTCAATTAATCAAGTCTTAACAAGTTTGATTGCTTAACATGTTGGAAACATTTAATCATGTAAACATCAATCTCAAATTAATATATATAAACATGGAAAAGTTCGGGTCACTACAGACCAAGGGGGCAAACTAGATTAAAACGGTTAAACAAAATAGGAATGAATTGTGTAGAGCGAACGCAAAGACAATTGTTATTCAAGTCTTTGATCTTGTTGATCAACTAGTCACAAACAAAAAGGTCTAAGTAATAGGGAACCCTCGCTTAGTAATTCTAGTTTGAGTACTTGCTAAAGAGAACTCTTGGCGAGTCGATTTAGGTGATTAGCATGCTTATAGTTATTTGATTACAAATACAAGAACCATAGTGAAAAGGGAACCCTTGATCTTGTTATTGTATTTGCGTGTTTATCCGAGAGAACTCTTAGTGAACCTATTAGATAACTACACACATAATTATTCAATCAGGACTTAATATCTAAAAATACATCCAATACCGAGGGTAAAATATCTAGATAAACATTTCATCTCTTTGATTTAATTCAAAACTATCTTACTTGCTTTATTTGCATTTATTATCATTTCATAAACTTAAAAGACAAAAATATTGTTTTTACATTTAACCTTCTTTGATTTGGCTAAATCGTTAAATAGCCACCAAAACATAAAACTTGTACTTTTAACTTTCATTCACTTAGTTAATCATAATATAGTTTCTAATTCTAGTTTGACTGATATAACTGTCTTTGGAACGATACACGGAACTAAACCAGTTACTATACTACTACACGATCGGGTACACTGCCCGTTAGTGTGTAGCAATCTCTAAAACCGGTATTTTCCATACGATAATTCATATACCACTTTTCGCACATCAGTTATATACATAAAAATAAGACTATTAATTTAAGAAACTCGAAAATGATATATATAACGATTATCGTTATAACAACGTCTTACTAGAGACATATGAATCATATTAAGATATTGATACACTTGGTTAATTATGTTAAATGATAAGTAAATATATTATTAAGTGTATTAACAATGAAATAGATATGTAAAAATAAGACTACTAACTTAATGATTTCGAAACAAGACATATATGTAACGATTATCGTTGTACCGACATTTAACTGTATATATATCATACTAAGATATATTATATATCATAATATCATGATAATATAACAATTTAACATCTCATTTGTTATAATAAAGAATGGTTTAACAACATTCAACAAGATCGTTAACCTAAAGGTTTCAAAACAACGTTTATATGTAACGACTAACGATGACTTAACGACTCAGTTAAAATGTATATACATGTAGTGTTTTAATATGTATTCATACACTTTTGAAAGACTTCAAGACACTTATCAAAATACTTCTACTTAACAAAAATGCTTACAATTACATCCTCGTTCAGTTTCATCAACAATTCTACTCGTATGCACCCGTATTCGTACTCGTACAATACACAGCTTTTAGATGTATGTACTATTGGTATATACACTCCAATGATTAGCTCTTAGCAGCCCATGTGAGTCACCTAACACATGTGGGAACCATCATTTGGCAACTAGCATGAAATATCTCATAAAATTACAAAAATATGAGTAATCATTCATGACTTATTTACATGAAAACAAAATTACATATCCTTTATATCTAATCCATACACCAACGAACAAAAACACCTACAAACACTTTCATTCTTCAATTTTATTCATCTAATTAATCTCTCTCAAGTTCTATCTTCAAGTTCTAAGTGTTCTTCATAAATTCCAAAAGTTCTAGTTTCATAAAATCAAGAATACTTCCAAGATTGCAAGTTTACTTCCAAGTTTTCTAAATCCATTCCAATTAATCATCTAAGATCAAGAAACCTTTGTTACTTATAGTAGGTTATCTTTCTAATACAAGGTAATAATCATATTCAAAC
Organism: Rutidosis leptorrhynchoides; assembly: GCF_046630445.1. Lineage (NCBI taxonomy): Eukaryota > Viridiplantae > Streptophyta > Magnoliopsida > Asterales > Asteraceae > Rutidosis > Rutidosis leptorrhynchoides. Next base: position 104,586,585 of record NC_092336.1, on the reverse strand, counting down.
TTTAATTCAATTTCTATAACTATAACAATCTTATTTCGAGTGGAAATCTTACTTGAAATTGTTTTGGTGTCATGATTCTGCTTCAAGAACTTTCAAGCCATCCAAGGATCCTTTGAAGCTAGATCTATTTTTCTAATTTCTAGTAGGTTTATCCAAGGAACTTGAGGTAGTAATGATGTTCATAACATCATTCGATTCATACATATAAAGCTATCTTATTCGAAGGTTTAAACTTGTAATCACTAGAACATAGTTTAGTTAATTCTAAACTTGTTCGCAAATAAAAGTTAATCCTTCTAACTTGACTTTTAAAATCAACTAAACACATGTTCTATATCTATATGATATGCTAACTTAATGATTTAAAACCTGGAAACACGAGAAACACCGTAAAACCGGATTTACGCCGTCGTAGTAACACCGCAGGCTGTTTTGGGTTAGTTAATTAAAAACTATGATAAACTTTGATTTAAAAGTTGTTATTCTGGGAAAATAATTTTTATTATGAACATGAAACTATATCCAATAATTATGGTTAAACTCAAAGTGAAAGTATGTTTTCTAAAATGGTCATCTAGACGTCGTTCTTTCGACCGAAATGACTACCTTTACAAAAATGACTTGTAACTTATTTTTTCTGACTATAAACCTATACTTTTTCTGTTTAGATTCATAAAATAGAGTTCAATATGAAACCATAGCAATTTGATTCACTCAAAACGGATTTAAAATGAAGAAGTTATGGGTAAAACAAGATTGGATAATTTTTCTCATTTTAGCTACGTGAAAATTGGTAACAAATCTATTCCAACCATAACTTAATCAACTTGTATTGTATATTATGTAATCTTGAGATACCATAGACACGTATACAATGTTTCGACCTATCATGTCGACACATCTATATATATATTTCGGAACAACCATAGACACTCTATATGTGAATGTTGGAGTTAGCTATACAGGGTTGAGGTTGATTCCAAAATATATATAGTTTGAGTTGTGATCAATACTGAGATACATATACACTGGGTCGTGGATTGATTCAAGATAATATTTATCGATTTATTTCTGTACATCTAACTGTGGACAACTAGTTGTAGGTTACTAACGAGGACAGCTGACTTAATAAACTTAAAACATCAAAATATATTAAAAGTGTTGTAAATATATTTTGAACATACTTTGATATATATGTATATATAGTTATAGGTTCGTGAATCAACCAGTGGCCAAGTCTTACTTCCCAACGAAGTAAAAATCTGTGAAAGTGAGTTATAGTCCCACTTTTAAAATCTAATATTTTTGGGATGAGAATACATGCAGGTTTTATAAATGATTTACAAAATAGACACAAGTACGTGAAACTACATTCTATGGTTGAATTATCGAAATCGAATATGCCCCTTTTTATTAAGTCTGGTAATCTAAGAATTAGGGAACAGACACCCTAATTGACGTGAATCCTAAAGATAGATCTATTGGGCCTAACAAACCCCATCCAAAGTACCGGATGCTTTAGTACTTCGAAATTTATATCATATCCGAAGGGTGTCCCGGAATGATGGGGATATTCTTACATATGCATTTTGTTAATGTCGGTTACCAGGTGTTCACCATATGAATGATTTTTATCTCTATGTATGGGATGTGTATTGAAATATGAAATCTTGTGGTCTATTGTTACGATTTGATATATATAGGTTAAACCTATAACTCACCAACATTTTTGTTGACGTTTAAAGCATGTTTATTCTCATGTGAATACTAAGAGCTTCCGCTGTTGCATACTAAAATAAGGACAATATTTGGAGTCCATGTTTGTATGATATTGTGTAAAAACTGCATTCAAGAAACTGATTTCGATGTAACATATTTGTATTGTAAACCATTATGTAATGGTCGTGTGTAAACAGGATATTTTAGATTATCATTATTTGATAATCTACGTAAAGCTTTTTAAACCTTTATTTATGAAATAAAGGTTATGGTTTGTTTTAAAAATGAATGCAGTCTTTGAAAAACGTCTCATATAGAGGTCAAAACCTCGCAACGAAATCAATTAATATGGAACGTTTTTAATCAATAAGAACGGGACATTTCAGGTTACTGTTTCGATAATTGCCACTTGACTTCCCTTTATCATTTCTGACATGACCACCGCTAGGATACCTTCTGCGAGAGTTGTTACCACGATTTTGATCGCGCGAACGATCATCATCGTCTTTCCTCTCGTTGCGTGAGCTGGCTGTTAGGATATCATTATCCTCGCCACTCCGCATATTGTCATGACATTCAATAAGCGCTTCAGCATAAGTTGTTGGGACTGTATGGCGCAGACGCCTTACCAGTGTTGGATGATGTTCTGAGTTTATATCATGTATGAGTCCGGAAATCTGTTGCTCTGGCTTAAGATCTGGTATGCGCAGACACTCATTAGTATATCTTGTGAGAAATTCATCCAAAGATTCCTTGGATTTCTGCACAATATCATGACATTCGATATGAGTGCGTTTGCGTAGCCTCTGATTCTGATATTGTAGCAAGAACTTTGTCCGCAGATCCATGAACCCGGATATGCTACCTGATGGGAGCTTATTAAACCATTCGCGAGCAATGCCCTGTAGCGTCATGGGAAATATCTGACATGCGACCAGATCCACCCAGCCTTGGGTGCGCATTGCGCCCTCGAAATGCTGCAGGAAGTCATCCAGATCAGTAAAACCATTAAGTAATGCCTGCGCATCCGCAGGAGTCAAAAACTGAAAAATTGGACGCGGTGGTTGCCAAGGTTGCAACGGTGTAAACGATGAATTCTGCTGAACACTCTGCGTCTGCAGAGGGATTGAAACCGTGGTACTGTAAATAGGTACCTGGCCGCAGCATACCACGTGCGGGCCTACTGTTTCATCGCTAGTGCCTACCAAGATGACCCTTGGATCCACCGCGGTAAAATCCAACCGCGTGGTGGTGACTGGTGAGTTTGCCCTTGGCGGTGTAATCACATCTGGATATATTGGCTTATACCTCTGAAAAGGCTCGCCGAATACAGGCGGAGGATATGGAGCGTATCCCGCCCCCGTAGCCATAGCTTGCATCTGCTGATTACCAGACGGCGTGTTTTGATTATCTGTTTGAGTACGTTCCGATGATTCCCCGGAAGTCATGATACTGTTAAAGAAAAAATTCAAAAAATTTTGTGAATAATAAGCCTTATAATTCAAAACTTTAAAAGAAAAAACAAATAAACATATCTTGAATTAGTTCGACTCTCAATGAAAGCACCTCTTGATCATGCATATTTTGACCATAGGGTTAATATGCCTGTTCAATGCGTAAAGTGGGGTTTAAGGATCTTAGAACAAGGCTCTCCAGTCCGGCTACCGTGAATAACCATGGCCGACATGATGATGTCGGCGGGGGTGGCAAAGTGATTAAGTCCACCTTCGATAACGATCGTCGATCAGAAGGCCCCAAGTAAGGTCGTAGGTGCCAGTTAACGAGAAACTAACCTGTTAACCTTGAAAAGATGCTAGATGATGCTAGTTACGTAGGACGTGTAGCAGATGATGGTTACGTAACGTGATTGTGTCCTTAGAATGGTAATAAGGGTTTGTATATATAGGCAAACCCTAATTCTAGAATCATCTAAGATAATGATAATCTAGTCCATAACTAACTCCCCCGAATCACGGATATAATTATGGAAAAGATATTGGCTTGATGACCAAGTAACTGCCGTACCGGGAACAAAGGCATTCGATACATAACCGCATGCCGCATACCGCATTCAAGGTATATGCATTCGCATGCTATCAAGGGCCCGCATACGGATGGAATGCACATGCGGGTTGCGATATCATTAGGCCCCTTAAAATTTTTGGGGCCCTGTGCGGCTGCACACTTCGCACATGCACCGAAGACACCCCTGACTCTCTCCCACTCATATTTATTATTCAGTTTTTTTATATATATTCTAAATTAATTATTCACTTCTACAATAAATAAATAAAATTAATTAATATTCTTAGATAAAAAGTAACGAGTAAAACAGTAAATTTTTTAATGTAATGATAATAATCCTAAAACTATGTATTTTTTGTCTAGAGACAATTAATATGGTAAAAAGTGCATTTAAAAAAGCGACACGTTGACTACAAGTTTTGTAAAACCAATATAACCGGTGTTACCAACACTAGGTTTGCCACTTATACATAAAACCGGACTTTACAACACTGGTTAAGTCTTACGTGGACAATTTTTATGATGCTTATTGAAACCCGGTTTTTGGGAAGAGTGGGTTTGATCATTTTTTATGACACATTCCGAAACCGATTTTGAAAGGCGTGGGTTCACTTTTTAAATTTTAAAATATTTGAAGTTCGAGTTTTCATGCAAATACTTACGTGGTCAATTAAATTGTTAAGTTTTGACAAATGCATCAGGTTTTACAAATGCATCGGATTGTATATACTCCAAGTTTATGTAAAGGCTAGATTGCTAGTACTAAAATCTATTCTATATATAATAACAAAACCAAAAATAGATCATTTTTAGATAACAAAATTAATCTTAGACATCCATTAAATTAATCATCAACGATCTAGACCCTTAATTTTCTCCTAAACTTGCATATGACCTCATAATTCTAGCCTTGAATTGTTTGATTACTAAAATACCCTTCTAAAAATTATTTTTAGGGATTTTATCATATATCTCCTTCTTAAATTCTATAATCACATATTTACTCATTTAAATTGAATAATATCACAAATACCCATGTTAAACAATTAAATGAATCATATATACCCACTTAAAATACATAACACGCACATATACCCATTTTAATCAATTCATCATGTATATCCACTAAAAGCATATATTTTCACATACACCCATTTTTCAATCAATTAAATGAACACGATAAGTGAAGCATGATAGTGGACAATTTATTTAATGAATCAAAATCACACTCAAAGGTCGTTCAAAAACAATTTTAGGGCTTAGGACTTAGGTTTAGAGTTTTTAGGGGTTAGGTTAGGGTTTAAGGTGTATGGTTTAGGGTTTAGGGTTTAGATTTAGGGTATATGGTTTATATTTTAGGGCTTAGGGTTTAGGGTTATGGTTTAGAGTTTTCGGGGTTTAGCTAGGTTACGGTATAGATTTAGGGTGTTGGGATTAGAGGTTAGGTTTAGGGTTTAGATTTACTGGTTAGGGTTTAGGTTTGGGTTTAGGGTTTAGAGTTTTCGGAATTTAGGTTAGGGTTCAGGCTTTAGGGTGTAGGGTTTAGAGGTTAGGTTTAGGGTTTAGATTTACATTTAGGATTTAAGTTAGGGTTTAGGGTTTAGATTTAGAGTTTTGGGTTTAGATTTTAGGGTTTAGAGTTTAGGTTTAGTTGTTTTGGGTTTAGATTTAGGGTTTAGGTTAGGGTGAACTGTCTAATATTTTTAAACTAAAGGAGATGGATTTGGCAGGTTATCATTTTACTATTTATGTTAATGCTATATTTCACTTGATCATGTAGCTCGCTCAAATCATAGGTGTCAACATGTGCGAGCTCGATAACATGTTAAAACGAATAATGTATTGGTAAAGATTGAAATGTGTTCTGTTGGACTACATCGGTGGGCTGGATAACATATTAAAAACAGGTAATGAGTTATCATCCCCTTTTTCAATTTTAATTAAAATTGTATGGTATAGGTAGTAATTTATTGGTATTAATGGTACATGTTTGTTTTACATTTATGTTTTAGTATGTGAATTGAGTCTGATCTGATCAATAAAGATGTGTGACTAAGAGCTTTCTTCAGAGGTGGTTAGTTTGATTATAACATGTGTGTGTTTGTCATGTTATATATGCAGTAGCTTTGTTAGTAGCTTTGTTAAGAATTAGCATATAGTCAGTGATAATCATGGTGTTTTGAATGTCACTCAGGCCTCCTTCATCTTACATATTATGCAGGTAGTGAACTCCCTGGTTTCAACATAATAAGGTTTTTAAGTAGATCATTAAAAAGTATGTGTGACGCCCCGTACAAAACCATCGTGTACGGATCATCAACAACATGATCATTACAAGGTTAAACACTATATGCTGTTTGAAAACCAGTTTTGCATTCATAAAAGAAGATAGCGTTTACAAAAGATAACGTGACACAAAGGTCGTTACAAGTCATTATTTGAAAATAACATAAATTACGAATGCAAAAGAAAAGTTTCATGATTGAGACATCTCTGAGTAATGCAGCGGAATTCTAGCACAGCAGGACCTTAACAGCAAGTTTAAACACCAAGACAGCGAGTCTAAATAGCGGAAGCAACAAACCTCTAAGCACCTGAGAAAACATGCTTAAAAACGTCAACAATAATGTTGGTGAGTTATAATTTAAGTGTAACAGTAATGTAAGGTAGGCCACGAGATTTCAGTGTTTCAAAATAGTATGAAAAGTATATGTTCAACCGTGGGCACTTGGTAACTAACTTAACGTTTATAACCCCCTAAAAGTACACTTGGCGAGTGCGTATGTTTACGAAGTATTAAACACCCGTTAAATGCTAGCACGACTAGCTCGAGTGGGGATGTCAAACCCTATGGATCCATATCTAAGATTCGCGTTCACCGGTTCAAAAACCAATGACTAAACGTTACCGAGCTAAGGGGAAAGTTTATGCCGTTGTATAACTGATTTGCAAAACATGGTATATAAATTATCGTATGAAATAGTATGGAAAAATTACCGATTAGAGATTTCTACACACTAATGGGCAGTGTACCCGATCGTGTAGTAGTATAGTAAATGGTAAAATCCGTGTATCATTCTAAGGACAGTATCTAAATCAAATTAGGATTACAGACTAAATTGTGATTAACTAAGAAAATTACAAGTACAAGATATATTTTGGTTTGCCCTTTTACGATAGGCGAATCAAGTGATGAATAAGATTAAAAAAAAATAATATTTTTGGTATTTTATGTTTATGAAAACAGAAAGATAATTTTGATATCAAATTAGAGAAATATGCTCATCTAGACTTTTTACCCTTAATGTTGAATGTTATTTAGGATTAAGATCGGATTGATTGATTATGCACGAGAACTAATTAATTGGTTCACCAAGAGTAGTCTTGCGCAAACACTCAAACGGGATTACACGACGCAAGTGATGTTCTTGTCATCTAAGACCTCCTATTTGTAATCAACTAATTCAACTAGTTTGAAGACTTGAAGAATGTTCAAGTTAATGGTGTGTTGTACATGATCCACTCCTATATCAACTAAAGGTTTAACTTAGTTCATTCCCTTAGTCCGGTTAAATGCTCAATTTACCCAACCCAAATAATTAACTAAGTGTTATAATAAGATCCCTATAAACGTCACTAGATAAGGCAAATCACTAACACATGTCAATTGATGGAACTAGGTAGTTGAAAGTGTGTATAACAGATTCTAAGGAATTGGTCATTCTCCTAGACAATTACACATACTAATTAAGCTATTCCAAAGTGTCTACAAGAGTCGTTCTTACATTCTTATGTAAATTAACCATTTGAACTCAACTTATCCCTTTTGGTAAAAGACGGATAAACACATGTCACTACGTGTAAATCAATATATTAACTTAACAAGATGATGTTTCTTAATTAAATGAACATATCAACTAGTTGAATCGAAAGGATTAAACTTAACAAGAATGGTTCTTGTATTCAAACATCAAACTATCGTACATAATAACAATCAATCAATAGTAAACATTCAACATCTCGATTATTTATCTAGATGAACATAAGATGGACTAGCCAACAATCATGCTTGAAAACTTAAACACAACAGTAACAAAGATAGAATTCATTGTAAATACAAGATTAACCTTTTAGGAGTAATCTTGGATGAAGCTCTTGAATGATCTTGGATTCTTCAATGATTTGAGTGCTTAGATGCACTTTGATAAGCCCAAGAACTGCTTTGAATCGTATGTTTTCATCTCTGAACAGAAAGGAAACTGGTACTCTTGAAATGAAACTGGAAATGAAATTAAATAAGCTGAAAAGTTGGTGAAAAGCACTGTGCGCGGCGCGCACAGTAAGGGTGCGCTGAGCGCACTCTCACCTACTTAACTTTTTTCCTTTACAGCTCGACAACACACGTTCAAATCTTCTTTTCTGTTAAAAGTGCACGTATGGGTGCGCTGAGCGCACCACTGTGCGCGGCGTGCACCATCAAAAAGTGCGCTTGGCGCACTTTGGTTTTGGCCAAGAAACCTTCTGATCAAATTTATGCAATGTGCACTGAGCGCACCCTTTGTGGTGCACTGATCGTACTCTTCTATCTTTGGGTTTCTGGTCTTGTTTTCAATCTCTGAGCTGTTATCATACATAATCTTCATATTTCTTCAAGTTTACAATGATTCTAGACTATATTACAATACTATGAAATACAAACAGAATTACTATGTTTACATATGAAATAAATAACAATAGGACGCGATATTACGACTAAAGATATGACTAATTTGAGTAATATCAAAATCCCCCATACTTAACTCTTGCTTGTCCTCAAGCAAGTCTTGTTCTAATCATTCATATACAAAACACAAACATCAATGAATCACACGCATTATTTGAGGTACAAATTACACAAATCACACGAATCACGCAAAACACACACAAACTCACGCTATATGAAACCCATAAAACACAAATGGAATACACACTCATTTAGATACACACACAATTTATGAAACACACGCACACATTTGGATTATTTGGGAGAGACGAACTTTGGTGAAAGTTCTTTTAAAAGTGTGGATCCTTAGGGAAAATTGGATCTTTGAGAAAATGTTTTAAGATTTTGAAAATGTCAATGCTAGTTTTTAAACTAAACATGTTTTTCGGTTTTAACCTCAAATTCCGGTCGAGGGTAACTGAAAACCGAAGTCTCTGTCGGCGATTAGCAAGCTATCCGCCCCCATGATTGTAGTATCATGGAACTCTTAACCGGGCACCCTAAAAATGGTTTTACACAATATAGTTCATAAAATAGCATAAGTTTTAGAAGAAACTTATATCGTGTCCAAATATCATCGGTGAACCATGAGTTTGCACACCTCAATTTGTTATGGCATATGTATGTTGACCGCGGTCAAACATAGATGCGGTTGATCTTTACGGAGATCATCCATCTGGGGATTAGATTCATTAGTCTTAAAAGCTAATTTACAATGTGCCCCCCCCCCCCATTGTACGAGACAGATCCATCTCATGGTTAGGATAAGTCTGACCACCAAAAACCCTGTTTGATGCTGAGGTGAGGTGGATTTCCAGCCGATGATAGAGATTACTTTTCAAGTTTTTTCGTCAACCTATAGCTGTTCTGGACTACATCTTCTAACATAAGTTAGCAAGTGTGTCATTTTGGAAGACTTTACTTCCTTAAGGGATGAACTTGATTCATCCTTTTCGTTCAGTGACTTTTATTTCTTTTATTTCCAAGCCAAAAGTACTTTAATCGTTTTAACTTTGCAAAAATTTGTGATAATAATTCGAAAAGATTAGTAACATCCCCCACACTTGGCTTTTTCGCTAATACTTTTAGTTCTAAAATTTAAAATTTTTCTTAAAATGCGACAATAAGCCAAGTTGTATTGCATATCCGAGAGAATTACCTCCTCCCCCACACTTAAGATTAAGTAAGGCCCTCATTACTTAAAATCAGAAATAATTTAAAAATTCACGAGGGCATTAGTGTGAAAAGAGTTCGAAAAACCTTGGCATAAAGCCGGAGATCGTGAAATGTAGGTGAGCGATGGCGCTAAACTTAATGCCAGCATAAGAACATCGTTCATTCCTTGATCTCTATCACAAATTCCCAATTGATTGTACTTCGCTGAACTTAATGCCAGTATCACTAAACCTTAACAATAAGAAATAAACAAACACACAAAATAGAATAGATAAAAGTGGTGTATGTAACACAACCACCACAAATATCAAGCGTACAACATAAATATTCTAATTATTACACACCATTGTCTTAAAAGAAACAATTCTGAAAAATTACCAAATATTACCAAATAGGGAACATGAGCCCTCTAATTATCACCAAAGAAGTTACCAAAAGGCCAGCCGGAGTAGGTTCCCGAACCATCATTCCTAGGTCTTCCCTGCGGGTATTGCTCCTCAAAGCGTCTTTGAGTATCTTGCATGGCCGCATGTTTCTCATATAACGGAGGACTCGGAATTCGGTTTGGGGTGTTGTAATAGGTCGGATGTTGGTAGGAAGTAGCATAATATTCTTGTGGGTTTTGCATATATAAACCAACATTATGGCGAAGCCAATCGCCCCTGTAATTCCCCCACCTTTGGTCATATCTTACCGCCCTATTATGCTGCGTTGTTCTTCATGATATTGGTTAAATTGTTGCCTTTGTTCCTCATATTGGTTATCCCTGTGTTGATAACCTACCCTCATATCATGAAAACCGGAAATCACTTCCTCCAACTCTTCTTCCCTTGACCTTTGTGTCCGCCTACGCCTTTGCCTTTGAGCTTGTGATAACTCTTCTTCAGTTTCAGGTTCTTCCATGCGAACCTCTCCCTCCACATCATCTCTTCCAACACCGCTCCCACCTGCTTCATGATCATGGGCACGTGGTGGTTCATTTACCCTCGGGACAAATGGAATAAGCCTTTGATGATTATTGTAGCTCAAAAATTCTGCATTCAGATAATAAGTCTTGCTTAAAGGCTTCATTGTTGTACTGTTTGGAATCAACCGAGAGAAATCGACACCAAAATGCCTGGCAATCTGGGTGATGTAATGCCCACCAACAATCTTATTCAACCCTCTATCTCCCCGCGAATTGTCAAGATAATCCGCCAAAGTAGATGGAATGTCGACACTACTTTGGTTGTAGATTTTGTCTACAAGAAAAACATCTTGACGTGTTACCTTATTTGTGCCATGTTTTCTTGTATTAAACGTGCATGCAACTAGTCGATGAAGCATTCTTTTGTCTTTATCATTTATATCGGTGAACTTGCTTCAGCTAGAGGAGAATTGAGTGTCGCTCATATCGTTCCAAAATGGGCGTGGATCATAAGAATCGTCATAATACTCGGCTGACCGTAAGTAAGCATTGAGTTGGGCATCATCTAGTTCAATATACAGATCAAATAGTCGGGCAAACTCAATTTGACTAAGTGCCCGATCGATTCCACCTAAACGAAATCTCATGAATTTTTGATTTGTCGGGTCCATAATGAGATCAAAACGTAAAGATGCTATGAATTCTTTGCATAATTCCGGGTATATGACATCATTGAATCCCATAATTCTTTCCCATGCCCTGATTGTTATTAGCCTGCCAGTTAAAAGCCGATATTTAACCTCCAACATCCTCGACACTCTATCATATTCCCTTGCTTCTACCAATGGAGCCGGGTCGAAATACCAAGTGGCATCACATGATTTGTTTGCTACCTAATTATATGCAGTTGCGTAATCCGGATGGTCCCGGACATAAGCTAACCAAACCCGTGGATCATTTTGATCCGGTGATCCTTCAAGTGAAGATTTTCGTTCATTTGGTGGAGAATTTTGTTCATCTGAAGAATCTTGTTCTTCTCGGTATCGGTGGGAAGGTTCTTCTTGTTGTTGATTTTCCCTTGATCTAAAGTTGTACTGCACACATAAAACATACACCAAAACAAAAGAGGCGCATAGACAACAGTATGCATTAGTGTAAGTTCATCATAAATCAAGTATATGTTCAAAAATACATATAGCACATAATCATGTTAATCATTCATGTAAACATTTTCTCAAAAGATCCAAGATCAACATAACTAGTCTAGCGTTCTAGAAACCAAATTTGAACATGAACCTCATATCATTCTCGTCCCTTTGACAAACTATCACATTAGATACAAAGTAATGGAAACTTAACAATTTTTTTCAAGTATTTATATCAATTAAGAACCAAAATATGTTAGATTTCCAAAACATTAACCATGTCATGCTCAAAATGTGATACATACTTATGAAGTACACAAATTATCTCAAACATTCACAAACACTTAGCTAGGAACCAAATTCAAAGCCAAAATTCGGATTTAAATTCTACATAAACCCTAGAATCATGAATATATCCTAAAAACACAATGTAATATGATTTCAAGGCATACAAGGCAATTATAACAACCTAAAGCATGTTAATGTATAGAACAATTATCAATTCAAGAAAACCCACATAAATTTCTTAAGCAATCCGAAAAATTAAGCATGAAATCGAAGTATTGGAAAGAAAATTAAGTGGAATCATATGAACATACCCTAGGCATCTTGATTTAGGCTTTGATTTGAGAAGACTTGGTTAGATTTGGAAGAATTTAAATTAGGGTTTTGAAGTGGTTTAGAATAAGAGAGAAAAAGATCTGCAATTGTAGGTGAGGAATGGATGAAAATCGAGTGTGTGGTGTAAAAGAGGAGATAAAATCGTGGACCCCACAAAAATTTGAAGCTGATCCGACCAAAATTTAAGAGTGCGCAAGCGCACACTTTGGAGTGCGCGGCGTGCACTTGTGCTCCGAGCTCAAAATTCTTCTGACCAAGTTTTTACAAAGTGCGCTGAGCGCACATCTGAGGGGTATGCGGCGCGCACAGTTGTTTTTCAACTGTTTTTCGCGTTTGGTCAGTACAGGGAGGTTGGTAACAGATTGGTGAACGTAATGGCATTCAACAAAATTTAAAATCACTCAAAATCATGTAATTCACACAAAAACCTATTTTTAACATTTGTGAAAGTTTTAAAAACGAGTCGATTCACCCGACTCTCCCCCCAAACTTAGGTAGTTTTGGGGTTGAAAATGAGTTTTACCTCATCTTCAATGTTCATGGGTCCATCAACATATAGTTTGACCATGTGTCCGTTTACCTTAAACGTGTCACCCTTCGCATTCCGTAATTCCACCGTTCCATACGAAAAAACCTTGTTGACAACAAATGGTCCCATCCATTGGGACTTGAGTTTTCCAGGGAAAAGTTTAAATCGTGAGTTGAATAACAAAACGCGATCACCCTCTTTAAAATCTTTCGGATTCTTAAGACGGTTATCGTGCCAAACTTTGGTCTTTTCCTTGTATATGAGCGAGTTTTCATAGGCGTTATATCTCAACTCATCCAACTCATTTAGTTGGTTTAACCGAAGGTTTCCCGCGTCTTCAAGATCGAGATTACAAGTCTTAAGAGCCCAATGTGATTTGTGCTCTATCTCCAAAGGGAGATGACATGCCTTCCCATAGACTAGGCGGTAAGGTGTGGTTCCAATAGGAGTTTTGTAGGCGGTTCTAAATGCCCACAAAGCATCGTCAAGCCTCGTTGACCACACCTTAGGATTGGACCCAACCATTTTCTCAAGGATCCTTTTAAGTGCCCGATTCGTATTTTCAACTTGCCCACTTGTTTGTGGGTGATAAGATGTAGAAATTTTATGGGTTATCCCATATCGTTTTAACACCTTTTCTAATTGAGTGTTGCAAAAATAGGTACCACGATCACTAATTAAAGCCTTCTGGGTACCGAACCGGGCAAAAAGCTCTTTAAAAAAAGTTACAACAACTCGTGCATCATTTGTGGGGAGAGCCTTTGCCTCAGCCCATTTTGATACGTAGTCAACGGCAACGAGTATGTATTGGTTGGAATGAGATTTTGGGAATGGTCCCATGAAATCAATGCCCCAAATATCAAAAACCTCACAAACTTGGATTATGTTTTGAGGCATTTTGTCTCTTTGACTAATCTTTCCTGCCCTTTGGCAAGAATCGCATGATTTACATATACGGTGGGCATCTTTAAAGATGGTAGGCCAATAAAAACCGGCCTCATAGACTTTTCTCCTCGTGATTTGGGATCCGAAATGTCCACCAGTGGGACCAAGATGACATTGGAGAAGAATTTGATTGCATTCTTCCCCGTAGACACAGCGACGGATTATCCCATCGGGACACAGTTTGAAAAGATACGGGTTTTCCCAAAAATAGTATTTTAAGTCACTGAAAAATTTCTTTCATTTTCGATGTGACATACCGGTTTCTAGGAATCCACCCGCAAGATAGTTGGCTATGTCAACAAACCAAGGATCATCAATTTTCTCAATTTTCATGAGATTTTCGTCCGGAAAGTTATCTTGGATAACAGTCTCATGGAGAACTTCAAGATTCGGGTTCTCAAGGCGAGAAAGGTGATCGGCAGCTAGGTTTTCGGCCCCCTTTTTGTCTTTAATATCAATGTCGAATTCTTGCAAGTAAGACCCAACGTATTAATCGAGGTTTAGCATCTTGCTTAGCAAGAAAGTAATTTAATGCTGAATGGTCTGTATAGACAACCGTCTTTGCTAGTACCAAATAGGATCAGAATTTATCAAACGAAAAGACAATTGCTAGGAGTTCCTTCTCGGTGGTAGTGTAATTAAGTTGGGCTCCTTGCAATGTCTTACTAGCATAATAAATGGGCTGAAATGTTTTTCAATTCTTTGCCCCAAGACGGCACCAATAGCAAAGTCACTAGCATCACACATAAGTTCGAATGGAATTGACCAATTCGGCGATATGAGAATGGGTGATTGTGTGAGCTTTGCTTTAAGGAGGTTAAAGGCGTTAAGACACTCGTCCGTAAAGACAAATGGAGCGTCTTTCTCAAGAAGTTTGTTCATCGGGGTTGCAATTTTAGAAAAATCTTTAATGAACCGTCGATAAAAACCGGCGTGCCCCAGAAAAATTCTTACACCTTTCACATTTGTCGGTGGTGGTAATTTGGCTATGACTTCTACTTTAACTCTATCCACCTCCAATCCCGCACAAGAAATTTTATGACCTAATACAATGCCCTCTCTTACCATGAAATGACATTTTTCCCAGTTAAGCACAAGATTAGATTCTTCACACCTTATCAACATACGCTCAAGATTATTAAGATATGAGTCAAAAGAATCACCGAAGACTGAAAAGTCATCCATGAATACTTCCATAAAGTCTTTAATCATATCATGAAAAATAGCTACCATACACCTTTGAAAGGTAGCAGGAGCATTGCATAAGCCAAAGGGCATACGTCGATAGGAGAAAGTACCATAAGGGCATGTAAAGGTGGTTTTCTCTTGGTCCTCGGGTGCTATAGGGATATGAAAATATCCCGAGAAACCATCAAGAAAACAATAAAAGTTCTTTCCTGCCAACCTTTCCAACATTTGATCAATGTAAGGAAGGGGAAAATGGTCTTTTCGGGTAGCATCATTTAATTTTCTGTAATCAATAGATACCCTCCAACCCGTGACAGTCCTAGTGGAAATTAATTGATCTTTTTCGTTGGTTATAACGGTCATGCCACCCTTTTTGGGTACACATTGGACCGGACTCACCCAAGGACTATCCGAAATTGGGTAAATAAGACCCGCATCAAGGAGTTTGACAATCTCCTTTTTAACGACTTCTTGCATATTAGGGTTCAGTCGCCTTTATCTTTGTACACATGGCTTATAGTTATCTTCCATTAAAATCTTATGTGTACAATAAGAGGGACTTATACCCTTGATGTCATGAATTTTCCATGCTAGAGCCGGTTTATAGGCTTTTAACATGGAAACAAGTTTAGACTTCTCACTTACAGAGAGTTCGGATGAAATGATAACCGGGAGAGTAGAATCCTCTTGAAGGTAAGCATATTCCAAGTGACTTGGAAGTGGCTTCAGTTCCAAAACGGGAGGTTCTTCAATCGATGTTTTACATCGGTACTCATTTTTTAAATCCAACTTTCTGTATTCTTCATCATTTGGCTCATAACCGTTAGCCATCAAAGTGGTCAACATCTCCACTTCTTCCACTATGTTCTCTTCATCACCTTCTGCCAAAATGCATTCTCCCAAACCTTTCAATTCTGGAAATTCCTGCAACAACTCTGAATACGTGTCTACGGTTTGCAAATAATAACATTTATCATCAGTAGACTCGGGGTATTGCAAGGCATGGTCAACGGAAAAGGTAACCTTAATATCCTCAATGCTAAGGGTCAATTTTTTCCCGTGAACATCTATCATAGCTCTAGCGGTATTGAGGAAAGGTCGACCCAATATAAGAGGCACACGTATGTCCTCTTCCATGTCCAAAATTACAAAATCGGCCGGAAATACTAGGGTACCCACTTTTACTAACATATTCTCTAAAATTCCACGAGGGAATTTAACAGAGCGGTCTGCTAGTTGAATTGCCATTCGAATTGGTTTTAGTACCCCGGGGTCTAGCTTAACATATAATGAATAAGGCATCAAATTAATGCTAGCCCCTAAATCCGTTAATGCTTTAATGCATTCCAAATCTCCTAGGAGACATGGTGTGGTAAAACTCCCAGGATCTGCTAACTTCTTTGGTATTTTGTTCATCAAAATTGCAGAACAATTAGCATTCATGGTGACGGATGAAAGTTCCTCCATTTTCTTCCGATTAGTAAGTAAGTCTTTTAAGAACTTAGCATACTTGGGCATACCTGAAATCACATCAATGAAAGGCATATTTATGTTAATTTGTTTAAACATATCTGAAAATTTTGACCTTTTGGCTTTGAGCCTTTCTTGTTGTTGTTTCCTTGGGTATGGGAGCGGTGGTTAATATGGCTTCACTACGGGTTTCTCACGTTCTTCCTTCTCAACCACTTGTTCTGGCTCCTTAACCGGTTCATCATTTTTGTTCAACGGAACACTGAAATCAGAATCTTTGGGCATTCTTGGAGCTTCGTATGCTAGACCACTCCGTGTGGTGATAACATTGGCGTGCTCATTTCGGGGGTTCTTATTAGTATCGCCCGGTAAACTTCCTGGTTTTCTCTCACTAAGTAAACTAGCTAAACCATTCATTTGCTTCTCCAAATTCTGAATTGAGGCTTGTTGGTTCCTAAACTGGTGTTCGTTTTTCTCGTTCGTTTGATTTATGTTTGTAACAAGCTGGGTTTGTGATGCAATCAACTTTTCTAACATACTCTCCAAATTTGACTTTTTTTCTTCCTGTTGGGGTTTTTGATAAAAACCCGGAGTTTGTTGTTGGAACCCACTGCTTGACCCTTTTTGGTAATTGGAATTTTGACCTTGAGGGTTGTATGGGTTGTTGAAGTGTCGGTTAAACTGGGCTCTTCCTTGAAATTGATTATTATTTCTTTGGCTTATGAAAGCCACTTCTTCTTTTTGAGCCATTGTTAGACCGGCATCACAATCTTTTCCTAAATGGAGACCACCACAGTATTCACAACCTACCTTCATACTATGAATTTCCTTGGTGATTTTGTCCATGTTTCGAGCAACACCGTCTATTTTCACACTTAGGGAACTAAGGTCATCATAAGCACCGGCGCTTTGGACTTGAGCATTACGAGTAATTGGTCGTTCTTGATGCCACTCATGAGAATAATCGGCTAGCTTCTCAATTATCTCATAAGCTTCTTGCTTGGTATTGTCCATAAGTGAACCTCCGGTCGCTTGATCAATGGAAATTCGGGTTGCAACATCACAACCCTTGTAAAAGATTTGGACTTTTTGGAAGGTATCTAAACCATGGTTCGGACAACCTCTTAGCATTTTGGAAAATCGATTCCATGCTTCGTACAAGGTTTCCATCGGCTTTTGACAAAATTGGGTAATTTCTTGTTGGAGTCTCGCGGACTTAGAAGCTGGAAAATATTTCTTAAGAAATTTTTCCAACATACCATCCCAAGTTTCTATCGTAGCCTCGGCCAATGAATCTAACCAAATTCGTGCTTCCCCGTGGAGTGTCCATGGGAAAAGTCTTAAAAATATGGCCTGGTCAATGTCTGGTTTAAGTTTGAAAAGAAGACATATCTCTTGAAAAAGACGAATATGTTCGTTTGCATCTTCATTCGGACCACCACCAAATTGACATCTGTTGTTAATCATTTGGAGAATAGGTCCTTTTATTTCAAATTTTTCTTCACCTGTGGGTGGAGTAATGGCACTACCTTGTCCGGTTCTGGTTGCCTTCATCTTGGCCGCCATTGATTGTCTTGGTACCACTTGTCTTGCCTCTCCTTCCATTTCAAAATTCGGAGGATGAACTGGTTCAAATTCAGAATATCTTGGCTTGGTTGTACTTGATTCTGAATCAAAAGTTTCTTGCTTTGATGAAGATTCAAAAAGTTCAAGTACTTCTTTTGGGATTCTACCAAGCTTCTTATCAGGTTCTGTGAGCGGTGTAAGTAATGGAGAATCTAAACTTCAGGTATGTGGTATATGCAACCTAAATTCTGTCAATCACACAACTAACAAAACTATTAAATGCACCGATTCTACAAAATTATAATCAAAGACTATTAATAATTTAAAATAATTAAGAAACTACTTAATCACAAATTAGTTAACAATTCTATTTTGACACAAAACTGTCCCCGGCAGCGGCGCCAAAAACTTGATGTGCAAAACGTGGTATATAAATTATCGTATGAAATAGTATGGAAAAATTACCGATTAGAGATTGCTACACACTAACGGGCAGTGTACCTGATCGTGTAGTAGTATAGTAAATGGTAAAATCTGTGTATCGTTCCAAGGACAGTATCTAAATCAAATTAGGATTACAGACTAAATTGTGATTAACTAAGAAAATTACAAGTACAAGATATATTTTGGTTGCCTTTTTACGATAAGTGAATCAAGTGATGAATAAGATTAAAAAAAATAATATTTTTGGTATTTTATGTTTATGAAAACAGAAAGATAATTTTGATATCAAATTAGAGAAATATGCTCATCTAGACTTTTTACCCTTAATGTTGAATGTTATTTAGGATTAAGATCGGATTGATTGATTATGCACGAGAACTAATTAATTGGTTCACCAAGAGTAGTCTTGCGCAAACACTCAAACGGTATTACACGACGTAAGTGATGTTCTTGTCATCTAAGACCTCCTATTTGTAATCAACTAATTCAACTAATTTGAAGACTTGAAGAATGATCAAGTCAATGGTGTGTTGTACAAGATCCACTCCTATATCAACTAAAGGTTTAACTTAGTTCATTCCCTTGGTCCGGTTAAATGCTCAATTTACCCAACCCAAATAATTAACTAAGTGTTATAATAAGATCCCTATAAATGTCACTAGATAAGGCAAATCACTAACACATGTCAATTGATGGAACTAGGTAGTTGAAAGTGTGTATAACAGATTCTAAGGAATTGGTCATTCTCCTAGATAATTACACATACTAATTAAGCTATTCTAAAGTATCTACAAGAGTCGTTCTTACATTCTTATGTAAATTAACCATTTGAACTCAACTTATCCCTTTTGGTAAAAGACGGATAAACACATGTCACTAGGTGTAAATCAATATATTAACTTAACAAGATGATGTTTCTTAATCAAATGAACATATCAACTAGTTGAATCGAAAGGATTAAACTTAAACAGAATGGTTCTTGTATTCAAACATCAAACTATTGTACATAATAACAATCAATCAATAGTAAACATTCAACATCTCGGTTATTTATCTAGATGAACATAAGATGGACTAGCCAACAATCATGCTTGAAAACTTAAACACAACAGTAACAAAGATAGAATTCATTGTAAATACAAGATTAACCTTTTAGGAGTAATCTTGGATGAAGCTCTTGAATGATCTTGGATTCTTCAATGATTTGAGTGCTTAGATGCACTTTGATAAGCCCAAGAACTGCTTTGAATCGTATGTTTTCGTCTCTGAACAGAAAGGAAACTGGTACTCTTGAAATGAAACTGGAAATGGAATTAAATAAGCTGAAAAGTTGGTGAAAAGCACTGTGCGCGACGCGCACAGTAAGGGTGCGCTGAGCGCACTCTCACCTACTTCACTTTTTCCTTTACAGCTCGACAACGCACGTTCAAATCTTTTTTTCTGTTAAAAGTGCGTGTATGGGTGCGCTGAGCGCACCACTGTGTGCGGCGCTTACCATCAAAAAGTGCGCTTGGCGCACTTTGGTTTTGGCCAAGAAATCTTCTGATCAAATTTATGCAATGTGCGCTGAGCGCACCCTTTGTGGTGCGCTGAGCGCACTCTTCTGTCTTTGGGTTTCTGGTCTTGTTTTCGATCTCTGAGCTGTTATCATACATAATCTTCATATTTCTTCAAGTTTACAATGATTCTAGACTATATTACAATACTATGAAATACAAACGGAATTACTATGTTTACATATGAAATAAATAACAATAGGACGCGATATTACGACTAAAGATATGACTAATTTGAGTAATATCAATAACCCACACATATATAAAGTTTAAGTACTCGTGCCTAGTATGTAAAACGTAAAAAGCGCATGTATTCTCAGTCCCAAAAATAGTTAAAGTAAAAAGGGATGCTATAACTCACAGTGATAAGAGTGGTAAAGTCGATAATGAAAGTATGCAAGTAGTAAGTCGGTCCGAAAGGTCGTCAACCTAAGTCAAAGGTCACTAGGTCAGTATGTTGGCCCAAAAAGGCTTAAAAGTGAATAAATTAAGTTTAAGTGTCATCATCATCATCATTCATCATCATAAAAGCTAAGTAAGTTTGACAAGAATAGAGATCGAAACAATAGGCTGACTTCGGTCAGCTGCTACGACCTCTATACAAAGTTAAAAGACGCGTAGTCAGTGGCTATGGCTCCGTATATGAGTCTCCTAACCGCTGACCAATTTTCAGAACCAAACTCGTCTTCGTTTGACCGTGGTGAAGGTTTAAGTGCGAGTAGGTCAGAAATTTCAGCACAACGTTAATAGGGTGTAGTGACTTTCGGAAGGCCATAAATCCTAAACCGTAACTCGGATTAAGACGAGGTCTAAACAGAAAATCATCTACTCGAACCGAACTAACTTCAAATTAACTTTTCGGTAGCCCAGGTGGTCTGATCAGATTCCGAAAACAGTAAGCAAGGTGCTCCGGTGGGGTTCTTAGTGCTTGATGCTCATCACGGTTCTCATCCTTGATGCTTGTAGCTTCAAGTGTACAACTCGTTAATAGGTTAGCATCACCTTGACCAATATTCTACCATCAACACACAATATGTTAAGACCATGTAAGAACACAACTCATTTAAGAATCTTAGATGGATGATGAACCAAGGTTACATCATATCCTTAGTCTTAACACAATTATAAGTTACATTTTCAACTAGAGCTACAAACTTTACTTTAATTAAACAAGTATGAACATAATCTAAGTCAAATAAAGTGATGGAACCCTAAGCTAGAGAGCTTGGATCCTTTTCACACAAGTTATAAGGTCACAAAGCTAGAAAGCTTGAACCTTTAGTGTTCTTGAAGAACTTGAAGCATAAAGCTTAGATCTTTAAGTTATATGAAGACCATAAATACAAGTTTTGATCTTTATAACAAAATAATGAGATCATAAGTTAGGAAACTTAGATCCAACAAAATATATGAAGATTCAAGCTAGAAAGCTTGCATCTTGGTTGTTCTTGAAGATCTTGAAGCATAAAGCTTGGATCTTTAAGTTACATGAAGATTACAAACACAAGTTTGAATCTTTATAACAAAATAACAAGATTAAAGTTAAAAGATATAGATCTACAAAGTAGGTGAAGATTCAAAGCTAGAAAGCTTGAATCTTCCATGTTCTTGAAGGATTCAAATCCAAATTTGAATCTACAAGATGTAATCAAGATCAAACCTAAAAAGCTAGACCCATGATGATGATGATGAATTCGTGAGAGAGAGAGGAAGAAGAAGAAGAAAAATCAATACTTACACTTTTTAGAGAGAGAAAGAACTAGAGAAAGAATTAGAGAGTGAGTGTGTGTGAATTACAAATGAAAGCAAGTGTAAAATGGATGGAATAAGGCTTGTATCTATAGGTGAATGAGGTGAGGGGAGGGGGGTTTGGCCGTGATTTTCATGGGGGGACAAGGGAGACCAACTTTTACTTTTTAGTTAATGGTTGTCTAAAGTTGGTGCTTATGTTAGGATCTCATGCAACATTAAGGATAATACTTGACATAAATGCTAGTATGTTCCCTCTAATAAATGGGCATTTGTCTTATATATTAATGGGTCACTAGCTATTAATAATTAGGCTAATTAAATAGTCCACTAACTAGTGTAGGGTGGGCTAAGGCCCAACAAGGTAGAAAGTCCAACAAGACTAACTAGTAAGCGTAAGTAAATTACTATGCTTAATTAAGCATTCAAAAACCCAAGTAATTATTATTATAAAATAATAATTAAGATTTCGTAGTCATAATATTCCGATTACGACAAAAGTTAAACGTGTACGCAGTACGCAGTTTGTTTGTAACGTCAAGTGACACTAACGGTCATAAGGGTTTCCGGTGATCAAGTTAAGTATCCTACGTACTTAAAGGCACGTTTTAACACATAAATGAAAGTAAGCCATGTGTATACAGATTCCAGAGTATAAAGTAGCACAGTACGCACAAATACGCAGTTTCTCAAAAATTACAAGGCACAAAAACAAGTCGAGAAAGTCAGGTCGTTACATTACCCACCTGTTAATGGAAATTTCGTCCCGAAATTTAAGCTGAGGCAGGTGTTGGAGTCGGGAAAAGGTGATGATACTTCTGCATCATTTGATCCTCTCGTTCCCAGGTAAACTCGGGTCCACGTTTGGCATTCCATCGGACTCGGACAATTGAAATCTTGTTGCGTTTCAAGGTTTTGACCTCAGGATCCATAATTTCGACAGGTTCTTCCACAAAATGAAGTTTTGTCATCAATCGTAAGCTCCTCAAGTGGTATGACGAGTTCTGGTTCTGCAAGACACTTCTTCATATTCGATACATGGAAGGTAGGATGAACAGAGCTCAATTGAGTCGGAAGATCCAAACGGTAAGCAACGGGTCTAACACGTTCTAAAACTTCAAATGGACCAATATATCGCGAATTCAACTTCCCACACTTTTCGAAACGGATTACACCTTTCCAAGGTGAGACTTTCAACATAACGCAGTCGCCGATTTGAAACTCACGATCTCCACATTTAAGGTCGGCATAGCGCTTCTGACGATCACGGGCCGTCTTGAGCCTCGCTTGAATTTGGACAATCTTCTCGGTTGTTTCATGGACTACCTCGGGTCCGGTGATTTGCTTTTCGCCTACTTCGGCCCAAAAAATAGGAGATCGGCACTTACGGCCATACAACGCTTCAAAAGGTGCGGTATTAATACTCGAATGGTAACTGTTGTTGTAAGAGAATTCGGCTAGAGGCAAATGCCTTTCCCAAGCTTTTCCGAAATCAATAACACAGGCACGCAACATGTCCTCCAAAGACTGAATCGTGCGTTCGCTTTGTCCATCGGTCTGCGGGTGATACGCGGTGCTCATGTCGAGACGAGTTCCCAAGGCTTCTTGCAAAGAACGTCAAAATCTGGAAGCAAAACGGGTATCACGATCTGAGATAATCGATAAGGGCACACCATGACGGGATACAACCTCTTTGATGTATAGTTGAGCGAGTCTCTCCATCGTATCCGTTTCCTTCATGGCTAAGAAGTGTGCAGATTTAGTAGGTCGGTCACCGATAACCCAGATGGTATCATAACCGCCTACCGTATTCGGTAACTTTGTGATGAAGTCCATCATTATCCTTTCCCACTTCCATTGTGGGATTTCCGATTGTTGAAGTAATCCAGATGGCCTTTCATGTTCGGCCTTAACTTTCGAGCAAGTCAAACACTTACTAACATAAGTTGCAACATCCTTCTTAAGATTAGGCCACCAATACTGTTCCTTGAGATCGTGGTACATTTTACCGGCTCCTGGATGAATCGAATATCTCGACTTGTAGGCCTCATCTAGTATAAGGCTCCGTAGATCTCCATAACTAGGTACCCAAATCCTTCCGGTAAAGCATCGGAGTCCAGTCTCCTTAATCTCGAATCGTGAAACAAGAATGTTCAAGTGTTCTTGAGAAATATTCTCCTCTTTGAGAGCCTCATCTTGGGCTACTCGGATCTGGCTATTGAGATTTGAATGAATGGTGATGTTCAAGACGCAGACACGAAGAGGTACCATCCTCTCCTTTTCAGCTCAGGGCATCGGCTACAACATTTGCCTTTCCAAGATGGTAACGAAGTTCACAATCATAGTCGTTCAGCATCTCGATCCATTGTCGCTGCCTCATGTTCAGTTGTTTCTAATCGAATATGTGCTGGAGGCTTTTGTGGTCGGTGAAGATGGTACTCTTAGTTCCATAAAGATAGTGTCTCCACAATTTGAGCGCAAAGACAACGGCTCCATGCTCGAGGTCGTGAGTAGTGTAGTTTCGCTCGTGAATCTTTAGTTGACGAGAAGCATAAGCAATAACCTTCGATCTTTGCATCAATACGAAACCAAAACCATTTTTCAAGGCATCATAATATACGACGAAATCATCATTGCCTTCAGGAAGAGATAAGATAGGTGCGGTGGTCAATTTCTGCTTCAAGTTTTGAAATGCTGATTCGTGTTCTTTTTCCCAAACGAACTTCTTCCCTTTGTGAGTCAGCGCGGTCAAAGGACGCGAAATCAGAGAGGAACCTTCAATAAATCTTCGGTAGTAACCGACAAGACCTAGAAATTGTCGGATGTGAGTCGGAGTAGTGGGGGTTTACCACTTATTGATAGATTCGATCTTTGCGGGATCAAATTTGATACCTTGATCACTCACAATATGACCCAGAAATTGGACTTCCTTCAACCAAAATTCACATTTGGAGAATTTGGCATAAAGTTGCTCTTGTCTCAAGAGTTCCAACACTAGTCGAAGATGTTGTTAATGTTCTTCTTCACTTCGGGAATAGATGTGGATATCATCTATGAAGACGATAACAAACTTATCCAGGTATGGCTTGCATACTCGATTCATGAGATCCATAAACACGGCAGGTGCGTTGGTTAAACCGAATGACATCACTAGAAACTCATAGTGACCATAACGGGTTCTGAACGCAGTCTTCATCACATCACTCTCCTTCACCCTCAACTGGTGATAACCTGATCGTAAATCGATCTTGGAATAAACGCTGGATCCTTACAGCTGATCGAAAAGATCGTCAATTCTGGGAAGGGGATACCGATTCTTAATCGTCAACTTGTTCAGCTCACGATAATCGATACACATGCAGAAAGATTCGTCCTTCTTCTTCACGAATAAAACAGGTGCACCCCAAGGCGATGAACTCGGTTGGATAAATCCACGGTCTAGCAATTCCTGCAGTTGACTCTGCAACTCTTGCAGTTTGGAAGGTGCTAGTCGATAAGGTGCACGAGCTACGGGTGCAGCTCCCGGCACTAGATCGATCTGGAACTCCACTGCTCTCGGTGGCGGTAATCCAGGCAATTCTTTCGGAAAGACATCGGGAAATTCGTTCACAATTCGTACATCATTCACACTCTTCACCTCGGCTTCTAACATTTTCACATGTGCTAAAACAGCAAGACGACCCGGTCTTAACTAGCATATTCTCTATAATGCCACGAGGGAATTTAATGGATCGGTCAGCTAGCTGAATAGCCATACGCGTGGGTTTCAACTCCCCGGGGTCTAGCTTTAAGTAAATAGAATAGGGCATTAAATTTATGCTTGCCCCCAAATCTGCCAATGCCCTCATACAATCCAAATTACCCAGTAAACAAGGAATGGTGAAACTCCCAGGCTCCTCAAGCTTCTCGGGAAGTTTGTTTGCAACTACCGCTGAGCATGCGGCATTCAACCTGACTGAAGACACGTTCTCCAGCTTCTTCCTGTTAGTTAGCAAGTCCTTAAGAAACCTTGCTTACTTGGGCATACCTGTAATCACATCAATAAAAGGCAAATTTATGTTAACTTTTTTAGTCAAGTCCATGAACTTGAACTTTTTCGCCTCAAGCTTCTCCAATCTCTGCTTCCTTAGGAATGGGAGCGGTGGTTGATACTCTTTAACTACCGGTTTAGCAGCAACAGTTTCCGGTACCCTCACAACTTTCTCAATCACCTGTTCCGGCTCCTTTTCCCCCTCCGATTCACTAGCAACTACCGGCTCACTATCCTTAACCAACGGCACTCGCAAATCAAACTCATCTGGCTTCCGCGGTGAATCATATGCTAAACCACTTCGGGTGGTGATAGCATTAACGTGCCCATTCTTCGGGTTATTATATGTCTTACTCGGTAACTCCCCCGGTTTCCTCTCATTATTCTGATTAGCAAGTTGACCAATTTGTTTCTCCAGATTCTGAGTTTGTGACTTAGTAATTAACTAATTATAAGATTAAGATTCGATTGGTTACGCGTTCGCTCCACACAATTCACCTCTGTTTTGTTCAATCTATGTTACTCGGTTTACCCCCTTGGTCCAGTAAGCACCCAATTGGTTAAGACAAATCAATTGAAAACTAGTATACTAAATTGAAACAGGGTTCCCTTTATTCAAACAAGATCACTAATCAACCTAGTAACAATATTCAACACCCACAAGAATGGTTCTTAATCAAAACTCATAATTATCATACATTAATCAAATCAAACATTAAAGTATCATCCTAACACATACGAATATTCAATCTTGACAAACATTTAAGTGCTTAGCCAACCATGGCTAAAACCAAAATCACAAATAAACAATTAAGAGTATTCACAATGATGATAAGAATTAAACCTAATGAAAATTGTGTTCTTGAATGATGAACGAATCGAGACGCGTTTCCGAAATGATTGATGTGTTAGAATGATCTTGGGGTTCCCCAAAAATCACCCTTTTTTTGTCAAAAAGCTGCTAGAATTCGTCTGGATGCAATAATGATTAATTAGGGTAAAAATTCGGCCTTTAAATAGGTAAAATCTGAAACCGACTGAAGGTGGAGCGGCGCTCCATATGCTGTATTCTTGATTCCTGGCCTTTTGAAAGCTCTCGACATGAAAATCCTGCCTACTGGAGCGGCGCTCAAGGTTTTGGAGCGGCGCTCCAGGCCTCTTTTGCTGATTCCAAGCCAAAAACTCACTAATATTCGTCCAATCTTGAATCGAACCAACCTCTTTCACTCGTTTCCATAGAAAATCATTAAACGCATCAAATATCTTCAAAATTCATCTCCTTGGTCTTAGAACTCGAACTTTCACAACACTTGTCGAAATAACACCAAATCGTATCCAAAAGGACCAAAATGTGCCCGATATCGCTAAGAAAAACGCGTATGAAATATGCGTTATCAACCGGTCAAAATGGTTTTGGGTTAAATTGAGTCATAGGTCAAACGGGTCAATTTCTGAAACGGGTCAGGTTGGGTAGGTTTAGGTAACGGGTCG
Organism: Rutidosis leptorrhynchoides; assembly: GCF_046630445.1. Lineage (NCBI taxonomy): Eukaryota > Viridiplantae > Streptophyta > Magnoliopsida > Asterales > Asteraceae > Rutidosis > Rutidosis leptorrhynchoides. Next base: position 104,559,262 of record NC_092336.1, on the reverse strand, counting down.
AAATGGGTCACATGTCAATTGGGTCAAATGGGTCAAATGTATTTATATTTATAAGTTATACATTTTGGTGAGTTTAGTGATGATATACATCTGTTTAAACTAATAACATATCGAAGTAATTTTTTGACCTTTTATTATAAGAAACTCATTTTGACACAAGCTGGTTTTTAGAGTCACAGGCCATGGAGATGAAGATTGAAAGCTTCCAATGCATAATAATGTATCATGTACATGTAATTCAAGCTTAAATGATGGAAAGTCACACAAATCAGATGTTGTTTTTAGATATTAGCCTGTTGGAGAGCTCTAGCTATATCTTATGAATTGGTAGTTTTGGAATGTCTTTTAACTCTAATGGGTCAAATGTCATTTATAATGAACTTAACTAAAAGTGTAATGGGTCAAGTGGGTTGTACCTCAACTTCATACAGTGCCTGCTATTGACAGATATCGATATCCCAAACATAGTTTGCTCATACCGGGATTCTCTATTTGGACTTTTTAACATGGCGGAGTGACCAAAAATGTAGTAATTATTATAGGGTGATAGCTTTGTACCATAAGTAAATGTATGGTTTTTATATTTTTGTTACTATGTCGTAGGTTTTATTTCGCATGCACATAGATTCAGAGGAATCATTAGAAAATAGTTGTTATGAGGAGAAAAAACTTCAGATAACTACATGGTAATGTACTAACAATTTTTTGAAAATGCTATTGTATTTTAAGTTGTATGAATTAAATCCAAAGATTTTGAGAGAATTTGTTATTGGAGCCTAAAGTGTGCCTAATTAAATGGATTTCATGCTTAGTCGCATCATTGGCCAATAGGTGGTGAAGGCATGATTCGGAAAGGAACCCTACCACTTCTTCAGATTAGTTCACACTTTATTGTTCTCTATTTAATAATTACAATTGTTGTAAGCATCCTTGTGTCTGCTTATTTATCCATGTGTAAAAACTTAGATTTCTTTATCAATATGTCTTTGTGTATAAAGCTACTGATGTATAAAGCTACTTAAATCATCACACTTTCTATAACACTCATAGAATAGTGCCCGCGAAATCGTGGGCCTTAATATATAATTTATAAAGCATGTTTAGACTTGCATTTACGGATTTTTTTTTATCATTTGCTCAACAACTATATAACAATATTCTATGATTGTGTCCGTTACTAAAAACCACGCAAATAATATAATATTTCACATTAAGTATTTTCTAAATAATACTTGTTTGGTCCCATAAAATAGCCCCGCGAATTCGCGGGCATTAATCTAGTTGTATTAATATAAAAGGGTCAATTGGACCTCACATTAATTTATAAAACCTATATAGTTTTTCTTTTAGTCAGGTTGTTTTACACTTTTATCCTTACCTTTAAATGAGATATTCTCGGTTTATATAATTTTATTAATCACTTTGCCAATGTGGCAGTATTACAAAACGAATAAGGATCTATTATTTTGTTTAATACAATATGAGAAAGAAATTCTATTACTAAACACTACAACACTACACTTGCCATGAAAAATACAAATAAAGATCCGAATCTGAATCGGATAACTTGCTAGACTTTAAAGTAAGGCTTAGCATAGTAAGAAAGTTTTTATAAGTAAAAAACAAATAAATTTGGGTATGGAAACTCAAACTTCATATATTATAAAATAAAAAATTGAAACTCACCCTTTTTAAAGTCAGGTTTCAGAATGCGGCAGAAAAAATGGTCAAACCTATTCTTCCAAAAATAGGGTTTCAAAAAAGTTGTCCACGGTAGCTAAAACTTGCTTTACCATGTTCAATTTAGCATGACATGTCATAAACTGACATTCTCAAGGGCGGTTATACTGATTTTGCGGAGGGTAGTGGGGAGGGGTTTTTTTATCGCCCATGCCCTCGGATGGAGCCGAGTTTCTTTCTGAACAGCAGTTAGGAGCGGGTTATGCAACTTCAGGGAGATGAACGCGTATGTAGTTAAGTCTTCATGGGTAATCTCGTAATGCTGTTTAAAAAAAAAAAAAGAGAAGCATCTCTCAACTTTTTGAGAAAGTAAACGGATAATGTCTTCCTGTTCAATTTAGATATCGAGATAATTACATTTGACACAATATTAGAATACTATAACATTAAATTGAGCAATTGTGTACTATAAGTTTGCGTTTTGGTTGCATCATAAGTTCATGTGCTATTACCTTTATACATGGGCGATTGTAGTGAGGATCAAGTGAGGTCCAAACATCAATACTTTAATTTTTTTTTTTTTTTTTTTTTAACAAAATACTACTTTAATTTAATCAATACTTTATAGTTGTTTGGATTTGTTTTAAAAGTTGTAAATGTAGCAAAGAATAATAAATTATAAAAAAGTAAATGTCATTTTCATTGATAATATTCTCATTAGTCATAGGTAGGGATGACAATGGATTGAATATGAATCGGGTGATGCCGTATCCATATTCATATCCATATCCATTTAGTTTTTGTTCATTCATATTCATATCCATATCCATTTAGTTTCAGGAGATCCATCCATATCCATATCCAATGGATTAAACGGGTTAATGGATATCCATTGGATATTCAAATAATGTTATATTATTTTCTAATATGTTATGAAAACAAAAACGTAGTATACCAAAAATAAATATAACATGACATAATTAAAATCTATCCACGAAAAAGTGTGTTGAATTTAAATATTAAACATAGATTATGAAAAATTGAATATGTAATTTATATGATTATTTTGTTCGATATATGTGTTTTATTGTAATTTATCATAGTTATTTCATTATAAGGTTGAAAGCAAATGTAAATTTAACGGTAAATGAATTTGTAATACTAAATATGTAAGTATATATCTATAATTATGTATTTGTATATGTATTTCGGGTGTAAATGGATATATTCATGGATGAAATTTTTCATCCATATCCATATCCATTTAGATTCATCCATATCCGTATCTATATCCATTAAATTCATCCATATTCATCACGAAACGGGTGGATCGGATTGATATCCACTGGATCAGGTGACCATTGTCATCTCATAACTAGTAGGTAATAGAAAAGATCACCAAAATCATCATGATACCGAAAAAACAAAGTTTGCCCAAGTGAAGAAGACTGGTGGCCCATGCCACCAGTCATTTGGGCGGGAGACTCATCTATTGTGTGGGCTTTTTCTAAATGCAAGCATATACTCCGTAATTACTAGTGCGCTACTGAAACGACCACAAACCAAAACTCGGAAAACGAACTTTTTTTTTTTACCGTCAGTAGCACGTAGTGCCAAATTGTCACTCCAAAACACTAAGTACTCACAACCCAAAATTTAACAAAAGATAGTCTTTTGACCCAAATGTACACAACGACTATCGACAAATGTACTAGAGCGTGTGTTTCGGGATTTTCTACCCAATACCATCATATATACAAGTAAGCACAAAAGCTTCAAGTCTATCCAAAGGCACTAGCAATCATCATTCTTGATCATTCAATGGTTTCCACATTCTTACCCTTACCAGAGCTCGTTCCTACAAAACGTTAAACCACAACGGAGTAAGCAAAACGCTTAGTGAATACAATATACATATATAAAAGATAAAATTAACGATAAGTACACAAACTACATTCACAATTTAACAAGCATACAAGTCATCTCCCCGATGCAAGGTACATCTCCCCGATGTAAAAGTGTACATCTCCCCGATGTGGACATCTCCCCGATGTCAAGTACATCTCCCCGATGTAAAAGTGGACATCTCCCCGATGTCAAGTACATCTCCCTGATGTCAAAGTGGACATATCCCCGATGTCAAGGTGGACATCTCCCCGATGTCAAGTACATCTCCCCGATGTCAAAGTGGACATCTCCCCGATATCAAGTAAGGTTTCAACCGTTAACAACAATGTCACACAATCCGCATACAAACAATTAAATTTACCAATTTATATATATGCATTGTACTCACCTCGAATCCAAGCTAGCAACTCATAAGCAATTCCAAGTAATCAATTCAACCAAGTACTTCCAAGCAAGAATCGACACATAAACGTTTTCAAGCACAATCACCTAAACAATTAGGCATACACACACATATTCATCACAAATTAATCATATTCGGTCAAACAAGACCAACTACACTTAATGTTCATCATTTAATTATCAATCACATCTCTAAACATCCCATGACTAGTTTCAAGACTTGTAACCACAAGTTTTCCCAATTCTCAAAACTCTATTCTTGACAAGTCTAACTACTAAAACCCAATTGACCCACAAAAACCCATTTTGACACTTTTTATACCAAATTCAAGACTTACATACATAAGCCTTCAAATCAAATCCAACCACTTATACATACAAGTTTCATAGGCAACAAAACAAAAAATCAAATTTTGACTTAAACCAAACATGTCTTTAATTACTAGTATTAAATTAGAATAGCTCATCTTCTTCACAAAACCCAATTTCATAAACCATAAACCTAATTTCGAATTAGGGTTTCTATGTACCCAAAACGCATGATTACTAACAAATACAACATCATTAAAAAATAAAACACTAAATCAAAGCATAAAAATGCATACCTTAAGCTAACCCCCAAATTTTCACAAAGGAGATGAAGAAAAGATGATGAACAAGGAAGAATCTTGAACTCCAATGATCCTAGATAGTGTTAGGTTGATTGATTATACTCAAAAATCCAATTAATTGAAGATTAAAGTTTCCTTGCTTTATCACTCCCAACCGTCACCATCCCACACCCTCGTTCTTTCTTTTATTTTTCTGGAACAAATTGGAAGAATGTAGAATAAGCTAGATACCTCAATTATTTATCTCTATAAAATATCTCATATTTACATTTTCTACCCTTTAAAAATATAGGGTGTTACAGCTACCAAGAAGTATAAGAGTATATCCAAATTTATATTTAGCCCATCTTTTAAACAATATTCCAATTTAGGTCAACTTTGTGGCTAACATACTTGTAAAAGCCTCGGTAGGAAGTTATTTAACTTATTACTAGTTAAACTACCCGTAAAATTACGGGTTTACTTAAATGAAACAGTTTAATGATATATTTTAGCTATTAAGTGAACGTACATGCTAAAGTCATTTTGTTTAATGACCCGTGGAATCACAGAGACTAAGAAACTTATCGTTGTGTTTACAAACATATTGATATACTTAACTTGGTCAGAATAAATGAACTACATTTATTCTTTCACCACTTTTTCCAATTTTCATCACAATTATTATTTTTCTTGTCATAAAAGCTACATTACAACATGGGAAATTCGCCCAAATACACTTTTTTTAAAGTTTTATTCCAAAATACACTTTTTGAAAAAAAATTGTCTATTTACACCATTAGGTCGACCACCCTTTGGGTCGACTACCCCTTTACCTGGTCGACCAGTATAGTTTTCAAGGTGGTCGACCAACAGTCTTTGTAGTTTATGGTCGACTACTTCAACAAACTCGGTCGACCACGAGGTCGACCATAGTTGCATTATAGTCGACCAACATGTAGGTCGACTAAGCATAAAAGCACACTTTTATTGGATAAGATATATCAGATAACATACCTAACTTATTATTAAACCACAAAGACTTAAACACACGAAATAGAAAATATACAAACACACATACCTATCATCCATGACAGTTAAACACATTTAAAACTTAAAAAAATAAGCTAATCATCACTCAAATTGTAAGTCGAGTTAAATTGTGTTGAGCATGAGTCTTCATGTTTTCCCTTCCCCTTCCCCTTTACCATCCCCTTCGGCTTTGCCTTCGTTTTTGACTTACACTTGGACTTTTGTGTACCTTCAGATAGATCATAATGAATCAGGGTTGATGGTTCGTATCTAGGGTTTGTGGAGTTTATCTGCAATTGATTGAATCTATAATGAATCAGGGTTGATGGTTCGTATCTAGGGCTTGTGGAGCGAAATTTTGTTAAAGTTCTAATTTGAATTGTGTGAACTCGCTATTTCATTGTCTTTTTGTATACTCGACCAACATTAAGGTCGCCCGTTTTTTTTTGGGTCGAATATAGTGGTCGACCTATAACACCTGGTAGTCGACCTTTCCAGTTATAAACGAAGGTCGACCACATTGAAATTTGTGGTGGTCGACCCGGTAAAGGGGTAGTCAACCCCTATGGTGGTCGACCTAATGGTGTAAATAGACATTTTTTTTTTGCAAAAAGTGTATTTTGGAATAAAACTTTATAAAAAGTGTATTTTGGGGAATTTCCCTTACAACATTTTATTGAGACGTGTATTTCGATTACATATGTAACGTAATTAATCTCGTAAAGAGAACTCATATTTAAATAATAATAATAATAATGTTTGTTGTAAATTTGAGTATTTATATTTTTAATAATAATTATTAGTAATAACAAATGTCTCTTTAATTTAAAAAAAAAAACTAAAATACAATTATTATATGAAGGTTGTACAATATGATTCAAAGTATATACATGTGTTCATAGGGTGTTTTGTAAAAGATTATACAATTTGTTTTAAAGTTTGTACATATGGTCATGAGAGTGTTTTATCATAAGGTTGTACATAATGTTTAAAATATTGTACATATAGTCATGTGGGTGTTTTACCATAAGGTTGTAATGCTTCAAATATTGTACATATGGTCATGGAGGTATTTTATATTAAGATTGTACATAGTGCTTCATATATTATACAATTAACATGTTGATATTTTTATTAAAATAAATAATTATTTTAATGACATCATCATGAGGGGCTTAGAAATTTTTTCTTTATTTTTATTTTTTTTAAATTTGGATAATCTTTATTTATGACATCATAATTTTAGAGATTTATATTATATTTAAATTGAAATTGAAATTGAAATGGAGTAGATAAATAGATAGATAAATTGAAGCGTACAAATACATAAAATAATACAAAAAGTAAGAATATAGAAGTTGAAAATAACAAGTCTAAAGTTAGATATGGTTTTGAGCAGCTTAAACAATTTTGTAAATTTTTACGATTACGATAAATTTGTGTGTTAAATGATTACATTTTTTTGGCTTCACCTGTGGCTATAAATATAACAATATTGGGGTGCAATTTAATTATAAGTTGCTTAATTATATTTGTTGATGAAACTTTTTTTTTTTTTTTTTTTAGAATAACAATTTTGAACATCGAAGCCTCTCATTTGTCACACATACACCTGTTAGAAAGAAATTCCTGGCATTCATCGCGAAAAGCATACTCGGAATGATTTAGGTTAAATGCTTAGCCCGCACAGAGTGAAGGATACCAGAAGCACAACCTTAGAGAAAACTCCCCACATGATTTGAACTTGCACCTATTTTTTCAAAGATATGGGCCCAAAACTAACTGAAGCTTTTTACCACTCAACCAATAGTTTGGTGGTATCTGTCGATGAAGTGTATTATATGGGTGATGATATATCCACTCACTAAATTGATAGATCCATACGAAATACCTAATATACCTTTATATGATGGGTTACAGAATTTTTATGTTTGAATTTATTTAAGGATATTATTGGAAAATAGTGTGAAATAAGTGTGGATCTACTAAAAGTGAATTTAGAAATATCATACCCTTAAAAAAAAAAAAAAAAAAAAAAAAAAAAAAAAAAAAAAAAAAGCATGTGATGACAAGTTAAATGCCAAAACCACAATTATTTGTCAATCAAGACAACAAATAGGTTAAAAACTTCGACTTGGCACCTTGTCTTTTAAATTATGAATGACCTTTGTCAATTTCTGTTATAAAAATTACCAATAAATATCTGACAGATATACTTTGATTTTTTAATTACATATACTCTGTAATAATATGTATATAACCTATATACTGAATAATGCATTATACACGATGAGATAGCTTCTTTCACAAATGTCTTATGAAATATCTTGATAATTCATTTATTTTGTTATCAAGATAACATTTGGATACAATTTCCTTTCTTGTCTTTCCTTGTGAATTAGCTCCTATATAATTGTTATGCCAACTAGGTGCTAAAATAATCATCAACAAAGGCTCAGTCACTCAACCGAGTTAGAGTTTCGTGACTCGGACACTGAGTTACTTTAACAATTTTCATTTGACTCGGTCATTATGCATTATGAGCAAATGTGGCCCCTCATCACCAATAAAAGTGAACCCTAAATATGTCAATTATCCCACTTAGAGTTCATCAAATTCACCTTTGTTTGTTGACTAGTACTATACTATATTTCTACACTAACAACTCTCCTACCCTCTTTGGCCTTTTCTTCTGCCCATTTTTATTTATCTATACTTCATATACCACACTCTCATTTCTCCATTTATCATTTCAAAGTAATGGGCTCAAAAATCTACCAAATTCTCTCGACCTTTTTCTTCTTCTACACAACCCTAAATTCACCGATTCTAGTAGTCAGTCAAGAGTGTCCGTATCCATGTTACCCACCACCAATTGGCGGCGGTACTACTGGTGGTAGTGGTGGCGGAAGTACTGCAAACACACCACCCACAACTATATTCCCGCCACCTTCCCAAAGTGGAAATTTCCCTCCACCTTCTTCTATATTCCCATATAACCCTCCCGGCCCTAACTACTATGGCGGTGGACCCCCACCGCCAGATCCTATAGTTCCGTGGTTCCCTTATTACTACAAAAAACCGCCTCATAAAACTGATCAAACTACATCAACAGGCAGCCGAATACAATCAACAATCGGGATCTTCTTGATCCATCTTCTCGTTTGCTTGTTCTTGTAACTTGCTTAATCATTAAGTTTGTGACGTATCACCCCCCCATGCATAAAATTCTTGAATATTTCCGTTTCTTTTTCTGCAAAGTTGCATGATATGATTTGAATTATGAATTATGATGATTAGATTATTGAACAAGGGGGTAAATTGATGAATTGGTGATTGAAGTAAATTAGGGACAAAGATATGAAGATTTGATCATAGATGAAGGGCCAAAATGTTAGTAATGTCTGTGTAGTGCTAAAAGAACGTGGACAACTTTTTCTTTATATTAGTCATGATGATCATAATGTTATCCGACAAAGTGTTACTTTTATTTTTGTTGTTTATAATCATTGATGCACACTAGTAGCTTCTTAGAATCTAAAGTCTCTACGTATGCTAGCTTTATCCTTTAATTATTTTACAATTTTTAAGAATAATATTTTGGATTTTCCATAGAGCAAGTCAACAATATATATCGTTATGAATAAAAAAAAGGTCAAGGTACTGCACTTTTTGGAATGGTGTTATGGTGCGCTTTTAGGTGATCTTTTTTTTTTCTCGATGGTTGATACCAAACATATACTCCGTATAAAGTGATTTTCTTATAGTCATAAGTTGATCAAGTACAAATTGTTAAGGTTAAACTAAAAGGCCGTGTTTTACTGTTTCTTTTGTACACGGGTAATCCTTGATGTTCAAAATGAACCCTGTTTTCGTTATAATTGTATAGCTAAAGAAAGTTTATTGCTAACATCAATATATACTTTGTATTTAATCAAAGTATAACGGAGTACTAAACTGCAAGACTTGATGCAACTAGAATTCTTCAAGATAAGAGTTTAAAAATAAAAAAAGTCTCAACTTTTGATCGGTAACATCGTTGAATTTATGGATGTGTACTTGTATCTGAAGTAGCCCATTATTAAAGTTGTATACTTTGTCATTATGATTCATGATTGCCGCGGGTCGTGATTGCACAGCTACACACATGTTTACCATAAGTTGACAAACGGGCCAGAGGTTAGAGATTGGGCTTGGACCCAACCAAAGACTGGCTAGAGGAAAGCCGGGTCCAGGCACCATGCCTAATTAGAGCCTAAAAGTTAGCCCAGTTTGCTTTAGGGTTTGCAATGTCAATTCTTCTTAGCCTAATATAAATTTTTTTTTTTTACTTTACAGTTTTATTCTTTATTTTTCATCGATATTTTTGTATTATATCCAACAGTTGGAAGTTAGGATCATAGGTCCTTTTTTTCAAACGAAGATCGATAGTTTTTCGACGGTGAATTCTTCACCTTTCACCCGGAATACATGACAATCTAGTACGCCCTCGTAGAAACTTTTGAACATTTTTATACATCATGGAACTAAATACTATAATTAGAATCCGTACATGTATACTACTAACTAATGTTGTTCGCGAGTGATCTTAGTCCTTAGAGTAATATATTCCCATATAAAGAGGTATTTTAGTTATTTACACTACCATGAGAGATTTGTAGGTACAACTTACTTGGTACATGCTCACATATTAATTCCTTTAACAATGAACCACTATAATCAACATCACCACAACCTGACAAAACACGGTCAGGTGTAATCGCTGATGGCTATGTAACCCAGCCTCGGACCAGTTCTCCTTCAAGCTCGTGGTCCTTCTGTTGGTTCGGCCTCTTTTTGTTTATGTAAACTCGGGTCCTTTTTCTTCACTTGTACTCTTCTAGAAGGTTCTGCAAGACGGTTTTTGGGCGTTATTGAAGTCGAACAGCTAGGCCTAGGGGTTGATGAGGTGGCAGGATTTGATGAATATCTGTCGGTGTGTGGGGTCGTAGTAGCGGTTCGTGGTCTGTTTGGCATCTTGCTGGTTGATATAACCTGAAATTTGTCAATCATATAAGTTACACCACAAATTCTCTACTGATTGGTATATTAGAAAATTGTAATCAGTATGCCTTGTTTTGATCTGAGTAGCAAGAAGATTGTAAAAAGAAGGCATTGGTGTTGCTTTAGAGTTGAGACTCTTTCGGTATTGCGTGATGTCAGCACTCTGGTTGACGTTTGGTTTACGTGGAGTAATTGTTGAAACATTCATGCAATACACTAAATATATTAAACAAAATATAAAGAGTATGAACACCAAAAACACCTTAGGACTACATTGTGACGAGTCTCTGCATTAATAATATCTGTTTACATCTACTTAAATACTAGAAATAAAGTGACTACTCTCCGCATTAATAATATATGTTTACATCTACTTAAATACTAGAAACTAGTGAAATGACCCGTGAAACCACGGGTTTGTTTAAACGAAATATTTTAATGATAGGTATTAAGTGAACGTAAATGCTAAAGTTATTTAGTTTAATGAACCGGGGAACCACATAGTCCGACTAAAAAACTTGTCAGCTGAACATTTCATCAAACACCTAAAATGAATATTTAACAATTCACATCCAACCATAAGAGATAATATTGGTTGTCATTTTATTTTAAAAGTGTAAATTAAAATATAAATGTAGAATTTGTTCCTTTTGCTAACTTTTGTACCTTCTCGTACTAAATTCAAAATAATTAATTAAAATAATTTAAAATTATTTAATTTTAATAATTAAAATAATTATTAATAAGATTTAATAATAATAATTAATTAGTAAGATTTAATTTTAATTCAAAATTATTTAGATTAATGACATCACCCACCATACTTAGATTTTTTTCTTTTTCTTTTTAATTTTTTCTTAATAAAGAAATTAGCCTAATAATGACATCATCATTTTAGCAATATAATAGAAACTATAGATAAAGAAACCCGCATCTACTAGAAAATAGGGACTAAACACCAACTAATTAAAATGTAGAGAAATTCTAGACTTACATAAATTATATATAAACTTTCTTAAATGCTGACATGTCAAGTTGACTTAGCATTACACCTCATCCCATTAACATAACCAATCCACTAACCTAACCAACCCACTAACTAATCATAAATTAGATATTCCGTGATATATTCTTAATTAGTTAAACCATCTCTCTCTTCTTAAAAATCTACATTATCTTAATAAATCAAATCTCTTCTTAATGTTTGTATTATTCGTCTCTCATCGTTCCAAAAATATAGACGTACATATCAAATCACTTTGTCAATATCGCGTAAGAATTCTCTATAATCATCTTCGTCAATATCGTAACCGCCAGTCTTCTATTTTATAAAATTATGGATCGATCTTCATCATCGTCTTCTTCATTAAGCATATCGTGTGAATCATCGTATACCTCTTCTCCTGTAGAATGTGACGACGTATCAACAGGTACTCAAGAATCTCAGAATGAAGAAATTAGTTGTGAGAAAAACATAAATGAAGATACATGTGAATTAGATGTCCATACTCCAGAAAACCACCGGGATAGTGATTATTGTGATCAAAATATTGAAACTGTAAGTCATGATAATGTACATGTTCAAGATAATTGTTCTAAAAGTATGCATTGTGATGATAATATTGAAGAACCAACTATTGGCATGGTATTTGAAACGATTCAAGAACTCGTTAGTTTTTATGCTAACTATCGGAAAAAACGGGATTTGGAGTGTGTACACGGTCTTCCCAAAAGTCTCTTATGGATGAAGAGACAAGATATGCTATCGTTTCTTGTCATCGGGCTGGAAAGTCACAATCGAAAACACAAAATACTTTGAATCCCCGCCCTGTTACAAAAACAAATTGTGGTGCTAGAGTTAATGCAAAACGCGGTGCTGAAAATAAGTGGTATGTTTCAAAAGTTCAACTCAAACATAATCACTCATTTAGTCCGAGCAAAGGACGATTTTATCGATGTAATAGAGTCGTAAATTCCCGTGTACGAAGACAACTTGAAATATTTCAAAGAGCAGGTGTACGAATGAATAAAGGTTTTAATTCGTTGGTCGTGGAGAATGGAGGTTATGAAAATATTCCATTTACAGAAAAAGATTGTCGCAATTATATTGATAAAGTTAAACGGTTAAAGTTTGGGGAAGGGGATGCCGAAGCAATTCAAAGTTATTTCATGAAAGTTCAATCTACATATCATAATTTTTTTTACGCATGGGAATTGGATGATGAAAATCGATTAAAGAGTTTGTTTTGGGCAGATGGAAGGAGTAGGACAGCTTATGAAGAATTTGGGGACGTTGTTGATGGTTTCCAGTGGTTTCCAGTCGTCATCTAGATGGCTCTGTTCCAGCCGTCATCTAGATGTTCAAAGCTGCCGACGTTGACAACGCGTATGGAAGTGGCAAACTTGAACACGATGACGGCCGCCAACTTCCCCAACCTTCCTCGTTCACACCATTCACCGCCATATAATTTTTACTATAAATAGAGATGCAAACTTTCATTGTAAATCATCCCAAATCACTCGGAGAGGTGTAATCACAACCTAGAGAGTGTGTGTGAGTTTGAGAGTTTTTTTTAGAGTTTTGTAAATACTCGTGTAATCTATTCTTGTGAGTAATAGAGTTATTTTTCTCTCAAATTTGTATCTCCCAATGTCCAGGCGATCCTCTCTTCCTAACAAGTGGTATCAAGAGCTTGGTTAGAGACGTTGGTTGAGTTTTTGGGTCTTCTGAAGTTTCCTCAAAATCCAATTTTGAGTGTACCATTGGATTCGTCTCGTCGAACCGAGTCCAACGCAAAAAACGGTGACTTAAACGGAGTTATAACGAGCCCAGAAAACACGGTCAAAGTTTGGTCAACTCGCCGGAATCTCGCCGGAGAAGACGACCGGTGCCGGAATTTTCGTCGGAGAAGAAAATCATGTAGCAATTCACGGTAGCAGCTGGCGGCACTGTAGCAAATTCCTGTAGCAGTAATGTAGCAAGTTCCTGTAGCAGTACTGTAGCAGTACTGTAGCAATTCTGAAATTTTCAATTTGGTCCCTGAAACTTTTAGAATTTCATTTTTTGGTCCCTGAAGTTTATAAAAAATTATAATTTTGCCCCGTAAGTGGAATTTAAGCCGCGAAGTGTCTATTCCACTATTTTCAACCGTTCCGGACGTAACAGTGATCTCTGTTTTTCTACAATTCAACCCCGTTTGTGTTGAAAAATTATTTGTAAGATGATAATGTCCATAGAAGAGTCAACATCATCTTCGGGAGCTATGATTATGCTCACAGCCACAAACTACACGCTGTGGAAACCTCGGATGGAAGATCTCCTCAGCTGTAAGGATTTGTTCGATCCTATTGAATTGAAGGGTATAAACCCTGATTCTGCCAAAGAGAAAGAGTGGAAGAAATCAAACCGAAAAACTATTGGTCAGATCCGTCAATGGATTGATCATAGTGTCTTCCACCATGTTGCACAAGAGACAGACGCATATGCCCTCTGGAAAAAGTTGGAGGACATGTACCAGGCCAAGACTGCTCAAAATAAAGCCTTGTTGATGAGGCGTTTAGTCAACATGAAGCTCAAAAGTGGAACTTCAGTTTCCGAGCATACTAGTAAGTTTCAGAGCTTGGTCAACCAGTTATCATCTGTAGAGATGCCTCTTGGCGATGAAGTTCAGGCGCTATTGCTACTTAGTTCTCTTCCCGATAGCTGGGAAACGCTGGTCGTAACACTCAGCAACTCAGCTCCAAATGGCAAACTTACCATGTCAATGGTCAAGGATGCCCTATTCAGTGAAGAGGCAAGGAGAAAAGACATGGGCACAGATCAGACCCATGTATTTGTCACAGAGAATCGGGGGAGACAGCGAATGAGTAGCAAAAATAAATGGAGAGGCAGAAGCAAGAGCAGGGGCAGGTCAGCTGATGGCAGAAAACCAACATATAAATGCCATCATTGTGGATTAGAGGGACATATAAAAAAGAACTGCTATAGATTGAAAGAGGAACAATGTCAAAGCAGTTCACAGTCGAAGAACAAGGGTGGAGAAACATTAGTTACTATCACTGGTGATGTAGCTTATTGTTCAACCCATGATGAGACATGCCTTCACGCCTCACGAGAAGACACAGAATGGGTGGTAGATACTGCAGCTTCCTACCACGTGACTCCATACAAGGAATACTTCACAACATAAAAAGCTAGTGACTTTGGAGCTGTGAAGATGGAAAATTCCAGTTCCGCTGAGATTGTCGGAATTGGTGATGTCAAGATAAAGACAAGTTCTGGGAGCACAATCACTCTAAAGGATGTCTGCCATGTGCCAGATCTTCGGCTGAATTTACTTTCTGGGGTAGCTCTTGACAAATAGGGCTATGATAGTCATTTCAGTAGAGGCACATGGAAATTGTCAAGAGGCGCTATGATAGTCGCTCGAGGATACATTTGTGGCACACTATACAAAAATCATGTGAAGATCTGCACAGACAGCCTTAATGTTGCAGAAAAGGAGACTTCACAAAATTTATGGCACCAGAGACTCGGTCACATGAGTGAGAAAAGGTTGTCTACCCTAATAAAGAAGAAGCTTATCAATGTAGACATGGACGCTGCACTAGATCCTTGCAATCATTGTCTGTTTAGTAAGCAGCATAGAGTCTCGTTTAATTCCTCTTCAATGAGAAGATCAGAGTTACTCAGTCTGGTGCACTCTGATGTTTGCGGTCCCTTGGAGGTTGAATCAATTGGCGGCAACCGATACTTTCTGACGTTTATCGATGATACTTCTCGAAAGGTGTGGGTATATTTCTTGCAGACGAAGGACCAGGTGTTCGATTACTTCAAACAGTTCCATGTCATGGTAGAACGTGAGACAGGAAAGAAGTTAAAGTGTCTTCGATCCGACAACGGTGGTGAATACTCTTCCAGGCAGTTCGATGCCTATTGCAGATCATATGGCATCTGACATGAGAAGACAGTTCCACGTACCCCTCAACACAATGATATAGCAGAAAGAATGAACCGAACAATCATGGAACGTGTTCGGAGCATGCTCAGTATGGCTAAGCTGCCAAAGCCATTCTGGGGAGAAGCAGTCAGAGCCGCATGTTACTTGATCAACCGATCTCCATAAGTACCACTGAATTTTGAAGTTCCGGAGAAACTTTGGTCTGGAAAGGATCCATCATACTCTCACTTACGAGTATTTGGATGTTTGGCGTACGCACATGTATCCAAAGAGCTCAGACATAAGCTGGATGCAAGGACCACTCCATGCATATTCATAGGCTATGGAGATGAAGAATTTGGATACAGATTATGGGATTCAAAGGAGAAAAAGATGATCAGAAGTAGGGACGTGGTGTTCCATGAAAGCCAGACAATAGATGATATTGAAAAGCCCACAATATCTCAGAAGACAAATGTTGCTGCTCAGGTGCCAGAGGCAACAACGGAATCATTCATGAGAAATGAATTTTCAGTGCAAGATGAAATACCGAAAGTAGAAGATAATGAGGAAAATGACGGTGCTGAGCAGGGGGAGCCACAACCCCATCTACCAGACGTTCTAGGACCATCATAAGGTGAAGATGATGGTGGATCTCCTTAGTATATTCCAGAAGTTCGTAGATCTGAACGAGGTCGGATTCCATTGAGTAGATATCCTGAATCCGAGTACCTTCTACTTACTGAAGATGGAGAACCAGAGAGTTTTCATGAAGCAGTAATTCATAAGGATAAAGAAAAATGGTTGCTCGCAATGTAGGATGAGATGGATTCTCTGCAGAAAAATCAAACTTATGAGATTGTAGAACTTCCATGGGTGTTCAAGCTGAAAAAGGATGGTAGTGGAAAAGTGGTGAATTACAAAGCACGGCTTGTAGTCAAAGGATTCCAACAGAAGAAAGGGATTGATTTTGACGAGATATTTTCACCAGTAGTCAAGATGACTTCAATTAGAGTCATACTTGGATTGGTCGCAAGTATGAACTTGGTGTAAGACCCTAATCAGTTTGTACAACAGTGTAATTATGTTACATAGAGTGTGGGTGATGTTGTGCAGTTAAACAGAAGTCACTGAGTGAGCTGAGCCTAGTGCGCGCCGCGCACACTAAAGGGAGCGCGCCGCGCACCCCTTACTGTAGCCGGGTTCCAGCTTTTTAAATCAGATATTTTGATGGGCATTTTGGTAAATTCACTTATGGACGGGTTAAAGACAGATAGGTTAGTTTGGGGAGCACCATTACTCCATTATCAACAACCTTATCACTTTAACTTTAATTCTAGAGAGAGATTGTGATTTTTAAGAGAGAAGGCTTAAATCCAAGAGGAAGGAGCTTGTTTTGGGTTAAAGTTCAAGCATTAAAGTCGTTCATCTTATCTCTAGCTTCGTTGTGGTAGTTGTGGTATGTTCTAATTTTATTTTCCTTACTTTGATTTAGTGTAAGGGTTAGGGTTTGAGTAAATGATGAACACAAAACACATTATTGGTGATTTTGGGTGTTCTTGGGTAAAATTGAGTCTTGAATACTAATTGGTGACTAGTCTAGGGTTTCAAAGTATTAAATGATGTTTATGAACCCTAATTAGTGAGTTAATTGCTAACACACCTAGTTATTTAGTAAATGGGTGTTGGTTAGTTAGTGGATGACCCGAAATGGGTGTGTTGTCTTAAAATGGTTATTTGGGTAATAAATTGACCTAGTTTGGAAAGATGGGTATGAATTACCCTAATTATGTATTAGTTGGTGTTGTTGGACCTTAATCACTAGCTTTTAAGTGATTAGTGGTGGTCTTGACTTTAATTGGGAGGTTTTGGTATAAATGGGCGATTTAATACATTAAGTCATTAAATGCTCATGTGTAAGTGTTAGTATTGAGTCCACTTAGCTTGTGTGTTGATCAAGTACTTATTATATTAGGTACTTTGCTTTGAAGCTTGTGGAGGTTGAAATCGTCATCTAATTGTTAAGGTGAGTGGAATAATTATATGCGTATGTATATAATGTATCTATTTGTTGTAGCGTGAAAGGTGTAGTGTCGAGGTGTTAAGACACCACGTTTCACGTGAAGGGTGTAGCATCGAGGTGTTAAGATGCCACCTAGGAGTGTAGTGTCGAGGTGTTAAGACACCACTCCGTAAAAAAATGAGTGTTGCATCGAGGTGTTAAGATGCCACTCGGGGTGATGTGCCGAGGTGTTAAGGTGCCACCCTAGGGGTTAGTGGTGCGAGGTGTTAAGTGCCCTAATGGATGTTATGAACACCGATGGCGTTTTCGCGAGCGCCGTTCCCTTGTACTATTGGTCGACCATGGTTACTTGTGTTGTAAGCATATTATATCATTTCAAGTTATATTATTATGCGGTTGTTGCTAGCTTGTGGTATTGGAGATTATAGCTTGTTAATGTGACGATAAGCTAATTGTGCTAGCATGTTTGCGGTTTGTGTAAGTGTATGCAAGTAGGTATAATTATATATGTATTCGTATAATTATTGCATTCACTAAGCTTTGCTTACCCTCTCGTTGTTTACCATTTTATAGGTTCGGTTTTGGACAAGGGTAAGGGCATCGTATTGGACTAGAGATCCCGCTTGATACTAGGGGACGCTTTTGGCTTTAGTAGCTCTTGGAGTTTGACCGGTAGTTGGGTAGTTTAATCCCAAACGCCATGCTCATTGTGTAGTTTGGAACTTAAACTTTTTTGGTGGTCGAAACTCTAAACTTGTATTAAACTTGTATTTTGGGTCGTGTGGGACCCGCTTGTAAAACATCATTTTTATGCTTGATTCGTGTTGGTTTTACATATATAAGTTTGTTGTGAAAAGCGTTCGGTCTAAAAGTGTCAGGAAGTCGAAGATCTTTTCGCGAAAAATGGACATTTTGATCAGAACTGTCTCAGGCCTTGTGCGCGCCGTGCACAGGCAGTGGTGCGCGCCGCGCACCCTCCAGATCAGTTTTAAATTTTTTTTATTCCGCCTTTTTGGTTGGTTAACGGGTTGGGTTGTTACAAGTGGTATCAGAGCATGTGAAATGTCCCGTTCTTATTGATTAAAAACGTTTCATATTAATTGATTTCGTTGCGAGATTTTGACCTCTATATGAGACGTTTTTCAAAGACTGCATTCATTTTAAAACAAACCATAACCTTTATTTCATAAATAAAGGTTTAAAAAGCTTTATGTAGATTATCAAATAATGATAATCTAAAATATCCTGTTTACACACGACCATTACATAATGGTTTACAATACAAATATGTTACATCGAAATCAGTTTCTTGAATGCAGTTTTTACACAATATCATACAAACATGGACTCCAAATCTTGTCCTTATTTTAGTATGCAACAGCAGAAGCTCTTAGTATTCACCTGAGAATAAACATGCTTTAAACGTCAACAAAAGTGTTGGTGAGTTATAGGTTTAACCTATATATATCAAATCGTAACAATAGACCACAAGATTTCATATTTCAATACACATCCCATACATAGAGATAAAAATAATTCATATGGTGAACACCTGGTAACCGACATTAACAAGATGCATATATAAGAATATCCCCATCATTCCGGGACACCCTTCAGATATGATATAAATTTCGAAGTACTAAAGCATCCGGTACTTTGGATGGGGTTTGTTAGGCCCAATAGATCTATCTTTAGGATTCGCGTCAATTAGGGTGTCTGTTCCCTAATTCTTAGATTACCAGACTTAATAAAAAGGGGCATATTCGATTTCGATAATTCAACCATAGAATGTAGTTTCACGTACTTGTGTCTATTTTGTAAATCATTTATAAAACCTGCATGTATTCTCATCCCAAAAATATTAGATTTTAAAAGTGGGACTATAACTCACTTTCACAGATTTTTACTTCGTCGTGAAGTAAGACTTGGCCACTGGTTGATTCACGAACCTATAACAATATATACATATATATCAAAGTATGTTCAAAATATATTTACAACACTTTTAATATATTTTGATGTTTTAAGTTTATTAAGTCAGCTGTCCTCGTTAGTAACCTACAACTAGTTGTCCACAGTTAGATGTACAGAAATAAATCGATAAATATTATCTTGAATCAATCCACGACCCAGTGTATACGTATCTCAGTATTGATCACAACTCAAACTATATATATTTTGGAATCAACCTCAACCCTGTATAGCTAACTCCAACATTCACATATAGAGTGTCTATGGTTGTTCCGAAATATATATAGATGTGTCGACATGATAGGTCAAAACATTGTATACGTGTCTATGGTATCTCAAGATTACATAATATACAATACAAGTTGATTAAGTTATGGTTGGAATAGATTTGTTACCAATTTTCACGTAGCTAAAATGAGAAAAATTATCCAATCTTGTTTTACCCATAACTTCTTCATTTTAAATCCGTTTTGAGTGAATCAAATTGTTATGGTTTCATATTGAACTCTATTTTATGAATATAAACAGAAAAAGTATAGGTTTATAGTCGGAAAAATAAGTTACAAGTCGTTTTTGTAAAGGTAGTCATTTCAGTCGAAAGAACGACGTCTAGATGACCATTTTAGAAAACATACTTCCACTTTGAGTTTAACCATAATTTTTGGATATAGTTTCATGTTCATAATAAAAATCATTTTTTTCAGAATAACAACTTTTAAATCAAAGTTTATCATAGTTTTTAATTAACTAACCCAAAACAGCCCGCGGTGTTACTACGACGGCGTAAATCCGGTTTTACGGTGTTTTTCGTGTTTCCAGGTTTTAAATCATTAAGTTAGCATATCATATAGATATAGAACATGTGTTTAGTTGATTTTAAAAGTCAAGTTAGAAGGATTAACTTTTGTTTGCGAACAAGATTAGAATTAACTAAACTATGTTCTAGTGATTACAAGTTTAAACCTCCGAATAAGATAGCTTTATATGTATGAATCGAATGATGTTATGAACATCATTACTACCTTAAGTTCCTTGGATAAACCTACTGGAAAAGAGAAAAATGGATCTAGCTTCAACGGATCCTTGGATGGCTCGAAGTTCTTGAAGCAGAATCATGACACGAAAACAAGTTCAAGTAAGATCATCACTTGAAATAAGATTGTTATAGTTATAGAAATTGAACCAAAGTTTGAATATGATTATTACCTTGTATTAGAATGATAACCTACTGTAAGAAACAAAGATTTCTTGAGGTTGGATGATCACCTTACAAGATTGGAAGTGAGCTAGCAAACTTGAAAGTATTCTTGATTTTATGTAACTAGAACTTGTAGAATTTATGAAGAACACTTAGAACTTGAAGATAGAACTTGAGAGAGATCAATTAGATGAAGAAAATTGAAGAATGAAAGTGTTTGTAGGTGTTTTTGGTCGTTGGTGTATGGATTAGATATAAAGGATATGTAATTTTGTTTTCATGTAAATAAGTCATGAATAATTACTCATATTTTTGTAATTTTATGAGATATTTCATGCTAGTTGCCAAATGATGGTTCCCACATGTGTTAGGTGACTCACATGGGCTACTAAGAGCTGATCATTGGTGAAATGTCCCGTTCTTATTGATTAAAAACGTTCCATATTAATTGATTTCGTTGCGAGGTTTTGACCTCTATATGAGACGTTTTTCAAAGACTGCATTCATTTTTAAAACAAACCATAACCTTTATTTCATAGATAAAGGTTTTAAAAAGCTTTACGTAGATTATCAAATAATGATAATCTAAAATATCCTGTTTACACACGACCATTACATAATGGTTTACAATACAAATATGTTACAACAAAATAAGTTTCTTGAATGCAGTTTTTACACAATATCATACAAGCATGGACTCCAAATCTCGTCCTTATTTAAGTATGCAACAGCGGAAGCTCTTAATATTCACCTGAGAATAAACATGCTTTAAACGTCAACAAAAATGTTGGTGAGTTATAGGTTTAACCTATATATATCAAATCGTAACAATAGACCACAAGATTTCATATTTCAATACACATCCCATACATAGAGATAAAAATCATTCATATGTTGAACACCTGGTAACCGACATTAACAAGATGCATATATAAGAATATCCCCATCATTTCGGAACACCCTTCGGATATGATATAAATTTCGAAGTACTAAAGCATCCGGTACTTTGGATGGGGTTTGTTAGGCCCAATAGATCTATCTTTAGGATTCGCGTCAATTAGGGTGTCTGTTCCCTAATTCTTAGATTACCAGACTTAATAAAAAGGGGCATATTCGATTTCGATAATTCAACCATAGAATGCAGTTTCACGTACTTGTGTCTATTTTGTAAATCATTTATAAAACCTGCATGTATTCTCATCCCAAAAATATTAGATTTTAAAAGTGGGACTATAACTCACTTTCACAGATTTTTACTTCGTCGGGAAGTAAGACTTGGCCACTGGTTGATTCACGAACCTATAACAATATATACATATATATCAAAGTATGTTCAAAATATATTTACAACACTTTTAATATATTTTGATGTTTTAAGTTTATTAAGTCAGCTGTCCTCGTTAGTAACCTACAACTAGTTGTCCACAGTTAGATGTACAGAAATAAATCGATAAATATTATCTTGAATCAATCCACGACCCAGTGTATACGTATCTCAGTATTGATCACAACTCAAACTAAATATATTTTGGAATCAACCTCAACCCTGTATAGCTAACTCCAACATTCACATATAGAGTGTCTATGGTTCGTCCGAAATATATATAGATGTGTCGACATGATAGGTCGAAACATTGTATACGTGTCTATGGTATCTAAAGATTACATAATATACAATACAAGTTGATTAAGTTATGGTTGGAATAGATTTGTTACCAATTTTCACGTAGCTAAAATGAGAAAAATTATCCAATCTTGTTTTACCCATAACTTCTTCATTTTAAATCCGTTTTGAGTGAATCAAATTGCTATGGTTTCATATTGAACTCTATTTTATGAATCTAAACAGAAAAAGTATAGGTTTATAGTCGGAAAAATAAGTTACAAGTCGTTTTTGTAAAGGTAGTCATTTCAGTCGAAAGAACGACGTCTAGATGACCATTTTAGAAAACATACTTCCACTTTGAGTTTAACCATAATTTTTGGATATAGTTTCATGTTCATAATAAAAATAATTTTCTCAGAATAACAACTTTTAAATCAAAGTTTATCATAGTTTTTAATTAACTAACCCAAAACAGCCCGCGGTGTTACTACGACGGCGTAAATCCGGTTTTACGGTGTTTTTCGTGTTTCCAGGTTTTAAATCATTAAGTTAGCATATCATATAGATATAGAACATGTGTTTAGTTGATTTTAAAAGTCAAGTTAGAAGGATTAATTTTTGTTTGCGAACAAGTTTAGAATTAACTAAACTATGTTCTAGTGATTACAAGTTTAAACCTTCGAATAAGATAGCTTTATATGTATGAATTGAATGATGTTATGAACATCATTACTACCTTAAGTTCCTTGGATAAACCTACTAGAAAAGAGAAAAATGGATCTAGCTTCAATGGATCCTTGGATGGCTCGAAGTTCTTGAAGCAGAATCATGACACGAAAACAAGTTCAAGTAAGATCATCACTTGAAATAAGATTGTTATAGTTATAGAAATTGAACCAAAGTTTGAATATGATTATTACCTTGTATTAGAATGATAACCTACTGTAAGAAACAAAGATTTCTTGAGGTTGGATGATCACCTTACAAGATTGGAAGTGAGCTAGCAAACTTGAAAGTATTCTTGATTTTATGAAACTAGAACTTTTGAAATTTATGAAGAACACTTAGAACTTGAAGATAGAACTTGAGAGAGATCAATTAGATGAAGAAAATTGAAGAATTAAAGTGTTTGTAGGTGTTTTTGGTCGTTGGTGTATGGATTAGATATAAAGGATATGTAATTTTGTTTTCATGTAAATAAGTCATGAATGATTACTCATATTTTTGTAATTTTATGAGATATTTCATGCTAGTTGCCAAATGATGGTTCCCACATGTGTTAGGTGACTCACATGGGCTGCTAAGAGCTGATCATTGGAGTGTATATACCAATAGTACATACATCTAAAAGCTGTGTATTGTACGAGTACGAATACGGGTGCATACGAGTAGAATTGTTGATGAAACTGAACGAGGATGTAATTGTAAGCATTTTTGTTAAGTAGAAGTATTTTGATAAGTGTCTTGAAGTCTTTCAAAAGTGTATGAATACATATTAAAACACTACATGTATATACATTTTAACTGAGTCGTTAAGTCATCGTTAGTCGTTACATGTAAATGTTGTTTTGAAACCTTTAGGTTAACGATCTTGTTAAATGTTGTTAACCCAATGTTTATAATATCAAAAGAGATTTTAAATTATTATATTATCATGATATTATGATGTACGAATATCTCTTAATATGATATATATACATTAAATGTCGTTACAACGATAATCGTTACATATATGTCTCGTTTCAAAATCATTAAGTTAGTAGTCTTGTTTTTACATATGTAGTTCATTGTTAATATAATTAATGATATGTTTACTTATCATAATATCATGTTAACTATATATATAACCATATATATGTCATCATATAGTTTTTACAAGTTTTAACGTTCGTGAATCACCGGTCAACTTGGGTGGTCAATTGTCTATATGAAACCTATTTCAATTAATCAAGTCTTAACAAGTTTGATTGCTTAACATGTTGGAAACATTTAATCATGTAAATATCAATCTCAGTTAATATATATAAACATGGAAAAGTTCGGGTCACTACAGTACCTACCCGTTAAATAAATTTCGTCCCGAAATTTTAAGCTGTTGAAGGTGTTGATGAATCTTCTGGAAATAGATGCGGGTATTTCTTCTTCATCTGATCTTCACGCTCCCAGGTGAACTCGAGTCCTCTACGAGCATTCCATCGAACCTTAACAATTGGTATCTTGTTTTGCTTAAGTCTTTTAACCTCACGATCCATTATTTCGACGGGTTCTTCGATGAATTGAAGTTTTTCGTTGATTTGGATTTCATCTAACGGAATAGTGAGAGCTTCTTTAGCAAAACATTTCTTCAAATTCGAGACGTGGAAAGTGTTATGTACAGCCGCGAGTTGTTGAGGTAACTCAAGTCGGTAAGCTACTGGTCCGACACGATCAATAATCTTGAATGGTCCAATATACTGATAATGCTAAAAACGAACATATATTTCATAGCATTATTCCTCAAGAAAGACAAGCTTTTAGTTGCAATTGTTCTATTTACAAGTGATATTCGTTTAAATAATAAAAGGTGAAGACAAAAGACAGATTCGACGATTTGAAGACGCAAACGACCAAAAAGCTCAAAAGAACAAAAGACAATCAAAGAGGTTCCAATTATTGATAAGAAACGTCTCGAAATCACAAGAGTACAAAATTCAAAACGCAAAGTACAAGATATTAAATTGTACGCGAGGACGTTCGAAAATCCGGAACCGGGACCAGAGTCAACTCTTAACGCTCGACGCAACGGACTAAAAATTACAAGTTAACTATGTATATAAATATAATATAATATATAATTAATTATATTAATTATATATATATTATATATATATATTAAAAACCGTCGGCAGCAAGAAACTCCAAGGGTGTGAGCTGTAAATACATCTCCGCGACTCGCGGAGTTTTAAGGGCATTTTGCCGCGAGTCGCGGAGCCCCAATTTTCAACTCTGGCTATAAAGCCAACCGAATTCTGATCAAATTTCATCATCTTTTTCTTCCTCTTCATACGTAAAATTTATATTTATATTTATAATTTATATTTTAATTTTAATTATAATTCTAATAATAAGGGTATGTTAGCGAATGTTGTAAGGGTGTAAGTCGAAATTCTGTCCGTGTAACGCTACGCTATTTTTAATCATTGTAAGTTATGTTCAACCTTTTTATATTAATGTCTCATAGCTAAGTTATTATTATGCTTATTTAAAACGAAGTAATCATGATGTTGGGCTAATTACTAAAATTGGGTAATTGGGCTTTGTACCATAATTGGGGTTTGGATAAAAGAACGACACTTGTGGAAACTAGACTATGGGCTATTAATGGGCTTTATATTTGTTTAACTAAATGAAAGTTTGTTAATGTTAATATAAAGAATTACAATTGGGCGTCCCTATAAATTACCATATACACTCGATCGGACACGATGGGCGGGGTATTTATATGTACGAATAATCGTTCATTTAACCGGACACGGGAATGGATTAATAGCCACTAGAATAATTAAAACAGGGGTGAAATTACATTCAAGGGTAATTGGTGTAATTGTTAACAAAGTAGTAAAACCTTGGTTTACACGCAGTCGATAACCTGGTGTATTCATTAAACAAAGTATTAAAACCTTGTTACAATTCAAATCCCCAATTAGTTGGAATATTTAACTTCGGGTATAATAATAATTTGACAAGGACACTTGCAATTTATATTTATGACTGATGGACTTTTATGGACAAAAACCAGACGGACATATTGAATAATCCAGGACAAAGGACAATTAACCCATGGGCATAAAACTAAAATCAACACGTCAAACATCATGATTACGGAAGTTTAAATAAGCATAATTCTTTTATTTCATATTTAATTTCCTTTATTTTATATTTAATTGCACTTCTAATTATCGCACTTTTATTTATTGTTATTTAATCGCACTTTTAATTATCGTACTTTTTAATTATCGCAATTTTATTTTATCGCATTTTTATTATTCGCAATTTCATTATCGTTATTTACTTTATGCTTTAATTTAAGTCTTGTATTTATTTTATATTTTACATTAGGTTTTAACTGCGACTAAAGTCTTAAAATCGACAAACCGGTCATTAAACGGTAAAAACCCCCCTTTATAATAATAATATTACTTATATATATATTTGTATTTTTATAAAAGTAAACTAATATAGCGTTGAGCTTTGTTTAAAGATTTCCCTGTGGAACGAACCGGACTTACTAAAAACTACACTACTGTACGATTAGGTACACTGCCTATAAGTGTTGTAGCAAGGTTTAAGTATATCCATTCTATAAATAAATAAATATCTTGTGTAAAATTGTATCGTATTTAATAGTTTTTCCTAGTAAAATATAAACTATTTTATATACACCTCGCATAACATCATATACCTTGGATTTAATTTCCCTCGTTTACCAAATCGAACAACGCCTTTCCAAGGTGCAACTTTAAGCATGACCATCTCTCCAATTTCAAATTCTATATCTTTTCTTTTAATGTCAGCATAGCTCTTTTGTCGACTTTGGGCAGTTTTCAACCGTTGTTGAATTTGGATGATCTTCTCGGTAGTTTCTTGTATAATCTCCGGACCCGTAATCTGTCTATCCCCCACTTCACTCCAACAAATCGGAGACCTGCACTTTCTACCATAAAGTGCTTCAAACGGCGCCATCTCAATGCTTGAATGGTAGCTGTTATTGTAGGAAAATTCTGCTAACGGTAGATGTCGATCCCAACTGTTTCCGAAATCAATAACACATGCTCGTAGCATGTCTTCAAGCATTTGTACCGTCCTTTCGCTCTGCCCATCAGTTTGTGGAAGATAGGCAGTACTCATGTCTAGACGAGTTCCTAATGCTTGCTGTAATGTCTGCCAGAATCTTGAAATAAATCTGCCATCCCTATCAGAGATAATAGAGATTGGTATTCCATGTCTGGAGACGACTTCCTTCAAATACAGTCGTGCTAACTTCTCCATCTTGTCATCTTCTCTTATTGGCAGGAAATGTGCTGATTTGGTGAGACGATCAACTATTACCCAAATAGTATCAAAACCACTTGCAATCCTTGGCAATTTAGTGATGAAATCCATGGTAATGTTTTCCCATTTCCATTCCGGGATTTCGGGTTGTTGAAGTAGACCTGATGGTTTCTGATGCTCAGCTTTGACCTTAGAACACGTCAAACATTCTCCTACGTATTTAGCAACATCGGCTTTCATACCCGGCCACCAAAAATGTTTCTTGAGATCCTTGTACATCTTCCCCGTTCCAGGATGTATTGAGTATCTAGTTTTATGAGCTTCTCTAAGTACCATTTCTCTCATATCTCCAAATTTTGGTACCCAAATCCTTTCAGCCCTATATCGGTTTCCGTCTTCCTGAATATTAAGATGCTTCTCCGATCCTTTGGGTATTTCATCCTTTAAATTTCCCTTTTTTAAAACTCCTTGTTGTGCCTCCTTTATTTGAGTAGTAAGGTTATTATGAATCATTATATTCATAGATTTTACTCGAATGGGTTCTCTGTCCTTCCTGCTCAAGGCATCGGCTACCACATTTGCCTTCCCCGGGTGGTAACGAATCTCAAAGTCGTAATCATTCAATAATTCAATCCACCTACGCTGCCTCATATTCAGTTGTTTCTGATTAAATATGTGTTGAAGACTTTTGTGGTCGGTATATATAATACTTTTGACCCCATATAAGTAGTGCCTCCAAGTCTTTAATGCAAAAACAACCGCGCCTAATTCCAAATCATGCATCGTATAAAAAACAGAAAACATAAAATAAAAAAAATAAAATAAAGAAAAACGCGTAAAAATTATCAGCTGTCAACTGAATTCCTGAACCCCGCGACTCGCGGGGTTTTCCTCATTAATCACCGCGACTCGCGGAGGCCATCTGACACACGGACAAAAACCCTAATCAAGCATTGATTACGGGTTATTTTTAATTATTATTATTATTAAAACCTAATTATTATTATTATTATTATTAGTTTTAATTTTACTTTTACTTTTTATTTATATATTTTAGTTTAATTAGTTTTATTAAATTGTAAAATTAGTAGTTTTATTAAATAATAATATAAAAATAATATTTTTATAAAAATTGTACTTTTTACAACTTTTTGTATATTTTTATATTTTGTCCCTTTTTAATCGTTGTAGCGTAATATTTGTATTTTTAGCTCATATTTAATTTTAAACTTAGTTTTTGCTATAGTTATTTTTACTCCTAGATTTTTAGGCTTTGCCGTAGAATTCCTTAAGTGCTTTTTCTTTAGACTAAGATTTAGGTGCTTTAGAATTTTGCGACGCCTTTTTAAGTTTTAGTTTCTTTTTAAGTTATTTCCATTTGGGATTTAGTTTTTCCTGTAAGCTTTAATATTTTTAGACCTTTTACTATGTATCAATTATCATTCCAATTAGTAATTTCAATTTACGATTATAATTTTAAGTTAGTTGTAGTAATAAGGTTAGGTTAGTCAAGTATTTTTAAGTTTTTATAAGTTTCTTTTATTTTTCCGTCACCTTTTATTTTTCAATCATTTTTTTCTTTTTCGACCTTTTTCGACGAACTCTCTTTTTCTCTCTTATTTCTCGCCATTCTAGTTTTTAGGACTTAGATTTTTTTCTACTTCTTATCTAAATTTCTTAAAATTACGAAAATTTATTTTGAGTGGTTAAATTAATAGACATCAAAATTTTCTGGTTCGTAGTAATAGTTGGATTTGTACGTGGACCGGGTTATTGGAGCCAAACAGTCCTCAATTATATTGAGACCAAACGAATCCTGCCCCTCTGCTGCATCTTTTGGCTATTCGAAACGTGGGCAAAATCAGAAAAGTCTATTAATTGGATAACTTATTATAATTTTTCTTTCCTTTTTTAAAACTAATAGGATATTCAGTGAATGCACCGAGCAAGACGTTCACCACCTTTTGTACGTTCACCACCTGTAACTCGATCAAGACATCGTTTAACAAATATAACCGCCGTTGATTTTTCCTTAGAATCGTCATCCAGTCGACCAAGTACTTCTGTTCAAATTTCCGATAATCCATTTTTTGAACCCGACCTCACAATTGAGAATCCGGAAAATATTCAGGAACGGTTCATAGATCCTGAACCATTAAACTTTCCTCCGGAACCACCAATCATTCAAACAGAGATTGTTGAGGAACGAACCATTAAATCTGAAGCATCTAGTGATACCGATTCAACAAATTCAATTATGGAGAATCTGGAACCTTTAAGTATGGAAGACCGAATGAGAGCTAAACGCACTGGCCAAGGTCACGCAATTACTCATCCAGACATTAATGCGCCAGATTATGAAATCAAAGGACAAATTCTACACATGGTGACTAATCAATGCCAATTTAGTGGTGCGCCGAAAGAAGATCCAAATGAACATCTACGTACCTTTAATAGGATCTGCACACTATTTAAAATACGAGAAGTGGAGGATGAACAGATATATCTCATGTTATTTCCCTGGACTTTAAAGGGAGAAGCCAAAGATTGGTTGGAATCGTTACCTGAAGGGGCAATCGATACATGGGACGTTTTAATTGACAAATTTCTTAAACAATTCTTTCCTGCATCTAAAGCCGTAAGACTTCAAGCAGAAATTGTTACGTTCACACAGAAGCCAAATGAAACTCTATATGAGGCGTGGACAAGATATGGAAAGTTGTTAAGAGGATGTCCGCAACATGGTTTAGACACCTGTCAAATAGTACAAATATTCTACCAAGGATGCGACATCACTACAAGGAAAGATATAGATATAGCAGCTGGTGGTTCTATTATGAAGAAAACCGAAACTGATGCTTACAAAATTATTGATAACACTGCTTCCCACTCACATGAGTGGCACCAAGAAAAAGATATCATTAGATCATCTAAAGCAGCTAGAGCCGATTCTAGCCATGACTTAGATTCCATTTCCGCAAAGATAGATGCTTTCGAGAGACGAATGGAAAAGATGACTAAGGATATTCACTCAATACGAATTAGTTGTGAGCAGTGTGGAGGACCACATTTGACAAAAGATTGTCTCAGTATTGAATTAACAATGGAACAAAGAGAGAATATTTCATACATAAACCAAAGGCCTGGAAATAATTATCAGAATAATTATCAACCGCCAAGACCTATTTACAATCAAAATCAGAACTATAACCGAAATGTTCCATACAATAACCAACAAGGTCCTAGCAATCAACAAGTATCCAATAATACTTACAATCAGCAAAGACCAAATTTTCAAAACAAACCACCACAACAAACCGATGATAAAAAGCCAAATTTAGAAGATATGATGACGAAGCTAGTTGAAACTCAAACGCAGTTTTTCACATCTCAAAAACAAACCAATGAACAAAATGCTCAAGCATTTAGAAATCAACAAGCTTCTATTCAAAATCTAGAACAAGAAGTAAGTAACCTAGCAAGGTTAATAGGTGAAAGAAAACCGGGAAGTCTACCTAGTGATACAAATGCTAACCCCCGGAATGAAACAGCTAAAGCTATTACCACAAGAAGTGGTACAACACTTAAACCACCTGAAATACCTGTAACTTCTGATGAAACTATTCCTACTCCACAAGAACCACAACCTGATCAAGATAAGGAAAAAGAACCGGTAGTTGAAAAGGTTAATGAAGATAACACAGTTAAGGATAAACCTTATGTTAAACCATACCAACCACCACTTCCTTATCCAAGTAAAATGAAGAAAGAAAAACTTGAAGCCGAGCAATCCAAATTCTTGGATATGTTTAAACAGATAAATGTAAATCTTCCTTTCATTGATGTGATTTCAGGAATGCCAAGATATGCTAAATTCTTGAAAGATCTAATCACGAATAGAAAGAAAATGGAAGAACTCTCGGCTGTTACTATGAATGCTAATTGTTCAGCAGTGCTGTTGAATAAGATACCAGAAAAACTATCTGATCCAGGAAGTTTCACAATTCCATGTTTTCTGGGTAGTCTTAGTTCAATAGAAGCATTGGCAGACTTAGGTGCTAGTATAAATCTAATGCCGTATTCACTATACGCTAAACTAGACCTTGGAGAATTGAAACCAACCAGAATAAGCATACAACTAGCCGATAGATCAATAAAATATCCTAGAGGGATAATGGAGAACATGCTAGTTAAAGTTGGTACTTTAGTATTTCCAGTAGATTTTGTTGTTTTGGACATGGAAGAAGATTCTCAAGTTCCTCTCATATTAGGAAGACCATTCTTAAACACGGCTAAAGCAATGATAGACGTGTTCGGTAAGAAACTGACCCTAAGTATAGAGGATGAGAGTGTTACCTTTTCAGTTGATAGAGCAATGCAACAACCACAATCTGCAGATGATACATGTTATTATATTCAAACTATAGATGCACATGCAGAATTGTTAGAAGAATTTCCAGAATTACAAGGAACAGGAGAATGTTCTTTAGGAGAAGGTAATGAACCAATTGATGAAGCTGAAATGTTAGCTACACTTATAGCTAATGGATATGAACCAACAACAGAAGAAATTCAAATGCTAAAAGAAGAAGACAGATATCGATATAAATCATCGATAGAAGAACCTCCGAAATTAGAATTAAAGCCACTTCCAAACCATTTGGAATACGCTTATTTACATGGTGAATCTGAATTACCTGTAATAATATCATCTTCTCTTACTGAAAATGAGAAATCACAACTCATTTCTGTGTTGAAAGCTCATAAACCAGCCATTGCATGGAAGATTCATGATATTAAAGGAATAAGTCCTTCGTATTGCACACATAAAATCCTTATGGAAGAAGGTCATAAAACGTATGTGCAACGCCAACGAAGACTAAATCCTAATATGCAAGATGTAGTTAAGAAAGAGATTATTAAACTGCTAGATGCAGGTTTGATATATCCAATTTCTGATAGTCCATGGGTAAGCCCAGTTCAATGCGTCCCTAAGAAGGGTGGTATGACTGTCATTATAAATGAGAAAAATGAGCTTATTCCTACTAGGACTGTAACAGGATGGCGTGTGTGTATTGATTATAGAAAATTAAATGACGCCACCAGAAAAGATCACTTTCCCTTACCTTTCATAGATCAAATGTTGGAAAGATTAGCCGGAAATAGTTACTATTGTTTTCTAGATGGATTTTCCGGATATTTTCAAATTCCAATAGCACCCGAAGATCAAGAGAAAACCACATTCACGTGCCCTTATGGTACTTTTGCTTACAAACGCATGCCATTTGGACTTTGTAACGCCCCTGCAACCTTTCAAAGGTGTATGATGGCGATTTTTCATGACATGATAGAAGAATGCATGGAAGTATTCATGGATGACTTTTCAGTCTTCGGTGATACATTTAAATCATGTCTAGTTAATCTGGAACGAATGCTAATTAGATGCGAAAAATCAAATCTAGTACTTAATTGGGAGAAATGCCATTTCATGGTTAAAGAAGGCATCGTTCTTGGACATAAAATTTCAAAAGAAGGAATTGAAGTGGATAGAGCTAAAGTAGATGTAATTGCTAAACTTCCACATCCCACCAATGTTAGAGGAGTTAGGAGTTTTCTAGGGCATGCCGGTTTTTACCGACGTTTCATAAAAGATTTTTCTAAAATTGCCACTCCTATGAATAAACTCCTAGAAAAGGATGCGCCATTCATCTTTTCAGATGAATGTATCAAATCTTTTAATATTCTTAAAGAGAAACTCACTAATGCACCGATCATGATAACACCAAATTGGAATCTACCATTTGAACTAATGTGCGATGCAAGTGATTTTGCAATGGGAGCCGTTTTAGGACAAAGGATTGAAAAACGATTTCAACCTATATATTATGCTAGTAAGACATTACAAGGAGCACAAACAAACTATACAACTACTGAAAAAGAACTCCTTGCTATTGTCTTTGCTTTTGACAAATTTCGATCATATCTCGTTCTAGCAAAAACGGTGGTCTATACCGACCATTCTGCTCTTAGATACCTATTTTCAAAACAAGATGCTAAACCAAGATTAATCCGTTGGATCTTACTCTTACAAGAGTTTGATATTGAAATTCGAGATAAAAAAGGAGCAGAAAATCTCGCCGCTGATCATCTTTCTCGTCTTGAAAATCCCGAATTAGAAGTTCTAAATGAATCAGCCATACAAGACAACTTTCCTGATGAATATCTATTGAAGATAGATTATAAAGAAATGCCATGGTTTGCAGACTATGCAAACTACTTAGTTTGTGGATTCCTTGAAAAAGGATTATCGTACCAAAGACGAAAGAAATTCTTCAGTGATATAAAACACTATTTCTGGGAAGATCCACATCTGTTTAAAAGTTGTCCCGATGGAATAATACGCCGATGTGTATTTGGAGATGAAGCTAGTAAAATTTTAAACCATTGTCACACAGGACCAACAGGAGGGCATTATGGGCCTCAACTAACAGCAAGAAAAGTTTATGAAGCTGGATTCTATTGGCCTACAATTTACAAAGACGCACACCTTCTTTGCAAATCCTGTGATGCATGTCAAAGGGCCGGAAAAATAAGTCAACGTGATGAAATGCCACAAAATGTCATCCAAGTATGTGAAGTATTTGACATTTGGGGTATTGACTTTATGGGTCCATTTCCAAAATCTCATAATAATCTATATATACTCGTAGCCATTGATTATGTATCTAAATGGGCGGAAGCACAAGCTCTCCCAACTAACGATGCACGAGTTGTAGTCAACTTTTTAAAACGTCTTTTTGCAAGGTTTGGAACACCGAAAGCTTTAATAAGTGATCGGGGTACTCATTTCTGTAATAATCAACTTGAGAAAGTTCTTAAAAGATATGGAGTAACTCATAAAATCTCCACCGCATATCATCCACAAACAAGTGGACAAGTTGAAAATACAAACCGAGCTTTAAAACGTATTCTAGAGAAAACCGTAGGATCAAATCCGAAGGAATGGTCCATTAAATTGGAGGATGCACTCTGGGCTTTTAGAACAGCCTACAAAACTCCAATTGGAACCACACCTTTTAGACTTGTTTATGGAAAAGCATGTCATCTTCCAGTAGAAATTGAACACAAAGCATTTTGGGCTTTGAAGACATGTAATCTTTATTTACATGAAGCCGGACGTCTACGATTAAGTCAACTAAACGAATTAGAAGAATTAAGACATGAAGCATACGAGAATTCGTTAATCTATAAAGAAAGAACGAAAAAATGGCATGATAAAAGAATCAGAAGTTCAAAAGAATTTAAAGAAGGAGACAGAGTTCTTCTTTTCAATTCACGATTCAAGCTATTTCCTGGAAAATTGAAATCAAGATGGTCTGGACCATTCATAGTCAAAAGAATTTTCCCATACGGAACGATAGAATTAATAAATTCAAATGGGATTGAATTTAAAGTTAATGGTCACAGAGTTAAACATTACATACATGGTCCGATGGAAGTCGACAACGAAGTTAATCACAATTTCGACACCACAGCTAACTAAGTGTGGGGAGAATCAAGTCTTTAAAGGATAATATGTATTTCTGTTAGAGTTAGATTGTCTGTTTTCGTGTAGTTCTTGAAAATGGAACACGTATGGTCTTTCCCTAGCAGACCCTAAAGAACTAGTCTTCTCCCCCCATTCTGAATTTTTATTTTTTTTAGGTTTTTACGAAATGAAGACTGCCTGTGAACTAAACCATGGTCTAATGCTACACGCTTTGATCACTAAACGTAATAATGACATACTACCGAGTGAAATAGTATCAGTAATCAGAGAAAGAATGGACGGAGTTAGAAAAGAATCCAGATGCGAAGATAATAAGTTACAATTTGGTAAAGGAAAATCAAAATCCGCAGCGAAAAGAAGAGCACGACACCTAGAACGATGTCACAAATGCGGAAAATGGTCACATGGAGGTAAATGTTCAAATAATCAAACCTATTCAAATACCGAATTTGTTACTTTATGCAGAGACGGACCGTTCATATGTTTAGAAGAAAAGACAATGAATGCTCGAGGTTACGCCTATGCAGCCATGGAAAATCAATTAAACCGACTATCTTATGAATATAATAGATTATATAACTAAGAAATCTATTTCACAGGTATGTCTGTACAGTTTTTATTTTTATTTTTATTTTTATTTTTAACCTTTTGATAATAAACGCTAATTTGTTCGCTAAAAAGTATTAAATTGGTATTAAATAAAATTAGGTTTGGCGACCAAAATTATTGATATCATTCAAAAATTTATTACATCACTGCGAAATTTAACGTTTATTCTTAAGGTATAAATATCTTTAAACAATCAACCCAAAATATTTCAAAAATTCGTCATGAGTTAAATTAGGTCTTGGAACCGAAATTACTTTACCGAAAAGAGGGGCGCATATTTTTGATAATATTTGATTGATTAAAGTGGGATAAAAAGACAAAAAGATTTTTAATTTTATTTTTACCATGTTTTTAAAATTAATATTTAAATCTTAAATTAATATTGTAAACTTTGTAAAAACAATATATTTAAAATTGTAAATATTTGAAAAATTAATATAAGTTTGGTATGAATTTATGAATTTTTAAATTAAGTTTGGTGTGAATTTTTAATTTTTAAAATATGAAATTTTAATTTTATGCATTTCAAATTTTAAGTTTGGTGTGAATTTTTAATTTTTAATTTTTAATTTTGAATTTTATATTTATGTTGTGTGAATTTAAAAACAAAAATTTACTTTATCTCATTAAGTTAAGAATATGATTTTTAAAATTCGTCGTAAGTTGAAGACTAGGTCTTTGAACCGAAATTG
Organism: Rutidosis leptorrhynchoides; assembly: GCF_046630445.1. Taxonomy (NCBI): domain Eukaryota; kingdom Viridiplantae; phylum Streptophyta; class Magnoliopsida; order Asterales; family Asteraceae; genus Rutidosis; species Rutidosis leptorrhynchoides. The sequence continues at coordinate 104,522,988 of NC_092336.1, read as the reverse complement.
CTTTACCCGAGGAAGGGACGAGAACTTTTATTATCATTATTTTTAATCTTATTGATTTAAAGTATGCCAAAAACATTGAAAAAACCCATAAATCTTAGCTTTTAAAAACAATCGCTACAAAAAGACAAATTTTAAAATTTTGTCGAAGGACGGACTAGGACATCGATCCGAAACGACCTCGTCCTAAATAACAAGGGAAACAAAATTTTAAAATTAATTACTAAATTGTTTTAATAAGTTAAAGATTATAAAAATAATAAAAAAAAAAAAGAGTAAACTCCGCGACTCTCGGAGTTTGCAGTGCAAAATCTCCGCGACTCGCGGAGGGACCAAAACCCAGAAAAAAATAAAAACAGCTGAAACGATCAGTACACTCAACAACACAAAAACAACCCGAAAAATACTGCGATATACTGCCGAAAAAACCCGAAAATCACCCCCAAAAATCTCAATTTTTAACCGTTAATCACCAAATTTTTTGCTAAAATCATGTTGAGAAGGATGATATCTAAGAATTACTCAAGAAAAACGGTAAATTTCTACACCTAAACACCATTAATTCGAAATTAGGTGTTCTTGAGCTATTTTTTCCCAATTTGATTTTGATGCTTTTTAGTGTAATTAGACTTAAATTGTTTATGTATTATGCTTGTATAACCTAGATTGATGTTGTTTAACATGATTAGAAGCCTTAAACTTCAAATTTTGAGTAATCTAGGGTTTGTGTTCTTGAGCAAATTTGAGGCTTTTTGATATAAACAGGTTATGGCCGATTTTTGTCATGAATTGTTGCTAAATTGAGTAGTGTAACATGTCTAGGTAGTTAAATGATCCAAACTTTGAGCCTAAACATGATTTTGAGAATTAAAGTGGACTTTTTCAAGTCTAAAATTCATGAACTTGATTTTTGAAAGATAATGCCATTTGAGACTTGTTTATTTGCTAGTAATGATTATTTTGACATGTTATTTGAGTTGAATGCTTATGAACTTGGCGAAAATTTTCGTATATGCTTATTTGAAAAAGTGTAGATTTGATAAATATGTGAAAATAAGCTTAAGTTTGATATAAATTGATAATGTCATTGTAATTATTTTGATTGATGATTTTGCTGACACTAATGCATATTTGGATGCACAAAATTTGTGTTTGATGTGTTTTGCAGAATGAAAGGGGTGAATCTTCATCCCAAGCCCGCAATGCTCCTGCCGAGAATTTCGAACAACAGGAGGTAGATAACTACTACAAGCAGGATGTACCTCATCCAGTCATGACCTTTTCCGATATGCATTTGGAAGAATTGCACCCGAACCTGAGATTTGACAGACTTTGGATAGATTATCCAAAATATCAACGGGGTTTGCATACTCTTCATTCCAAGGTTGTTGAGGTACCGAGGGTCATAGAATGGGGACCCTTAGAAGCTGTAGAATTGGCCGGGCCAATTAGGGAATTACTGGTACAGAGGTATGGTAATTCTTCTTTTAATGACTGGATATGTTTATTCACCATACGCAGACCTGTATATAAAGTATGGTGTGAAGAGTTGTTATGTAGTATAGAGTTGAATGATCGGGTAGCTAGTTTAACCGATCGTTCTTTTATTAGATTTTTGTTAGGCGGTTCGATGCGCCACATGTCTTTACTGGACATGGCTCAGGCTTTACGTATATATACGCCTGAGGAATTAGCGTCTGCCGATTGTAGAGGATTGATACTAAACGGTAGAAAGATAGATGAGAATTTTGATACACACAGTGTGTGGAGTCAAATGACAAGCCATCACCGTTTCAAAGGGGGAAACTACTCTTATTTGGATATAGATAGAGCCGAATTAAGAGTGATACATAGGTTTTTAGCCAATTCGATTACACAAAGGGGTAAGAACAAAGAAAAGGTAAATGAACAAGATTTGTTTTACCATATGTGTATTCGAGACCCACACAGCGCTGTAAGTATACCATATTGTGTGGGTTATTATTTATCAGCTATGGTTCGGGGGATGCGTCCACATAGCATAATAGGAGGTGGTATTTTTATTACTTTGATTGGTGAATATCTCGGTGTGGATATAAGTCGGGGGGGATTATTAGTAGAAGAGCCGGAACCCCGCGACACTATAGGTTTAATTGTATACCATGGTGCGAAAGTTTTGAAGCGGCGAAATAACGCCGCAGTACGATACAATGGTAGACATCCACAGGTAGAGAGAAACCAGCAGCAAGGTAATGTAGGAGGGGGGAATGAGATGCAAGAAATGCATAGGTTTATAGCTTCTCAGGAATACGAAAATGCTAGACAGAGAGCATTTGAAGATTGGCAAGTTCATCAGAACCAGATCATAGCGCATTGCCAACATATAGGTAGAAACTATATTCCTACACCGAAACCCGTCTTCCCTCCTTGGTCGATAGAGATGCAGCCACCATATCCTACGTATGACCCTGCCGAAGCATTCTATAGCACTTATGGTTATGCGTGGAACCCCTATTGGTACCAATATCATCCTTAGTATACTTATTTTTTTTTATTATTTTGTAATTTGTAATTATTGATACATTTAATATTTTTTTTTTTAATATTGTAATCATTTTTATAATTTCTAACTTTTATTCTTAGATTTTAATAATTTTTGAATGTGGGGTAATATACCAAACTTCAAAAATATGTATATATGTTTGCAGTTTGTCTTATGTATACAACAGGGTAAAACAACGCATTTTCAAAGACTGGCATTAAGTTCAGCAAAAGCAACTAATTTTGACGACAAGATGCAAAATATATGTGAAATAACAACAAGACGGAATGAACAAATGATGTGCACCATTTATCATTCAGCAAACAAACGCCAATATATTTGGAAACTTTGGTAAAAATTTAATCATTTTCACACAAATCACCCTCAATAATTTAAATTGTTACTGATTTCTTGCAAATGAGGGCATTGCAAGATCTTAAGTGTGGGAAGGGGTTAAATTCTTTCGGATTTTAAAAATTTTTACTTTATACACTTGGTTACCATTAAAAATACTAGTAAAGCAGTAGTTGTATTAGAATCTAGTGCTCTCTGATAAAAAAGAACAGCCCTAGTCTTATATACTGACTACCCAATTCTAGTAAAATTTTTCAAAATTTTCAATTAAATGAATTAAAATCATGTTTATACATATTTATGAACGATAAAACTAGGTTTTAACACCGAAATTATTGTTACCTCGAAAAGGACATAAATTGAGAAACAAACTAAAATGTTAAAATTCATTTAAAATGGAATAGAGGACGATAAAAAGAAAAATAAAAGCCAAGTGTGGGAAAATTTACCAAGTTATTTTAAACATATGTCACATATATCTGTAACAAATAACTGAAAATACTTTTGCTTTGAACTGAACTAAACTGTTTTACCCGATGAAAGAAAAGAAGAGATGGATCTACACGATGAATCAATTCCATCATTAAAAGGAAGTAAAGTCTTCCGAAAAAGAAACGCGCTTCTTGATTTAGGTCAAGAAGTTGTCGTCCAGACCAGCTGTAGGTTGACGAAAAATCTAGAAAAGTCATCACTAAAATCAGCAGGAAATCCACGGACCTCAGCATTAAACAGGGTCGCCAAGTGGTCAGATTTATCCTAACCATGAGAAGGATTTATCTCGTACAATGGGGGGGCACCATGCAAATTGGCTGGATAAGACTAATGAATCAGATCCCCAGAAAGGATAATCTCCTTAAAGATTAAAAATCAGCTTTTAAGACTGATATTACTCAATCCTAGAGATTGACCTTAAAGATTGAGAATTCAAAACTCATGGAATTCAATGATATCTAAACTCGAGCTTGAACGAGAAAATATTTTGATCAAAAATTACAAACCGATTTGTTTTCTGAAAACCCTATTTTCAATGCGTTCATTACCATTGAACGTAAAATCCTAGGAATTCACCTGGAATTCATTAGGTCACCTGAACTAAATCGGGTGTCAACCGTAAGAACGGTGGTTGCATAGCATGGTCAAAGACAGGACCTTGTGCCAAACCGACAAATTATAAGGGTGAGCTTTACTATTGCTCCTACCAAGGATAGTAATTGCGTCCGACACGTTATAGACCATAATCAAAAGCATGTCACGGGACATTGCCTTAACAGTTGCTTGTTCAACGCTTTCCTTTACAACCGGACGGTAGTTTGCCGAAAGGTAATATACGGAACAAGTAAACTGGACGTGTTGCTTTCCTAATACAAGGTTAGCAAGTGGGTGACACAAAACCGCAAGTTTTGAGCTAAAATTTTCAAATCTGAAACCCACCAAACCCACAAAAATATTTTGCAAACACCGGTAAAGGGTTATTCTGGAAAACTTATCTAGGGTATAAACTAGATTTAATTTTCAAAAGATCAAATGTTTTCATAAAGATCCAATTTCCTTAATGGATCTAAATTTTTATAGTCATGTGGGACTGTAAACCATATCGTTACTACCATTATTTATACCGCCGTATAGAAATCACTGATGTACAAAGTGTGAAGAATAAAGGAGTGATTCTAGTATTTCAAGACGATATTGCTTGAGGACAAGCAACGCTCAAGTGTGGGAATATTTGATAATGCTAAAAAGGAACATATATTTCATAGCATTATTCCTCAAGAAAGACAAGCTTTTAGTTGCAATTGTTCTATTTACAAGTGATATTCGTTTAAATAATAAAAGGTGAAGACAAAAGACAGATTCGACGATTTGAAGACGCAAACGACCAAAAAGCTCAAAAGAACAAAAGACAATCAAAGAGGTTCCAATTATTGATAAGAAACGTCTCGAAATCACAAGAGTACAAAATTCAAAACGCAAAGTACAAGATATTAAATTGTACGCGAGGACGTTCGAAAATCCGGAACCGGGACCAGAGTCAACTCTTAACGCTCGACGCAACGGACTAAAAATTACAAGTTAACTATGTATATAAATATAATATAATATATAATTAATTATATTAATTATATATATATTATATATATATATATTAAAAACCGTCGGCAGCAAGAAACTCCAAGGGTGTGAGCTGTAAATACATCTCCGCGACTCGCGGAGTTTTAAGGGCATTTTGCCGCGAGTCGCGGAGCCCCAATTTTCAACTCTGGCTATAAAGCCAACCGAATTCTGATCAAATTTCATCATCTTTTTCTTCCTCTTCATACGTAAAATTTATATTTATATTTATAATTTATATTTTAATTTTAATTATAATTCTAATAATAAGGGTATGTTAGCGAATGTTGTAAGGGTGTAAGTCGAAATTCTGTCCGTGTAACGCTACGCTATTTTTAATCATTGTAAGTTATGTTCAACCTTTTTATATTAATGTCTCATAGCTAAGTTATTATTATGCTTATTTAAAACGAAGTAATCATGATGTTGGGCTAATTACTAAAATTGGGTAATTGGGCTTTGTACCATAATTGGGGTTTGGATAAAAGAACGACACTTGTGGAAACTAGACTATGGGCTATTAATGGGCTTTATATTTGTTTAACTAAATGAAAGTTTGTTAATGTTAATATAAAGAATTACAATTGGGCGTCCCTATAAATTACCATATACACTCGATCGGACACGATGGGCGGGGTATTTATATGTACGAATAATCGTTCATTTAACCGGACACGGGAATGGATTAATAGCCACTAGAATAATTAAAACAGGGGTGAAATTACATTCAAGGGTAATTGGTGTAATTGTTAACAAAGTAGTAAAACCTTGGTTTACACGCAGTCGATAACCTGGTGTATTCATTAAACAAAGTATTAAAACCTTGTTACAATTCGAATCCCCAATTAGTTGGAATATTTAACTTCGGGTATAATAATAATTTGACAAGGACACTTGCAATTTATATTTATGACTGATGGACTTTTATGGACAAAAACCAGACGGACATATTGAATAATCCAGGACAAAGGACAATTAACCCATGGGCATAAAACTAAAATCAACACGTCAAACATCATGATTACGGAAGTTTAAATAAGCATAATTCTTTTATTTCATATTTAATTTCCTTTATTTTATATTTAATTGCACTTCTAATTATCGCACTTTTATTTATTGTTATTTAATCGCACTTTTAATTATCGTACTTTTTAATTATCGCAATTTTATTTTATCGCATTTTTATTATTCGCAATTTCATTATCGTTATTTACTTTATGCTTTAATTTAAGTCTTGTATTTATTTTATATTTTACATTAGGTTTTAACTGCGACTAAAGTCTTAAAATCGACAAACCGGTCATTAAACGGTAAAAACCCCCCTTTATAATAATAATATTACTTATATATATATTTGTATTTTTATAAAAGTAAACTAATATAGCGTTGAGCTTTGTTTAAAGATTTCCCTGTGGAACGAACCGGACTTACTAAAAACTACACTACTGTACGATTAGGTACACTGCCTATAAGTGTTGTAGCAAGGTTTAAGTATATCCATTCTATAAATAAATAAATATCTTGTATAAAATTGTATCGTATTTAATAGTTTTTCCTAGTAAAATATAAACTATTTTATATACACCTCGCATAACATCATATACCTTGGATTTAATTTCCCTCGTTTACCAAATCGAACAACGCCTTTCCAAGGTGCAACTTTAAGCATGACCATCTCTCCAATTTCAAATTCTATATCTTTTCTTTTAATGTCAGCATAGCTCTTTTGTCGACTTTGGGCAGTTTTCAACCGTTGTTGAATTTGGATGATCTTCTCGGTAGTTTCTTGTATAATCTCCGGACCCGTAATCTGTCTATCCCCCACTTCACTCCAACAAATCGGAGACCTGCACTTTCTACCATAAAGTGCTTCAAACGGCGCCATCTCAATGCTTGAATGGTAGCTGTTATTGTAGGAAAATTCTGCTAACGGTAGATGTCGATCCCAACTGTTTCCGAAATCAATAACACATGCTCGTAGCATGTCTTCAAGCATTTGTACCGTCCTTTCGCTCTGCCCATCAGTTTGTGGAAGATAGGCAGTACTCATGTCTAGACGAGTTCCTAATGCTTGCTGTAATGTCTGCCAGAATCTTGAAATAAATCTGCCATCCCTATCAGAGATAATAGAGATTGGTATTCCATGTCTGGAGACGACTTCCTTCAAATACAGTCGTGCTAACTTCTCCATCTTGTCATCTTCTCTTATTGGCAGGAAATGTGCTGATTTGGTGAGACGATCAACTATTACCCAAATAGTATCAAAACCACTTGCAGTCCTTGGTAATTTAGTGATGAAATCCATGGTAATGTTTTCCCATTTCCATTCCGGGATTTCGGGTTGTTGAAGTAGACCTGATGGTTTCTGATGCTCAGCTTTGACCTTAGAACACGTCAAACATTCTCCTACGTATTTAGCAACATCGGCTTTCATACCCGGCCACCAAAAATGTTTCTTGAGATCCTTGTACATCTTCCCCGTTCCAGGATGTATTGAGTATCTAGTTTTATGAGCTTCTCTAAGTACCATTTCTCTCATATCTCCAAATTTTGGTACCCAAATCCTTTCAGCCCTATATCGGTTTCCGTCTTCCTGAATATTAAGATGCTTCTCCGATCCTTTGGGTATTTCATCCTTTAAATTTCCCTTTTTTAAAACTCCTTGTTGTGCCTCCTTTATTTGAGTAGTAAGGTTATTATGAATCATTATATTCATAGATTTTACTCGAATGGGTTCTCTGTCCTTCCTGCTCAAGGCATCGGCTACCACATTTGCCTTCCCCGGGTGGTAACGAATCTCAAAGTCGTAATCATTCAATAATTCAATCCACCTACGCTGCCTCATATTCAGTTGTTTCTGATTAAATATGTGTTGAAGACTTTTGTGGTCGGTATATATAATACTTTTGACCCCATATAAGTAGTGCCTCCAAGTCTTTAATGCAAAAACAACCGCGCCTAATTCCAAATCATGCATCGTATAATTTTGTTCGTGAATCTTCAATTGTCTAGACGCATAAGCAATCACCTTCGTTCGTTGCATTAATACACAACCGAGACCTTGCTTTGATGCGTCACAATAAATCACAAAATCATCATTCCCTTCAGGCAATGACAATATAGGTGCCGTAGTTAGCTTTTTCTTCAATAACTGAAACGCTTTCTCTTGTTCATCATTCCATTCAAATTTCTTCCCTTTATGCGTTAATGCAGTCAAGGGTTTTGCTATTCTGGAAAAGTTTTGGATGAACCTTCTGTAGTAACCAGCTAGTCCTAAAAACTGGCGTATGTGTTTCGGAGTTTTCGGGGTTTCCCACTTTTCAACAGTTTCTATCTTTGCCGGATCCACCTTAATACCTTCTTTGTTCACTATGTGACCGAGGAATTGAACTTCTTCCAACCAAAATGCACACTTTGAAAAGTTAGCGTACAATTCTTCCTTCCTCAATACTTCTAACACCTTTCTCAAATGTTCACCGTGTTCTTGGTCATTCTTTGAGTAAATAAGTATGTCATCAATGAAAACAATGACAAACTTGTCAAGGTATGGTCCACACACTCGGTTCATAAGGTCCATGAACACAGCTGGTGCATTAGTTAAACCAAACGGCATGACCATAAACTCGTAATGACCGTAACGTGTTCTGAAAGCAGTCTTTGGAAAATCATCTTCTTTCACCCGCATTTGATGATACCCAGAACGTAAGTCAATCTTTGAATAAACAGACGAGCCTTGTAGTTGATCAAATAAGTCGTCGATTCTCGGTAGTGGGTAGCGGTTCTTGATGGTAAGTTTGTTCAACTCTCGGTAGTCGATACACAACCTGAATGTACCATCTTTCTTCTTGACAAACAAAACAGGAGCTCCCCACGGTGACGTGCTTGGTCGAATGAAACCATGCTCTAAAAGTTCTTGTAATTGGCTTTGCAGTTCTTTCATCTCGCTGGGTGCGAGTCTGTAAGGAGCACGAGCTATTGGTGCAGCTCCTGGTACAAGATCTATTTGAAATTCAACGGATCGATGTGGGGGTAATCCCGGTAATTCTTTCAGAAATACATCGGGAAATTCTTTTGCAATGGGAACATCATTGATGCTCTTTTCTTCAGTTTGTACTTTCTCTACGTGTGCTAGAACAGCATAGCAACCTTTTCTTATTAGTTTTTGTGCCTTCAAATTACTAATAAGATGTAGCTTCGTGTTGCCCTTTTCTCCGTACACCATTAAGGGTTTTCCTTTTTCTCGTATAATGCGAATTGCATTTTTGTAACAAACGATCTCTGCTTTCACTTCTTTCAACCAGTCCATACCGATTATCACATCAAAACTCCCTAACTCTACTGGTATCAAGTCAATCTTAAATGTTTCGCTAACCAGTTTAATTTCTCGATTCCGACATATATTATCTGCTGAAATTAATTTACCATTTGCTAATTCGAGTAAAAATTTACTATCCAAAGGCGTCAATGGACAACTTAATTTAGCACAAAAATCTCTACTCATATAGCTTCTATCCGCACCCGAATCAAATAAAACGTAAGCAGATTTATTGTCAATAAGAAACGTACCCGTAACAAGCTCCGGGTCTTCCTGTGCCTCTGCCGCATTAATATTGAAAACTCTTCCACGGCCTTTTCCATTCGTGTTCTCCTGGTTCGGGCAATTTCTAATAATGTGGCCCGGTTTTCCACATTTATAACAAACTACATTGGCATAACTTGCTCCGACACTACTTGCTCTGCCATTACTCGTTCCGACACCATTTGTTCCTTTCGTTCTGTTTACCCCTGGTCCGTAGACCTCACACTTCGCCGCGCTATGACCATTTCTTTTACACTTGTTGCAAAATTTGGTGCAGAACCCCGAGTGATACTTTTCACACCTTTGGCATAGCTGCTTCTGATTGTTGTTGTTGTTGTTGCGGTTATTATTGTTGTTGGGATGATTGTTGTAGTTGCTGCTGTTGTTGTTGTTGTTGTTGTTGTTGTTGTTGTTGTTGAGCCGTTTGTTGTAGTTGCGATTGTTGTTGTTGTTGTATTGGTGATTCTTATCACCATTTTCCTCCCACTTTCTTTTGACTTGCTTCACATTAGCCTCTTCAGCAGTCTGTTCTTTAATTCTTTCTTCAATCTGGTTCACTAGTTTGTGAGCCATTCTACATGCCTGTTGTATGGAGGCGGGCTCGTGTGAACTTATATCTTCTTGGATTCTTTCCGGTAATCCTTTCACAAACGCGTCGATCTTCTCTTCCTCATCTTCGAATGCTCCCGGACACAATAGGCACAATTCTGTGAATCGTCTTTCATATGTGGTAATATCAAATCCTTGGGTTCGTAACCCTCTAAGTTCTGTCTTGAGCTTATTGACCTCGGTTCTGGGACGGTACTTCTCGTTCATCAAGTGCTTGAATGCTGACCACGGTAGTGCGTACGCATCGTCTTGTCCCACTTGCTCTAGATAGGTATTCCACCATGTTAACGCAGAACCTGTGAAGGTATGCGCAGCGTACTTCACTTTGTCCTCTTCAGTACACTTACTTATGGCAAACACCGATTCGACCTTCTCGGTCCACCGTTTCAATCCTATCGGTCCTTCAGTTCCATCAAATTCCAAAGGTTTGCAGGCAGTGAATTCTTTGTAGGTGCATCATACACGATTTCCTGTACTGCTAGATCCAAGGTTATTGTTGGTATGTAGCGCAGCCTGTACTCCGGCTATGTTTGAAGCTAGAAAAGTACGGAATTCCTCTTCATTCATATTCACGGTGTGTCGAGTAGTCGGTGCCATTTCCTTCAAAATAGTTAAATGGAACAAGTTAATCATACAGAATATTAAGAGTAGTTAATAGTATTTCGTAGCATAATATGAACTCATTTATAAAAGCTTTTTCTTCATATTAGCGTTTTATAAGTTTAAATTTGGGTAGTACCTACCCGTTAAGTTCATACTTAGTAGCTAATATACAATTCAACTACTACAATTCTCTATGAAAACTGATTATAATAATATTTCGCGTTCAAACTTTTACACAATATTTTACAAACTTACAATACCGCTTATTTTACATATAGCATGAAATATAGCACACAATAAATTTGATACAAGATGGTTGTGAAGATAATTCTAGCTAGTACACAAGTCGTTCAGCAAAGGCAATAAAGACACGTAATTCATACGTCCAGAAACAAGTCATGCATTCTGGTTTTACTAGGATTACTTCCCATCCTTGGTCTTGTGGAACATAACCGTTATGGCCGTTGATAAGACAGCGTGTTGTAATGTCGTCAAAGGGACGAGGGTTACGTAATGTCCAACAGTCCCGTAATAATCTAAAAACCTCATTTCTTACCCCAATTACCGACTCCGTCACTTGTGGAAATGTTTTGTTTAATTGTTGTAGCCCGATGTTCTTGTTCTCACTTTGGTGAGAAGCGAACATTACTAATCCGTAAGCATAACATGCTTCTTTATGTTGCATGTTAGCCGCTTTTTCTAAATCACGAAGTCCAATATTCGGATATATTGAGTCAAAATAATTTCTTAACCCATTGCGTAAAATAGCATTTGGGTTCCCCGCAATATATGCGTCAAAGTAAACACATCGTAACTTATGGATTTCCCAATGTGATATCCCCCATCTTTCGAACGAAAGCCTTTTATAAACCAAGGTATTCTTGGAACGTTCTTCGAATGTCTTACAAACTGATCTCGCCTTAAATAGTTGTGCCGAAGAATTCTGGCCGACTCTAGACAAGATTTCATCAATCATGTCTCCGGGTAGGTCTCTTAAAATATTGGGTTGTCTATCCATTTTGTGTTTTTATACTGTAAAATAGACAAGAGTTAGCTTCATAAAAAAAAAATACTTATTTAATACAAGCAATTTTTACATATATCATAAAGCATAAGCACACTATATTACATATATTACACCACACGAATACAACTATCTTATTCCGACTCGCTTGTTTCTTCTTCTTCGGTTTTGGTTCGTTTTGCTAAGTTTCTAGGGATATATGATGTTCCCCTAATACGAGCCGTAATTTTCCACATTGGTTTAGAAAAACCTGGTGGTTTAGAGGTTCCCGGGTCATTGTTACAACTTAAGGACTTCGGGGGTTGACGATACATATAAAGTTCATCGGGGTTGGAATTAGATTTCTCTATTTTTATGCCCTTTCCCTTATTATTTTCTTTTGCCTTTTTAAATTCAGTTGGGGTAATTTCTATAACATCATCGGAATTCTCGTCGGAATCCGATTCATCGGAGAATTGGTAATACTCCCAATATTTTGCTTCCCTGGCGGAAACACCATTGACCATAATTAACCTTGGTCGGTTGGTTGAGGATTTTCTTTTACTTAACCGTTTTATTATTTCCCCCACCGGTTCTATTTCTTCATCCGGTTCCGATTCTTCTTCCGGTTCCGACTCTTCTTCCGGTTCCGACTCTTCTTCCGGTTCCTCTTCGGGAACTTGTGAATCAGTCCACGAATCATTCCAATTTACATTTGACTCTTCACTATTATTAGGTGAGTCAATGGGACTTGTTCTAGAGGTAGACATCTATCACATAATATCAAACGCGTTAAGAGATTAATATATCACATAATATTCACATGTTAAAAATATATAGTTTCCAACAAAATTTGTTAAGCAATCATTTTTCAAGTAAACACGGTCGAAGTCCAGACTCACTAATGCATCCTAACAAACTCGATAAGACACACTAATGCAAAATTCTGGTTCTCTAAGACCAACGCTCGGATACCAACTGAAATGTCCCGTTCTTATTGATTAAAAACGTTCCATATTAATTGATTTCGTTGCGAGGTTTTGACCTCTATATGAGACGTTTTTCAAAGACTGCATTCATTTTTAAAACAAACCATAACCTTTATTTCATAGATAAAGGTTTTAAAAAGCTTTACGTAGATTATCAAATAATGATAATCTAAAATATCCTGTTTACACACGACCATTACATAATGGTTTACAATACAAATATGTTACAACAAAATAAGTTTCTTGAATGCAGTTTTTACACAATATCATACAAGCATGGACTCCAAATCTCGTCCTTATTTAAGTATGCAACAGCGGAAGCTCTTAATATTCACCTGAGAATAAACATGCTTTAAACGTCAACAAAAATGTTGGTGAGTTATAGGTTTAACCTATATATATCAAATCGTAACAATAGACCACAAGATTTCATATTTCAATACACATCCCATACATAGAGATAAAAATCATTCATATGGTGAACACCTGGTAACCGACATTAACAAGATGCATATATAAGAATATCCCCATCATTCCGGAACACCCTTCGGATATGATATAAATTTCGAAGTACTAAAGCATCCGGTACTTTGGATGGGGTTTGTTAGGCCCAATAGATCTATCTTTAGGATTCGCGTCAATTAGGGTGTCTGTTCCCTAATTCTTAGATTACCAGACTTAATAAAAAGGGGCATATTCGATTTCGATAATTCAACCATAGAATGCAGTTTCACGTACTTGTGTCTATTTTGTAAATCATTTATAAAACCTGCATGTATTCTCATCCCAAAAATATTAGATTTTAAAAGTGGGACTATAATTCACTTTCACAGATTTTTACTTCGTCGGGAAGTAAGACTTGGCCACTGGTTGATTCACGAACCTATAACAATATATACATATATATCAAAGTATGTTCAAAATATATTTACAACACTTTTAATATATTTTGATGTTTTAAGTTTATTAAGTCAGCTGTCCTCGTTAGTAACCTACAACTAGTTGTCCACAGTTAGATGTACAGAAATAAATCGATAAATATTATCTTGAATCAATCCACGACCCAGTGTATACGTATCTCAGTATTGATCACAACTCAAACTAAATATATTTTGGAATCAACCTCAACCCTGTATAGCTAACTCCAACATTCACATATAGAGTGTCTATGGTTGTTCCGAAATATATATAGATGTGTCGACATGATAGGTCGAAATATTGTATACGTGTCTATGGTATCTCAAGATTACATAATATACAATACAAGTTGATTAAGTTATGGTTGGAATAGATTTGTTACCAATTTTCACGTAGCTAAAATGAGAAAAATTATCCAATCTTGTTTTACCCATAACTTCTTCATTTTAAATCCGTTTTGAGTGAATCAAATTGCTATGGTTTCATATTGAACTCTATTTTATGAATCTAAACAGAAAAAGTATAGGTTTATAGTCGGAAAAATAAGTTACAAGTCGTTTTTGTAAAGGTAGTCATTTCAGTCGAAAGAACGACGTCTAGATGACCATTTTAGAAAACATACTTCCACTTTGAGTTTAACCATAATTTTTGGATATAGTTTCATGTTCATAATAAAAATAATTTTCTCAGAATAACAACTTTTAAATCAAAGTTTATCATAGTTTTTAATTAACTAACCCAAAACAGCCCGCGGTGTTACTAGGCGTAAATCCGGTTTTACGGTGTTTTTCGTGTTTCCAGGTTTTAAATCATTAAGTTAGCATATCATATAGATATAGAACATGTGTTTAGTTGATTTTAAAAGTCAAGTTAGAAGGATTAATTTTTGTTTGCGAACAAGTTTAGAATTAACTAAACTATGTTCTAGTGATTACAAGTTTAAACCTTCGAATAAGATAGCTTTATATGTATGAATTGAATGATGTTATGAACATCATTACTACCTTAAGTTCCTTGGATAAACCTACTGGAAAAGAGAAAAATGGATCTAGCTTCAATGGATCCTTGGATGGCTCGAAGTTCTTGAAGGAGAATCATGACACGAAAACAAGTTCAAGTAAGATCATCACTTGAAATAAGATTGTTATAGTTATAGAAATTGAACCAAAGTTTGAATATGATTATTACCTTGTATTAGAATGATAACCTACTGTAAGAAACAAAGATTTCTTGAGGTTGGATGATCACCTTACAAGATTGGAAGTGAGCTAGCAAACTTGAAAGTATTCTTGATTTTATGAAACTAGAACTTTTGGAATTTATGAAGAACACTTAGAACTTGAAGATAGAACTTGAGAGAGATCAATTAGATGAAGAAAATTGAAGAATGAAAGTGTTTGTAGTTGTTTTTGGTCGTTGGTGTATGGATTAGATATAAAGGATATGTAATTTTGTTTTCATGTAAATAAGTCATGAATGATTACTCATATTTTTGTAATTTTATGAGATATTTCATGCTAGTTGCCAAATGATGGTTCCCACATGTGTTAGGTGACTCACATGGGCTGCTAAGAGCTGATCATTGGAGTGTATATACCAATAGTACATACATCTAAAAGCTGTGTATTGTACGAGTACGAATACGGGTGCATACGAGTAGAATTGTTGATGAAACTGAACGAGGATGTAATTGTAAGAATTTTTGTTAAGTAGAAGTATTTTGATAAGTGTCTTGAAGTCTTTCAAAAGTGTATGAATACATATTAAAACACTACATGTATATACATTTTAACTGAGTCGTTAAGTCATCGTTAGTCGTTACATGTAAATGTTGTTTTGAAACCTTTAGGTTAACGATCTTGTTAAATGTTGTTAACCCAATGTTTATAATATCAAAAGAGATTTTAAATTATTATATTATCATGATATTATGATGTACGAATATCTCTTAATATGATATATATACATTAAATGTCCTTACAACGATAATCGTTACATATATGTCTCGTTTCAAAATCATTAAGTTAGTAGTCTTGTTTTTACATATGTAGTTCATTGTTAATATAATTAATGATATGTTTACTTATCATAATATCATGTTAACTATATATATAACCATATATATGTCATCATATAGTTTTTACAAGTTTTAACGTTCGTGAATCACCGGTCAACTTGGGTGGTCAATTGTCTATATGAAACCTATTTCAATTAATCAAGTCTTAACAAGTTTGATTGCTTAACATGTTGGAAACATTTAATCATGTAAATATCAATCTCAGTTAATATATATAAACATGGAAAAGTTCGGGTCACTACAATTGGAGTGTATATACCAATAGTACATACGTCTAAAAGCTGTGTATTGTACGAGTACGAATACGGGTGCATACGAGTAGAATTGTTGATGAAACTGAACGAGGATGTAATTGTAAGCATTTTTATTAAGTAGAAGTATTTTGATAAGTGTATTGAAGTCTTTCAAAAGTGTATAAATACATATTAAAACACTACATGTATATACATTTTAACTGAGTCGTTAAGTCATCGTTAGTCGTTACATGTAAGTGTTGTTTTGAAACCTTTAGGTTAACGATCTTGTTAAATGTTGTTAACCCAATGTTTATAATATAAAATGAGATTTTAAATTATTATATTATCATGATATTATCATGTATGAAAATCTCTTAATATGATATATATACATTAAATGTCTTTACAACGATAATCGTTACATATATGTCTCGTTTAAAAATCATTAAGTTAGTAGTCTTGTTTTTACATATGTAGTTCATTGTTAATATACTTAATGATATGTTTACTTATCATAGTATCATGTTAACTATATATATATATCCATATATATGTCATCATATAGTTTTTACAAGTTTTAACGTTTGTGAATCACCGGTCAACTTGGGTGGTCAATTGTCTATATGAAACATATTTCAATTAATCAAGTCTTAACAAGTTTGATTGCTTAACATGTTGGAAACATTTAATCATGTAAATATCAATCTCAATTAATATATATAAACATGGAAAAGTTCGGGTCACTACAGTACCTACCCGTTAAATAAATTTCGTCCCGAAATTTTAAGCTGTTGAAGGTGTTGACGAATCTTCTGGAAATAGATGCGGGTATTTCTTCTTCATCTGATCTTCACGCTCCCAGGTGAACTCGGGTCCTCTACGAGCATTCCATCGAACCTTAACAATTGGTATCTTGTTTTGCTTAAGTCTTTTAACCTCACGATCCATTATTTCGACGGGTTCTTCGATGAATTGGAGTTTTTCGTTGATTTGGATTTCATCTAATGGAATAGTGAGATCTTCTTTAGCAAAACATTTCTTCAAATTCGAGACGTGGAAAGTGTTATGTATAGCCGCGAGTTGTTGAGGTAACTCAAGTCGGTAAGCTACTGGTCCGACACGATCAATAATCTTGAATGGTCCAATATACCTTGGATTTAATTTCCCTCGTTTACCAAATCGAACAACGCCTTTCCAAGGTGCAACTTTAAGCATTACCATCTCTCCAATTTCAAATTCTATATCTTTTCTTTTAATGTCAGCGTAGCTCTTTTGTCGACTTTGGGCGGTTTTCAACCGTTGTTGAATTTGGATGATCTTCTCAGTAGTTTCTTGTATAATCTCCGGACCCGTAATCTGTCTATCCCCTACTTCACTCCAACAAATCGGAGACCTGCACTTTCTACCATAAAGTGCTTCAAACGGCGCCATCTCAATGCATGAATGGTAGCTGTTGTTGTAGGAAAATTCTGCTAACGATAGATGTCGATCCTAACTGTTTCCGAAATCAATAACACATGCTCGTAGCATGTCTTCAAGTGTTTGTATCGTCCTTTCACTCTGCCCATCAGTTTGTGGATGATAGGCAGTACTCATGTCTAGACGAGTTCCTAATGCTTGCTGTAATGTCTGCCAGAATCTTGAAATAAATCTGCCATCCCTATCAGAGATAATAGAGATTGGTATTCCATGTCTGGAGACGACTTCCTTCAAATACAGTCGTGCTAACTTCTCCATCTTGTCATCTTCTCTTATTGGCAGGAAGTGTGCTGATTTGGTGAGACGATCAACTATTACCCAAATAGTATCAAAACCACTTGCAGTCCTTGACAATTTAGTGATGAAATCCATGGTAATGTTTTCCCATTTCCATTCCGGGATTTCGGGTTGTTGAAGTAGACCTGATGGTTTCTGATGCTCAGCTTTGACCTTAGAACACGTCAAACATTCTCCTACGTATTTAGCAACATCGGCTTTTATACCCGGCCACCAAAAATGTTTCTTGAGATCCTTGCACATCTTCCCCGTTCCAGGATGTATTGAGTATCTGGTTTTATGAGCTTCTCTAAGTACCATTTCTCTCATATCTCCAAATTTTGGTACCCAAATCCTTTCAGCCCTATACCGGGTTCCGTCTTCCCGAATATTAAGATGCTTCTCCGATCCTTTGGGTATTTCATCCTTTAAATTTCCCTCTTTTAAAACTCCTTGTTGCGCCTCCTTTATTTGAGTAGTAAGGTTATTATGAATCATTATATTCATAGATTTTACTCGAATGGGTTCTCTGTCCTTCCTGCTCAAGGCATCGGCTACCACATTTGCCTTCCCCGGGTGGTAACAAATCTCAAAGTCGTAATCATTCAACAATTCAATCCACCTACGCTGCCTCATATTCAGTTGTTTCTGATTAAATATGTGTTGAAGACTTCTGTGGTCGGTATATATAATACTTTTGACCCCATATAAGTAGTGCCTCCAAGTCTTTAATGCAAAAACAACTGCGCCTAATTCCAAATCATGCGTCGTATAATTTTGTTCGTGAATCTTCAATTGTCTAGACGCATAAGCAATCACCTTCGTTCGTTGCATTAATACACAACTGAGACCTTGCTTTGATGCGTCACAATAAATCACAAAATCATCATTCCCTTCAGGCAATGACAATATAGGTGTCGTAGTTAGCTTTTTCTTCAATAACTGAAACGCTTTCTCTTGTTCATCATTCCATTCAAATTTCTTCCCTTTACGCGTTAATGCAGTCAAGGGTTTTGCTATTCTGGAAAAGTCTTGGATGAACCTTCTGTAGTAACCAGCTAGTCCTAAAAACTGGCGTATGTGTTTCAGAGTTTTCGGGGTTTCCCACTTTTCAACAGTTTCTATCTTTGCCGGATCCACCTTAATACCTTCTTTATTCACTATGTGACCGAGGAATTGAACTTCTTCCAACTAAAATGCACACTTTGAAAACTTAGCATACAATTCTTCCTTCCTCAATACTTCTAACACCTTTCTCAAATGTTCACCGTGTTCTTGGTCATTCTTTGAGTAAATAAGTATGTCATCAATGAAAACAATGACAAACTTGTCAAGGTATGGTCCACACACTAAGTTCATAAGGTTCATGAACACAGCTGGTGCATTAGTTAAACCAAACGGCATGACCATAAACTCGTAATGACCGTAACGTGTTCTGAAAGCAGTCTTTGCAATATCATCTTCTTTCACCCGCATTTGATGATACCCGGAACGTAAGTCAATCTTTGAATAAACAGACGAGCCTTGTACTTGATCAAATAAGTCGTCGATTCTCGGTAGTGGGTAGCGGTTCTTGATGGTAAGTTTGTTCAACTCTCGGTAGTCGATACACAACCTGAATGTACCATCTTTCTTCTTGACAAACAAAACAGGAGCTCCCCACGGTGATGTGCTTGGTCGAATGAAACCACGCTATAAAAGTTCTTGTAATTGGCTTTGCAGTTCTTTCATCTCGCTGGGTGCGAGTCTGTAAGGAGCACGAGCTATTGGTGCAGCTCCTGGTACAAGATCTATTTGAAATTCAACGGATCGATGTGGGGGTAATCCCGGTAATTCTTTCGGAAATACATCGGGAAATTCTTTTGCAATGGGAACATCATTGATGCTCTTTTCTTCAGTTTGTACTTTCTCGACGTGTGCTAGAACAGCATAGCAACCTTTTCTTATTAGTTTTTGTGCCTTCAAATTACTAATAAGATGTAGCTTCGTGTTGCCCTTTTCTCCGTACACCATTAAGGGTTTTCCTTTTTCTCGTATAATGCGAATTGCATTTTTGTAACAAACGATCTCTGCTTTCACTTCTTTCAACCAGTCTATACCGATTATCACATCAAAACTCCCTAACTCTACTGGTATCAAATCAATCTTAAATGTTTCGCTAACCAGTTTAATTTCTCGATTCCGACATATATTATTTGCTGAAATTAATTTACCATTTGCTAATTCGAGTAAAAATTTACTATCCAAAGGCGTCAATGGACAACTTAATTTAGCACAAAAATCTCTACTCATATAGCTTCTATCCGCACCCGAATCAAATAAAACGTAAGCAGATTTATTGTCAATAAGAAACGTACCCGTAACAAGCTCCGGGTCTTCCTGTACCTCTGCCGCATTAATATTGAAAACTCTTCCGCGGCCTTGTCCATTCGTGTTCTCCTGGTTCGGGCAATTTCTAATAATGTGGCCTGATTTTCCACATTTATAACAAACTACATTGGCATAACTTGCTCCGACACTACTTGCTCCGCCATTACTCGTTCCGACACCATTTGTTCCTTTTGTTCTGTTAACCCCTGGTCCGTAGACCTCACACTTCGCCGCGCTATGACAATTTCTTTTACACTTGTTGCAAAATTTGGTGCAGAACCCCGAGTGATACTTTTCACACCTTTGGCATAGCTGCTTCTGATTGTTGTTGTTGTTGTGGTTGTTATTGTTGTTGGGACGATTGTTGTAGTTGCTGTTGTTGTTGTTGTTGTTGTTGTTGTTGTTGTTGTTGTTGTTGTTGTTGTTGTTGGTGGTGGGCCGTTTGTTGTAGTTGCGATTGATGTTGCGATTGTTGGGATAATTGTTGCGATTATTGTTGTAATTGCTGTTGTTGTTGTATTGGTGATTCTTATCACCGTTTTCCTCCCACTTTCTTTTGACTTGCTTTACATTGGCCTCTTCAGCAGTCTGTTCTTTAATTCTTTCTTCAATCTGGTTCACTAGTTTGTGAGCCATTCTACATGCCTGTTGTACGGAGGCGGGCTCGTGTGAACTTATATCTTCTTGGATTCTTTCCGGTAATCCTTTCACAAACGCGTCGATCTTCTCTTCCTCATCTTCGAACGCTCCCGGACACAATAGGCATAATTCTGTGAATCGTCTTTCGTACGTGGTAATATCAAATCCTTGGGTTCGCAACCCTCTAAGTTCTGTCTTGAGCTTATTGACCTCGGTTCTGGGACGGTACTTCTCGTTCATCAAGTGCTTGAATGCTGACCACGGTACTTCTCGTTCATCTTGTCCCACTTGCTCTAGATAGGTATTCCACCATGTTAACGCAGAACCTGTGAAGGTATGCGTAGCGTACTTCACTTTGTCCTCTTCAGTACACTTACTTATGGCAAACACCGATTCGACCTTCTCGGTCCACTGTTTCAATCCGATCGGTCCTTCGGTTCCATCAAATTCCAAAGGTTTGCAGGCAGTGAATTCTTTGTAGGTGCATCCTACACGATTTCCTGTACTGCTAGATCCAAGGTTATTGTTGGTATGTAGTGCAGCCTGTACTGCGGCTATGTTTGAAGCTAGAAAAGTACGGAATTCCTCTTCATTCATATTCACGGTGTGTCGAGTAGTCGGTGCCATTTCCTTCAAAATAGTCAAATGGAACAAGTTAATCATACAGAATATTAAGAGTAGTTAATAGTATTTCGTAGCATAATATGAACTCATTTATAAAAGCTTTTTCTTCATATTAGCGTTTTATAAGTTTAAATTCGGGTAGTACCTACCCGTTAAGTTCATACTTAGTAGCTAATATACAATTCAACTACTACAATTCTATATGAAAAACTGATTATAATAATATTTTCAAACTTTTACACAATATTTTACAAACTTACAATACCGCTTATTTTACATATAGCATGAAATATAGCACACAATAAATTTGATACAAGATGGTTGTGAAGATAATTCTAGCTAGTACACAAGTCATTCAGCAAAGGCAATAAAGACACGTAATTCATACGTCCAGAAACAAGTCATGCATTCTGGTTTTACTAGGATTACTTCCCATCCTTGGTCTTGTGGAACATAACCGCTATGGCCGTTGATAAGACAGTGTGTTGTAACGTCGTCAAAGGGACGAGGGTTATGTAATGTCCAACAGTCCCGTAACAATCTAAAAACCTCATTTCTTACCCCAATTACCGACTCCGTCACTTGTGGGAACGTTTTGTTTAATAGTTGTAGCCCGATGTTCTTGTTCTCACTTTGGTGAGAAGCGAACATTACTAATCCGTAAGCATAACATGCTTCTTTATGTTGCATGTTAGCCGCTTTTTCTAAATCACGAAGTCCAATATTCGGATATATTGAGTCAAAATAATTTCTTAACCCATTGCGTAAAATAGCATTTGGGTTCCCCGCAATATATGCGTCAAAGTAAACACATCGTAACTTATGGATTTCCCAATGTGATATCCCCCATCTTTAGAACGAAAGCCTTTTATAAACCAAGGCATTCTTGGAACGTTCTTCGAATGTCTTACAAACTAATCTCGCCTTAAATAGTTGTGCCGAAGAATTCTGACCGACTCTAGACAAGATTTCATCAATCATGTCTCCGGGTAGGTCTCTTAAAATATTGGGTTGTCTATCCATTTTGTGTTTTTATACTGTAAAATAGACAAGAGTTAGATTCATAAAAAAAAAATACTTATTAATACAAGCAATTTTTATATATATCATAAAGCATAAGCACACTATATTACATATATTACACCACACGAATACAACTATCTTATTCCGACTCGCTTGTTTCTTCTTCTTTGGTTTTGGTTCGTTTTGCCAAGTTTCTAGGGATATATGATGTTACCCTAATACGAGCCGTCGTTTTCCACATTGGTTTAGAAAAACCTGGTGGTTTAGAGGTTCCCGGGTCATTGTTACAACTTAAGGACTTCGGGGGTTGACGATACATATAAAGTTCATCGGGGTTGGAATTAGATTTCTCTATTTTTATGCCCTTTCCCTTATTATTTCCTTTTTCTTTTTTAAATTCAGTTGGGGTAATTTCTATAACATCATTGGAATTCTCGTCGGAATCCGATTCATCGGAGAATTGGTAATCCTCCCAATATTTTGCTTCCTTGGCGGAAACACCATTGACCATAATTAACCTTGGTCGGTTGGTTGAGGATTTTCTTTTACTTAACCGTTTTATTATTTCCCCCACCGGTTCTATTTCTTCATCCGGTTCCGATTCTTCTTCCGGTTCCGATTCTTCTTCCGGTTCCGACTCTTCTTCCGGTTCCTCTTCGGGAATTTGTGAATCAGTCCACGAATCATTCCAATTTACATTTGACTCTTCATTATTATTAGGTGAGTCAATGAGACTTGTTCTAGAGGTAGACATCTATCACATAATATCAAACGCGTTAAGAGATTAATATATCACACAATATTCACATGTTAAAAATATATAGTTTCCAACAAAATTTGTTAAGCAATCATTTTTCAAGTAAACACGGTCGAAGTCCAGACTCACTAATGCATCCTAACAAACTCGATAAGACACACTAATGCAAAATTCTGGTTCTCTAAGACCAACGCTCGGATACCAACTGAAATGTCCCGTTCTTATTGATTAAAAACGTTCCATATTAATTGATTTCGTTGCGAGGTTTTGACCTCTATATGAGACGTTTTTCAAAGACTGCATTCATTTTAAAACAAACCATAACCTTTATTTCATAAATAAAGGTTTAAAAAGCTTTATGTAGATTATCAAATAATGATAATCTAAAATATCCTGTTTACACACGACCATTACATAATGGTTTACAATACAAATATGTTACATCGAAATCAGTTTCTTGAATGCAGTTTTTACACAATATCATACAAACATGGACTCCAAATCTTGTCCTTATTTTAGTATGCAACAGCGGAAGCTCTTAGTATTCACCTAAGAATAAACATGCTTTAAACGTCAACAAAAGTGTTGGTGAGTTATAGGTTTAACCTATATATATCAAATCGTAACAATAGACCACAAGATTTCATATTTCAATACACATCCCATACATAGAGATAAAAATAATTCATATGGTGAACACCTGGTAACCGACTTTAACAAGATGCATATATAAGAATATCCCCATCATTCCGGGACACCCTTCGGATATGATATAAATTTCGAAGTACTAAAGCATCCGGTACTTTGGATGGGGTTTGTTAGGCCCAATAGATCTATCTTTAGGATTCGCGTCAATTAGGGTGTCTGTTCCCTAATTCTTAGATTACCAGACTTAATAAAAAAGGGCATATTCGATTTCTATAATTCAACCATAGAATTTAGTTTCACGTACTTGTGTCTATTTTGTAAATCATTTATAAAACCTGCATGTATTCTCACCCCAAAAATATTAGATTTTAAAAGTGGGACTATAACTCACTTTCACAGATTTTTACTTCGTCGTGAAGTAAGACTTGGCCACTGGTTGATTCACGAACCTATAACAATATATACATATATATCAAAGTATGTTCAAAATATATTTACAACACTTTTAATATATTTTGATGTTTTAAGTTTATTAAGTCAGCTGTCCTCGTTAGTAACCTACAACTAGTTGTCCACAGTTAGATGTACAGAAATAAATCGATAAATATTATCTTGAATCAATCCACGACCCAGTGTATACGTATCTCAGTATTGATCACAACTCAAACTATATATATTTTGGAATCAACCTCAACCCTGTATAGCTAACTCCAACATTCACATATAGAGTGTCTATGGTTGTTCCGAAATATATATAGATGTGTCGACATGATAGGTCGAAACATTGTATACGTGTCTATGGTATCTCAAGATTACATAATATACAATACAAGTTGATTAAGTTATGGTTGGAATAGATTTGTTACCAATTTTCACGTAGCTAAAATGAGAAAAATTATCCAATCTTGTTTTACCCATAACTTCTTCATTTTAAATCCGTTTTGAGTGAATCAAATTGCTATGGTTTCATATTGAACTCTATTTTATGAATCTAAACAGAAAAAGTATAGGTTTATAGTCGGAAAAATAAGTTACAAGTCGTTTTTGTAAAGGTAGTCATTTCAGTCGAAAGAACGACGTCTAGATGACCATTTTAGAAAACATACTTCCACTTTGAGTTTAACCATAATTTTTGGATATAGTTTCATGTTCATAATAAAAATCATTTTTTTCAGAATAACAACTTTTAAATCAAAGTTTATCATAGTTTTTAATTAACTAACCCAAAACAGCCCGCGGTGTTACTACGACGGCGTAAATCCGGTTTTACGGTGTTTTTCGTGTTTCCAGGTTTTAAATCATTAAGTTAGCATATCATATAGATATAGAACATGTGTTTAGTTGATTTTAAAAGTCAAGTTAGAAGGATTAACTTTTGTTTGCGAACAAGTTTAGAATTAACTAAACTATGTTCTAGTGATTACAAGTTTAAACCTTCGAATAAGATAGCTTTATATGTATGAATCGAATGATGTTATGAACATCATTACTACCTTAAGTTCCTTGGATAAACCTACTGGAAAAGAGAAAAATGGATCTAGCTTCAACGGATCCTTGGATGGCTCGAAGTTCTTGAATTAGAATCATGACACGAAAACAAGTTCAAGTAAGATCATCACTTGAAATAAGATTGTTATAGTTATAGAAATTGAACCAAAGTTTGAATATGATTATTACCTTGTATTAGAATGATAACCTACTGTAAGAAACAAATATTTCTTGAGGTTGGATGATCACCTTACAAGATTGGAAGTGAACTAGCAAACTTGAAAGTATTCTTGATTTTATGTAACTAGAAATTGTAGAATTTATGAAGAACACTTAGAACTTGAAGATAGAACTTGAGAGAGATCAATTAGATGAAGAAAATTGAAGAATTAAAGTGTTTGTAGGTGTTTTTGGTCATTGGTGTATGGATTAGATATAAAGGATATGTAATTTTGTTTTCATGTAAATAAGTCATGAATGATTACTCATATTTTTGTAATTTTATGAGATATTTCATGCTAGTTGCCAAATGATGGTTCCCACATGTGTTAGGTGACTCACATGGTCTGCTAAGAGCTGATCATTGGAGTGTATATACCAATAGTACATACGTCTAAAAGCTGTGTATTGTACGAGTACGAATACGGGTGCATACGAGTAGAATTGTTGATGAAACTGAACGAGGATGTAATTGTAAGCATTTTTGTTAAGTAGAAGTATTTTGATAAGTGTATTGAAGTCTTTCAAAAGTGTATAAATACATATTAAAACA
Organism: Rutidosis leptorrhynchoides; assembly: GCF_046630445.1. Taxonomy (NCBI): domain Eukaryota; kingdom Viridiplantae; phylum Streptophyta; class Magnoliopsida; order Asterales; family Asteraceae; genus Rutidosis; species Rutidosis leptorrhynchoides. The sequence goes on along the minus strand of NC_092336.1, from coordinate 104,496,917 downwards.
CTACATGTATATACATTTTAACTGAGTCGTTAAGTCATCGTTAGTCGTTACATGTAAGTGTTGTTTTGAAACCTTTAGGTTAACGATCTTGTTAAATGTTGTTAACCCAATGTTTATAATATCAAATGAGATTTTAAATTATTATATTATCATGATATTATCATGTATGAATATCTCTTAATATGATATATATACATTAAATGTCTTTACAACGATAATCGTTACATATATGTCTCGTTTAAAAATCATTAAGTTAGTAGTCTTGTTTTTACATATGTAGTTCATTGTTAATATACTTAATGATATGTTTACTTATCATAGTATCATGTTAACTATATATATATATCCATATATATGTCATCATATAGTTTTTACAAGTTTTAACGTTCGTGAATCACCGGTCAACTTGGGTGGTCAATTGTCTATATGAAACATATTTCAATTAATCAAGTCTTAACAAGTTTGATTGCTTAACATGTTGAAAAAATTTAATCATGTAAATATCAATCTCAATTAATATATATAAACATGGAAAAGTTTGGGTCACTACAGCATGGTCTAAGGGATTTAGGTGACTTGAGACAGGCGCCTAGACTTAGACTTTTTGTGTGTGCGTTATGCGGGACTTGTAGGACTTTGGGTCGGATCGGGATTGGTTTGTGCATAGGTTTATGTAAACTAATCATGCGCTATTTGTTATGTATGTTTAGCGGGCATCGAGCGAGATGGACGTTGTACTAGCAAGTTAATGCGACGTGCTCGCGTAACAATGATTAGCTACCATTGTTACGGGCGCAAATCATGTTAAACAAGCAATGTACGACGATTGTTGAGCGAGATGGAGTAGTGTGGCATATATGTATATACACATGTAATTGTCCTTTCGTTTTTGTGGTTTAACCTATTTCGTTTTATAGAATGAAGACGAGAAACGGTCCCGATCATGATAACGGAAGTACAAGCGAGGACGCCGAGTTTTCGGCCAAGGTTGAGGCCGTCTTTAAAAAGTTAAAAGCGGATTTTCTTACGGACGTCCGAAAGGTCTTTCAAGATTCGGTCGATGGGCAGGTGACCGATTTGATAAATTAACGAATGAAGGCCACTATCGAAGAGGCCCTTGACGCTAGGAATATCTATCCTCGCGGTGAAGGAGGCGAAGGAAGGCGGGACTTCCACTACAAGAACTTCAAGGATGCTCAACCCCCGATGTTTAATGGGGTGCGGGATCCTTTAAAAAGTACATGTTGGATCTCCGATATTGAGGGAGCTTTCCGTACCGCGGAATGTCCTCCCGAAAAGAAGACGAGGTATGGTTCTAGCATGTTACGCGAAGAAGCTAAGTTGTGGTGGGACGATAAAATCAACTTGTATGGTGAAGAACAATGTATGGGTTTGACTTGGGAAGACTTCAAGAAAGAGTTTTTCAAAGAATACCGAACTTCTTCCGACCTCGATAGAATCCAGGACGAGTTGCACCATTTGCAACAAGGTTCCATGGATTTGGTTACCCTCAAGTCTACATTCTTGGCAAAGACTCGTTTTTGCTCGGAATATGTTGGTGATGATCATAAGCTCATGAAGGATTTCTACCGTACTTTGAATGATGAGTACAAGGGGAAGATTATTCGGGGTATGGCTAAGACTTTTGATGAATTGTTTGAGTTGGCTCGGGGTTTTGAGCCGGAGGTTCCAAGAAAGAGTGATTTCATGTTTTCCAAAAGAAAGTTTGAAGGTTTTAGTTACTCTAACGCCTCAAGCAAGAAGAGCAAGAGCAAGAGGGGGGCCGAAAGTGTCAATAGTGCACAGAAGGGCACTACCGGTGGGTTTTCTTATACGTGCTACAATTGTGGGCAACTGGGTCATATGGCTTGTGAGTGTCCAAAACCATCTTCCGGAAACAAAGTCACTTGTTTTAATTGCGGCAAAGAAGGGCATAAGAAGCCGGAGTGTCCCGACTTGCGAAACGACAATGTGAAGCGGTTAGAGAAGGCGGCGGGTACGGCTAGGGGTCGCAACTACTTGATGACTAATGATGAAGCCAAACAATCGAACGAAGTTGTCTCAGGTACTTTCATGGTTAATTCTAATCCGGCGTGGATTCTTTTCGATAGCGGTGCAAATTTGTCGTTTGTGTCTCCTAAATTTGTGCCTAAACTTAATAGACCGTTAGCTAAGTTAAGTCGTCCGATAGAAGTCGAAATAGCGGACGGCAAGACGGTGCTAGTGGTTGATGTGAGTGAAAATTGTGATGTTGTTTTTGGTGCCGAAACCTTTAAAATTGATCTTATTCCAATGACCTTGGGCGACTTTGATATTGTCGTTGGTATGGATTGGCTCGATCGTTATAGAGCCGATATTTCATGCCATGATAAGTTTATTCGTGTGAAGACCCTAAGTGGGGGAGAGTTAATTATTCATGGTGATAAACGAAGGAGACCGGTGCCGATATGCACTTTTGCACGGGCACGTCGTTTTGTTGTTACCGGTGGCATGGTTTTCCTTTCTCATGTTGTTGATACTCGCAATGAGCCACCACCTATTCGTGAAATTCCGGTTGTTAGTGAATTCGAAGACATTTTTTCGGACGAATTACCGGGTGTTCCGGCGGAAAGACAAGTTAAGTTTCGTATTGAGTTGGTTCCGGGAGCTACTCCCATTGCTAAAACTCCTTATCGTTTAGCACCAACGGAAATGCAAGAGTTGTTAAATCAAACCCAAGAGTTGCTCGAGAAGGGTTTTATTCGACCGAGTGCTTCGCCATGGGGCGCTCCGGTGTTATTTGTGAAGAAGAAAGATGGTAGTATGCGTATGTGCATTGATTATCGTGAGTTGAATAAAGTGACGATCAAGAATCGTTATCCATTACCTAGGATTGACGATTTATTTGATCAACTTCAAGGTACAACGTATTTCTCTAAGATCGACCTACGGTCCGGCTATCACCAAATGCGGGTCCGTGAGGAAGACATAGAGAAAACGGCTTTTCGAACGCGTTACGGGCATTATGAGTTTGTAGTTATGCCTTTTGGTCTTACGAATGCACCGGCGGCATTCATGGATCTTATGAACCGAGTGTGCCAACCTATGTTGGACAAGTCGGTAATAGTGTTCATTGACGACATACTAGTCTACTCGAAAAGTATGAACGAACATGAACATCATTTGCGTGAAGTATTGAAGACGCTACGAAAGGAGAAGTTGTATGCAAAGTTCTCCAAATGTGAATTTTGGCTAAGGGAAGTTCAATTCCTTGGTCATATTGTGAACGAAAATGGTATTCAAGTAGATCCGGGGAAGATCGAGACGGTGAAGAGTTGGGGACGATCGACTACGCCTACGGAAATCTGAAGTTTTCTCGGATTGGCCGGTTATTATCGTCGGTTTATCCACGATTTTTCTAAGATCGCTTCTTCATTGACGAAATTGACAAGGAAAAATGCGAGGTTTGTTTGGGAGAACGAGCAAGAAATTGCTTTTCAATTGTTAAAAGAGAAGTTGTGTCAAGCTCCGGTGTTAGTGTTACCAGAAGGTGTTGAAGACATGGTGGTTTATTGTGATGCTTCCTTAAATGGTCTCGGGTGTGTTCTAATGCAAAGAGGTAAAGTCATCGCTTATGCCTCTCGACAATTAAAGGAACATGAAACGAGGTATCCGACTCATAATCTTGAGTTGGCGGCGGTTGTACATGCGTTGAAAATTTGGCGCCATTACTTGTATGGTGTCAAGTGTACGATTTATTCGGATCATAAGAGTTTGAAACATCTCTTTAATCAACGAGATTTGAATTATCGCCAACGTAGGTGGATGGATGTGGTGAAAGACTACGATTGTGAAATACTTTATCATCCGGGTAAGGCGAATGTGGTCGCGGATGCGTTGAGTCAAAAGAGTCAACATCCGGCGATACGAGTTGGATCGTTAAATTTGATTATTACCAACGATTTTCTTGAAAAGCTTGGTGAGATTCAAATAGAGGCTTATGTTCACAACAAGCATACGGAGCGAATCGTGGGCCAATCGGAGTTTATTACTATGGGTCCGCGTGGTTTGTTGTCTTTCCAAGGAAGGGTGTGGGTGCCTAAGATGGGTGATTACCGACGAGTGCTACTTGATGAAGCACATAAGTCAAAATATTCCATTCATCCGGGCGCGACGAAAATGTATCTTGACTAGAAGAAAGATTATTGGTGGCCGGGCTTGAAGCGTGATATTGTGAAGTATGTTGAGCAATGCGTCACGTGTTTGCAAGTAAAAGCCGAACACCAAAAGCCGTATGGTAAATTGCAACCGTTAGAAATTCCGAAATGGAAATGGGAGCACATTACCATGGATTTCATAACAAAGTTACCTAAGACGGCGATAACCCAATTTGATGCGATTTGGGTGATAGTTGACCGGTTGACAAAAAGTGCTTTGTTTCTTCCCATTAAAGAAGCGATATCGTCGGAGACCTTGGCTAAGTTGTTTATCAAGGAAGTGGTCGCTCGACATGGGGTTCCTATATCTATTATTTCGGATCGAGATACCCGTTTTACATCTCGATTTGGGAAAAGTTTCATGAGGATATGGGTACACAATTGAAGTTGAGCACGGCGTATCATCCTCAAACGGACGGTCAAACCGAACGTACGAACCAAACTTTGAAAGATATGTTACGGGCGTGCATTATTGATTTCGGTGGTAGTTGGGATGAGCATTTGCCTTTGGTGGAATTCTCGTACAATAATAGTTATCATACTAGTATCGGGATGCCACCTTATGAGATGCTTTACGGGCGGAGGTGTCAAACTCCCATTTGTTGGGGAGAAGTGGGTCAAAGAGAAATCGGGAGTACCGATTTGGTTTTAGAGACGAATAACAAGATTGATATTATTCGGGAACATTTGAGAAAGGCTCAAGATAGACGAAAGTCGTATGCCGACAAACGTAGATGAACGATCGAATTTCAAGAAGGCGATATGGTGATGCTTAAGGTTTCGCCATGGAAGGGTATTATTCGATTTTGAAAACGGGGAAAGTTAGCTCCTCGGTTTATTGGTCCCTTTAAAGTTTTAGCTCGTGTTGGTGAAGCTGCGTATCGTTTGGAATCACCCGAAGAGCTTGCGGGGATTCATAATACATTTCATGTTTCCCATCTCCGTAAGTGTCTTGCGGATGATTCATCATGGGTGCCGTTAGACGAAATTGAGCTAAATAACAAGTTGGAGTATGTTGAGGAGCCGGTTGCTATACTCGATGAAAAGGTTAAGAAATTGAGAAATAAAGAGGTGAGGACTTTTAAAGTCCAATTGCGTCGAAGTATAGGTTCCGAGTTTACTTGGGAGCCCGAAGAGTTCGTGTTGGTATATCTTCCCTCTTGTCATGCGGCTTGGATTGCGAGGACGCAATCCGAATAAGTGGGGGAGAGTTGTAAGACCCTAATCAGTTTGTACAGCAGTGTAATTATGTTACATAGAGTGTGGGTGATGTTGTGCAGTTAAACAGAAGTCACTGAGTGAGCTGAGCCTAGTGCGCGCCGCGCACACTAAAGGGAGCGCGCCGCGCACCCCTTACTGTAGCCGGGTTCCAGCTTTTTAAATCAGATATTTTGATGGGCATTTTGGTAAATTCACTTATGGACGGGTTAAAGACAGATAGGTCAGTTTGGGGAGCACCATTACTCCATTATCAACAACCTTATCACTTTAACTTTAATTCTAGAGAGAGATTGTGATTTTTGAGAGAGAAGGCTTAAATCTAAGAGGAAGGAGCTTGTTTTGGGTTAAAGTTCAAGCATTAAAGTCGTTCATCTTATCTCTAGCTTCGTTGTGGTAGTTGTGGTATGTTCTAATTTTATTTTCCTTACTTTGATTTAGTGTAAGGGTTAGGGTTTGAGTAAATGATGAACACAAAACCCATTATTGGTGATTTTGGGTGTTCTTGGGTAAAATTGAGTCTTGAATACTAATTGGTGACTAGTCTAGGGTTTCAAAGTATTAAATGATGTTTATGAACCCTAATTGGTGAGTTAATTGCTAACACACCTAGTTATTTAGTAAATGGGTGTTGGTTAGTTAGTGGATGACCCGAAATGGGTGTGTTGTCTTAAAATGGTTATTTGGGTAATAAATTGACCTAGTTTGGAAAGATGGGTATGAATTACCCTAATTATGTATTAGTTGGTGTTGTTGGACCTTAATCACTAGCTTTTAAGTGATTGGTGGCGGTCTTGACTTTAATTGGGAGGTTTTGGTATAAATGGGCGATTTAATACATTAAGTCATTAAATGCTCATGTGTAAGTGTTAGTATTGAGTCCACTTAGCTTGTGTGTTGATCAAGTACTTATTATATTAGGTACTTTGCTTTGAAGCTTGTGGAGGTTGAAATCGTCATCTAATTGTTAAGGTGAGTGGAATAATTATATGCGTATGTATATAATGTATCTATTTGTTGTAGCGTGAAAGGTGTAGTGTCGAGGTGTTAAGACACCACGTTTCACGTGAAGGGTGTAGCATCGAGGTGTTAAGATGCCACCTAGGAGTGTAGTGTCGAGGTGTTAAGATACCACTCCGTAAAAAAATGAGTGTTGCATCGAGGTGTTAAGATGCCACTCGGGGTGATGTGCCGAGGTGTTAAGGTGCCACCCTAGGGGTTAGTGGTGCGAGGTGTTAAGTGCCCTAATGGATGTTATGAACACCGATGGCGTTTTCGCGAGCGCCGTTCCCTTGTACTATTGGTCGACCATGGTTACTTGTGTTGTAAGTATATTATATCATTTCGAGTTATATTATTATGCGGTTGTTGCTAGCTTGTGGTATTGGAGATTATAGCTTGTTAATGTGACGATAAGCTAATTGTGCTAGCATGTTTGCGGTTTGTGTAAGTGTATGCAAGTAGGTATAATTATATATGTATTCGTATAATTATTGCATTCACTAAGCTTTGCTTACCCTCTCGTTGTTTACCATTTTATAGGTTCGGTTTTGGACAAGGGTAAGGGCATCGTATTGGACTAGAGATCCCGCTTGATACTAGGGGACGCTTTTGGCTTTAGTAGCTCTTGGAGTTTGACCGGTAGTTGGGTAGTTTAATCCCAAACGCCATGCTCATTGTGTAGTTTGGAACTTAAACTTTTTTGGTGGTCGAAACTCTAAACTTGTATTAAACTTGTATTTTGGGTCATGTGGGACCCGCTTGTAAAACATCATTTTTATGCTTGATTCGTGTTGGTTTTACATATATAAGTTTGTTGTGAAAAGCGTTCGGTCTAAAAGTGTCGGGAAGTCGAAGATCTTTTCGCGAAAAATGGACATTTTGATCAGAACTGTCTCAGGCCTTGTGCGCGCCGCGCACAGGCAGTGGTGCGCGCCGCGCACCCTCCAGATCAGTTTTAAAATTTTTTTATTCCGCCTTTTTGGTTGGTTAACGGGTTGGGTTGTTACACTTGGAGCTTGAACAGTTGGATGTAAAGACAGCTTTTCTTCATGGAGATTTATAAGAAGAAATTTACATGGAGCAGCCGGAAGGTTTTGAGGTTTCAGGAGATAACCTCGTATGCAAGCTGAAGAAAAGTTTATATGGTTTAAAGCAGGCACCTAGGCAGTGGTACAAGAAGTTTGACTCATGCATGGTAAGTCAAGGGTATAAGAAAACTGCAGCAGATGAGTGTGTCTACATTCAGAAGTTTTCTGAAGGAGATTTCGTTGCTCTTCTACTATATGTAGACGATATTTTGATCGTAGGGAAAGACACAACGAAGATCAACCAGCTGAAGAAGGAACTCTCGAAGTCTTTTGACATGAAAGACTTAGGACAGGCTCAACAGATTTTGGGAATGCAGATAACCCGAGACAGGAAGAATAAAAGGTTATGGCTATCTCAGGAGAAGTATATTGAACGAGTGCTTTCACGTTTCAATATGAACAATGCCAAACCTGTTAGCATTCCATTAGCCAACCATTTCAAGTTAAGCAAGAGTTCTTGTCCCTCATCCAAGGAAGAGATCGGGGAGATGTCTTCAGTACCATATTCTTCAGCAGTTGGAAGTTTGATGTATGCAATGGTGTGTACAAGGCCCGATATTGCTCATGCAGTGGGAACGGTGAGTTGTTTTCTCTCCAACCCTGGGAAAGAGCATTGGAATGCAGTAAAATGGATTCTCAGATATCTTAAAGGTACAATGAATCTATGTCTTTGTTACGGAGGAGCTGATCCAATCTTGAAAGGCTATACAGATGCGGATATGGCCGGAGATCCTGATAGTAGGAAATCTACTTCAGGATTCATTTATACTTTTGCAGGAGGAGCTGTTTCATAGCAGTCAAGACTACAGAAGTGTGTTGCATTATCCACAACTAAAGCAGAGTATATTGCTGCCGCAGAAGATGGAAAAGAAATGTTGTGGTTAAAGCGTTATCTTCAAGAATTTGGAATCAAGCAAAAGGAGTACAAGGTATATTGTGACAGTCAGAGTGCTCTAGATTTGAGCAAGAACTCCATGTACCATTCCCGTACAAAACATTTTGATATTCGCTATCATTGGATACGCGAGGTAATTGATCGACAACTGTTGAGACTAGTGAAGATCCATACAAAGGAGAATCCTGCGGATATGTTAACAAAGGTGGTGACTCGAGAGAAGTTGGAGTTATGCAGATACATAACTGGAATGTTAGTTGATTCGGCTGGAGGGGGAGAATTGATGGTTTCCAGTGGTTTCCATCCGTCATCTAGATGGATCTGTTCCAGCCGTTATCTAGATGTTCAAAGCTGCCGACGTTGACAACGCGTATGGAAGTGGCAAACTTGAACACGATGACGGCCGCCAACTTCCGCCAACCTTCCTCGTTCACACCATTCACCGCCATAGAATTTTTGCTATAAATAGAGATGCAAACTTTCATTGTAAATCATCCCAAATCACTCAGAGAAGTGTAATCACAATCTAGAGAGTGTGTGTGAGTTTGAGAGTTTTTTTTAGAGTTTTGTAAATACTCGTGTAATCTATTCTTGTGAGTAATAGAGTTATTTTTCTCTCAAATTTGTATCTCCCAACGTCCATGCGATCCTCTCTTCCCAACAGTTGTCACATTCGATACAACTTATCTAACTAATAAGTATGAGATGCCAATGGCTCCTTTTGTAGGTGTAAACCATCATGGTCAATCAATCTTGCTTGGTTGTGGCTTGATTTCCAATGAAAATCGTTAAGGGACAGGGCTGAAAAAGAAAACATAGAAGATTTCAATTCTTACAATTCGTGGTATCCACCAGTCACCCGTTATGCCATGGAAGAACAAACGAAACGCTTTTTTACAAATGCTAAGTTTAAAGAGTTTCGGAGTGAGCTAACGGGAAAAATGTATTGCAAGATTAGTTCATCAGAAGTCAAAGAAGATTATTTAGAGTATGAAGTCATCGAGGATATTAATGTTGAAGGAACTATAATAAAGAAGCCATTTATCGTGTGGCTCAATAAGAAAGATTCTGATGAAAAATGTGAAGTTAAATGTGTTTGTCGTTTGTTTGAGTCTCGGGGAATGTTGTGTAGGCATGCAATTACGGTACTCATCGATAATAACGTATATTCCTTGCCTAATCGGTACATCCTAAATAGATGGAGGAAAGATGTTAAACGAAGGCATACTAAAGTTAAAGTAAGTTATAGTGATTGGGATGGTTCGGAAGTTGGGACTCGATATAATAAAATGTGTACTGCTTTCTCTGAAGTGGCGGATTTAGCATCCGAGTTTGAAGAAAAGTGTAGTCTTGTACTTAACAAAGTAAACGAATTAAAGAGAGAAGTTATAGATGGAAAAAGTAGTTGTAGTACCTTCGTGTGTACACAAGAATCTAGTCCTTCTAACAAGGATAACGTTAAGATTCGTGATCCTTTGCCGGTACGGGGAAAAGGTCGTCCTCCAAATAATAGGCTCAAGTTCACGTCTGAGAAAATCATTACCAAAATGCAGAAAAAGAATAAGGTATATTGATCAACTTATGCACTTCACTTAAAATGTGAGTATATATATGCTTTACATTTTCATCATATGTTTGATTGCAATCTTAGAATATGCAAGATTCTGATCATAGAGAAGGTGTTTGTGGCGCTAATGATAAAGTGAGGAAACGTTCAAAGAATGATAAAGAGAAGGTGTTTGTGGAGCTAATCTTAGAATATCCAAACATATCTCAATTTTTCTCTCCATAACCGTTGTTTTGTGATTTACGAATAAATGATAGGACACGTTTTTGTGCAAGAGATTTATGTCCTTTCTTATTAAATTGAATTGCTTTTGTTTGGGTATCATTTTTTTGTGTTCAGTGCAGATCATTATACTTAAGAACTATATATATCTTTAATCTCTATTATGGTAATTATGTCATTTGTTAAGTTTGCATACAGTTGATGTTCTTGCACACACATTCCCTTTTGATTCAGTTATCTGTAAAGGCACAAGTTAGCTAAACAAATGATGAAATAAATAAAAAACCTACTGATGCAATTGATGATAAAATGTACAATTTGGCTTTTTGTGTGTGTGAAATTTGATTAAGATGTGTTAAGGATGACGGGTAAGTAGGTTAGTAAATCGAAATGGATTTATGTTGAATTTGTGTTGGGTAAAGGTAAAAATGGGAGGTGTTTTTCTGGATGCAGGTCTCTAAATTATTCATATATTTTGATGATTTTCTATTGAGGAAGGTTTGGGATGATGAACAAGAAAGAGTTGAGAGTATGATTTTAGTGGTGTCTATTTGTTTTTGATATGGAAAAGAGAAACTGGTACTAATTAAGAAAATATTAAGGTTAATAATTAAGAATATATTAAGGAATATTTAATTTAGGTTAGTGGGTTGGTTAGTTAGTGGGATGAGGTGTAATGCCAAGTCAACTTGACATTTCAGCATGTAAGAAAGTTTATGTATAACTTAATTTATGAGCCCGTGCGTTGCACGGGTACTCATCCGAAAACATTATATAGTATTTTACAAATGTATATGAAATAATGTTATTATACAGTCATTTTCGTAAGTACTATTGTGTGTTTAATTTGTAAAGTATAAAGAATATACATTATCAAAATGTTGAAAATATTTTTTCATACAGTTCTTCATAACACAAGTTATTGATTCTTGTAAACATGAAATAGTAAAAAAAAAAACACGTTCTTTATAGTGGTAATTGAATAAACATTTTATGTCAGGCTTTAGCCGATTTTCCTTTCCTAAATATTAAGTTTTAAATAAAAATAAATTAATAGCAACAATAATAATAAGGCCTATTATAGTAATTACATGACATAAGGTGCTACATACCATATCATATTCATCCAAATCTGAATACAATTAATACAAAATGGGAAATCCAAATTGAGAAATTAATACGAAACGTGTAAATAGAACTCAAATATGTATTATAAAATGGGAAGTTAAATGTATTTATATATATTCTTAGAAGCAGACGAATCTCGAATGTATCAAGCAAAAGTGAAATGATAAAAAAGGCCATAGAGAAACTTGCAGTCCAGGTGGAGTAGTTATCACAGGATCCCAACTTCCAAAATTTCATAAACAACACTGTTGAGCCTGAGGAACGTGAAGTATATTTCATCCTACACCCAACGTTTGAAAAAGTTAGACAAATAGCTCGGACAAATGTAGTGGGGAACCTCTCTTAATCGCGGTGATACCGTCTTTAAAACCTCCAACAATGCATGAACTTTGGGGGTAACAAACACAAGACGAAATATGATCAAGCTACACACCTGTTTGTCACCTAGATAAAGCAATCCCCTCTCCATCATTTCTCTATAGAAATCATTATCATCCCATCACGGGTCAGAAAACACCTGCAAAGAAAGACAACCCTCATATGAGAAGAAATAGAAAAATAAAAGGAATTATTAATAAACTCCGTAATAAGCACAAGTTCTCATACATGTTTAGACTTGACATACATTTAACACCTTTTAACGCAGACTCGTTAAACAACCCATCGGTATATAAAGTTGATTGATTACACTCACCTTTGTTAACCATAAACATAAAGTTTAGCTAAAATAATAGCAAGGGTCAAATAACATGGTTTCATGAGAGTCGTCGAGTCATATCTGTTGCACAGTGAGTCAAAAGAACTATTGACAAAACACATAACAAATGAACAAAAAAATAAATAAATAACTAACTAAAAGGGTCTAATTTTTGTTTTCAACACTAACCTTTTAAAAAGAACCGAGGTTTCTAGTTGTAGATGAGGAATAACACCAGATAGCAACACCATCATTTCAAACGACCCTATCTCCAAACTGCTGAAATACAATGTAAATGAACATCATTTCAAACGCAGGGGCTCTTAAACCCTATCATTGAGTATTAACGTAAATGAATACCAAAGCTTTTGTTATAGAGCTTTGCTGCAAACCCCAGCTAAGTTGCAATTGAAATTGAAAATTTAATTCATATAAAATGCCTAATCTTAGTAGCAAATGCATAAGTTGACAACACATAAAATATGCAGGATAACCATACTACTATCATCACCTTCGTCTAATATAAAGTCACCTGATGATTAAAATGAGCTCATTAACCTCTAAGATTTGGATTATGTTACTATGCTTAAAACAATATGTTGCACCCGTTGCAAGAGTTCCAATGACACCAGGTACAACCCATGTATATAATGAACCTATATAACGTACCTAATACAAAATGCCTGAACTTAATGCAAATGAGCCCATTGACCTCCCATATATGGATTTGGTTTCTATGCTTAAAACTGTATGTGAATCACAAAATGAAAGATGTGAATAAAGACACTAAAATTAGGATATTAATTATCGTTAAAGAGTAACTTTACTCTAGAATTTGAAAACCTTGCTAATCAGGTTCATTAAACTTATCTAAGTATATGACTAATTTTCAATAATTTTCTATTATAATCCCTGAGTTGGCGATTACTCCCTCCAAAGTCCCAACCAAGTGCTCCCCGAGTTGCGGGTTTTGCAACCTTGAGTATTTGTATGAAGTAGTGCTTCAGCTTCACAAACCGTAACTTAGAAACTTCACCACATGAATCATTATTTTGTTTGGGTCAGCCCAACCAGACCATTTTGACCCCCCATGAACCCTGCGTACCTGGCCATTTTACTACATTAATCTTTGTATGTTAACTAATCAGACTTAAACATGATGAGCGAAATGGAGGAAGACATTATACCTCAATCAGATGTAATGAGTGCTTCAACGTCACAATTTGGTCCTGCAAGAACTGCCCATGATGGTGAAATAATGACACCGTCACCAGCACATACAACAGATTCGAGTGTAAGATCATCGTCTGTCCATTAAAAACATATTTTGGGGGAGCAGAATCGTTACGTCTATAAAACTGGTTTGGTGATAAAACTAAGCATCCACCCTCCAATGCAATATGGGTCATTGATGCTTACCAAACTTCCCTCGAATCAGCTGTTAGTGCACGATATATTTCAATTCCTGTTCAACAATAAGCACAAAATTCAATTTTATTAGTCCATATAGGCCATTATACCCGTTTGAGTTATATAATGAACCAAAGTTGACCCATTTATATACAAACGGGTAGATATTGCAACTTCGAATTAAGAACATGGAGTGTACCTTTAGCATACATTGTTGTCCTTAGTAGAGACATTTTATTCTCCCAACAAATTGCACTCATAAAAACACTCAGAGAACACATCAACAAAACAAATTATTTAAATTCCTTGTCGATACGTTCTTTATAACTAAAATGCAAAATTTTATATTACTAGGTACATTAATGTCTGCAGCATGGTACTTGCGGAAATCTTCTTTACCCTTAAGTGAACGGCTACCGATTGTCACACCAAAATCTGACTCACGAGGATATCCACCCACAAACGCTTCCACCCACAAACGCTTCTGTAAAGACAGCTAATTGGGATCCATACGAAGCTGCTTCAGCTAATGACCTCTCAGCCTTATCTGATGGAGATAATCAGTCGCCCTCCAATCATCTCACCAGCTTCTAAGTCCAAAAAATGAGAATTCCTATTAACGCACCATAAGTATCATCAAACCCAAACTATTTACAACGTTTACAACGGTATCGTCACGTTGGGAAATCTCATCTCGTCGCTTTCTCAACACGGACTCATAACTTTGTCGTGCAAATGCTGTAGCGTTTTCTTACAAGGAGCTTAATAATTCGCACCATACTGCAACAATACCAACACATAGCATGAACACTAAAAATTAAGTAAACAATTAGACATCTCTATTCACACTGTTACCTGAATCAGAATCACAATTGTTGAGAAATATTCAAGTTTGGGTGGTGCAAATAATATAGTAATTTTAGGTAGGAGATGCTTAAGAAATTCTTAAAAATATATTACCATGTCCATAGGTTATCAATATATCTATACATTTATACATCCATATGATAGCAAAAAAAAATTATTTTACGATGATTAAATGAACATACCTTGCACTATGGTCACCACAAAGAGTTTTGTATTTCTCCTGGACATTGTTATGAGATCCCCCGAGAATGACATCGACTTCTCAAAGTACAACCTAACGATACCAGAGATTTAACAGGGCAACCGATTAGAAATTATAAACCTTTTGATTCGCATAGCTGTCATCTTTATTCAATCGACTGCGAAATCGATTAATATTTTGAATAACACCTCGATTGAATCTATAGAAAAAGAAATCACATCTTTATTCAATCGCCGATCGTTCATTGTGATCTTAAGATCAATTAGGTGCCTGTAGCATGAAATGTCCCGTTCTTATTGATTAAAAACGTTCCATATTAATTGATTTCGTTGCGAGGTTTTGATCTCTATATGAGACGTTTTTCAAAGACTGCATTCATTTTAAAACAAACCATAACCTTTATTTCATCAATAAAGGTTTAAAAAACTTTACGTAGATTATCAAATAATGATAATCTAAAATATCCTGTTTACACACGACCATTACATAATGGTTTACAATACAAATATGTTACAACAAAATAAGTTTCTTGAATGCAGTTTTTACACAATATCATACAAGCATGGACTCCAAATCTCATCCTTATTTAAGTATGCGACAGCGGAAGCTCTTAATAATCACCTGAGAATAAACATGCTTAAAACGTCAACAAAAATGTTGGTGAGTTATAGGTTTAACCTATATATATCAAATCATAATAATAGACCACACGATTTCATATTTCAATACACATCCCATACATAGAGATAAAAATCATTCATATGGTGAACACCTGGTAACCGACATTAACAAGATGCATATATAAGAATATCGCCATCATTCCGGGACACCCTTCGGATATGATATAAATTTCGAAGTACTAAAGCATCCGGTACTTTGGATGGGGTTTGTTAGGCCCAATAGATCTATCTTTAGGATTCGCGTCAATTAGGGTGTCTGGTCCCTAATTCTTAGATTACCAGACTTAATAAAAAGGGACATATTCGATTTTGATAATTCAACCATAGAATGTAGTTTCACGCACTTGTGTCTATTTTGTAAATCATTTATAAAACCTGCATGTATTCTCATCCCAAAAATATTAGATTTTAAAAGTGGGACTATAACTCACTTTCACAGATTTTTACTTCGTCGAGAAGTAAGACTTGGCCACTGTTGATTCACGAACCTATAACAATATATACATATATATTAAAGTATGTTCAAAATATATTTACAACACTTTTAATATATTTTGATGTTTTAAGTTTATTAAGTCAGCTGTCCTCGTTAGTAACCTACAACTAGTTGTCCACAGTTGGATGTACAGAAATAAATCGATAAATATTATCTTGAATCAATCCACGACCCAGTGTATACGTATCTCAGTATTGATCACAACTCAAACTATATATATTTTGGAATCAACCTCAACCCTGTATAGCTAACTCCAACATTCACATATAGAGTGTCTATGGTTGTTCCGAAATATATATAGATGTGTTGACATGATAGGTCGAAACATTGTATACGTGTCTATGGTATCTCAAGATTACATAATATACAATACAAGTTGATTAAGTTATGGTTGGAATAGATTTGTTACCAATTTTCACGTAGCTAAAATGAGAAAAATTATCCAATCTTGTTTTACCCATAACTTCTTCATTTTAAATCCGTTTTGAGTGAATCAAATTGCTATGGTTTCATATTGAACTCTATTTTATGAATCTAAACAGAAAAAGTATAAGTTTATAGTCGGAAAAATAAGTTACAAGTCGTTTTTGTAAAGGTAGTCATTTCAGTCGAAAGAACGACGTCTAGATGACCATTTTAGAAAACATACTTCCACTTTGAGTTTAACCATAATTTTTGGATATAGTTTCATGTTCATAATAAAAATCATTTTCTCAGAATAACAACTTTTAAATCAAAGTTTATCATAGTTTTTAATTAACTAACCCAAAACAGCCCGCGGTGTTACTACGACGGCGTAAATCCGGTTTTACGGTGTTTTTCGTGTTTCCAGGTTTTAAATCATTAAGTTAGCATATCATATAGATATAGAACATGTGTTTAGTTAATTTTAAAAGTCAAGTTAGAAGGATTAACTTTTGTTTGCGAACAAGTTTAGAATTAACTAAACTATGTTCTAGTGATTACGAGTTTAAACCTTCGAATAAGATAGTTTTATATATATGAATCGAATGATGTTATGAACATCATTACTACCTCAAGTTTAGTAGGTAAACCTACTGGAAGTGACAAGAAATGATCTAGCTTCAAAGGATCTTGGATGGCTTGAAAGTTCTTGACGTAGGATCATGACACAAAAACAAGTTCAAGTAAGATTTTTACTCGAATTAAGATAGTTTATAGTTATAGAAATTGAATCAAAGTTTGAATATGAATATTACCTTGAATAAGAAAGATAACCTACTGTATATAACAAAGGTTTCTTGATCTTAGATGATTACTTGGAATGGATTAGAAAGCTTGGAAGTAAATTAGTAAACTTGAAGGGATTTTTGAAGTGTTCTTGAAGTGTTCTTCCTATGATGATTATAGCTTGATTCTTGAAGTGATTTTTGATGAAGATGATGATTAAATACTGGAAAAATACGTTCATAATAGTGTGTGTGTGTTGAGAGAGAATTAGAAAGAGAATTGAAAGTGAAATGGAGTGAATGATGAGTGGTAATTCGTGAGTGGTGAGTGGGGTTAAAAGGAGTTCTAGTTAGTTGACTAGCTCATGGTAGAAGTTAAAATTGATTAGTCATACATGACATAATCAAGAGTGGAATCCCATGCTAGTTCCTATTGGTATATACCCATAGTAAGTATGTTTTGAAGCTGTGTATAATACGGGTAAGAATACGACTAGAATTCTTGATGAAAGAAAGAATGGGAAAGTAACTGTAACCATTTTCGTTAAGTATGAGTGTTTTGATATATGTCTTGAAGTCTTCCAAAAGTATTTTAATACATCTAAATACACTACATGTATATACATTTTAACTCAGTCGTTAAGTCATCGTTAGTCGTTACATGTAAGTGTTGTTTTGAAACCTTTAAGTTAACGATCTCAATTAATGTTGTTAACCAATTGTTTATTATATCTAATGAGATGTTAAATTATTATATTATCATGATATTATGATATATTAATATATCTTAATATGATATATATACATTTAAATGTCGTTACAACGATAATCGTTACATATATGTCTCGTTTCGAAATCCTTAAGTTAGTAGTCTTGTTTATATGTATATAACTCATTGTTAATATACTTATGGAGATACTTACTTATCATAATCTCATTTTAACCATATGTATATCCATATATATATCGTCATGTCATTTTTACAAGTTTTAACGTTCGTGAATCGCCGGTCAACTTGGGTGGTCAATTGTCTATATGAAACATATTTCAATTAATCAAGTCTTAACAAGTTTGATTGCTTAACATGTTGGAAACATTTAATCATGTAAATATAAATCTCAATTAATATATATAAACATGGAAAAGTTCGGGTCACTACAGTACCTACCCGTTAAATAAATTTCGTCCCGAAATTTTAAGCTGTTGAAGGTGTTGACGAATCTTCTGGAAATAGATGCGGGTATTTCTTCTTCATCTGATCTTCACGCTCCCAGGTGAACTCGGGTCCTCTACGAGCATTCCATCGAACCTTAACAATTGGTATCTTGTTTTTCTTAAGTCTTTTAACCTCACGATCCATTATTTCGACGGGTTCTTCGATGAATTGGAGTTTTTCGTTGATTTGGATTTCATCTAACGGAATAGTGAGATCTTCTTTAGCAAAAAATTTCTTCAAATTCGAGACGTGGAAAGTGTTATGTACAGCTGTGAGTTGTTGAGGTAACTCAAGTCGGTAAGCTACTGGTCCGACACGATCAATAATCTTGAATGGTCCAATATACCTTGGATTTAATTTCCCTCGTTTACCAAATCGAACAACGCCTTTCCAAGGTGCAACTTTAAGCATGACCATCTCTCCAATTTCAAATTCTATATCTTTTCTTTTAATGTCAGCGTAGCTCTTTTATCGACTTTGGGCGGTTTTCAACCGTTGTTGAATTTGGATGATCTTCTCAGTAGTTTCTTGTATAATCTCCGGACCCGTAATCTGTCTATCCCCCACTTCACTCCAACAAATCGGAGACCTGCACTTTCTACCATAAAGTGCTTCAAACGGCGCCATCTCAATGCTTGAATGGTAGCTGTTGTTGTAGGAAAATTCTGCTAACGGTAGATGTCGATCCCAACTGTTTCCGAAATCAATAACACATGCTCGTAGCATGTCTTCAAGCGTTTGTATCGTCCTTTCGCTCTGCCCATCAGTTTGTGGATGATAGGCAGTACTCATGTCTAGACGAGTTCCTAATGCTTGCTGTAATGTCTGCCAGAATCTTGAAATAAATCTTCCATCCCTATCAGAGATAATAGAGATTGGTATTCCATGTCTGGAGATGACTTCCTTCAAATACAGTCGTGCTAACTTCTCCATCTTGTCATCTTCTCTTATTGGCAGGAAGTGTGCTGATTTGGTGAGACGATCAACTATTACCCAAATAGTATCAAAACCACTTGCAGTCCTTGGCAATTTAGTGATGAAATCCATGGTAATGTTTTCCCATTTCCATTCTGGGATTTCGGGTTGTTGAAGTAGACCTGATGGTGTCTGATGCTCAGCTTTGACCTTAGAACACGTCAAACATTCTCCTACGTATTAAGCAACATCGGCTTTCATACTCGGCCACCAAAAATGTTTCTTGAGATCCTTGTACATCTTCCCCATTCCAGGATGTATTGAGTATCTGGTTTTATGAGCTTCTCTAAGTACCATTTCTCTCATATCTCCAAATTTTGGTACCCAAATCCTTTCAGCCCTATACCGGGTTCCGTCTTCCCGAATATTAAGATGCTGCTCCGATCCTTTGGGTATTTCATCCTTTAAATTTCCCTCTTTTAAAACTCCTTGTTGCGCCTCCTTTATTTGAGTAGTGAGGTTATTATGAATCATTATATTCATAGATTTTACTCGAATGGGTTCTCTGTCCTTCCTGCTCAAGGCATCGGCTACCACATTTGCCTTCCCTGGGTGGTAACGAATCTCAAAGTCGTAATCATTCAATAATTCAATCCACCTACGCTGCCTCATATTCAGTTGTTTCTGATTAAATATGTGTTGAAGACTTTTGTGGTCGATATATATAATACTTTTGACCCCATATAAGTAGTGCCTCCAAGTCTTTAATGCAAAAACAACCGCGCCTAATTCCAAATCATGCGTCGTATAATTTTGTTCGTGAATCTTCAATTGTCTAGACGCATAAGCAATCACCTTCGTTCGTTGCATTAATACACAACTGAGACCTTGCTTTGATGCGTCACAATAAATAACAAAATCATCATTCCCTTCAGGCAATGACAATATAGGTGCCGTAGTTAGCTTTTTCTTCAATAACTGAAATGCTTTCTCTTGTTCATCATTCCATTCAAATTTCTTCCCTTTATGCGTTAATGCAGTCAAGGGTTTTGCTATTCTGGAAAAGTCTTGGATGAACCTTCTGTAGTAACCAGCTAGTCCTAAAAACTGGCGTATGTGTTTCGGAGTTTTCGGGGTTTCCCACTTTTCAACAGTTTCTATCTTTGCCGGATCCACCTTAATACCTTCTTTGTTCACTATGTGACCGAGGAATTGAACTTCTTCCAACCAAAATGCACACTTTGAAAACTTAGCGTACAATTCTTCCTTCCTCAATACTTCTAACACCTTTCTCAAATGTTCACCGTGTTCTTGGTCATTCTTTGAGTAAATAAGTATGTCATCAATGAAAACAATGACAAACTTGTCAAGGTATGATCCACACACTCGGTTCATAAGGTCCATGAACACAGCTGGTGCATTAGTTAAACCAAATGGCATGACCATAAACTCGTAATGACCGTAACATGTTCTGAAAGCAGTCTTTGGAATATCATCTTCTTTCATCCGCATTTGATGATACCCGGAACGTAAGTCAATCTTTGAATAAACAGACGAGCCTTGTAGTTGATCAAATAATTCGTCGATTCTCGGTAGTGGGTAGCGGTTCTTGATGGTAAGTTTGTTCAACTCTCGGTAGTCGATACACAACCTGAATGTACCATCTTTCTTCTTGACAAACAAAACAGGAGCTCCCCACGGTGATGTGCTTGGTCGAATGAAACCACGCTCTAAACGTTCTTGTAATTGGCTTTGCAGTTCTTTTATCTCGCTGGGTGCGAGTCTGTAAGGAGCACGAGCTATTGGTGCAGCTC
The DNA here is from genome assembly GCF_046630445.1 of Rutidosis leptorrhynchoides. NCBI lineage: Eukaryota > Viridiplantae > Streptophyta > Magnoliopsida > Asterales > Asteraceae > Rutidosis > Rutidosis leptorrhynchoides. Next base: position 104,476,114 of record NC_092336.1, on the reverse strand, counting down.
CTGGTACAAGATCTATTTGAAATTCAACGGATCGATGTGGGGGTAATCCCGGTAATTCTTTCGGAAATACATCGGGAAATTCTTTTGCGACGGGAACATCATTGATGCTCTTTTCTTCAGTTTGTACTTTCTCGACGTGTGCTAGAACAGCATAGCAACCTTTTCTTATTAGTTTTTGTGCCTTCAAATTACTAATAAGATGTAGCTTCGTGTTGCCCTTTTCTCCGTACACCATTAAGGGTTTTCCTTTTTCTCGTATAATGCGAATTGCATTTTTGTAACAAACGATCTCTGCTTTCACTTCTTTCAACCAGTCCATACCGATTATCACATCAAAACTCCCTAACTCTACTGGTATCAAGTCAATCTTAAATGTTTCGCTAACCAGTTTAATTTCTCGATTCCGACATACATTATCTGCTGAAATTAATTTACCATTTGCTAATTCGAGTAAAAATTTACTATCCAAAGGCGTCAATGGACAACTTAATTTAGCACAAAAATCTCTACTCATATAGCTTCTATCCGCACCCGAATCAAATAAAACGTAAGCAGATTTATTGTCAATAAGAAACGTACCCGTAACAAGCTCCGGGTCTTCCTGTGCCTCTGCCGCATTAATATTGAAAACTCTTCCGCGGCCTTGTCCATTCGTGTTCTCCTGGTTCGGGCAATTTCTAATAATGTGGCCCGGTTTTCCACATTTATAACAAACTACATTGGCATAACTTGCTCCGACACTACTTGCTCCGCCATTACTCGTTCCAACACCATTTGTTCCTTTCGTTCTATTAACCCCTGGTCCGTAGACCTCACACTTCGCCGCGCTATGACCATTTCTTTTACACTTGTTGCAAAATTTGGTGCAGAACCCCGAGTGATACTTTTCACACCTTTGGCATAGCTGCTTCTGATTGTTGTTGTTGTTGCAGTTATTATTGTTGTTGGGATGATTGTGGTAGTTGCTGTTGTTGTTGTTGTTGTTGTTGGGCCGTTTGTTGTAGTTGCGATTGATGTTGCGATTGTTGGGATAATTGTTGCGATTATTGTTGTAATTGCTGTTGTTGTTGTATTGGTGATTCTTATCACCGTTTTCCTCCCACTTTCTTTTGACTTGCTTCACATTAGCCTCTTCAGCAGTCTGTTCTTTAATTCTTTCTTCAATCTGGTTCACTAGTTTGTGAGCCATTCTACATGCCTGTTGTATGGAGGCGGGCTCGTGTGAACTTATATCTTCTTGGATTCTTTCCGGTAATCCTTTCACAAACGCGTCGATCTTCTCTTCCTCATCTTCGAATGCTCTCGGACACAATAGGCACAATTCTGTGAATCGTCTTTCGTACGTGGTAATATCAAATCCTTGGGTTCGTAACCCTCTAAGTTCTGTCTTGAGCTTATTGACCTCGGTTCTGGGACGGTACTTCTCGTTCATCAAGTGCTTGAATGCTGACCACGGTAGTGCGTACGCATCGTCTTGTCCCACTTGCTCTAGATAGGTATTCCACCATGTTAACGCAGAACCTGTGAAGGTATGCGTAGCGTACTTTACTTTGTCCTCTTCAGTACACTTACTTATGGCAAACACCGATTCGACCTTCTCGGTCCACCGTTTCAATCCGATCGGTCCTTAGGTTCCATCAAATTCCAAAGGTTTGCAGGCAGTGAATTCTTTGTAGGTGCATCCTACACGATTTCCTGTACTGCTAGATCCAAGGTTATTGTTGGTATGTAGCGCAGACTGTACTGCGGCTATGTTTGAAGCTAGAAAAGTACGGAATTCCTCTTCATTCATATTCACGGTGTGTCGAGTAGTCGGTGCCATTTCCTTCAAAATAGTCAAATGGAATAAGTTAATCATACAGAATATTAAGAGTAGTTAATAGTATTTCGTAGCATAATATGAACTCATTTATAAAAGCTTTTTCTTCATATTAGCGTTTTATAAGTTTAAATTCGGGTAGTACCTACCCGTTAAGTTCATACTTAGTAGCTAATATACAATTCAACTACTACAATTCTATATGAAAAACTGATTATAATAATATTTCGCGTTCAAACTTTTACACAATATTTTACAAACTTACAATACCGCTTATTTTACATATAGCATGAAATATGGCACACAATAAATTTGATACAAGATGGTTGTGAATATAATTCTTAGCTAGTACACAAGTCGTTCAGCAAAGGCAATAAAGACACGTAATTCATACGTCCAGAAACAAGTCATGTATTCTGGTTTTACTAGGATTACTTCCCATCCTTGGTCTTGTGGAACATAACCGTTATGGCCGTTGATAAGACAGCGTGTTGTAACGTCGTCAAAGGGACAAGGGTTACGTAATGTCCAACAGTCCCGTAACAATCTAAAAACCTCATTTCTTACCCTAATTACCGACTCCGTCACTTGTGGGAACGTTTTGTTTAATAGTTGTAGCCCGATGTTCTTGTTCTCACTTTGGTGAGAAGCGAACATTACTAATCCGTAAGCATAACATGCTTCTTTATGTTGCATGGTAGCCGCTTTTTCTAAATCACGAAGTCCAATATTCGGATATATTGAGTCAAAATAATTTCTTAACCCATTGCGTAAAATAGCATTTGGGTTCCCCGCAATATATGCGTCAAAGTAAACACATCGTAACTTATGGATTTCCCAATGTGATATCCCCCATCTTTCGAACGAAAGCCTTTTATAAACCAAGGCATTCTTGGAACGTTCTTCGAATGTCTTACAAACTGATCTCGCCTTAAATAGTTGTGCCAAAGAATTCTGACCGACTCTAGACAAGATTTCATCAATCATGTCTCCGGGTAGGTCTCTTAAAATATTGGGTTGTCTATCCATTTTGTGTTTTTATACTGTAAAATAGACAAGAGTTAGATTCATAAAAAAAAAGTACTTATTAATACAAGCAATTTTTACATATATCATAAAGCATAAGCACACTATATTACATATATTACACCACACGAATACAACTATCTTATTCCAACTCGCTTGTTTCTTCTTCTTCGGTTTTGGTTCGTTTTGCCAAGTTTCTAGGGATATATGATGTTCCCCTAATACGAGCTGTCGTTTTCCACATTGCTTTAGAAAAACCTGGTGGTTTAGAGGTTCCCGGGTCATTGTTACAACTTAAGGACTTCGGGGGTTGATGATACATATAAAGTTCATCGGGGTTGGAATTAGATTTCTCTATATTTATGCCCTTTCCCTTATTATTTTCTTTTGCCTTTTTAAATTCAGTTGGGGTAATTTCTATAACATCATCGGAATTCTCGTCAGAATCCGATTCATCGGAGAATTGGTAATCCTCCCAATATTTTGCTTCCTTAGCGGAAACACCATTGACCATAATTAACCTTGGTCGGTTGGTTGAGGATTTTCTTTTACTCAACCGTTTTATTATTTCCCCCACCGGTTCTATTTCTTCATCCGGTTCCGATTCTTCTTCCGGTTCCGATTCTTCTTCTGGTTCCGACTCTTCTTCCGGTTCCTCTTCGGGAACTTGTGAATCAGTCCACGAATCATTCCAATTTACATTTGAATCTTCATTATTATTAGGTGAGTCAATGTGACTTGTTCTAGAGGTAGACATCTATCACATAATATCAAACGCGTTAAGAGATTAATATATCACATAATATTCACATGTTAAAAATATATAGTTTCCAACAAAATTTGTTAAGCAATCATTTTTCAAGTAAACACGGTCGAAGTCCAGACTCACTAATGCATCCTAACAAACTCGATAAGACACACTAATGCAAAATTCTGGTTCTCTAAGACCAACGCTCGGATACCAACTGTGAAGCAGTTGGGGACAACCACCGTCCCACCCAGTGCCTTCCCAGCTAACCGCCTGGTGACCACTGAGTGTACCTCAGATACTGATTTTAGGGCCGGCCTCTCAGCAATTGCCAACCCTCGTAAGGGATCGCAAGGAGTAAGAGCCAATGCTTCGTCATAGGTAACACTGTGAGAACCTCCTTTACGACTAACCCGCCACACATGGACGGCGTTATACCAGCTCTGATACCAACTGAAATGTCCCGTTCTTATTGATTAAAAACGTTCCATATTAATTGATTTCGTTGCGAGGTTTTGACCTCTATATGAGACGTTTTTCAAAGACTGCATTCATTTTAAAACAAACCATAACCTTTATTTCATCAATAAAGGTTTAAAAAGCTTTACGTAGATTATCAAATAATGATAATCTAAAATATCCTGTTTACACACGACCATTACATAATGGTTTACAATACAAATATGTTACAACAAAATAAGTTTCTTGAATGCAGTTTTTACACAATATCATACAAGCATGGACTCCAAATCTCGTCCTTATTTAAGTATGCGACAGCGGAAGCTCTTAATAATCACCTGAGAATAAACATGCTTAAAACGTCAACAAAAATGTTGGTGAGTTATAGGTTTAACCTATATATATAAAATCATAATAATAGACCACAAGATTTCATATTTCAATACACATCCCATACATAGAGATAAAAATTATTCATATGGTGAACACCTGGTAACCGACATTAACAAGATGCATATATAAGAATATCCCCATCATTCCGGGACACCCTTCGGATATGATATAAATTTCGAAGTACTAAAGCATCCGGTACTTTGGATGGGGTTTGTTAGGCCCAATAGATCTATCTTTAGGATTCGCGTCAATTAGGGTGTCTGTTCCCTAATTCTTAGATTACCAGACTTAATAAAAAGGGGCATATTCGATTTTGATAATTCAACCATAGAATGTAGTTTCACGCACTTGTGTCTATTTTGTAAATCATTTATAAAACCTGCATGTATTCTCATCCCAAAAATATTAGATTTTAAAAGTGGGACTATAACTCACTTTCACAGATTTTTACTTCGTCGAGAAGTAAGACTTGGCCACTGTTGATTCACGAACCTATAACAATATATACATATATATTAAAGTATGTTCAAAATATATTTACAACACTTTTAATATATTTTGATGTTTTAAGTTTATTAAGTCAGCTGTCCTCGTTAGTAACCTACAACTAGTTGTCCACAGTTGGATGTACAGAAATAAATCGATAAATATTATCTTGAATCAATCCACGACCCAGTGTATACGTATCTCAGTATTGATCACAACTCAAACTATATATATTTTGGAATCAACCTCAACCCTGTATAGATAACTCCAACATTCACATATAGAGTGTCTATGGTTGTTCCGAAATATATATAGATGTGTCGACATGATAGGTCAAAACATTGTATACGTGTCTATGGTATCTCAAGATTACATAATATACAATACAAGTTGATTAAGTTATGGTTGGAATAGATTTGTTACCAATTTTCACGTAGCTAAAATGAGAAAAATTATCCAATCTTGTTTTACCCATAACTTCTTCATTTTAAATCCGTTTTGAGTGAATCAAATTGCTATGGTTTCATATTGAACTCTATTTTATGAATCTAAACAGAAAAAGTATAGGTTTATAGTCGGAAAAATAAGTTACAAGTCATTTTTGTAAAGGTAGTCATTTCAGTCGAAAGAACGACGTCTAGATGACCATTTTAGAAAACATACTTCCACTTTGAGTTTAACCATAATTTTTGTATATAGTTTCATGTTCATAATAAAAATCATTTTCTCAGAATAACAACTTTTAAATCAAAGTTTATCATAGTTTTTAATTAACTAACCCAAAACAGCCCGCGGTGTTACTACGACAGCGTAAATCCGGTTTTACGGTGTTTTTCTTGTTTTCAGGTTTTAAATCATTAAGTTAGCATATCATATAGATATAGAACATGTGTTTAGTTAATTTTAAAAGTCAAGTTAGAAGGATTAACTTTTGTTTGCGAACAAGTTTAGAATTAACTAAACTATGTTCTAGTAATTACGAGTTTAAACCTTCGAATAAGATAGTTTTATATATATGAATCGAATGATGTTATGAACATCATTACTACCTCAAGTTTAGTAGGTAAACCTACTGGAAGTGACAAGAAATGATCTAGCTTCAAAGGATCTTGGATGGCTTGAAAGTTCTTGAAGTAGGATCATGACACAAAAACAAGTTCAAGTAAGATTTTTACTCGAATTAAGATAGTTTATAGTTATAGAAATTGAATCAAAGTTTGAATATGAATATTACCTTGAATAAGAAAGATAACCTACTGTATATAACAAAGGTTTCTTGATCTTAGATGATTACTTGGAATGGATTAGAAAGCTTGGAAGTAAATTAGTAAACTTGAAGGGATTTTTGAAGTGTTCTTGAAGTGTTCTTCCTATGATGATTATAGCTTGATTCTTGAAGTGATTTTTGATGAAGATGATGATTAACTACTGGAAAAATACGTTCATAATAGTGTGTGTGTGTTGAGAGAGAATTAGAAAGAGAATTGGAAGTGAAATGGAGTGAATGATGAGTGGTAATTGGTGAGTGGTGAGTGGGGTTAAAAGGAGTTCTAGTTAGTTGACTAGCTCATGGTAGAAGTTAAAATTGATTAGTCATACATGACATAATCAAGAGTGGAATCCCATGCTAGTTCCTATTAGTATATACCCATAGTAAGTACGTTTTGAAGCTGTGTATAATACGGGTAAGAATACGACTAGAATTCTTGATAAAAGAAAGAATGGGAAAGTAACTGTAACCATTTTCGTTAATTATGAGTGTTTTGATATATGTCTTGAAGTCTTCCAAAAGTATTTTAATACATCTAAATACACTACATGTATATACATTTTAACTGAGTCGTTAAGTCATCGTTAGTCGTTACATGTAAGTGTTGTTTTGAAACCTTTAAGTTAACGATCTCAATTAATGTTGTTAACCCATTGTTTATTATATCTAATGAGATGTTAAATTATTATATTATCATGATATTATGATATATTAATATATCTTAATATGATATATATACATTTAAATGTCGTTACAACGATAATCGTTACATATATGTCTCGTTTCGAAATCCTTAAGTTAGTAGTCTTGTTTATATGTATATAACTCATTGTTAATATACTTATGGAGATACTTACTTATCATAAGTATATTAACCATATGTATATCCATATATATATCGTCATGTCGTTTTTACAAGTTTTAACGTTCGTGAATCGCCGGTCAACTTGGGTGGTCAATTGTCTATATGAAACATATTTCAATTAATCAAGTCTTAACAAGTTTGATTGCTTAACATGTTGGAAACATTTAATCATGTAAATATCAATCTCAATTAATATATATAAACATGGAAAAGTTCGGGTCACTACATAGCAGCCGGCCATAGCAGGAAGAATTGAAGTGACGATTTTGAATGAATGAAAGAGGAGATGAATAGATGATTTGGTGATAGAATGAATGGATGAAAAATTTGGAAAAGTAATTTTGTGAACCCTAATTTTGAACGACCCCAATTGATTGATTGATGATTTTTTCATATTCGTCAATGAAAACGATCGGTGTACGTGTGTTAATTGTAATTAGAATGGGATGGGGTAGTGGACACGTGGTGTTATTAGGTAATTAGTGCTAATAATTCAGGATTAATTAGAAAAAAGATAAATGTGAGGGTGAACGTGGGCTTGACACGTAGGATTATCCTATCGATTTAGATAGATAGATAGATAGAAGATAGATAGATGTAAGTGTAGACGTACTTCATTTCTATATGCTAAGAAAACTATTAACTTAATAATAGGACTACATGTTATCCACTAATTGACCAATCCCACTCTTCACATAATCCTTTATATTCGGCCAAACCTTATCACCCATTCAAACTACAACTTAATTGTATGACCCTGCTTTGACTTTTAAATCACGTACAACCTATCTTTATTCTTGCTCCATGGACAAATTCAAAGTGGGCTGCAAATTGGGCTTCTTTAATTAATAATGCACTTGATTTAACTACTATTATTTGGGCCACTACTTAGACTTTCAAGATTAACTAACAATCACCCCCTTAATCTTGAAATCTTTCAAGATTTTTTTACTCACTCCTTCTTCCTTGCTGATTTTTCTGACCAGAGATCAAATCAGCCATGCTACTGCCTGCTATTCTGCTCTTGCTATGATTTTCTGCAACATTTCCTGCTACGCGTTTCTGCTACTGCTTTATCGATGTTTCTGCTAATCGATCATGCTTGTGATCACATACTGCTGCTGCTAAACTGCTTCCTTTTTTTAACTGCTATTTACTTCTTTTATTGGCTGCCATTTTCTGCTGCACATCACGTGCTTTCAGCTGCCTTTTTCCTTCTACGCACAGCCGAGTTTTCCCGTTACGCACAGCTGCGTTTTCCTGCTGTGCACCGCTGCGTATTCCTGCTAAGCACCGCTGCGTTTTCTTGCTGCTAACAGCTTCTTCTTCTGATCTTCATGCTTTGATCAGGCTGCTTTTCTTCTGCACTTTGATGATCAAATCAATGGTTCTGCTATGATTGCAATCAATCATTTCTTTCTTGCTAACCTTGCCGATTAGCCTGCTCTTGCTGCACTTTTCTGATAAATTATGATCAGTCTGCTGCTACTTTTCTTTTTTCAAGATCGAGCCCTAAAGCTCTTTCTTTCTAGGTTCTTTCTTGCTAGGAACCAGGACCTTCTTGCTCTGACATCAATTGTAGAAACATTCATGCAATACACTAAATATATTAAACAAAATATAAAGAGTATGAACACCAAAAACACCTTAGGACTACATTGTGACTACTCTCTGCATTAATAATATGTGTTTACATCTGCTTAAATACTAGAAATAAAGAAACATGCATCTACTAGAAAATAGGGACTAAACACCAACTAATTAAAACATGTCCCACGTACTTCATATTCTACATGCTAAGAAAACTATTAACTTAATAATAGGACTACATGCTATCCACTAATTGACCAATCCCACTCTTCACGTAATCCTTTATATTCGGCCAAATCTTATCACCAATTCAAACTTCAACTTAATTGTATAACCAAACTGCTTTGCCTTTTAAATCACGTACAACCTATCTTTATTCTTGCTCCATGGACAAATTTGAAGTGGGCTGTGTTGGTGTGCGAAGCGAGTTAAACAAGAATTCGGTTCAACAGACAAGGCGCGTCGCGACTTATCCCAGGCGCGACGCGGCCTAGAGTGTGAACAGGGGTCGAGCTAAAGGAAAACTTCTGTTTTGGATTTTGCCTTGGAGGCGCGGCGCGGCTGTCCCTGGCGCGGTGCGGCTTCGTCTGCGAGGAAGTTTCTAAAATCAAGTTTTCTTGTTCCCAAAGCTATCTCTTTGTTTAGTTTTGCCTATTTAAGCATCTTATTGTAACCCATACATGTATCTATGAATTTTATCAATAAAGAACTCTCTTTGGTGGCCGAGGATTAAAGTAATCATTCGTGATTACATATAACCTCGTTAAATTCTCTTATCTTTATCGTTTTTACTAGTTTCTTCGTATACATCAGCTATTTTCATTTATTGAAAGTAGGTTTGATAACCTAGGGTTATCAAGTCTTGTTAGGGCTCACGTGCTTCATACCTAACAAGTGGTATCAGAGCTTCGGTTCGGTTTCACGGGAACAATGGCGGAAAAGAGTGATGTGAAGATTGATAAGTTTGATGGGAATGATTTTAGCTTTTGGAAGATGCAAATTGAAGATGTGCTCTATCAAAAGAAGCTTTACCAACTGTTGAAGGGTGTTAAACCGAAAGAGATGACTCAAGGCGAGTGGGAGTTGTTGGATAGGAAAGCCCTTGGAGTTGTACGACTTTCTCTGGCCAAGAACGTTGCTTACAACATCGTGGGTGACACCACAATGACGGGATTGGTTGCGGCTTTATCTAACATGTATGAAAAGCCATCCGCTTTGAATAAAGTTTTCTTGATTCGGCTATTGGTGAACGCTAGGATGATGGAGGGTTCCACGGCGGCGGATCATGTTAACGAATTTAATTCGATTTTAACACGGTTGAAATCGGTGAATATTAAATTCGATGATGAGCTTGAGGTGTTGTTTTTGCTATCTTCATTGCCCGATAGTTAGGCCGGTACGGTTACGGCGGTTAGTGGTTCAACTGAAAGTACTAAGTTAACTTTTGAAGGAATCCGGGATTTGATTCTTAGCGAAGGTATTCGTAGGAAAGATCCGAATGGAAGTATGAGTTCAGTTCTTAGTGTTAGTCGGGGAAGAGCTAGGTCAAGAAGTCCGTCAAAGAGCAAGAACGTGGTGTGTTGGAATTGTCAACAAGTTGGTCATTATAAGTCAAAGTGCCCCAGTTTTAAGTCGGGTGGGAGCGTATCGACTGCGGTGATCGAAGATGCGTTGATGTGTCAAAAAGAGGTTCTTGACGAATCTTGAGTTTTAGATTCGGGTGCCTCGTATCATGTTACCCCATACATGAACGAGATGGTGAACTTCAAGGAATACTCCGGTAAGGTTCGAGTTGCGAATGGGAGTATACTTGATATTGCGGGTATTGGTGATCTCGTGGTTAGACACTTGAATTATGCTTGGATCTTGAGGGACATCGAAATATAAGGGAAGATATAAAACCCAACAACAACCCAGAAACTATAAACCGTATATATCGATGCACATAGCAATATAAAGACACGGGAGAACTAAAAACACTATAAAACCAAGAGTATAGTAGAAGTAAATAGATTCTTCTGGAGGTAGATGAAAAAGAAGAACGACAGATATGAAAGTGAGGAGTATATCGAGAAACAGCACTGGATGAAGCATATTGACGAATAATTTTAAAGTAAGAATTGAGGGAGAAAGAATAGAAGGTGTGAATTAAAAGGAAACGAAGGAGGTGGATTTATAGTGAAATATCCGATAGAAAAATCGAGATGAATCATCGCATTAAATTGAAGAGGATCATAATTTCCTTAATCACTGAAGAATCAAATCCTATATAGATTACAAAGATTTTCTTTAATTCGGAGATCAACCGTGATGACGTCAAAAGATAAGACGAATCAATATTTTCTCATTTCACTCTTTTACGATAGCTTCACTCATACGTTTCGAGTAATCGAATTATTTTATCCATATCTCTCAATCATGATAAAACCCTATGAATCAACTTATATTCGTCATAATAACATTCTTATTGTTAGCCATGACGACCTCGACCAAATTTCGGGACGAAATTTCTTTAACGGGTAGGTACTGTGACGACCCGGAAATTTCCGACCAAATTTAAACTTAATCTTTATATAATTTCGACTTGATAAGCAATGAATTTTTAATAAATCTTGAACCTCCAGAAAGAGTTTTACACAAGCTTTTGTTCACCCTTTTATTCTGACGATTCACGAACGTCATAACTTGATTTAATTGTTTAATTATTTTGTGTATATATATGGATTTATATATATTTAACTTGAAAATATGATAATTAAATATCTCATTAAGTATATTAACAAAGTATTGTATATATATTTTCATACTACTAATTTAAAGAGTTTTTGAACAATATATATGTTACTATTTAAACAAAATGTATTTACATATAATGTATTACGAGTGTAAATACATCCTTACAAGTATTGAATACACTTTATAATATACCAATACATATAAAGGATAGCTATACTCGTATTTCTGTTCAATTTTCTCAAGAATTCTACTCGCATTCATACGGTATTTTTACCCGTATTATACACAGCTTCTAGAAGTATTTACTATTGGTATATACCAATAAAAATCTGCAATTTTTTGTGTAATATGTCATCCATGACCTAATCAATTTAATATTTCATCCATGACTTGATACATTTTAACTTATCTTAGATATTTTCACTAAAAGCCAAATTTTCAAGCCTATAAATAAGCACCAATTCTAACTCATTTTTATACATTCATTTTCCAAATTTTACTTCCAATTTTTACACACATTTGCAAGAATTCTCTCAAGTTTTGTTCAACTACTTCTTTCTAGCAACTTTACATTGTAAACTTGAGGTAAAAACTCTACTTCAACTCTTGTTCAATTCATATATTTATAGCTATCTATATAAGAGTTTATAAACTAGAACATAGTTTAGTTGATTCTAAACTTGTTTGAAAAACTAATCTAATCTTTCTAAATTAAGTCTAATAACAATTATTTATATGTATTATGATGTTATATTAAGTTAATATAAAAACTTATAACTTGTACATATGAAGAACACCTTGAAACTTAACATATATCCTTTAATCTCCATCCAGTAAAAAGCAGGCTGTTTTGGGTTGGGAATTAAAAACCTATCTTAGACTTTGAGTTCGAGGCTAAGACTTTGGAAATATGTTAATATATGTAAATAAGACTTCCAGTATTTTTTTCATGATTTTTGACAAAGTGGAAGTATTTTATCAAAAATCATATATTGGGTGGATGCCGGGATTTTTCCAAATCTGTCCACCGACACAAAAAGAGGGTAAAGCTCTAAAAATTACTACTTGGGATAAAATTTTCGAATTGGTTTTGTAAAATTGACTTCTTAAGGAATCCATAGCAATTTGATTCACTTTAAACGGAGTTGTAATGAATATTTGGCGAGCAAAACAAAACCTGCTAAAATTAACGTGGTATGGACTAAATTTATATTATAAAAACTATATTAACCATATCCTTTTTAAATTTTCCTATATCCTATATATATTTGGACATGTTATCATTAGTATAACAAAATATTATAATCTTGATTAATTTCGAGATTGTATATATATAATAATCTTTGTACGTTCCATGACAATACGTGCACAATACATTTTGATAAATCCTAAGACAATACGTACACAATACGTCTTAGTTAATTCTAAGACAATACGTATAAAATACGTCTCTGGATTGATGCAAGACAATACATACACAATACGACGTGAGGTAATTCTAAGATTATATATATATATGTATATATATATGTATATATATGTATATATATATATGCCGATTATTGGACTGTTGGACTTTTCAGACTATTTTGGACTACTAAACTTGACAACTTAAATAATCACACGTGATTGAAAATATAAACTTAAATAATCACATGTGATTGAAAATATAAATAATCACATGTGATTGAAAATATAAACTTAAATAATTACATGTAATTGAAAATATAAATAATCACATGTGATTGAAAATATAAACTTAAACAATCACATGTGATTGAATATATGATATGAACTTGTTGTATTAATTTTGTTCACATGTATTATTATCAGAATCGTTATTATTATTATAGGTTCGTGAATCCAAGGACGAAAACTATATTTTTAATAAGTTAAAAACTTATTATTAATATACTTTTACTACCGTGAGTATATAGTCCAATTTTTAAACTCTACAAATATTTTGGGATGAGAATACTTGCAATTTATGTTTTACGCTATAGACACAAGTACTTAAAATATATTCTACGTTGAGTTGTACCACTTTGCATATCTTCCCTAATAGCTTAGTAACTAATATTTACATGTTGTAAGAACATGTATACGCGAATCCTATTGATAGATCTATCGGGTTTGACAACCCCAACCGGGCTAGTCGCTCTAGTATCGTAAACGGTTGCATAGTACTTCGTTTTTACTACACTTGGTACAGTGAAGGGAGATTTCATAATAAAGGAAATATGCCACATTAATGGTTAAGTATGGTTACCGAAGCGCTCAACAACTTATAGAATACTTTTATACACTTGCGAGTGTACATATATTTATAACTCTGAAAATCTTGTGGTCTATATTTATATCGATGCTAAACCTATATATCTCACCAACCTTTGTGTTGACTGTTTAAGCATGTTTATTCTCAGGTCCTTAAGAAAGTCTTCCGCTGTTGCATTATCTGAGCAAGTTGTGCATGGAGTCTCATGCTTTTGTTTAAATGAAGTGTTGCATTCAATAAAACCTTTGTCATGTATTATATTCGATTGTTATGTCACGTGTATAGTATTTGGAAACCGATGTATCATGGGGATTATTTCTTAAATAATCGCTCACGTTTTTAAAACATGCATTATGTATAATAATGGTGTGCTTTTTATGAAATGAATGCAATATTTTTCTAAAACGTATCATATAGAGGTAAAATACCTCGATATGGGACCAATGAATAATGTACTGCATTAATAGTAATATGGACGGGTCGTTTCAGTTGGTATCAGAGCGATGGTCTTAGTGAACCAGGTCTGCATTAGTGTGTCTAAACTGATAAGTCGTTAAGATGCATTAGTGAGTCTGGACTTCGACCGTGTCTGCATGTCAAAAGTTTTGCTTATTATTTGTGTCGAAAATTACCTACTTATCATCCTTAGGAAATTACCTGCTTTTCATTCTTAGTCTAGATACGTCTTGCTGCATTGATTGCATGAATAGTGTATAGACAAAATTCATATCTTAGCGTATCTGCTAAATCATATTTATCGTATCTATTACCGTAAACTTTGCCTGGCATATTCCGTAAATTTCTCCGTAATCTATGAAATCTTTTGATCTATATATATAGATATTCTATGTAGTTAGAATACCACCCGATAGTCGGAAAATCATTTCGTATCGAAAAATCCTTTAACAAATCGTACGAAATGGAATTCGTCATCAGTTCAAGTTCCTCGGATTCCGAAATGGAATCTCACTCAAGCTCCGAAAGCAGTGTGACTGGAATGGATCAACCAATCAACCATCATCTATTCTGGATGAATTGGGGATGGGTTCGTAGCCTCCTTAATCATTGGAGACAAGAAGAAGGCGATCATTTCCATCCACTACATTGCCCTCTTGGCGAAGAACCTGAAGCACTTACCGGCGAACCTGTCCGAAACACCATTTTCTCTCTCATTTCCAGAGTATCTCGTCACGATTATATACTACACAAAATTCTAGATCTTATTTATCCTCTCGTCCGAACCGACAATCACCCCGGTGTAATAGAAGAAGTCAACGAGCTTCGCGCTCGGGTAGTGGCTTTGGAGAATATGGTGCAAAGGTTACAAACACCAGCAGCAGCACCAGCAACATAACCAGTACCACCATCAACAACATCAACAGTACCATTACCACCACCAACAACAACCGCATTGCAAACCTCAACTTCACGATCTTTCCCATGAGCATCGACGTCATACGCCCTGTAGATACTACGGAATACCACAACGATGAAGTATTGATTCATAACTTCATTGGGAAAACAATCTACGACGATTATGTAATTTCTAAAGTTTAGAAATTGTCTATCCTAGCCTTAACCATAAATCAAATGAGTTTAAATTAATATTAACTCATTAAATCTATATTACATCTGAAGAAATATACACATATATTTCCATAAAGACTGTAATAAAATTCTTTTGTACAAAATATTAATTGTGACATTTTTTTAACGGGTAGGTAATACCCGAGAGATATATAAATTCACAATTAATATGTTACATTCTTCGAATCTGATTCAGCAAATCATCCATTATACTCCCTACTTTCACAACAATATACATTCTTTTATAGAAATCAAAACAACCATACTCATTCAAAAATCAAATTACATATTCTGATTTTGAAATCGCCGAATTCAATTCAAGATATAACCGGTATCATCACTCTTAGATTCTTACATCTTTCAAAGCTATACTTTGACTTCAAAACTGTGTTAGAACATCGTATGTATATTAACGATTATAATCTGTGTTCAAGCCCTTCAAAATATCTGAAGACACTTCAAATAATGAACAATTGAGATGATGATCCAACCACATGTTATCCACAGTTACGTACCTGAAAAACTCTTGAAACCAAAGTCATAATTTAACATGTATCCATGTCAGACCTTTTGGCATTTACTAGCTAAAATAAATTTTCAATCCCTTCTAAAAATAGACGGTTTTGTCACAGCTCCAGCAAACCAACTTCAATTGTTCATTCGAATAAGCCTTATTATAATGATTACCCCTTCATCATTATTACCGGGGAACCTTTCATATCTCGCCACATTAGCAGTAAACTTATTAACAACTTCATTGATCTTTGACTTTCTGAAAAATCATTATATTTATCAAAACCTCATCATTTACTCATCTGCATCTTGTAACAAGAATTGCCATACGAATCATCAAAAATTAGCAATCAGTATTTTGAAATCTCACAGCATGTCTACGCCAACAATTATATGTGTCTATCTTCTGGACTTATATACTTTGAATGTGAAGTTTCTGAAAAACACCCTAAACTGCGAACTAGTTCTCGAAATGCTGATGAAGCAGCAAAAACTATAAACGACCTTAACAGTAAAAAGTTTGATGATAAAGAGTAGTGTGTTGGCAAAGCTCAGAAAAAGAGAAGATTTGGTACTGAAAAATACGGATTGAGCAAACCATGAAGAAGGCTGTGGATAAATCACAAGGATGAAATCTACCTTCAAAGAATCCAAATGATTCCGTGTCTGCTAAAGTCATTATCGAATACCTTGCTCCTGACTCTAAACCCTTACGGACAATATTCTTCGTCATCCTCTGATATTAGAAATTCTAAGAAATCATCGTATCTTTCATTATAAATATCCTCCATATTTCTGAAGATATTTCCATAATTATTCTTATCTGAAATCATTTACCTCTTCGCGCTGTCTGTATTACATCATAAAAGAAACTATTTTAGTTTCTAAATTCTGAAACTTTCGAATTTAAAATAGGAATATTTTTGAAGTAGTGTTGGGAACTGAAGCATGAACTAGTATAATATAATGACACTTGATCAACATGATTATATTACAGTAAGTCATGCTGAGTTTCTAAATGGAACGTGATGATTCACAGATCATAACGTCATCATGTGCTATGTTACACGACTCTTGTATTCTCTTTAACCTCTAAAATATCAAGAAAATATTTTTGATGATTCGGCCTTTTCCGAGGTATTCTAGTAATTTGACAAGTCAAGATCGTGCCATTATAATTTCCTTCTTAGAACATTAACAATGTTCATTCCGAAATTCATATATGCGAATTCTGGACCATTACAAGCGGTGCTTAATCGCAAGAAGAAGAAACGAAAGGACAAAACTCCGAAATAGAAATTGGGGTATAAATCGCAACAAATAAAAGAGAGCATTAATTGGGGATGACAATGATTAAAGAAGACAGAAGCAGGGACATCGAAATATAAGGGAAGATATAAAACCCAACAACAACCCAGAAACTATAAACCGTATATATCGATGCATATAGCAATATAAAGACACGGGAGAACTAAAAACACTATAAAACCAAGAGTATAGTAGAAGTAAATAGATTCTTCCAGAGGTAGATGAAAAAGAAGAACGACAGATATGAAAGTGAGGAGTATATCGAGAAACAGCACTGGATGAAGCATATTGATGAATAATTTTAAAGTAAAAATTGAGGGAGAAAGAATAGAAGGTGTGAATTAAAAGGAAACGAAGGAGGTGGATTTATAGTGAAATATTCGACAGAAAAATCGAGATGAATCATCGCATTAAATCGAAGAGGATCATAATTTCCTTAATCACCGAAGAATCAAATCCTATATAGATTACAAAGATTTTCTTTAATTCGGAGATCAACCGTGATGACGTCAAAAGATAAGACGAATCCCTATTTTCTCATTTTACTCTTTTACGATAACTTCACTCATACGTTTCGAGTAATCGAATTATTTTATCCATATTTCTCAATCATGATAAAACCCTATGAATCAACTTATATTCGTCATAATAACATTCTTATTGTTAGCCATGACGACCTCGATCAAATTTCGGGACGAAATTTCTTTAACGGGTAGGTACTGTGACGACCCGAAAATTTCCGACCAAATTTAAACTTAATCTTTATATAATTCCGACTTGATAAGCAATGAATTTTTAATAAATCTTGAACCTCCGGAAAGAGTTTTACACAAGCTTTTGTTCACCCTTTTATTCCGACAATTCACGAACGTCATAACTTGATTTAATTGTTTAATTGTTTAATTATTGTGTATATATATGGATTTATATATATTTAACTTGTAAATATGATAATTAAATATCTCATTAAGTATATTAACAAAGTATTGTATATATATTTTCATTCTACTAATTTAAAGAGTTTTTGAACAATATATATGTTACTATTTAAACAAAATGTATTTACATATAATGTATTACGAGTGTAAATACATCCTTACAAGTATTGAATACACTTTATAATATACCAATACATATAAAGGATAGCTATACTCGTATTTTGTTCAGTTTTCTCAAGAATTCTACTCGCATTCATACGGTATTTTTACCCGTATTATACACAGCTTCTAGAAGTATTTACTATTGGTATATACCAATAGAAATCTGCAATTATTTGTGTAATATGTCATCCATGACCTAATCAATTTAATATGTCATCCATGACTTAATACATTTTAACTTATCTTAGATATTTTCACTAAAAGCCAAATTTTCAAGCCTATAAATAAGCACCAATTCTAACTCATTTTTACACATTCATTTTCCAAATTTTACTTCCAATTTTCACACAAATTTGCAAGAACTCTCTCAAGTTTTGTTCTACTACTTCTTTCCAGTAACTTTACATTCTAAACTTGAGGTAAAAACTCTACTTCAACTCTTGTTCAATTCATATGTTTATAGCTATCTATATAAGAGTTTATAAACTAGAACATAGTTTAGTTGATTCTAAACTTGTTTGAAAAACTAATCTAATCTTTCTAAATTAACTCTAATAACATTTATTTATATGTATTATGATGTTATATTAAGTTAATATAAAAACTTATAACTTGTACATATGAAGAACACCTTGAAACTTAACATATATACTTTAATCTCCATTCAGTAAAAAGCGGGCTGTTTTGGGTTGGGAATTAAAAACCTATCTTAGACTTTGAGTTCGAGGCTAAGACTTTGGAAATATGTTAATATATGTAAATAAGACTTCCAGTATTTTTGTCATGATTTTAGACAAAGTGGAAGTATTTTATCAAAAATCATATATTGGGTGGATGCCGGGATTTTTCCAAATCTGTCCACCGATACAAAAAGAGGGTAAAGCTCTAAAAATTACTACTTAGGATGAAATTTTCGAATTTGTTTTGTAAAATTGACTTCTTAAGGAATCCATAGCAATTTGATTCACTTTAAACGGAGTTGTAATGAATATTTGGCGAGGAAAACAAAACCTGCTAAAATTAACGTGGTATGGACTAAATTTATATTATAAAAACTATATTAACCATATCCTTGTTAACTTTTCCTATATCCTATATATATTTGGACATGTTATCATTAGTATAACAAAATATTATAATCTTGATTAATTTTGAGATTGTATATATATAATAATCTTGGTACGTTCCATGACAATACGTGCCCAATACGTTTTGATAAATCCTAAGACAATACGTACACAATACGTCTTAGTTAATTCTAAGACAATACGTATACAATACGTCTCTGGATTGATGCAAGACAATACGTACACAATACGCTGTGGGGTAATTCTAAGATTTTATATATATATATATATATATATATACCGATTACTGGACTGTTGGACTGTTGGACTTTTCAGACTATTTTGGACTACTAAACTTGACAACTTAAATAATCACATGTGATTGAAAATATAAACTTAAATAATCACATGTGATTGAAAATATAAATAATCACATGTGATTGAAAATATAAACTTAAATAATTACATGTGATTGAAAATATAAATAATCACATGTGATTGAAAATATAAACTTAAACAATCACATGTGATTGAATATATGATATGAACTTGCTATATTAATTTTGTTCACATGTATTATTTTCAGAATCGTTATTATTATTATAGGTTCGTGAATCCAAGGACGAAGACCATATTTTTAATAAGTTAAAAACTTATTATTAATATACTTTTACTACCGTGAGTATATAGTCCCATTTTTAAACTCTACAAATATTTTGGGATGAGAATACATGCATTTTATGTTTTACGCCATAGACACAAGTACTTAAAATATATTTTACGTTGAGTTGTACCACTTTGCATATCTTCCCTAATAGCTTGGTAACTAATATTTACATGTTGTAAGAACATGTATACGCGAATTCTATTGATAGATCTATCGGGTTTGACAACCCCAACCGGGCTAGTCACTCTAGTATCATAAACGGTTGCATAGTACTTCGTTTTTACTACACTTAGTACAGTGTAGGGAGATTTCATAATAAAGGAAATATGCCACATTAATGGTTAAGTATGGTTACCGAAGCCCTCAACAACTTATAGAATACTTTTATACACTTGCGAGTGTACATATATTTATAACTATGAAAATCTTGTGGTCTATATTTATATCGATGCTAAACCTATATATCTCACCAACCTTTGTGTTGACTGTTTAAGCATGTTTATTCTCAGGTCCTTAAGAAAGTCTTCCGCTGTTGCATTATCTGAGCAAGCTGTGCATGGAGTCTCATGCTTTTATTTAAATGAAGTGTTGCATTCAATAAAACCTTTGTCATGTATTATATTCAATTGTTATGTCACGTGTATAGTATTTGGAAACCGATGTATCATGGGGATTATTTCTTAAATAATCGCCCGCTTGTTTAAAACATGCATTATGTATAATAATTGTGTGCTTTTTATGAAATGAATGCAATATTTTTCTATAACGTATCATATAGAGGTCAAATACCTCACTATGGGACCAATGAATAATGTACTGCGTATACAGTAATATGGACGGATCGTTTCAACTAATGTGTCGGGTGGTTTGGTTAGGCGAAAATATATATAAGACTCGCCGAAAATCGACACCCGGAGCTCAAGTTATGACCCGATGAACTTTTAATTAAAACTTATGATTATAAAATAAGACTTATGATAAAAATAATGATTTTCATTATTATTAAATTACTTATGATATAAAAGTAATTATTCTAATTTAAGACTTATGATATATATATTTATTATGTCATTTAGTAATTACTTATGATTTAATTAAACATTTAACTAAACTTATGATTATTAATACTTTTATTATTAATGAGAAATACTTATGGTAAGTATTAAACTAATGTTATGAAATTATTATAATAAGACTTATAATAATGATTAATTAATTATTTAATTATTATAAGGCTTAGTTATTATTTAATTATAATTTAATTATTAAATACTTATGATTTAATGATTATAATTAGAAACTTATGATATGATTAATAATTCATTATTAATTAATAATACTTATGATATGATTAAAAATTTATTATTAATTAATAATACTTAGGTTATGATTAATATTTAATTAATTAATTAAATATTTATGTTATATTAATTATATCATTTAAACTTATGTTAACTTTATTAATTAAATTTAATTTAATTAAACTTATGTTATGACATAATTATACATATATGACTTTAAATAATATTATAACTTATATTATTAATATAACTTATACTTTAAAATTCAATGTTGACTAAGTTTGACCAAGGTTGACTTTTGAGTTGACTTTCAGTTGACTTTGACTTTCAGTTGACTTTTATTGACTTTCTAATTAAGGAAACCTTCCTAAGTTATAAACTTTTGAAAAATAGCAAATTTCTAAATATGAAAACTTTCCAAAAATAGAAACTTTCCTAAAATAGAAACTTTCCAGAAATAGAAACTTTCCAAAAATGGAAACCTACTGAAAATAAAAACTTTCTAAAAATAGAAAGTACGTGTCCTTACGCTATTCTGATCAAACCGAATTATAGTGAGTGTTGTTCTATGTCTACTTACAACAAGTACTATAGCTATCATACTAAGACTTGACCTAAGTTAGTTATTTATATCGACCTGCTTTACTTATAGGTCGGCGTTATGATCATTCTTAATCACTTTACTTCGTTTACTGTTCGCTTTTTGTATGGTTACTTCATTTGCTTTAAGGTGAGTTATAGTCCCGTTTTTTATACTTTTTAAAGTATTTTTGGGATGTGATTACATGCATTTTGTTTTACGTTTAGACACAAGTGGCAATTAAATTTAAATTATTCATTATGAGTTGAACAAAAATATTCCCTAGTCTGGTAACTGTAATCACTGGTTTCTACTGGTGAACGTGAATCCTATGGATAGATCTATCGGACTTGACAGCCCCATTTCGAGCTAGTCGCGCTAGCAATTTATAATCGAAATGTGTTAGTACTTCGTATTTATTTGAAGATACACTTGTTCAGTGTATATATATATATATATATATATATATATATATATATATATATATATATATATATATATATAGTGTTTGGCAAGGATAAATAAATGGTTAAGTGGTTATCAAGTGGCTCATTGATAATGGGATAATGTTTTATGTTTTCTAACATTTTAAAGCTTGTGGTCTAAATTTTATTCGTTTATTTAAACCTATAATTCACTCAATATTTTTGTTGACAGTTTACTCGCATGTTTTCACAGGTACTTGAGTTGTTTGGTGCTTCCGCTGTGTCAGAAGTGTCTGCATGTATTTGGGCAGATTTTGTTAAACAATTTATGAAACATTAAACTTGCATTCTCTTTTTGGATATTTAAACTTGTGGGTATTTGGTTGGCTATGTTTTATGTCAACTATGGATATTTAATATGTTGGGTTTGTTTAAACTACATATTTTGGCAAATTTCCTTTTTGGGAAACTTTTGAATAAAAGAATGCAATGTTGTTTATTAAATTCATTTAAAGTTCGATCAAGCTGTAGGATCAAGTGACGGAGCCGTTAAGTGTATTGACGGGGCCATCACAGTTGGTATCAGAGCTCTGGTTGTAGGGAACTAGGCGGTCATAATATGGTCAACCCTTGGTTTTTTAGGGTGCATTAGATACTAGTCTATAGCCCGGCCCTTCTTAATATAGCATTATTATGCATTTCATTTCTTATGAGGAGTAATTATAAGTTATTATTGCTTTTGATATTTCTATTTTTATGTGGTTTGTGATTTTACTGTTTGCAGATGTCGGATTCAAGCAATAATTCCGTTCTTGCTCCTGTTTCCCCGTCTGTCGCTCATCGTGCACGACAGCCTTGCCTGAGGGATCCTGTTAATTACTACATGGCTACCATCACTCATATGACTAGAGCGTATACGAATGAGACTCGCATTGATGCTCTTAGCGATTGTATGCGTGTCTTACCGCATACGGAGGTGATGGATGAGATTAGAGCTGATATGGATACGTTCATTAGTTTCAAGCGTAGGATCAAGTTCGAGACTAGGAAGTGTAACTGTGAGGTGGACGCTAAGTTCGAGGCTCTTAAGAGCGTGGTTCGTGGTCTGAAGACGGAGTTAGAGGAGGTGAAAGGAAAGTTGAGGAAGTATGAGACTCCTGACGAGCCCCATACCGGCCCAGCTTATCACACCCGCTCCAAGCAGATGTGATGTGATATCATGAGTGATCATTTTATTTCATAAGACTTATTATCCTTTTTATACATTCATTTTTGAGTGATGTACGACGTTTTTGCCGAGGATTTTGTTATGGGATATTTTCATTTATGTACGGATGGTTATTTCTTTTATGACATCTGTTATCATTATTATATTTTATTTCTGATGTTGTGACTCTTGGTATGTTATATTATACGTAATATAGTTCATGTATGTTAGGTGCTATGTATGTTGTATGATTTCTATCATAAAGTATGTATGCATGTGGTGGCTATTTCTATAACTATCATAACTATCATGTTATTACTCATAGTGTTTATTGACTATTATTTTAATGGTTAATCTTTTTGTGTTCGATCTATTCCTTTATAACACTGGTATTATTCTTAGTACTAACGGTTGTGTTATTCTGTTTTGAAGATCATGCCTCCTCGTGAGTCCAACGAAGCTCGCATGCAACGCTTAATTTCTGAAGTAATTCTAATGTTAATGCCAACAACCAGGTGGGATGCTCCCACAAGACTTTTATGGCTAGTCGTCCACAAGAATTTAGTGGCACCGAAGGACGCATTGGACTTACTCATTGGTTTGAGAAGATTGAGTCTATTTTCCGGGTCAGTAGAGTCCGTGATGAGGACAAGGTTAATTTCGCTAGCTGCGCTCTCAAAGTCAGTGCTTTAACTTGGTGGAATAATTTGGTTAGTAATTTAGGTAATGATGCTGCTTATGGTTTATCTTGGAATAATTTTAAAGAGAGGATGATCACCCGTTATCGTCCTAGGGGTGAACTTAAGAAGTTGGAGGCTGAGCTTAAGAACTTAAAGATGAAGGGCACCGACTTAGATGCCTATAAGTAAAGGTTCTTTGAATTGACATTGTTGTGTCCAAATGCGTATGCTGATGAGGACCGTAAGATTGAAGCTTATATTGATGGGTTATCTGAGCGGATTGAGCATGGGGTTGAGTCTAGTGAGCCCCAGACTATTGAAGATGCTATGTCTATGGCGTATAAGCTTAATGATTGATGGAATACCACATGTAAACAAAGTCACAAAACAAAATTTGTATGTATATAGATTCGTGTGTATATATAGAGTAAGCGGAAGCGATTTTCATCTTAAGAACATGTGTATTTTAACCTTTTAAAATGTATTCCATTTCATAGATCTAGTCTTGAAAATATACTAAAATGTAAATAGAGCTAGTTAGGGTGTTTAACCTTCTCCAAAATGGAGGTTGAAGCAAGAAGATGAAGATGATGAAGATGCTAGTTTCTCACTTGAAACCTCAAGCTTTGTATACCCACAAGCCTTTGCAAATCAATACCCTTGAACTTGGTTAGGATTTAGACACCAAAATGCAAGTAAAATCAAATGAAGAACACCCTTCTTCCTCCCTAAAAATTTCGGCCAAAATAGAGATAGATGGAGAGAGTTTTGATTTTTGAAAGAACCTAGTTAATGATGTGTGTTTTTCTCTATCCAAGCATGCATGTACTTAGAGTGTTTTTCAAATAACCAAGCAAGCATGGGGTGGGGTGTCTTGGAACCCCAAAACCGCCACCACCACCCCCTTTCCCTTTTTTTTTCTTTCTCTTTTCCAACTTTTATTTATAAAAGTCTTGCTAGTTTTATTTGATACTTGTACATATTTTTAATTTTATAAACCTTTTATAAAATTATATTTTATAAACCACTTATAAAATAATAACACACACATAAGTTTAATCATATAAATAATTAAACTTGTATTTATAATTATCCAAATAATTATTTCAAGCATTTTATCTTTAGAAAACTAATTTCTAAAGTTCAAGTGTCGAGTATTAATTTTAAAGATCCAATCGTTAAAATAAATACTAAAAGGTGTTGTTGGCTTGTTATTGGGTATGACCCGACTTGGATCATAACATATTGGCCACATTAATTTATTATGTCTCTCGGGCATATGAAATACCTTCAATCTCCCACTTGCACGAGGAACATAAGGAATTAATGCAAGTGACGGATACCACCTAACGACCGTCCATCACCCCCAATGTGTTATGACTTGGTGCCATTCAATAACATCATCCCTTTCGAGTTCCCATCTCGAATATGATTAGGTGAATCTTTCAATATATATCCTTTTGTCCTAGATGTCATGTTAAATCCAAAAGACATAGAGTGATCACTCTCTTATAGATTTAACTTTGTCAGGCCTTAGACATCTGACTCTCAACGAATAAGAGGGACAAATTCCATCTTGGCTACATACGTCCTAGACACTACACTTTGTACCATACCTGAAGCCTCCCTTATGAGCTACCTTTTCAGAATAGTGAAGGAAAGAATCAAGGCACGATATTCGGTGAATATCTGAACCCAATATGTATCTCAGGTCAGAGGATACAATGATATTCTCCTTTACTCAAGATTACATGTGATCAACCACAAAGGCTCCATATAGTAAATCTTGAGAGCGGGTCTTCCAATATTTGTGTCCCACAAATATCTATGAACCTTGGTTGCAACCTTGCCCCACATTCGCCATTTGAATGCTAACCAATCCAAGTTCATAATAGTCTAGACCTCACACTTGTTCCCACAAATGTGATCAACTACGGAATTCAGAATAATAGTTTATTCATGGATTAAAATATGCAAAATTGGAACATGACTCATAATTAAATTAATACCACAATTATATTAATGAGTTTGAACTAATTCGTTCCGTTACAATACATAAAATAGATCATTTCCAATCACTAGAATATCGAAGCCCTAATGCACAAACATGTCCCTCATGTTTTGGCCCATGTAAAAGCTTCGTGAGTGGATCCGCAACATTTTGATCTGTGTGAACTTACATATCTTTCCCTTTTCAACCTCATCCCTGATGTAGTTGAATCTCCGCTCAATGTGACGAGTCTTTTGATGAGCACGAGGTTCCTTGATTTGAGCAATCGCACCCTCGTTGTCACAAAAGATCTCAAGAGGGTCCTGAATGGAAGGGACCACTCCTAAGTCGTCGATGAATTTCTTCATCCATGCAGCTTCCTGAGCTGCCAATGAGGCGGCAATGTACTCCGACTCTGTAGTGGATAACGCAACAACTTCCTGTTTTGAGCTCTTCCAAGAGACTGCACCACCATTTAACATGAAGACATAACCGGATTGTGATCGAGAGTCATCTCGATCAGTTTGGAAACTCGCGTCCACGTAACCTTTTACAGCGAGTTCCTCCTCACCAGATCCATATATTAGAAACATATCCTTAGTTCTCCTAAGGTATTTCAATATACTTTTAACAGCAATCCAATGACTGTTTCCTGGGTTATTCTGGTATCTACTTGTCAAGCTTAGAGCGCATGACACATCCGGTCTAGTACATATCATTGCATACATGATAGACCCAATAGCAGATGCGTATGGGACTTTCTTCATTCTCTCTTGTTCATCTTTTGTGGTAGGACATTGAGATGAACTGAGAACGGTTCCTCTTTGAATAGGTACCAAACCTTTCTTAGAGTTTTCCATCTTGAACCTTTTCAAGATTTTATCAATGTATGTACTTTGACTTAAACCTATCAATCTCTTGGATCTATTCCTATAGATCCCTATCCCCAATATGTATTGTGCTTCTCCAAGATCCTTAATGGAGAAGCAACTCTTTAGCCAAGTTTTGACTTCTTGCATTGTGGTAATATCATTCCCAAATAATAATATATCATCCACATATAGCACAAGGAACATTATAGAGCTCCCACTAGCCTTCTTGTATACACAAGCTTCATCACCATTTTTAATGAAGCCAAATTTCTTTGCCTCTTCATTAAAACGATGATTCCACATTCTAGATGCTTGTTTCAATCCGTAGATTGATTTCTTTAACTTGCATACCTTTTTAGGATTTTTCGGATCAACAAAACCTTCGAGCTGTACCATATAGACATCTTCCTCAAGATATCCATTTAGGAAAGCAGTTTTGACATCCATTTGCCAAATTTCGTAATCATAATGAGCAGCGATGGCAAATAATATCCTAATAGACTTTAGCATTGCCACTTGCGAGAAAGTTTCATCATAATCAACCCCTTGAGTTTGAGTGAAACCTTTTGCTACAAGTCTAGCTTTGTATGTATCCAAGTTTCCATGTATGTCGGTTTTCTTCTTGAAAAGCCATTTGCAATCAACTAGCTTGGAGCTAGGAGGTTGCACAACAAGTTCCCAAACTTGGTTTTCATACATGGATTGCATCTCGGCGTTCATGGCTTGCGGCCATTTATCTTTATCAATCCTTGATAAAGCATCTTTGTAGTTTGTCGGTTCATCCAAATCAACCGTATAGCAACCATCTACGAGAAAACCATATCTCTCAGGAGGATTACTAATCCTACTAGATCTTCGAACGTCTTGTGTACTTTGATCATCCACTTGATCATTTTCAACATCCTCATGTTGAGTGCTAGTGCCAACCAATTGTGCATCATCAGCTTGATCTTGTACCTCTACAAGATCTATCTTCCTTTCACCATCACCTTCCATAAGGAACTTGGTTTCAAGGAATTCCGCTTTCCGAGCAACAAATACCGTTTGTCGGATGGATCATAGAAGTAATACCCCATGTCATCTTTGGGATATCCTATGAAGATACACTTTGTGGATCGAGCATGTAGCTTATTAGCTACATAACACTTAGGATAAGCTTCACATCCCCATACTTTCAAGTATGAAAGAGAAGGAGGTTTTCCAAGCCACATCTCATGAGGAGTTCGTTCCACTTTCTTGGTTGGGGCCATATTTAAAATACGAACCGCGGAGCTTAGACAATAACCCCAAAATGATAGAGGTAACGAGCTTCTTGCCATCATAGATTGAACCATATCCATTAGGGTTCGGTTCCTCCTTTTGGAAACTCCATTGAGTTGGGGTGTTCCGGGTGGAGTAAGTTGTGAGATAATCCCACAACTCTTAAGATGATCTTGGAAGGAATCGCTTAGGTATTCACCTCCTCTGTCGGTACGAAGTACCTTAATTGTCCTATTGAGTTGATTTTGTACTTCGTTTTGATATTCTTTGAATGCTTCAAACGTTTCGTCCTTGTGTCTTAATAAGTAGACATATCCGAAACGACTAAAGTCATCAATGAAAGTAACAAAGTATCTTTTACCATTCCTAGTCATGGGTTTAAAGGGTCCACATACATCCGAATGTATTAATCCCAATAAATCTTTAGCCCTCTCATAAGTCCCTTTGAAAGGTGCTTTAGTCATCTTGCCTTGTAAACAAGATTCACATACATCAAACGAATCCATTTCATTTGATTTCAAAAGTCCATTCTTTTGAAGTGTATGCATTCGGTTCTTGTTTATGTGACCAAGGCGACAATTCCATAAATAGGAATCACTCAAATCCCTTTTGAGTTTCTTGGTGCTAGTATGGTATATAGAGCTTGATGATGCGTCATCATGAACCAATTCATAAATTCCATTTGAAGGCGAAGCTTTGAAATAGAATACATTATCTTTAGAAACATGAATATCATCATCCATAAAATTAACAATGTAACCACATTGTTTTAAGCGAGAAATAGAAATAATGTTTCTACACAAATCCGGAGCATACAAAACATTTTCTAAAATAAGTTCCAATCTTCTTGGAAGCTTCAAAACAAAATCTCCTTGAGCTTTAACATGCACCTTTGCACCATTGCCCATATAGAGACTTGATGTTCCCGCCTTTTGATCACTTCTTTTGAACCCCTGCAAAGAATTGCAAATATGAGTTCCACATCCCGTGTCTAATACCCATGTATTAGAAGAAGTAATATTAAGCTCAATATATACCATATATATATTACCTGAGGTTTGCCCCGCATCCCTCTTGTCCTTCAACTCCTTAAGATAGACCGGGCAATTTCGCTTCCAGTGACCCATCTCACTGCAACTGAAACATGGGTCTTCTTTGGGGTTTGCCTTCTCGGCTACCTTTTGCTTCTTAGCCTTGTTGATGGTTGGGGTAACCATCTTCCCCTTCCCTTTGCCTTGATAGGCGGGTCCTTTTCTCTTAGCCACCTTTGGCTTAGAGGTGTTACCTTTGGACCCGCCTTGATTGATTGCTAACACGGGTAAAACCCTTTTACCCATGCTAGTTTCCGCCGTTCTAAGCATACCGTAAAGCTCACCTATGCTCTTATCCATCCCATTCATATTGTAATTAATTACAAATTGATCAAACCTTTTTGATAGGGAGTTAAGGATAAGATCGGTGGCTAACTCATTTGATATGTTTAGGTTAAGGCGGTTAGCACGATCAATAAGGCTCTTCATCTTAAGCACATAAGATGAAACCGATTGGGTATCGTCCATACGACAAGCATGTAGCGCCCGAACGGTCTCGAAATGCTCGACACGCGCTTGTTGAAGGAACATCTCCTTCAATTGCGTTATCATGTCGTATGCACTATGATGCTCGAAATCCTTTTGGAGTTCGGGAATCATAGTCCCAAGCATTAGGCATGAGACTTGAAGGGAGTCGTGGCAATACTTATCGTAAGAGGCCATTGCCTCCACATCATTCTCATCCGGTTGATCGGGAATGGGGTCCTCAAGTACATACGCTTTATCCTCTTGTTTGAGGACAATTCGAAGATTGCGGAACCAATCCATAAAGTTGGTATGGTTGAGTTTGTCTTTCTCTAAGAGAGACCTTAATGATAGGTTGTTCATGTTAAGTGGTGCGTTTTGCATGTTGTTGTTGTTATTAGCGGCCATCTACAAAATTCAACAAAGTCCTTTTAAGTATCGATTTTAAATTCAATAAACAATACCCTTTTAATTTGTTTTATTAAATATTAGAATCCAACGGTAAATCAAATTTCGGTTAGGTGACCTTTATCCCGTCATTTGATTTAGCTAGGTAGTCATAATGACAATTGCAATCCTTTTGCAACTTCTAAGTTATGGGATCATGCAATCCTTTTGCATGGCATATTAATCCCATCAACGCCTATTTGTTCCTCATGCTTCGGTGACCCTAAGTTCATGATTCCCAAATCAAGTCGTCCTACTTGTGTAGACATGTAAATTTTAACAAACAAGTGGTTAGGTGACCTTTATCCCACTAGTGCGCGAAATTTACCTTATTCATATTAGTCCGCTCATGACGGTTAGGTGACCTTTATCCCGTCAAGAGTTTCTTAATATGTCTAAGTGTTTTCACAAAAGGATGGCGTTTAACTTGTTTACCTTGTTTTAGTTAAAGGGATTTAAGTTTTCTACATTCTAGTTTTAGAAAACAAAATGCTATACACCAACATGCATTTGGTGTGTAGTAAATTTTGAAAAACCCATTTTCATGTCCTTTTAGTAAACCAATTACTAGTTATAAACCAATTTATTACCTTTTAAATAAACCATATTGTTATTTAGGTCTAATAACCAATTATTAGTGTCGTTTTGTTATATTTTATTATAACCATTTATAATGTATTATGCAAGTATTAACATGTGATAATCTTGTAGCAACCAAACATACAAACATACACAAACATGCATAACAAAATGTTCACAATCGAGAGCCATTTTGGTGGACATTTGTTTAGCCAAAAAAAAAAACAAATGTCACCTTTAAGGGTTAACAAAAGTAAGAGATTTTATACAAAATCTCCCACTTAATCTTGTAACTTCATAAGCTCCATCTTGTGTTCTTCTTCTTGAATCTTCATTTTCTTTTACAAAATTATATCCTAATACAATTTTTCTAGAAAATGAAACAACAACCTACTCTATTTTTACAAACAAATAGAATAAATTACATGAAGAAAATACAAGATTAATTACAACTTCTTACACACCAAAATTACAAAATTACAACAAATTAATACAAACCAAATGAATGAATATTACAACCATGAATAATAACCAAATCATTCAACCAAAAAAACACACGGTCTTGGCTCGATTGTGAACAATAACATAACAACAAATCTTGGCCAAACTTGAAATCCCAAACCCACTTTTGGGACCCCAATAATTCGGCCAAACCACCACACCCATCAAAACTCATGATTTTTCCATTCTACTTTCATGCATGTTAGTAGATTGTAAAATAAATGAGTTTTCTAGCCAAAACAAGAAGCATATTAACAAGACCTTGGCTCTAAATACCATTGATGGAATACCACATGTAAACAAAGTCACAAAACCAAATTTGTATGTATATAGATTCGTGTGTATATATAGAGTAAGCGGAAGCGATTTTCATCTTAAGAACATGTGTATTTTAACCTTTTAAAATGTATTCCATTTCATAGATCTAGTCTTGAAAATATACTAAAATGTAAATAGAGCTAGTTAGGGTGTTTATACCTTCTCCAAAATGGAGGTTGAAGCAAGAAGATGAAGATGATGAAGATGCTAGTTTCTCACTTGAAACCTCAAGCTTTGTATACCCACAAGCCTTTTCAAATCAACACCCTTGAACTTGGTTAGGATTTAGACACCAAAATGCAAGTAAAATCAAATGAAGAACACCCTTCTTCCTTCCCAAAAATTTCGGCCAAAATAGAGATAGATGGAGAGAGTTTTGATTTTTGAAAGAACCTAGTTAATGATGTGTGTTTTTCTCTATCCAAGCATGCATGTACTTAGAGTGTTTTTCAAATAACCAAGCAAGCATGGGGTGGGGTGTCTTGGAACCCCAAAACCGCCACCACCACCACCTTTCCTTTTTTTTTTTTTTTTTTTTTTTTTCTCTTTTCCAACTTTTATTTATAAAAGTCTTGCTAGTTTTATTTGATACTTGTACATATTTTTAATTTTATAAACCTTTTATAAAATTATATTTTATAAACCACTTATAAAATAATAACACACACATAAGTTTAATCATATAAATAATTAAACGTGTATTTATAATTATCCAAATAATTATTTCAAGCATTTTATCGTTAGAAAACTAATTTCTAAAGTTCAAGTGTCGAGTATTAATTTTAAAGATCCAATCGTTAAAATAAATACTAAAAGGTGTTGTTGGCTTGTTATTGGGTATGACCCGACTTGGATCATAACATATTGGCCACATTAATTTATTATGTCTCTCGGGCATATGAAATACCTTCAATGATAAGATTTTGAGGAGAAGTAAGGCAGCTGCGACTGATACCAGTGAGGAAGTTGTTAAAAAGGCTGATAATGGGAAGAGAAAGTGGGATAACAACCGCAACCAGAACCAAAATTAGCAGAAGAAACAAAATACTTATTGTTCTAATAACCCTAATCAACGTGTTTGTCCGCGATGTTATAAGGCTCATGATGGTTATTGCACGGTTACTTGTAAGAGGTGTTCCAAGCAGGGATACATTGCTAAAGATTGTACGGTGGTTATTCCGGGTATTGCTACTCCTGCTGCAAGTGGAGGTAACAATGGTGGTAATGGTAATGGGAAGTCGAGAAATGGTGGAAGTCAGAAAGTTTGTTATGAATGTGGTAAACTGGGGCATTTCCGTGATGCCTGCCCCAACAAGAAGACTACTGAGAATGCATGTGGAGGGGCGTTCAACATTAATGCCAGGGATGCTGAGGAAGATCCAAAACTTGTTACGAGTACGTTCTCGGTCAACTATTTATTAGTTTATGTGCTATATGATTCAGGGGCTGATTTGAGTTTTGTGTCGAGTAAAATTAGTCCAAAAACCAAAACTCCGTTAACTCATCTAGACAGAACTTATGTTGTAGAGATAGCTAATGGTAAAGTGCTTACTGCTAAGAGTGTGTATCGTAAGTGTAACATTAATCTGGCTGGTAGAGATTTTGAGGTAGATTTAATACCGATTGATCTAGGCAGTTTTTATGTTGTTATTGGTATGGATTGGTTTTCTACGAATCGTACTAAAATCGTGTGTTATGAGAAAGCTATCCGTATTACTAATGTGGTTGGAGAGCCGCTGATGGTTTTTGGGGATAAGAAATGCAGACAGTTAAATCTTATTAGCTGTTTGAAAGTTCATAAACATCTTCGCAAAAGCTGTCATGCTATTCTAGCCCATGTTGTTGATTCTGATAGAGAAGGGAAGAGCATTGGTGATGTTCCTATTGTTAGAGATTTTCCCGAGGTATTTCCTGAGGATTTACCTGGCCTTCCGACGCAACACGCGGTAGAATTTAAAATCGATCTTGTTCCCGGTGCTGCTCCTGTAGCACGTGCTCCTTATCGGCTTGCGCCTTTCGAACTTCAAGAATTGTTGAGTCAACTCCGTGAGTTATTAGACAAGGGTTTTATTCGTCCCAGTTCGTCCCCTTGGGGAGCTCCTGTTCTTTTTGTTAAAAAGAAAGATGGTTCGTTTCGTTTGTGTATTGATTATCGTGAACTGAACAAGCTTACAGTTAAAAATCGTTACCCTCTTCCTAGAATTGATGATCTGTCGATCAGCTTCAGGGTTTGTCCGTTTATTCTAAGATCGATCTTCATTTCGGTTATCATCAACCGCGGGTTAAAGAAACTGATGTTCCGAAAACCGCATTTCTCATCCGTTATGGTCACTATGAATTCCTTATTATGCCGTTCAGATTGACAAATGCACCTGCTGTGTTCATGGACCGTGTGTGTAGACCCTATCTGGAAAAATTCATTATTGTTTTCATCGACGACATCCTTATTTATTCCAAGAGTGATGAAGAGAATGAAGAACATTTGAAGTTGGTGCTTGATTTGTTGAGGAAAGAAGAGTTGTACGCTAAGTTCTCTAAGTGTGCTTTTTGGTTAAGAGAAGTTCAATTCCTTGGACATATTGTTAGTAAACAAGGAATAAAAGTTGATCCTGCCAAGATTGAGGCAATTGAGAAGTGGGAAATTCTGAAGACTCCTACTCAGATTCGCCAGTTTCTAGGGTAGGCAGGTTACTATAGAAGGTTCATTCAAGATTTCTCTCGTATAGCGAAACCTCTAACTGCTTTAACGCACAAGGGGAAGAAGTATGAGTGGAAGGATGAACAAAAGACTGCTTTTCAAACCCTGAAGAAGAAGTTGACTACTGCTCTGATACTGTCACTGCCTGAGGGTAATGATGATTTTGTTGTTTATTGTGATGCTTCGCGTCAGGGCTTTGGTTGTGTTTTGATGCAACGAAAGAAAGTTATTGCGTATGCGTCACGTCAGTTGAAGATTCACGAGCAGAATTATACAACCCATGATTTAGAGTTGGGAGCTGTTGTGTTTGCGCTTAAGATTTGGAGACATTTTCCTTATGGGGTCAAAAGTACCGTGTACACTTGTGACGACACGGAAATTTTCGACCAAATTTAAACTTTAATCTTTATATTATTCCGACACGATAAGCAAAGTTTGTTAAGTTAAATCTCAAGAATTTTAAACTGTGTTCATACATTCATTATAACCTCGACCAAATTCCGACGATTCACGAACCGTTATATATAAATAGATATGTATATGTATATATATATTATAACTTGAGAATATTAATAAAGTATTAAACATATAATACTTTACACGAATGTATTTGTTTCAATATGATTTTTGACGAAATTAAAAAGAAATATATTAAATGATTGAATTATCAGAAACATTGAATTATGATTACAAGTCTCTGTTGAGAGGTCCACTATGATTTGAGAAAATCTATTCCTCTTAACGATATTCAGAATAATTTGTAAAGCTATTTATAAATAAAAACAAAAAGTGTCATTTACGAAAGTTAGACAAAAGTTAGTGGAGAATTGGTTTCCATAATATTCTATTAATCTATTTTCAAACGTACAAAGACGTTTTCAGTTTAAAAAGAACTTTATTATTAAAACGTATATAACTTTTATAAATATCTAGAATCACTTTTGACAACTCATTACTTAACCAGTATAATAAATATAACGATATTTATATTTTATTTCATTAAATATATATATAACGATTTAAATTAATATTATATATATTTATACGCGTATTATACATACATAGTTTTTATACTTTTACTATACTTTAACTTTACCTTTACTTTACTTTTACTTTACTTTAACTTTAATAATTTACTTTAATAATTCATACTTTAATAATTCACTTTAATAATTCATACTTTAATAATTCACTTTAATAATTCATACTTTAATAATTCACTTTAATAATTCATACTTTAATAATTCAGTTTTATAATTCAAAAATCTATTATAAATAGAATTCAATAGGTTTCATTATTTCATAGAAACTTGAAAATATATTTCTCTAAACTCTCTCAATCGATTTAAATATATATATATATATATATATATATATATATATATATATATATATATATATATATATATATATATATATATATATATATATATATATATATATATATATATATATATATTTGCTCTGTATTATTTCAAGATATTATTAGTATACATAAAATATTACGACGGAGTGCTGTCCGAGTGATTTCAAAATAGTTTTTTTGAATGAGTCGAAGCTAAGGAAATTATGGGTTATAGCTATGGAGGTGATGGGTATGGTTCATGGGTATGCTCGTGAGGTCAATCTAGTGTTTATCATCTCCGTTGTGTCTACGTACTTTCCTGCAATATTGAATCTCAATATTGATACGTTCGTGAATCCGAGGCCAACCTTGCACTTATTAAATGACATTATATGTATTTTTACTACGAAATACAGTATTGTAAGTTTCATTTGCTCCCTTTTATATATATTTTTGGGACTGAGA
This sequence comes from Rutidosis leptorrhynchoides, assembly GCF_046630445.1. Lineage (NCBI taxonomy): Eukaryota > Viridiplantae > Streptophyta > Magnoliopsida > Asterales > Asteraceae > Rutidosis > Rutidosis leptorrhynchoides. Next base: position 104,439,981 of record NC_092336.1, on the reverse strand, counting down.
ATACATGCGCTGTTTTTATAAATATTTTACGAAATAGGCACAAGTACTAAAACTAATTCTACGTGGGTTTAAACCAGAAATATACCCTTAGCTTGGTAACATTAAACTACTTGTCTATGTACGGTAGGCGCGAATCCTAAAGATAGATCTATTGGGCCTGATAAACCCCATCCTGACTATGGGATGCTTTAGTACTTCAATGTTATTTTAAACACACCTGATCTGGTGTACTTCAGAGGGTAAAACATGAACGTTAAGGCTTGTTACCGGGTGCCTACAACTTATAGAATACTTTTATACACTTGCGAGTGTACATATATTTATAAACGGAAATCTTGTGGTCTATTAATATATTGAAATGATTGTTATGATAAACCTATGAACTCACCAACCTTTTGGTTGACACTTTAAGGCATGTTTATTCTCAGGTATTAAAGAAATCTTCCGCTGTGCATTAGCTCATTTTAAGGATATTACTTGGAGTCATTCATGGCATATTTTGAAAGACGTTGCATTCGAGTCATTGAATTCATCAAGATTATTATAAAGCCAATTATAGTTGGATGTATTATGAAATGGTGTGCATGCCGTCAACTTTCGTTGTAAAGAAAGTTTGTCTTTTAAAAACGAATGCAATGTTTGTAAAATGTATCATATAGAGGTCAAATACCTCGCGATGTAATCAACTATTGTGAATCGTTTATAATGTATATGAATGGGTCCTTTCAACACTGATCACAAAAGTCTTCAATATATCCTTGACCAGAAACAGTTGAATATGAGGTAGCGTAGGTGGGTTGAGACGTTGAATGATTATGATTGTGAACTTTCATATCATCCGAGAAAGGCCAATGTTGTGGCCGATGCGTTAAGTCGTAAAGAGAGGGCTGAACCTCGCAGGTTTAGAGCCTTGAATATGACAATTCGAACAAACCTCGCAAGGCAGATTCTTGAGGCACAACAAGAAGCCTTGAAGGAGGAAAATTTTGTGAACGAGAAAGTCAGAGGCTAAGAAGTTTGAGATACGAACTGATGGTACTAGGTACTTTGCGGGACGCCTTAGGGTTCCAAAATTTGGTGATCTGCGACAACTTGTTTTAGATGAGGCTCATAAGTCTACGTACTCTATTCATCCTGGTTCAGGAAAGATGTATCATGATCTTAAGGAACTGTATTGGTGGCCTAATTTGAAAACTGATGTAGCTACGTATGTGGCTAAGTGTTTGACCTGTGCTAAGGTTAAAACTGCACATCAGAAACCGTCTGGACTTTTGGTGCAACCTGAGATTCCCGAGTGGAAGTGGGAAGGTATTACGATGGATTTTATTACGAAGTTACTGAGAGTTGTGGGTGGTTATGATACCATTTGGGTGATTGTTGACCGACTCACAAAGTCAGCTCATTTCTTGCCGATTAAGGAAACATATTCGATGGAGAAGCTTACTCGCTTGTATTTGAAGGAAATTGTTTCGAGACATGGTGTTCCTGTATCTATTATTTCAGACTGAGACAGTCGATTTATATCGAGGTTTTGCCAATCCTTACCGGAAGCTTTGGGAACTAAGTTAGATATGAGCACCGCTTATCACTTGCAGACGGATGGCCAGAGTGAAAGGACCATTCAAACGTTAAAAGACATGTTACGAGCGTGCGTCATTGATTTTGGTAATGGGTGGGATAGATATTTGCCGTTGGCTGAATTTTCTTATAATGACAGCTATCATTCAAGTATTAAAGCCACACCGTTTGAAGCTCTGTATGGTAGAAAGTGTAGGTCTCCCATCTGTTGGAATGAGGTTGGGGATGCTCAACTCACAGGCCCAAAAATTATTCATGAGACTACCGAGAAGATCGTACAGATTAAGAAAAGATTGAGAACTGCTAGAAGTCGGCAAAAGATTTATGCTGATAAGAGAAGGAAAGATATAGAATTTCAAGTTGGTGACCGTGTTATGTTGAAGGTATCACCTTGGAAAGGTGTGGTACGTTTTGGTAAGAGGGGAAAGTTGAATCCTCGTTTTGTTGGACCGTTTGAGATCACAGAGAGAGTTGGACCCGTGGCTTATCGTTTGAAATTGCCACAAGAACTCAGTGCTGTTCATGACGTTTTTCATGTGTCGAATTTGAAGAAATGTTTGGCTGAGGCCAATGAAACCATTCCTCTTGAGGAGCTGCATGTTGATAAACAACTCCATTTTATTGAGAAACCTGTTGAAATCATGGATCGAGAGGTTAAGACGCTCAAGCAGAGTAGAATTCCTATCTTCCGAGTTAGATGGAACGCCAGACGCGGTCCCGAGTTCACTTGGGAGCGTGAAGATCAAATGAGGCAGAAGTACCCGCATTTGTTCCAAGATGCCGAGTCAACCCCTGCACCTGCTTAAATTTCAGGACGAAATTTTCGTCACGGGAAGGTACTGTCACGACCCTATTTTTCACGTTATATTTTACCGTTTATTATTTAACGTCCGTTAATTGTTATTCATGCCACGTCATTTCTATGACCTATATTATTATTTTAGTAATAATATATTAATTATTATGTGTTATGTGAATATTTGTATTCATATTTTAAATTGTACGTTTATGCGAATCGTGGATTTCTATCCGGCGAATCTTTTCGGTTTTCAAACCAACGGCCAAACTTTTGGGATTTTTAAATCCAAATTATTTTAAATATGATATTTTAATGTCATATGACTATATATAGTGTTTATATATATTTTTCGTTGCGTATTTGTTATCTCTCCGAAAAATCAATCGCGTAGTCGCGTTTTCGCGTTTCGAACTTCGATCGGGCATTCGGGCCACAAGTAATTCTTCAAAAAGAAAAATTCGGCCATGGGGCCCACCCCATACCCACCCTTCAGCCGAACCAAATGGGGAGGGGGTATCCCCCTTTTGTTTTCCTTTTTCCATTTTATTTTTCATTTCATCTTTCACACTTCTAAACCTAGCATTACAATTTTGCTGTCTCCTTCTCCTCCCTCTCACCCTAGCCGTCACCTACCACCACCCTAACATTATCATCATTAATCAAAAATAAAGCTTGGATCATCAAATCGTTTACACAATCAGATTCCTCATTCCGTTCTCTACGCGTCTACATAAATCAATTCTTGATTAGGGTATAAACCCTAACCCTAACTTTTTATTTTTCTTTAATTTTTCTATATTTATATGTTATTATGATATTATGATGCTTGTATGTTGTTGTATTGTTGATGGTATGCATAGAATCACTCGTTATCGCATGTTTTCGGTTTGATTGATTTGGGACAGCAGCTTATTTGGTAATTTCTGTAAACTTAACTGATGTAAATGTTAAATTAAAGTGTTTAGATGTGTTCCTCTTATCAAGACATTAATTTTAGACTCCGGATTCATGTTATTTCGATTCCCGGAGCTTAAGATATGATTAAAATGGTGTTTTCTTGGAATCAAAATATAAAAACGAATTGTTTCAGGTTTGGTCCGACTTTATGACCATTTTTGGAGTCTATAGGCTATACTAGTATCTTAGGATTGATGATTGGATGAACATTCATGTTCGGGTCATCGAAATCCGAGCCACGGATCACCCGTTATGACTAAAACGTGTTTTTGAACGGATTAAAGCTCCAAGTTGATATATGGCTGATGGTCATGACTTGGTGGCTGTTCCTGGGGTGTTCTTGAGTGTACTAATGTGTCAGGTGGTTTGATTAGGCGAAGATATATATAAGACTCGCCGAAAACCGACACCCGGGGCTCAAGTTATGACCCGATGAACTTTTAATTAAAACTTATGGTTATAAAATAAGACTTATGATATAAATAATGATTTTCATTATTATTAAATTACTTATGATATAAAAGTAATTATTCTAATTTAAGACTTATGATACATATATTTATTATATCATTTAGTAATTACTTATGATTTAATTAAACATTTAATTAAACTTATGATTAATAATACTTTTATTATTAATGAGAAATACATATGGTAAGTATTAAACTTATGTTATGAAATTATTATAATAAGACTTATAATAAGGATTAATTAATTATTTAATTATTATAAGGCTTAGTTATTATTTAATTATAATTTAATTATTAAATACTTATGATTTAATGATTATAATTTGAAACTTATGATATGATTAATAATTCAGTATTAATTAATAATACTTATGATATGATTAAAAATTTATTATTAATTAATAATACTTAGGTTATGATTAATTAATTAAATACTTATTTTATATCAATTATATCATTTAAACTTATGTTAACTTTATTAATTAAATTTAATTTAATTAAACTTATGTTATGACATAATTATACATATATGACTTTAAATAGCATTATAACTTATATTATTAATATAGCTTATACTTTAAAATTCAATGTTGACTAAGTTTGACCAAGGTTGATTTTTGCGTTGACTTTCAATTGACTTTGACTTTCAGTTTGTAACATCCCGCATTTTTTCGTTAAATAATTTTAACGCCCGTCTTTTTATTTTAATAATATCCTCAGTATCTCGATTCGTATCCTCCATTAGCTTACATTCTTAAAATATTTTCGTCATTGGATTATAACATCTCTCGTTCTCTCGTGTAATTTTAAAATATTCGTTCGGTTAATTCCCGCACCCGATTACAAACTTGAGGGACTAAACTTGCCAAAGTGTCAAAGATTTGACTAGGTCAAAGGAGTCAAACACCACCTCCTCCATTCATTATTTTCATTTTCATTTTCATTTTCTTCTCATACTTTCACATTTTCTCTAAATTCTCCAAACAAAGAATTCATCATCCATTCATGATCTAGCAAGTGTTTCACAAAACAAATTACATATTTGGAATTCTTGCAACTTCCTCTTCGATTCCATACCGATCTCATTACATTTGGGTAACTTTCTAAAATCACTAAATTTTGTGTTCTTGATGTTTTTGAATTATAAAAGTGTTAATTAGTGTCTATGGCTCGTGTATAACATGAATATATGTTTTGTTTGTTCGATTTGTTGATTTGAGCAACTAGTTTGAACACTTGAAAATGGGTTGCTTAATCTTTGATTTTGGAAGATTAAATGTTGTTAAATTGTTAAAGTTCATGTTTTAATTGTGTTACTAGTATCACTAGCTTCATTTTGATGTGTAGGTTGATTTGTAAAACTTCAAAAACATGATTAATGATTTTGTGATTCTTGATTAGGGTTTGATAGTTCTTGAGATGAACTTTTGATGCTTGAATGCCATGAAATGTTAATTGTAAGTGTTAGGTTGTATTGTATGCTTGATCACCTTCGAAATGGCATATCATTCATGTAAATTGGTTGCCAAATCATCGAATTTCATTTATGAACTTGAATTCATTTAATGAGGAGCTTTGAATGTGATTTTGGTTGTTGTAAAAGTAAATGTGATTGATGGAATGTGTTTAGTTGTTTTCCTTGTCAAAATACCTTTTCGATGATATAAGATACATGCTTTGGTTGTTTGCGGGTCATAAATGGTGATTGTTTGAAGTTAGGTTCGTGCATAAAACTTAAAAACTGCCAGAATTCTCTGCACAGGTAATGGCGCGGCGCGCCGTATACCCGCGCGGCGCGCCAAAGTGGGCTGTCCAATTTTGTCAATTTTCGAATAATGTTTGACATGCTACGGACCTCCGATTCACATGTAACTTGTTCTAACATGCTCATATATGATTAAACACCTCAGAAAAATAGTTCGGGACCCGACCCGAACGTGTTGACTTTTTTGTTGACTTTGACCAACCAAAGTTTGACTTTTTGTCAAACTTAACCAAATGTTTGTGAAATCGTTCTAACATGCTTTTATACTTGTATCTTGCATGAAACGTGACAATTTGATTCACATGCTTTTGTAATCAAGTCGTAACGAGCCATAGGACTAATTGAACATCTTTGACCTATCGTGTTTACCGTTATTGATACAACCTATATGTTTAGGTCAAGACTAGCTTTGTCTTTACACGCGTTTACTTGTTGAAGTACTTTATTACTCTTGCACTCAAGGTGAGATCATAGTCCCACTTTTACTCTTTTGAACTTACATTTGGGATGAGAAAACGTAAACATTTCTTTTTAACTAAGTGAACACAAGTACCGGAAAACAAACATTCTACATACGAGTTTAGAACGAAATCCTCAATTCGATTATCATTAGTTACACTTGCAGGGTGTAAGTGTAGGCGTGAACTTATGTTGTATGGCCATATGGGTTTGACAAACCCTCATCTCGGACAGTTCGCTACCGTCCACAGATGAAATATATTTTCGAGAAACAGTGTTGTTCTAGCACTATTATGATGGGGTTCAACGGACGGAATGGTAAGCCTTGATAATTGGGTGCTCGTGAATATTAACTTTTAGAATGTACTATTATTTTATCAATGTTGCAAATCTTGTGGTTCGACTTACTTTTGCTCACTTACTTTTACTCACTTACTTACTTAAACCTATGATTTCACCAACGTTTTCGTTGACAGATTTCTATGTTTTTCTCAGGTCTTTGAACGATATGTGAAACATGCTTCCGCTCATTATTTGATACTTGCATTGGATGTCGAGTATACATTCATTTCATGTAGCGTCTTTTGACTTTCTTTAAAACTGTGTCTCATAGGTTTCACATGTAACTATAACTTTGTAACGTAACTTTTGGATGAACAATTCTTGTAAACTTTGAAACAATCTTTATTTTTGAAAGGAATGCGACATATCTTTGGTCAAACGTCACGTTAAAGACCTATGACCACGCAACGGGACCTAAGTAGTCGACGCCGTCAATTGACGATTTGTCGGGGTCGCTACAAGTGGTATCAGAGCTTTGGTTGTAGGGATTTAGAGTTCATTGGTGTCAACCCCGAGTCATAGGGTACATTAGTGAATCTAGACTACAACCGGCATATAGACTTGAAGTAGGAATTACTTGACTATTTGTGCATTTATACTCGAACGTTTCTATTCATAACTAACTCTAGCTTCATCTAAATCTTTCGTTGTTTAATTTGATTGACGCGCCACCTTGACTTTATAGAATAATGTCGAATGCACATATGAATCAGGGTAATATAATTGCAGGGATTATATTACGGTGACTCATATGAACGTTCCGACATTACGACATAAAGAATTTAAGGCGAGTCAAGGAAAAGTTTTCTCTTCATCATTATTCCATATCACGATTAGTATTTTTAAGAATACTAATCAACGATATTCTTGTGTCATGAAGGAACAATGGCTCACCAAAGTCAACACAATACTCCTCTCGAAACTCTAGAACAAGCTCTTCAACGAATGATAACCACCGCCGTGGGTGCGGCCGTGGCAGATCACTTTTCCAACAACAACAATCGTGGGGCCAGTAATTCAAACGAAGGTTGCTCCTACAAAAACTTCATGAAGTACAATCCTCCCACTTTCGATGGAACCGGGGGACCGGTTGCTCTCACCCGATGGTTTGATCAAACGGAATCCGTTTTTAGCATAAGCGGTTGTCGAGACCGAGATAAGGTCAAATTCTCCACCCTCACTTTCACCGGTGTTGCTCTCTCATGGTGGAACACGCATGTATAATCGGTGGGTATCGATGAAGCCCACACACTCTCTTGGACCGAATTAAGAGAAAGAATGATCACCGAATACTTCCCGCGCGACGAAACTCAAAGGCTCGAACAGGAGCTAAGGAATTTAAAAACGGTCGGGAATGACCTTGAAGCTTATAATCAACAGTTTGTCGAACTAGCCTTAAGTTGACCGAACATCATGACTCCTGAATCCCTAAGAGTTGAACTTTACATGGAAGGCCTCCCAAAGAGCATTCACCACGAGGTAGTATCATCTAAACCTGCCAACCTACAAGAGGCTTTAACGATGGCCTGCCAATCTATAAATCGGTGAATGAAATTGAAGCGCCAACACCAATGGCTGAGGACCAACCGGGTAACAACAAAAGAAAATGGGAAGTCTCTCCATCGAGCAACTACAACAAAAACTTCACCAAGAAGTCTTTCACCTCCGACGGCAAGAAAGGTTATGCCGGGTACCTGCCTTATTGTAACAAGTGCCACAAACATCATTTTGGTAAATGTAGCAAGCCTTTTTGCAACAGATGCTACAAACATTACTTTGGTGAATGTGGCAAGCTAATTTGCAGCCGATGCCAAGGAAGGGGTCATATGGCCAAACATTGTGGAAGTGCCACCCCCATCACACAAAAGGGACCCAACACACAAAAGTCGGTCACTTGCTACGCATGTGGCCAAACGGGTCATTTTAGGAATGAATGCCCAAAGAAGAAAATCAACCCCAATGCACGCGACTTCAACATTAACACCGAGGAAGCCCGAGATGACAACTAGTCACGGGTATGTTTCTTCTCAAAATTCTCATGTTTCATGTTTATTCGATTCGGATGTCGATAAATGTTTTGTATCCAAGGCTAGGAGCCTACTCTTTGCACTCCACCATTTTCCCTAGGTACTACTTACGCCATTTAAGTGACCAACGAAAAATTTTTGTGTATCGATAAATTTTATTGGAGGATATACGTTAAACTTATTGGGTGGATAATTTGAATTGTGACTTGACACCTATAGAACTAAGGAGCTCAAAACCTATTCGTTAAGGAGAAATGTTTCCCTACAATTATGTATAGATCATTGGAACTAAGTAACTTTCGGTTGAAAACCGATACCCTCTTCCTCGTATCCATGACCTCATGATTATTTATATGAATCTCGCGTATATTCCAAACCAACCTCTGTTCCGATTATCATCAATTGAGGGATCAGGGAGAAGATGTCTCCTAACCCGCTTTTAAAACTCGCTACGATAGTTGTTAATTTCTTTTAGTACCGTTCGATTATTTAGGCCTCCGCCCGTAATCCTAGGCCTCCTGAATCGCGTTTGTAAACTTATCTACACAAAAATCGTTACCATACTTATAATTGATGTTCTAAACCTATTCAAGTAAAGAAGAAAATGAACAACGTCTCCATCTTACGCTTGAACTCTTGAGAAAAGAGCAACTCTATACCGAGTTCTCCAAGTGAGAATTTTGGATAAACGAAGTCAAATTTCTAGACCATGTTGTTAGTGGTCAAGGCATTACAACACATCTCGCAATTGGAACCACACATAATCGGGAAACCCTCACGACTCTGACTTGTACTCGTAAAATCTTAGATCTCGTCGATTATTATCGCAGATTCATTTTCGACTTCTTCTCGTGTTACTCATCCTTTAACCCCGTTAACTCCCCCCCAGGAAAGGACTAAACCTCTCCGTATCCGAACTTTTAACGCGATTATTCACACCAACCTAACTAGCTAAATTCGTTTAGCACACTCGAACTTAAATATGGAAATAATTCTACTTGAACGCCAGAAAGGCATACTCTCTCGACTCGAAGTCAAGGAAACTGAAATTCGTTATTTTGCTCAAAAAATTTGAATACTTAATCATGGACCCAATCAACCTTCTCATCAACACGTGCCACATTACATAGCTCTGTTATTTCACCATTTTTCGCCTGATATTACTGGAACTTAAGATAACACCCAATCCAAGGATACTTCACTCTTCTTTGACTTATCATACAACTACGTGTACTATCTCCTTACCCCACCAAGCCTCAACATTCGACCACTAAGTGCGCGACATGGTTACCTCAAGGTGTGAACTCATCCTACTCTAAGTTCTCATTTCACTCCTGTCTTATCGCTCGCACTTCCGTGTAAGGAAACTTTTTATAAAACTTCTCAATGGATAGAGAAACTCTTCACATTATTTTAGTATTCGCCACGATGGTGAATAGTCCTAACAACCATTTTCGGGAACCGATGGATTTTCCGCGGTGCGGACCTCTTGAGAAATGAAACCTGTTCAAACGTGTATTAAAGAAAATTCTAGCTCGGCACGGCGTACCATCTCCATTAAAATTTCAGATCGGGATACTCGTCTCACTTCTAAATTCAGGATGCCTTACAAGGAACCTTAGGGACACGTTTAAACATGAGTGTCGTGTATCATCCACAACTAACGGACCAAACAAACTTACGTTTCACATCTTGGAAAGACATGTTACAAGCTGGTATTGTTACCCTTAGTAGTTCCTCTTACAACGACAGTTACCATTCGTGTATTAACGCCGCACTTCCGAAACCCTATATGACCGCAAATGTCATACCCCTATTCGTTGGACCAAAGCATGTGACAAGCAAATCACCGGATCCGAACTCATTCAAGAAATAACAGTTGAGATCGTACAAGTTCGAGAAGGACTCAAGATGACCCGTAGTCGCCAAAAGGGCTATACCGATATTCGACGTAAACCTCTTGAATCCCAAGTCAGTAACCATGTAATATTGAGAACTCGCACCTTGGGAAGGTGTAATCCATTTTGGGAATCAGGGAAAGTTAAAACCGCGATATATTAATCCTTTTGAAACCTTGGGGCGTATTGGAACCGCTCCTACCGTTTAGAACTTCTGACTCAATTAAGTTTCCGTTTACCCTACGTTCCATGCAACAAACTTAGAGACGTGTCCTATGGAACAGGAACGTGCTACTCTCCTAGATAAACTTACTATTGATGGCAAACTCCCCTTCATGGGAAACTGGTTGAAATTGTGGATCGTAAAACCAAGTCTTAATACAAACTGAGATCTCGACTGTCAAAATTTGTGGGAATGCCCAAGGACGTATCTTCACTTATTCATAGCATTGACAACACTAGGTCTCGAGTAAGAAACAACGACTATTGCTTCTAACTAAATTTCGGACGAAATTTCTTTTAAGGTATGGGTAATGTAACATCCCGCATTTTTTCGTTAAATAATTTTAACGCCCGTCTTTTTATTTTAATAATATCCTCAGTATCTCGATTCGTATCCTTCATTAGCTTACATTCTTAAAATATTTTCATCATTGGATTATAACATCTCTCGTTCTCTCGTGTAATTTAAAAATATTCGTTCGGTTAATTTCCGCACCCGATTACAAACTTGAGGGACTAAACTTGCCAAAGTGTCAAAGATTTGACTAGGTCAAAGGAGTCAAACACCACCTCCTCCATTCATTATTTTCATTTTCATTTTCTTCTCATACTTTCACATTTTCTCTAAATTCTCCAAACAAAGAATTCATCATCCATTCATGATCTAGCAAGTGTTTCAGAAAACAAATTACATATTTGGAATCCTTGCAACTTCCTCTTCGATTCCATACCGATCTCATTACATTTGGGTAACTTTCTAAAATCACTAGATTTTGTGTTCTTGATGTTTTTGAATTATAAAAGTGTTAATTAGTGTCTATGGCTCGTGTATAACATGAATATATGTTTTGTTTGTTCGATTTGTTGATTTGAGCAACTAGTTTGAACACTTGAAAATGGGTTGCTTAATCTTTGATTTTGGAAGATTAAATGTTGTTAAATTGTTAAAGTTCATGTTTTAATTGTGTTACTAGTATCACTAGCTTCATTTTGATGTGTAGGTTGATTTGTAAAACTTCAAAAACATGATTAATGATTTTGTGATTCTTGATTAGGGTTTGATAGTTCTTGAGATGAACTTTTGATGCTTGAATGCCATGAAATGTTAATTGTAAGTGTTAGGTTGTATTGTATGCTTGATCACCTTCGAAATGGCATATCATTCATGTAAATTGGTTTCCAAATCATCGAATTTCATTTATGAACTTGAATTCATTTAATGAGGAGCTTTGAATGTGATTTTGGTTGTTGTAAAAGTAAATGTGATTGATGGAATGTGTTTAGTTGTTTTCCTTGTCAAAATACATTTCCGATGATATAAGATACATGCTTTGGTTGTTTGCGGGTCATAAATGGTGATTGTTTGAAGTTAGGTTCGTGCATAAAACTTAAAAACTGCCAGAATTCTCTGCACAGGTAATGGCGCGGCGCGCCGTATACCCGCGCGGCGCGCCAAAGTGGGCTGTCCAATTTTGTCAATTTTCAAATAATGTTTGCCATGCTACGGACCTCCGATTCACATGTAACTTGTTCTAACATGCTCATATATGATTAAAAATCTCAGAAAAATAGTTCGGGACCCGACCCAAACGTGTTGACTTTTTCGTTGACTTTGACCAACCAAAGTTTGACTTTTTGTCAAACTTAACCAAATGTTTGTGCAATCGTTCTAACATGCTTTTATACTTGTATCTTGCATGAAACGTGACAATTTGATTCACATGCTTTTGTAATCAAGTCGTAACGAGCCACAGGACTAATTGAACATCTTTGACCTATCGTGTTTACCGTTATTGATACAACCTATATGTTTAGGTCAAGACTAGCTTTGTCTTTGCACGCGTTTACTTGTTGTAGTACTTTATTACTCTTGCACTCAAGGTGAGATCATAGTCCCACTTTTACTCTTTTGAACTTACATTTGGGATGAGAAACCGTAAACATTTCTTTTTAACTAAGTGAACACAAGTACCGGAAAACAAACATTCTACATACGAGTTTAGAACGAAATCCTCAATTCGATTATCATTAGTTACACTTGCAGGGTGTAAGTGTAGGCGTGAACTTATGTTGTATGGCCATATGGGTTTGACAAACCCTCATCTCGGACGGTTCGCTACCGTCCACAGATGAAATATATTTTCGAGAAACAGTGTTGTTCTAGCACTATTATGATGGGGTTCAACGGACGGAATGTTAAGCCTTGATAATTGGGTGCTCGTGAATATTAACTTTTAGAATGTACTATTATTTTATCAATGTTGCAAATCTTGTGGTTCGACTTACTTTTGCTCACTTACTTTTACTCACTTACTTACTTAAACCTATGATTTCACCAACGTTTTCGTTGACAGATTTCTATGTTTTTCTCAGGTCTTTGAACGATATGTGAAACATGCTTCCGCTCATTATTTGATACTTGCATTGGATGTCGAGTATACATGCATTTCATGGAGCATCTTTTGACTTTCTTTAAAACTGTGTCGCATAGGTTTCACATGTAACTATAACTTTGTAACGTAACTTTTGGATGAACAATTCTTGTAAACTTTGAAACAATCTTTATTTTTGAAAGGAATGCGACATATCTTTGGTCAAACGTCACGTTAAAGACCTATGACCACGCAACGAGACCTAAGTAGTCGACGCCGTCAATTGACGATTTGTCGGGGTCGCTACACAGTTGACTTTTGTTGACTTTCTAATTAAGGAAACCTTCCTAAGTTATAAACTTTCCAAAAATAGCAACTTTCTAAATATGGAAACTTTCCAAAAATAGAAACTTTCCTAAAATAGAAACTTTCCAGAAATAGAAACTTTCTAAAAATGGAAACCTGCTAAAAATAAAAACTTTCTAAAAATAGAAAGTACGTGTCCTTGAAAGGACCCGTCCTAATCCATCTGGACAAAGTCCATATCGATTACAAAACGATTCACAATAGTTGATTACATCGCGAGGTACTTGACCTCTATATGATACATTTTACAAACACTGCATTCGTTTTTAGAAGACAAACTTTCATGACATCAAAAGTTACAGCATGCATACCATTTCATAATATATTTAGCTATAACTGACTTAATAATATTCTTGATGAACTCGACGACTCGAATGCAACGTCTTTTTGAAATATGCCATGAATGACTCCAAGTAATATCTTTAAAATGAGCAAATGCACAGCGGAAGATTTCTTTCATACCTGAGAATAAACATGCTTTAAAGTGTCAACCAAAAGGTTGGTGAGTTCATTAGTTTAACATAAATAATCATTTCATAATTTTAATAGACCACAAGATTTCATATTTCCATTTCTCATAAACATAAGTCCCATGCATAGAGACAAAAATATCATTCATATGGATTGAACACCTGGTAACCGACATTCACAATATGCATATAAGAATATCCCCATCATTCCGGGATCCTCCTTCGGACATGATATAAATTTTGAAGTACTAAAGCATCCGGTACTTTGGATGGGGCTTGTTGGGCCCGATAGATCTATCTTTAGAGTTCGCGTCAATTAGGGTTTCTGTTCCCTAATTCTTAGATTACCAGACTATATAAAAAGGGCATATTCGATTAGATAATCCAACGATAGAATGTAGTTTCGATCACTTGTGTCCATTTCGTAAAACAATTATAAAAGCAGCGCATGCATTCTCAGTTCCAAAAATATATATTGCGAAAGCATTTAAAAAGGGAGTAATGAAAACTCACCAAATGTATTTTGTAGTAAAAATACATATGACTATATTGAACAATGCAGGGTTGGCCTTCGATTCACAAACCTATATCATTTTATTATATATTAACATACATAATTGGAATCGAACAATTTATATATATAAATTTATTAATTATTTCCTTTTTATATTAATAATTTTTATGTTTCATTTATTCATTTTTTATATAGAAATATTAATTTTATTATGTTATATGTATTAAATATATACATATTTTTTTATATACATAATTTGTTTATTAAAATTATAATGATACCAATTACTATTAGTAGTGATAAAAATGATAATGATAATACTTAATATTTTAATAGGGATAATACTGTTAATAATTCTATTAGTGATAATAATAATATTAATAAAAAAAATGATATTAATAATAATACTTACAAAAATATTAATTTTACAGTTAATGATAGTTATGATAATAATTTTAATGATAACAGTGATAATAGTAATAATTATAATATTTATAATAATAGTCCTTTCATTTTTAGTAGTAATAATAATATTAACACTAATAACAATACTTATAATATTAATAATAATAATAATGTTAATAACAGAAATTTTTAATAAAAAGAAAAATTTAACAATTGTGATAATGAAAATAATACTTTTGATAATAATCCTTAATACTTAATAACAATAACAATCTTTTTACTAATTATAAAATTAATATTAATACAACTTAATATTAATACTATTGATGGTAATAACATTAGTAATAACAATATTAATACTAATAATAACCCTAATTGTAATTATAGGTATGTTAATTATAATAAATGGTGACTAATACATATATTAATAATAATAACAATAATAACTAGTAGTCATTAATTAATATTCATAATAACTTATAATATTAACCTAAATTGATAATAATAATAATAATAATAATAATAATAATAATAATAATAATAATAATAATAATAATAATAATAATAATAATAATAATAATAATAATAATAATAATAATAAAGATTATACCTTTGGAAAGCTTTTATAAAAAAAAGTTGCCTTGAACAAGAATCGAACCCGAGACCTCCCGCTCATACACCACACACTTAACATTTATACTGATTCCATTTTTCTGTTTTATTTCCTATCCCATTTTATTTAACCGTAAAATTTCTGTATCATCTTCTTCAATAATCATTCAATCGAACCAAAGGTCAATCTCAGCAAGCACGACATATGTAACAAGTTTTAGAAATTCCCAAATGAAGCAAAACGAATTACTATTGTCAACTTAACAGATTCGATAAAAAAAATAAGAACAGATACTGTTCGTTCGAGAAAAAATATAAAAACCCAAACTCAAAATTTGATTTTTAGGAGGTTTTAGATCACGGTTAAAATATGAATTGTGTTCTAATTGATCAATAGAAACTTCCTCCATTCTTAATTTTAACAGAAACGATTTATAAATCCTCAATTTAATTGAAGAACACAGTTTTGACTTTTTGTTCTTAAACCTTTGACTCCAAAATTGAAACTCAATTTGACGAATTGAAACACGAATTTTTGCAGAAAGATCCTTTAGTATCTTCCTAACAAAACTGCAATAATAGATTTCAAAATAAATTTCGAATTCGTTGTTTGGCAAAAATATTTGAAGAGCAGAGGTAACGAAGCAGAATTATTTATTCTGTTTAATTTCTTTTTTTTTATGAAGACAATTGAAAGTGATTAAGATTGATATTGATACAGATAAATTTTGAATTCTCAATAATATGAGTATCTCGTTTGATTTGTATGGTGTCGACACTAAAGCTCAGCAGATACCTAAATAAATAAATAAGACTTTTTGCTGAATGGGGTTGTTACAGCTTTTTGTATTATAGTAATTATAAAATCAATATTGTTCAACCATAGTACAGATTGTGGGCAGAAAAAGTCGACAAGGGAATCAAGTAATAAGAAAAAAAAATTGTAATCAGATGTGGACATCAAACAGCTTCATATAATGGAACTTGATTTCATAAGTTATACAATTAATACTTGTAATTAATTATAATACTCCTATTAGTAATAATGATTAATAATAATACAAATAATATTAATTAATAATAATAATGCAATAATTCTGTTAAGTAATAGAAGTATTTTAGAATAATGATAAATAATAATACTAGTTATAGTAATATTAATATTATTATTGATAACATTAATAATAATAATACAACTTAGATCTTATATATATTTTCTTTTAGAAGTAATAATACAAATTTTAATATTAGTACTAACAATAATAATCATGTTTATGTATCATATATATATATATATATATATATATATATATATATATATATATATATATATATATATATATATATATATATATATATATATATATATATATATATATATATATATATATATATATATATATATATATATATGTATGTATATATATTTTCAAATTACTATAAATAATTATGTTTTTACATATCCAAATTCAATACTTGGATAAATGTATTAACTATATACATCAAAACAATTTAAACTCAAAGTATAACATTACATACTAAATACATTATTAACCGTTGACGATTTATGTTCGAAATCATTTAATAACATATTTTAGTTATTTTAATTTATCTTCCATAATAATTAAATCACTTATTAGTTCTCTACTATATTTATTTTACAATATATGCTTACTTATATGTGTAGTTAATTATATGTACATTTCTTTTTACGTTTATAGGTTCGTGAATCGTCGGGAGTAGTCGAAAATCAAATTGAATTCATAAAGATAGTTCACAAGTTTTAAGACTCAACTTTACAGACTTTGCTTATCGTGTCGAGATTATATAAAGATTTAGTTTAAATTTGATCGGAAATTCCCGGGTCATCACAGTACCTACCCGTTAAAGAAATTTCGTCCCGAAATTTGAGTGAGGTCATCATGGCTAACAATAAAAATGTTTTCATGACGAATTTGAATCAATAATGAAAGTTTTATCACCATCAGGTGATTTGAATAAAACAACTCAGTTATTTGAAGCGTACGAGTGAAATTATCACAAAAAGATTGAAATAGGATAAGTAAAGATTCGTCTTAACCTTTGACGTGGTAATGGTTGAATTTAGAATTTAAGGTGCGTCTTAACTTTTGACAGAGTCAGGGTTGAATTCCGGAATTCAAGGGATTTAAAAGAAAATCTTTGAAAATCTATAAGATCTGATTCTTCGGCGAATAAGGAAATTAAGATCTCTCTAATTAATTACGGTGATCTGTTTCGATTACTCTGTCTGATATTTCCATTATAAATTAAACTCTTCCGTTCCATTATTCTCACCATTCCTATACTTTCCTTCTTGTTTCATACATCCAAAAGATTCTGAAATGCTTAATCTAGTTCTGATCCTTATCCTCATCCTTACTATCGCAACAATCATTCTCCTTTTCCAACTTCCACCAGAGGAATCTGCTTTCTTCTACTTCGCCCTTGAAATTATAATGTTTTTAATTCTCCCGTGTCTTTATGTTGCGATAAACATTGATATACACAGTTTATAATTTATGTGTTGTTATCGGGCGTTATATTTTCCTTTAAATTTCCAAGTCCCTGCTTCTGTCTTTAATAATCATTGTCATTCATAGTTAATGCTCTCTCCTATTTGCTGTGATTTATAACCCCCATTTCTATTTCGGAGATTCATTCTTTTGTTTTCTCTTCTCAACTTTAAATCAAGCGAATAATGGTCCAGAATTTCGTAGATATAGAGTTTTGAATGATTATAATGTTCTAAGCAGGAAAGAACGTGATAGCACGATTTGATTTTCAAATTTATAAACATCACGGAAGATAGATCCATCAAGAATACATTTTCTTGATATGTTCAGAAGTTAAGTAGAATGAAAGAGTTATGTAACATGACACATGATGACGGTATGATCTACTGTGAACCATCATTACGTTTCATTAGAACTCAGCATGACTTACTGTAATATAATCACGTTGATCAAGTGTCATTATATTATACTAACTCGTGCAACAGTTCCCAACACTACTTCAAAACCATTCATATTTTAGACTTGAAAGTTTACAGAATATAGAAACTAACAGTTTCTATATGATGTAACACTGATAGCACGAAAAGATTAATGATTTCAGATAGGAATAATTATAAAAATATCTTCAGAAATATGGAGGATATTTATAATGAAAGATACGATAATATCTTTGAATATCTAAGATCAGAGAATGATGGAGACTATTGTCTGCAAGGGTTTAGAGTAACGAGCAAGATATTCGCGAAAGACTTCAGTAGACATTGAATCATTTAGATTCTTTGAAGTCAAACTTATTCTTTGTGATTTGTCCACGGCTTTCTTCATAGTTTCGTATAAACTGCTTTTCGGTACTAAATTTTCTCTTGAATGTTTCAAATATAATGATACACAGGAAGCACGAAGAGGTATATAATTTCGGACGAGAATATTTTTGAAAATATCCTCAGAAATATCGAAGATATTGATGATGATATTTTTGGAATTTCTAAGTTCGATGGTTGATGGAGAAAGATTTTCCGCAAGATTTTTAACATGACTTCGGAGCAAGATATTCCCTAAAGATTTCAACGGATCCAGAATTATCTGAATTCTTTGAATATAGGGTATGGTCCTTGTATTTGTCCTTGGTCTCCTTCATGGTTAGCTCAATCCGTTTTCCAGTTCCAACTTTTATGAGCTTTTCCAACATACTATTCTTTATCATCAAACTTCCGATGATTAAGGTCATTTACAGTTATCTACGGTTTCTGCTGCTTCATTCAGCTTTTTCAACATTCAGAGTATTGATTTGTAGATTGAGTACTTTTCAGAATTTCAGAATGAAAGATCATAATTCTAAGAGATAAATGTCATACATATAACTGTTGATGTAGATATGCTGTGAGTTTTCAAAGTACTGATTGCTGATTCCCGGTAATTGGTATGGCAGTTCTCGTTACAAGATGCGGATGAGTACATGATAGGGTTTAAATGAATAAATATAATGATTTGTCAGAGAGATTTAAGCCAAGAAGCAACGAGATTGCTGATACGTTTGCTGGTTATATGGTGGAATATAAAAGAATTCTTCGGTATCAAAAGGGTAATCGTATATATATCAGGATTATAGTTAGGCTACTTCGAATGAAAAGTCGAAGTTGACTTGCTGGAGCTGTGACAAAATTGGCTACTTTGAAAAGGGATCGCAAAATTATTTTTGTTAATAAATGCCAAAGGATCTAACGCGGCTACGTGTTAAACTTTTACTCAGTTGCCGAGAGTTTCTCAGGTGCATAACTATAAGCATAAATCTTTCCTTCCATAGATAAAGTGTGGTTGATTCATCATATCGATTGAGGTGTTTTCAAGAATCATGAAAGGTTTGACGCAGATTGTAATCGTCAAGATACAAATGAGGTTTAAGATGAAATCAAGTGGCAACTTGAAGAATTGTTTAGTTTCATATGTTATAATCAATATTTTAATTCATTTTAATTGTCCAATGTTGATAGTCCACAATTAGCAGTGTATAAATAATAATTCATATATAGTTTACTACATAATAATCAAATTAATTAATACGTATCGTGACCCGTGTACATGTCTCAGACTCGATCACAACTCAAAGTATATATATTAATATAGAATCAATCTCAACCCTGTATAGTTAACTCCCGCATTACTGCATATAGAGTGTCTATGGTGATTCCAAATAATATATAGAGATGCGTCGATATGATATATCAAAACCTTGTATACGTGTCCCGATATTTAAAATGCGTAAAATAAATAACAGAAATTAAATAACGATAAATAAAGTGCATAAAGTAAATAACAGAAATTAAATGATGATAAATAAAATTGCGAGAATGTAAATTGCGATAAATAAATTGCGATAAAATAAAATGTGTTACAGAATTAACAGTTAGCTAGGAACAGTTAGCTAGGATCTTGTTAGCGTGGTTTCTTAACAAAATTTCATATTGTTAGTTAGTCTGTTTCTAATCAATTTTTATTGTGTCCATTATTTCTTCATTATGCCACTTGTTGAATTCTGATAGATCATAATCCAAATATGAAATTGAATGAAAAAGGGTTATTCTGCGGTGAACGGATTTGTATATCAGTGGAGTAAGTAGGATAGTATATGATCGTTGAATTAGATTCAAAGGATGTACAGTGTAACTTATTATTGTGAAATCTAAATATTCCTCGGGTATTACCTACCCGTTAAAATATTTTCACCATTAACAGTTTGTACAAAAGAATTTTTAATTACAATCTTTATGAAAACATACTTAAATATATATTTTCTTCAGATGTAATTATAGATTTAATGAATCGATATGATATTAAACTCATTTGATTTACCGTTTGAACAAGAATATATAATCTCTAAAACATTAGAGTTTACATAATCATCATATCGAACGAAGATAAATGATGTAGAACGTCATGTGGAACGATGATTATACTCGAGGTACAGAATGAGATGTCGAAGTTGGTGATGCGGATGTTGTTGTTGGTGGTACTAGTGCTGTTGGTGCTAAGGTTGGTGATGTGACTGGTGTTGGTGATACTGCTGGTGCTTGCAAACTGTGTACCGTGCTCTCTAAAGTTAACACTCGAGCTCGGAGTTCTTTAACTTCTTCTACTAACCCTGGTTGGTTATCAGTGTGGGGGTAGAGATTGGATATCTTCTCTAGTTCCGTTAATGGTAGTCTCAAGACGAAAAATTCTTGCAAAAAGGGTATAAACGGTGTTGCGAACAGGTTCGCCGGTGAGCGGCTCGAGTACTCCAAGGTTAGGTGGTAGATTCGATTCATGATATGGAGTACCTTCTTCCCTTCTCCATAGGGTGAGTATGTCACGAACCCACCCCCATTTTCTCCAGTAATCACGATAGTTGATTGATTGGTGTGCTCCTGTCACGCTGTCTTCGGAGTCAGAGGAACTTGGTCGATTCGTAGAGGCCATCTTACGCGATCTCGGGAATATATGAAGAGTTTAGTGACAGTAATTGATAGTTGGATGGTATTCTCAATGCATAATTTACATAGATATATATGGTACCAGGATCCCTTAAATTAAGGAGAAATTTACGAGAGATATCCGGCAAGGTCTACAGTAACAGATACGCTAAGATATGAATTGTCAGATACGCTAAGATATGAATTTTGTCTATACACTATTCATGCAGTCAATGCAGTAAAACGTGTCTAGACTAAGAATAATGAGCATGTAATTTCCTAAGGATGATAAGCAGATGATTTCCGACTAGAAATGATAAGCAAAACTTTTGACATGCAGACACGGTCGAAGTCCAGAATCACTAATGCATCCTAACTACTTATCAATTATACACACTAATGTAGACCTGGTTCGCTAAGACCACCGCTCTGATACCAACTGAAAGTACAGTGGGGACAACCACCGTCCCACCCAGTGCCTTCCCAGCTAACTCCTGGTGACCACTGAGTGTACCTCAGATACTGATTTTAGGGCCTACATCTCGTCTACTGCCAACCCTTGTAAGAGATCGCAAGAAGTAAGAGCCAATGCTTTGTCACAGGTAACACTGTAAGAACCTCCTTTACGACTAACCCGCCACACATGGACGGCGTTATACCAGCTCTGATACCAACTGAAAGGACCCGTCCTAATCTATCTGGACAAAGTCCATATCGATTACAAAATGATTCACAATAGTTGATTACATCGCGAGGTACTTGACCTCTATATGATACATTTTACAAACACTGCATTCGTTTTTAGAAGACAAACTTTCATGACATCAAAAGTTACAGCATGCATACCATTTCATAATATATTTAGCTATAACTTACTTAATAATATTCTCGATGAACTCGACGACTCGAATGCAACGTCTTTTTGAAATATGCCATGAATGACTCCAAGTATTATCTTTAAAATGAGCAAATGCACAGCGGAAGATTTCTTTCATACCTGAGAATAAACATGCTTTAAAGTGTCAACCAAAAGGTTGGTGAGTTCATTAGTTTAACATAAATAATCATTTCATAACTTTAATAGACCACAAGATTTCATATTTCCATTTCTCATAAACATACGTCCAATGCATAGAGACAAAAATATCATTCATATGGATTGAACACCTGGTAACCGACATTCACAATATGCATATAAGAATATCCCCATCATTCCGGGATCCTCCTTCGGAAATGATATAAATTTCGAAGTACTAAAGCATCCGGTACTTTGGATGGGGCTTGTTGGGCCCGATAGATCTATCTTTAGAGTTCGCGTCAATTAGGGTTTCTGTTCCCTAATTCTTAGATTACCAGACTATATAAAAAGGGCATATTAGATTAGATAATCCAACCATAGAATGTAGTTTCGATCACTTGTGTCCATTTCGTAAAACAATTATAAAAGCAGCGCATGCATTCTCAGTCCCAAAAATATATATTGCGAAAGCATTTAAAAAGGGAGTAATGAAAACTCACCAAATGTATTTTGTAGTAAAAATACATATGACTATATTGAACAATGCAGGGTTGGCCTTCGATTCACAAACCTATATCATTTTATTATATATTAACATACATAATTGGAATCGAACAATTTATATATATAAATTTATTAATTATTTCCTTTTTATATTAATAATTTTTATGTTTCATTTATTCATTTTTTATATAGAAATATTAATTTTATTATGTTATATGTATTAAATATATACATATTTTTTTTATATACATAATTTGTTTATTAAAATTATAATGATACCAATTACTATTAGTAGTGATAAAAATGATAATGATAATACTTAATATTTTAATAGGGATAATACTGTTAATAATTCTATTAGTGATAATAATAATATTAATAAAAAAATGATATTAATAATAATACTTATAAAAATATTAATTTTACAGTTAATGATAGTTATGATAATAATTTTAATGATAACAGTGATAATAGTAATAATTATAATATTTATAATAATAGTCCTTTCATTTTTAGTAGTAATAATAATATTAACACTAATAACAATACTTATAATATTAATAATAATAATAATGTTAATAACAGAAATTTTTAATAAAAAGAAAAATTTAACAATTGTGATAATGAAAATAATACTTTTGATAATAATCCTTAATACTTAATAACAATAACAATCTTTTTACTAATTATAAAATTAATATTAATACAACTTAATATTAATACTATTGATGGTAATAACATTAGTAATAACAATATTAATACTAATAATAACCCTAATTGTAATTATAGGTATGTTAATTATAATAAATGGTGACTAATACATATATTAATAATAATAACAATAATAACTAGTAGTCATTAATTAATATTCATAATAACTTATAATATTAACCTAAATTGATAATAATAATAATAATAATAATAATAATAATAATAATAATAATAATAATAATAATAATAATAATAATAATAATAATAATAATAATAATAATAATAAAGATTATACCTTTGGAAAGCTTTTATAAAAAAAAGTTACCTTGAACAAGAATCGAACCCGAGACCTCCCGCTCATACACCACACACTTAACCATTACACTGATTCCATTTTTCTGTTTTATTTCCTATCCCATTTTATTTAACCGTAAAATTTCTGTATCATCTTCTTCAATAATCATTCAATCGAACCAAAGGTCAATCTCAGCAAGCACGACATATGTAACAAGTTTTAGAAATTCTCAAATGAAGCAAAACGAATTACTATTGTCAAATTAACAGATTCGATAAAAAAAAAATAAGAACAGATACTGTTCGTTCGAGAAAAAATATAAAAACCCAAACTCAAAATTTGATTTTTAGGAGGTTTTAGATCACGGTTAAAATATGAATTGTGTTCTAATTGATCCATAGAAACTTCCTCCATTCTTAATTTTAACAGAAACGATTTATAAATCCTCAATTTAATTGAAGAACACAGTTTTGACTTTTTGTTCTTAAACCTTTGACTCCAAAATTGAAACTCAATTTGACGAATTGAAACACGAATTTTTGCAGAAAGATCCTTTAGTATCTTCCTAACAAAACTGCAATAATAGATTTCAAAATAAATTTCGAATTCGTTGTTTGGCAAAAATATTTGAAGAGCAGAGGTAACGAAGCAGAATTATTTATTCTGTTTAATTTCTTTTTTTTTTATGAAGACAATTGAAAGTGATTAAGATTGTTATTGATACAGAAAAATTTTGAATTCTCAATAATATGAGTATCTCGTTTGATTTGTATGGTGTCGACACTAAAGCTCAGCAGATACCTAAATAAATAAACAAGACTTTTTGCTGAATGGGGTTGTTACAGCTTTTTGTATTATAGCAATTATAAAATCAATATTGTTCAACCATAGTACAGATTGTGGGCAGAAAAAGTCGACAAGGGAATCAAGTAATAAGAAAAAATATTGTAATCAGATGTGGACATCAAACAGCTTCATATAATGGAACTTGATTTCATAAGTTATACAATTAATACTTGTAATTAATTATAATACTCCTATTAGTAATAATGATTAATAATAATACAAATAATATTAATTAATAATAATAATGCAATAATTCTGTTAAGTAATAGAAGTATTTTAGAATAATGATAAATAATAATACTAGTTATAGTAATATTAATATTATTATTGATAACATTAATAATAATAATACAACTTAGATCTTATATATATTTTCTTTTAGAAGTAATAATACAAATTTTAATATTAGTACTAACAATAATAATCATGTTTATGTATCATATATATATATATATATATATATATATATATATATATATATATATATATATATATATATATATATATATATATATATATATATATATATATATATATATATATATGTGTATTTTCAAATTACTATAAATAATTATGTTTTTACATATCCAAATTCAATACTTGGATAAATGTATTAACTATATACATCAAAACAATTTAAACTCAAAGTATAACATTACACACTAAATACATTATTAACCGTTGACGATTTATGTTCGAAATCATTTAATAACATATTTTAGTTATTTTAATTTATCTTCCATAATAATTAAATCACTTATTAGTTCTCTACTATATTTATTTTACAATATATGCTTACTTATATGTGTAGTTAATTATATGTACATTTCTTTTTACGTTTATAGGTTCGTGAATCGTCGGGAGTAGTCGAATATCAAATTGAATTCATAAAGATAGTTCACAAGTTTTAAGACTCAACTTTACAGACTTTGCTTATCGTGTCGAGATTATATAAAGATTTAGTTTAAATTTGATCGGAAATTCCCGGGTCATCACAGTCCTTACGCTGTTCTGATCAAACCGAAGCATACTGAGTGTTGTTCTATGTCTACTTGCAATAAGTACTATAGCTATCATACTAAGACTTGACCTAAGTTAGTTATTTATATCGACATGCTTTATTTATAGGTCGACGTTGTGATCATTCTTGATCACTTTACTTCGTTTCCTGTTCGCTTTTTGTGTGGTTACTTCATTTGCTTTAAGGTGAGTTATAGTCCCGTTTTTCATACTTTTTAAAGTATTTTTGGGATGTGATTACATGCATTTTGTTTTACGTTTAGACACAAGTGGGAATTAAATTTAAATTATTCATTATGAGTTGAACAAAAATATTCCCTAGTCTGGTAACTGTAATCACTGGTTTCTACTGGTGAACGCGAATCCTATGGATAGATCTATCAGGCTTGACAGCCCCATTTCGAGCTAGTCGCGCTAGCAATTTATAATCGGAATGTGTTAGTACTTCGTATTTATTTGAAGATACACTTGTTTAGTGTATATATATATATATATATTATGTTTGGCAAGGGTAAATAAATGTTTAAGTGGTTACCAGGTGGCTCATTGATAATGGAATAATGTTTTATGTTTTCTAACATTTTAAAGCTTGTGGTCTAAATTTTATTCGTTTATTTAAACCTATAATTCACTCAACATTTTTGTTGACAGTTTAATCGCATGTTTTCACAGGTACTTGAGTTATTTGGTGCTTCCGCTGTGTTAGAAGTGTCTGCATGCATTTGGGAAGATTTTGTTAAACAATTTATGAAACATTAAACTTGCATTCTCTTTTTGGATATTTAAACTTGTGGGTATTTGGTTGGCTATATTTTATGTCAACTTTGGATATTTAATATGTTGGGTTTGTTTAAACTACATATTTTGGCAAATTTCATTTTTGGAAAACTTTTGAATAAAAGAATGCAATGTTGTTTATTAAATTTATTTAAAGTTCGATCAAGCTATGGGACCAAGTGACGGAGCCGTTAAGTGTATTGACGGGGCCATCACATGTCCTATTTGGAGATCAAAAGTGGGTAGTGTTTAAGGGAAATTATGTGGTTGCTCGCGAATTTAAAAGGGAACCATGTATTTGGTTGAAGTTCCTAAAGAGGAATGGCTAGGTGATTTTGTGGATGTCAAAAGTCCTAGCATGCTAATGCTTTCCGGAATTTTTGAGGAATCTTGTTTGAGTGGGAGATAAAAGGAAGTTGAAGCTAGTGAAAATTTGGGTCGAATTGGGTACACTAGAGCTTTCGGTACTTCGGGTAGATCTTCTCCAATGACAACCTTGTTGTGGTCGACTGAGGAAGATGAACACGAGGTTTCTTAAGAGTAATGGTTAATGATACATCTGTACAATGGGAGTTGGCTCGGGATGGATAATCGGGTTTGTCAAAAGATGTGCGCACGTATGTGGTTGATGTTCCAATGGTGAAACTAAAGGCGGTTATGTGGAAGATCAAGGGTGTGATTGCTTTCTCACACGGCTACCTTGATGGTGTTATCCACATGTTTTATCTACCGGAGGATTTATTCTTTGTTGGAAAGTTGAATCGGGTGGATGATATTGTGTACGGGTGGATCGCTTGGGCGTTGGGGTTAATTGGGTCGGGTCGGACTCAAACGACCCGTTATCTCCAAAACTAAGGAGGTATGTGCCATAGCCAAAGATAGGGTCTTGTTTCTCAAGCTAGTAACAAATGGATTGAATTATAGCTCAACGGTATTTTTATAGGTGTCGAAAGACTTCACTTGTTCGAAGGTTATCGAATGAAGTGCGGCATGATCCGGGTGCAAATCCGGCGGTATCAAAAGGAGGTATAATTAGCGGGTCAAGTAGTTATTGTGGGATGATGATGTTGATGATGTCAGGTTAAGATGGATGCTGTTTAACGTCTCTTCGAGTGGGAGATTGTTGGTGTGCGAAGCGAGTTAAACAAGAATTCGGTTCAACAGACAAGGTGCGCCGCGGCCTATCCTAGGCGCTACGCGGCCTAGAGTGTGAACAGGGGTCGAGCTGAAGGAATACTTCTATTTTGGATTTTGCCTTGGAGGAGCGGCGCGGCTATCCCTGGCGCGACGCGGCTTCGTCTGCGAGGAAGTTTCCAAAATCAAGTTTTCTTGTTCCCAAAGCTATCTCTTTGTTTACTTTTGCCTATTTAAGCATCTTATTGTAACCCATACATGTATCCACAAATTTTATCAATAAATATCTCTCTTTAGTGGCCAAGGATTAAAGTAATCATTCGTGATTACATATAACCTCGTTAAATTCTCTTGTCTTTATCGTTTTTGCTAGTTTCTTCATATACATCAACTATTTTCGTTTATTGAAAGTGGTTTTGATAACCTAGGGTTATCAAGTCTTGTTAGGGCTCACGTGCTTCATACCTAACAGGCTGCAAATTGGGCTTCTTTAATTAATAATGCACTTGATTTAACTACTATTATTTCGGCAATTACTTGGGCTTTCAAGATTAACTAACAGCAATAACAGGATGTTTAGTCCTGTGAGGTGAAGGTAAAACACTTAATAAAGATGTAAAGAGTATTCGAAAGCATATGAAATCAAGTAAACTCTATATATTTTCCTAAAAGTAACAGTTTATACGGTTACAAACCTGTTGACAGTTTGATGTGTTCTAGGATGAGACATCTCTGTTACTGGCGATTTCATTTGCTTTGTGTTTTCTGATCTATATTCCTTTACAATGCTGCAAAAAGTAAAATAAATGAAAGGGATGCAACTTGTATATCGTATAACCAATGGAAGACTAATTATGGACCAAACCTGCATATACCTTTTACTTGGAGGAGGTATTTTCACCATTGCAAAACTCGTCATGGGTTCCTAATGGAAGTTCATTAGTTATAGTTAACTTAGATGGTAATTGAGGCAATATCATCAATGTGTATAAGTTTATATTGGTGTTTGCGCGTTGAACAAGTAATTTAATATTGTATGCAACGATTTCATAAATGATGTAACTTAAACGGGGGTTCATATTTGAATAAATGATTGTTGGAGCTAATAGGATCTTGAGATTGAGGTTTCTAACGAAACGTTGACTTTCACGTATCGATTTAGTCAAACTGATCAAGAATGATGGATTAGATCAATGCCTAGACTCATTAAATCGACTTATGTGTGTTTTCTAGGTGTTTTTGGTGGAGAGAAAACGGTTGGAACCTAATGAGGTGATTAACCCTAAATGTGAAGCATTTACCTCCTTTATATACCGCGTGGGCATTGATAGTGCTCCAAATAAACATATATTTAGTATCAATATCCTTTCGATATGTAAAGTTTTCAGTTGCAGTTGTTCTATTTCCAAGTGATATTCGTTTATAATAAATAAGTGCAAAG
Source organism: Rutidosis leptorrhynchoides (assembly GCF_046630445.1). Classification (NCBI taxonomy): domain Eukaryota; kingdom Viridiplantae; phylum Streptophyta; class Magnoliopsida; order Asterales; family Asteraceae; genus Rutidosis; species Rutidosis leptorrhynchoides. The sequence continues at coordinate 104,410,996 of NC_092336.1, read as the reverse complement.
ACAAAAGGCAAAAACGAAGATTCGAAGACAAAAACGTCCAAAAAGCTCAAATGTACAAAATACAATTCAAGTGGTTCAAATGGATGATGAGAAACGTCTAAAATTGACAAGAGTACAAGTTACGAAACGAAAAGCACGAAGATTAAAGAATTGAAGAAAAAGCGTCCTAAAACTGGAAAAGGGTCCTTAAAGCCATAGTGCACTCAAAAGCGTCCCAAAAATTGATTTAAAAGACTTGCGCGGATTTTGGGAGTTAAGGAAAATAATTTTTTGTGCAAATTACAAATTGCAAAATGCAAAGTACAAGATATTAAATCGTACGAAAGGACGTTCGAAAATCCGGAACCGGGACCTGAGCCAACTATCAACGCCCGACTCAACGGACCAAAAATTACAAGTTTACCATGCACAAGAATATAATATAATATATATTTAATTATATAAATTATATATATATATATTATATATATTTATATATCATGTCGACAAGCTAGTGTCCAAGGCAATGTGAGCTGGATTTCTATGCCATGCGATCGCATGGAAATAACAAAGGGGAGCCATGCGATCGCATGGCCCCAAAAGTTTGGTCAGGTCTATAAAAGCCAACAGAATTCTGACAGAAATATATATCATAAATATATTACTCCCTCTGTAAGATATATATATATATATATATATATATATATATATATATATATATATATATATATATATATATATATATATATATATATATATATATATATATATATATTAGTTTAGTTTTATATTAGATTAGTTTGGGTTATGTAAAGGTTATTTTACGGGTTTTGACGTCGAAATTCTGTCCGTGTAACACTACGCGATAAATACTCAATGTAAGTTATGTTTTCCTTTTTAAAATTAATGTCTCGTAACTAAGTTATTATTATGCTTATTTAAGCCAAAGTAATCGTGATGTTAAACTAGATATTAAAGATGGGGTTATTGGGCTTTGTACCATAATTGGGGTTTGGACAAAAGAATGACACTTGTGGAAATTAGACTATGGGCTATTAATGGGCTTTATATTAAATTAACGATACCTCGTTAATTTAATATAAAGGTTATGATTTGACGTATCTATATATAACCACATACGCTTAATCGGACACGATGGGCGAGATATTTATAAGTACGAATTATTGTTCATTTGACCGGACACGGGGATGTATTAATAGTTAATGGACTCATTAAAACAGGGGTGGATTACATTCAAGGGTAATTGGTGTAATTGTTAACAAAATATTAAAACCTTGGATTACACACAGTCGATAACCTGGTGTATTCATTAAACAAAGTATTAAGACCTTGTTACAGTTCGAATCCCCAATTAGTTGGAATATTTGACTTCGGGTATAAGGTTAAATTTGCCGAGCATTTTATAATTATGACCGATGAACTATTATGGGCAAAACCCAGATAGGTTTCAATTACATCCAGGACAAAGAACAATTAACCCAGGGTAATAAATAATCAAAACGTCAAACATCATGGTTACGAAAGTTTAAATAAGCATAAGTATTATATTGTTATTTATTTTACGCAATTAAATTATCGTCATTTATATTTTCATTAGGTTTTAATTGTGACTTAAAATATAAAACCGACAAACCGGTTATTAAACGGTAAACCCCCTTTTATATATTAATATATATAATTATATATATTTTGTACAAATATAGTTAATTAAAATATAGTGTGAAATAAGCCATCTCCCTGTGGAACGAACCGGACTTACTAAAAACTATACTACTTTACGATTAGGTACACTGCCTATAGTGTTGTAGCAAGGTTTAGGTATATCCCATCTGTAAATAAATAACTAAAACTTGTGTTATTTGTATCGTATTTCGTAGTAAAAATAATAACTATTTCATATACACCGCTGCACACATCAAGTTTTTGGCGCCGCTGCCGGGGAATCGGCGAAACGCTATATTTTTAATATATATTTGTATAAATATATTTATTTTTTTTAGAAAAACAATATAAAATTTAAAAAAAAAAAACCCTGTAACCCAGGCCCATGCGATCGCATGAGCCGGGTGTTGTAAAACCATGCGGTCGCATGGGGTGACCTGACAGGCCTGATTTCGGGCATTAATTACAAGTAGGTTTTAAATATAATTATTATTATTTAAATCAATTAGGGTTTTAATTAATTTATTATTTAGTTTTAGTTTTAATTAGTAATATTAAGTTTTAATTATTATTATTAATTATATAGTTTAATATGTTTATATAATAAATAATATAAAAATAATATTTTTATAAAATTTGTATTTTTATCATTTTAGTTATAATTTGTATTTTTATCGTTTATTTCGTAATATTTATCGTTCGCTATATTGTTTTAAATTTAGTTTTGCCGTAGTTATTTTATATTTTTAGTTTTTAGGCTTTGCCGTAGAATCCCTTAGGTGCTTTTTCTTTAGACTAAGATTTATGTGCTTTAGAATTTTGCGACGCCGCTTTAAGATTTTAGTACCTTTTTAAGATATTGCCATTTGGGATATAGTATTTCTTTTAAGATTTAATACCTTTAGACGTAACTTTTAATTCTTAGATTTAGACTTTTAAGTTTCGAAGCGCTACGTTTTTTATTTATTATTTTTCGACCTTTTATTTTTCGACGCGTAATCTTTTTCTTTCTTATTTCTCAGCACGCTAGTTTTTAGGACATAGATTTTCTATTTCTTCTCTAAAATTCCAAACGAAAAATTATTTTAAGCGGTTAAATTGATAGACATCCAAATTTTCTGGTTCGTAGTAATAGTTGGATTTGTTAGTGGCGAGTTGTGGGCTTCCGATTTAAAGGGTCCTGGCTACCTGCTGCATCTATTGGCTATTCGAAACGTGGGCAAAATCAGAAAAGTCTATTAATTTGATAACTTATATAATTTTTAGTTTTATAACTAATAGGATAATTAGTAAATGCACCACATTGTAGCTAAAATTTGGTAATAAGCGCATTATGGAAAATCTCGAGAATATTTTGGAAACTCTTGATGACATTCGAAATCAATTTAATCAATACTCTCAAACGGGTGTTGATGACAATTCGTTCGATCAATCTTGGATCACAAATGACGAAACAATAACTGGTTGTGAAATCTGTCGAGATTATCACTCAACATGGGAATGTTATTATTACGTTCCTATGGAAAATTATGCACCCATGGAACCTAAATGGAATGATTATGAGGAATACAATTCTAATTGGGATTATTCCCAAGAATATATCCAAACTCAACAACCAGAAGACGAGGAAAATTATGTGCCTGAAAATTCTTTAGATTATATGAAAATCAAACTCGAAGAACTTGATGCTCAAAATGAACAAATGAGAGAGTTTGTAAATCGGCAAGCTGAAACTCTATCAGATTACACACCTGTTGATCTGAGGAGTCGTGTGCAAGAAAATCTCATATCATCGAATTTTGATGAATTCGAGAGCTCCGAAATCACCAACTATCCCGATGATACTTTTTATACAGTCTTACCAATTTCACAACATATCGACACATTAGCCTCTACCGACGAAATCATCGATCCATCAATGGATGAAGAAGAAGTAAGGGTGAAAAATTGGTACTCTTGGGAAAACGATAACGTTGAAAATTTTACCCCCGAGACCAAAGTGGTGGGACCGATAAGTACCGTTAATGAAGAAGAATCTACTTCGATCCCGAAATTCACCATTCCACAACCTTCTAACCCAATATTCTCAATAGACAAATCATCTACTGAAGATGAACTACGAGCTGTAATAGATAATGACACCTCAGATTTCACCTAATTGGATAATAGATGTGAAAACCTTGATCCCGAGAATAAACGGAAGGAAATGTTAGGAATTATCCACTCTATAGAAATATGTATGTCGGTGTATATCGATCCATTTAACCAAGAACCAGAAAAGAGACGTATCCATTTACTAAAAGCTACACTTAAAAAAGAATTAAGTAGTGACGATTGGGTAGTTCTAAACTTTAAACCCATTGATATATTATACACCACCCGAGATGTAAATAACTGGCTCACTATTCTAATTCGTGGAACTTATTCTACCGACTTCACATATCGTCAGCTAAGTGTGGGGAAGTCTAACCCCACTTAACGTTAAATTAGGGGTTTGGGTTAGTGCATAACTCATTAATAAACATGCATAATAAGTAAGGGTAAAAGACGCATTTTCAAATATTAACAAACAGTTCAGAAAAGCTACCGTTTTTGAAGAAAAACATGTGTGATAAAACAAGAAGGAATGAACGATGAGGCGCGCCATCTATCATTCGACGAGCTTTGTAATTAAAAACTGGGTATTTTCAATCACTTTTCTACACTAATCACCCTCACGAATTTATAATTAGAGTCTGATTTCATGCAAATGAGGGCATTGCATGATCTCAAGTGTGGGGAAGGGTTATAAATTCTCTCGGGTTTATACTTGGCTTATTTTCTAAATATTGTGAAAATTTTAAAATTTTTCAACTAAATAAATTCAAAAGCATGTTTATACATATTTATGAACGATAAAACTAGGTGTTAATGCCGAAATTATTGTTACCTCGGAAAGGACATAAATTGAGAAACAACTAAAACGCTTGAATTTATTTATTAGGATATAAAAAGACGCATGAAAAAAGCCAAGTGTGGGGAGAATGTACTAAGTTATTCAATTAAAAACTATCTATCACATGTTTCTGTACAGATTATTGCAGGTACTTTTGCTTTGAACTAAACTAATCAGTTTTACCCGATTTATTGTAATACCTTTGAAAGAATAGATGGATCTACACGATGAATCAATTCCATCATTAAAAGGAAGTAAAGTCTTCCGAAAAAGACACGCGCTTCTTGATTTAGGTCAAGAAGTTGTCGTCCAGACCAGCAGTAGGTTGACGAAAAATCTAGAAAAGTCATCTCTAAAATCAGCAGGAAATCCACGAACCTCAGCATCAAACAGGGTTGCCAAGTGGTCAGACTTATCCTAACCATGAGAGGATCTGTCTCGTAAAATGGTGAGGACGCTGTGCAATTTAGCTTGATAAGGCTAATGAATCAGACCCCCAGAAAAGGATAATCTCCTTAAAGATTAAAAATCAGCTTTTAAGCCTGATATTACTCAATCCTAGAAATTGACTTTAAAGATTGAGAATTACAAACTCATAGAATTCAATGATATCTAAACTCGAGCTTGAACGAGAAAATACTTTGATCAAAATTACAAACCGATTTGTTTTCTGAAAACCCATTTTTAATGCGTTCATTACCATTGAACGTAAAATCCTAGGAATTCACCTAGAATTCATTAGGTCACCTGAACCAAATCGGGTGTCAACCGTAAGAACGGTGGTTGCATAGCATGGTCGAAGACAGGACCTTGTGCCAGACCAAAAAACTATAGGATGATCTTTACTATTGCTCCTACAAAGGATAGTAATTGCATCTGACACGTTATAGACCATAATTAAAAGCATGTCAGGGGACATTACCTTAACAGTTGCTTGTTCAACGCTTTCCTTTACAACCAGACGGTAGTTTACCGAAAGGTAATATACGGAGTAAGTATACTGGACGTGTGCTTTCCTAATACAAGGTTAGCAAGTGGGTGACACAAAACCGCAAGGTTTTGAGCTAAAATTTTAAAATCTAAAACCCACAAAACCCACAAAAATATTTTGCAAACACCGGTGAAGGGTTATTCCAGAAAACTTATCTAGGGTAAAATCTAGATTGAATTTTTAAAAAGATCAAATGTTTTCATAAAGATCCAATTTCCTTAAAGGATCTAAATTTTTATAGTCATGTGGGACTGTAAACCACATCGTTACTACCATTGTTTATACCGCCGTATCAAAATCACTTATGTATAAAGTGTGAAGAATAAAGAAGTGATTCGTGTAATTTAATTTTAAATTCTGTATTGCTTGAGGACAAGCAACGTTCAAGTGTGGGGATATTTGATAGTGCTCCAAACAAACATATATTTAGTATCAATATCCTTCTGATATGTAAAGTTTTCAGTTGCAATTGTTCTATTCCCAAGTGATATTCGTTTATAATAAATAAGTGCAAAGACATAAGGCGAAAACGAAGATTCGAAGACAAAAACGTCCAAAAAGCTCAAATGTACAAAATACAATTCAAGTGGTTCAAATTAATGATGAGAAACGTCTAAAATTGACAAGAGTACAAGTTACGAAACGAAAAGCACGAAGATTAAAGAATTGAAGAAAAAGCGTCCTAAAACTGGAAAAGGGTCCTTAAAGCCATAGTGCACTCAAAAGCGTCCCAAAAATTGAGTTAAAAGACTTGCGCGGATTTTGGGAGTTAAGGAAAATAATTTTTTGTGCAAATTACAAATTGCAAAACGCAAAGTACAAGATATTAAATCGTACGAAAGGACGTTCGAAAATCCAGAACCGGGACCTGAGCCAACTATCAACGCCCGACTCAACGGACCAAAAATTACAAGTCTACTATGCAGAAGAATATAATATAATATATATAAATTATATATATATATTATATATATTTATATATCATGTCGACAAGCTAGTGTCCAAGGCAATGTGAGCTGGATTTCTATGCCATGCGATCGCATGGAAATAACAAAGGGAAGCCATGCGATCGCATGGCCCCTAAAGTTTGGTCAGGTCTATAAAAGCCAACAGAATTCTGGCCGAAATATATATCATAAATATATTACTCCCTCTGTAAGATATATATATATATATATATATATATATATATATATATATATATATATATATATATATATATATATATATATATATATATATATAAATATTAGTTTAGTTTTATATTAGATTAGTTTGGGTTATGTAAAGGTTATTTTACGGGTTTTGAAGTCGAAATTCTGTCCGTGTAACACTACGCGATAAATACTCAATGTAAGTTATGTTTTCCTTTTTAAAATTAATGTCTCGTAACTAAGTTATTATTATGCTTATTTAAGCCAAAGTAATCGTGATGTTAAACTAGATATTAAAGATGGGGTTATTGGGCTTTGTACCATAATTGGGGTTTGGACAAAAGAATGACACTTGTGGAAATTAGACTATGGGCTATTAATGGGCTTTATATTAAATTAACGATACCTCGTTAATTTAATATAAAGGTTATGATTTGACGTATCTATATATAACCACATACGCTTAATCGGACACGATGGGCGAGATATTTATAAGTACGAATTATTGTTCATTTGACCGGACACGGGGATGTATTAATAGTTAATGGACTCATTAAAACAGGGGTGGATTACATTCAAGGGTAATTGGTGTAATTGTTAACAAAATATTAAAACCTTGGATTACACACAGTCGATAACCTGGTGTATTCATTAAACAAAGTATTAAGACCTTGTTACAGTTCGAATCCCCAATTAGTTGGAATATTTGACTTCGGGTATAAGGTTAAATTTGCCGAGCATTTTATAATTATGACCGATGAACTATTATGGGCAAAACCCAGATAGGTTTCAATTACATCCAGGACAAAGGACAATTATCCCAGGGTAATAAATAATCAAAACGTCAAACATCATGGTTACGGAAGTTTAAATAAGCATAATTATTATATTGTTATTTATTTTACGAACTTAAATTATCGTCATTTATATTTTGCATTAGGTTTTAATTATGACTTAAAATATAAAACCGACAAACCGGTCATTAAACGGTAAACCCCCTTTTATATATTATTATATATAATTATATATATTTTGTACAAATATAGTTAATTAAAATATAGTGTGAAATAAGCCATCTCCCTGTGGAACGAACCGGACTTACTAAAAACTATACTACTTTACGATTAGGTACACTGCCTATAGTGTTGTAGCAAGGTTTAGGTATATCCCATCTGTAAATAAATAATTAAAACTTGTGTTATTTGTATCGTATTTCGTAGTAAAAATAATAACTATTTCGTATACACCGCTGCACACATCAGGCCTTCTATCGATTGACAGGCAACAGTCTCTGATGTCGGTAGATAGTCTCCGTCTGACGGTAGACAGTCTCGTCTGTCTTGACAATTGCGTTGGTTGATATGAACTAAGGACTTACAATGCATCAACAATGATTAGTATAGTTTAGACATTATTAACACTCACTCTTGATTTCCTTTTTTTGGTTTTGGCCGAAGCATTTGGTGCTTCACCAGAAACGATTCTTTAAACACGAGAAAAACTGGTTTGAGCCTTCAAATTTGGCTTTGGCTGTTTTGTTTCTGACGCAGGCCTTATCTGAATCCAATTGAATACAACAGTTTAGGAACAGAGATAAAAATAGTTATACACAAATATACATAACTAAAGTGTAACCTACATTTAACAAGAACTCACCTTGCAAGGAAACTTTTGCGGTGATCGGGAGTTAAGGTTTCCAGTGTCAATGTTTTCTTCACTCTTAAGTAAAACAACGTTAACAGTTCCAATATTTTTGTCATGTTCAGTGGGAACCACTTGTAATTCTAAATCTCATAAGCTTTCATCAAAAGGCGTAACATGGTTGCTTTCATTGCAATTCTCACAACATAAAGTTTCAATATTTTCGTTTTCAAATTTCTCATTATCATGTAAATCTCGTAGGTCATCATTTTTAAGCGTTTGGCTTTCAGAAGTACTTTGATTCAAAAGTGCTTTTCTTCTAAAATGGGCCTCGAAATAAGGCTTCTTTTCGGTAACTGAACCTGGTTTTGAGTATTTCTCGACCTCTTCAAGATATCGATTGTTCGAAAAGGATGATATTTTTTCCCATGATAATGATTCCATTTCGAATCTTCCAAATGAAACTGAACCAGACTGCGAAAGGTCTGCCTGCCCAAATTTAAGTGAAATCCAATTTATTATATACTTTTGAGTATTGACTGTATATCTAATCCTCATAATCATAGTGCTTAATTAGTAAAATTAGTACCAGTTGCCCAAATTAAACCTGATCAATATCTTTTCATCTAACATTAAAATTAACTGAATTTTATATCCTGAATTTGTATAGCACCGACTTGTCCAATAAAGCACACCAATTCGGTTTAGTTCATAACTATGCCAAATTGTTTAAAAAAATGAGTGTGACTACAGATTGTGCATAATGCACAATTCACCCGGTACCAGGTCTCGCGCTCTGAAACTTGATTACCCGAGATTTACCTTATATGGAGGAGTCAATGTGCTCGTTCATATAAGGGTTTACTTGTTTACTAAAAATAAAAATTAGTTTTGTAGTGTTGTATAACACCATTATGCATATTGGTTGTATACGGCTCAAAATTGAATGGGTAGGAATCATTGATCATATACATAGCATTGTATATGTATATTTTATTTATTAAAGGTTAAAAACGAAAGTTACGCGAAGTGTATTCAAGAGGATTGGTATATTCTCCAAAAATAAAGATAGCGGATCAGTTGTCGCATTAATAAAAGACTGCGGGTTATTTCGCTAAGCTTGCGCGGATGATTAGACAATCCGCAGACCGCGAATGTTTCAAATACTATAAATAGAGAGCTTGGCCTCTCATTTATAGGTTGTTGATTCTCTGTCATTTTCCCGAACCTTTGTAATTTTACCTTGTGATCTTGCCCAAGGAACTTTTACATTGTGTTAAGGTGAATCATGCTAATTAACAATCAAGACCGGGTCGGGGTAGTTGATCACTTGATTGCTAAAGTAAAAGACGATCATCAGGGCCCAAAATAATCATCAAACATCCCATCCTCCATCTTAATCTCATTGCACTCAATCCTTAATTAAGTAACTAATTGATTATGGATTGATCAATTAGCGCCATCCGTGGGACACGTTTTAAAATTAAACTCAAAATTTTTTGTTTTGTGCTATCAAATAATTAATTGGATGGTTTAATTTCAATCGTGTTTTGTTATGGTGATTTGCAGGTACTTTCCAAAGGCGCATCAGTTGGTACTTTCAATCGGCTATGGCAGCTAATGCAAAGCAAGTAAATAGTTCTGTCAATGCTGATGTGATGGCTAATGATTCGCAAAATGCCTTGCGGTTCAATTCGCAAACTAATGTCAATGCTGCTATGAGCAAATCAGTTCAAGAATCGCTCGATAAAATGTCTAATGTTAACACCGCTAACAATGATTCGCAACTACAGGTTGCTGCAGAAAAAATGGTTACGCGCAGAAATCTGCAACAGAACCGCGATGAAACCATTACCGAGGGCAAGCGGTTAAGAGTTTTGGCTGAAAAAGTGAGTCTGAAAACAGACAAAGTTGTTGGCACTGCTATTGAGCAAGCTAAGAAAGACGCCAAGTATAGTCATGAACCTCGCATACTTGTAGCCGTTGAATGATGTAGGGTCACAAGTTGATCGCTTAGTTGTGGAACATCATGATAGTGATAGTGATAATGCAGAGGAACGCCTTGTTTTAAACTCTGCTTATAACTCAAAGATTGCGAAAGTACCAAGAGAAGAAAGCGAATTTTTCGATGATTCGAATAGTGTGGAGGAATTTGTAAAAATTCCACATGTTAAGCGGAGGTGGCCACCAACACCCTTTCCTCATCATGGGGATGAGGGTGAAGCATCTGATGCTGTTCGCAGAGAAAATGCTCAATATTTTTTAGCGGATGCTTTTAAAAGCATTGCGCCTAAGTCAATGCAGCATAAATTTGAGCAACCAAATATTTTGCAAGATATGATTGCCAAATTTTGTGCGGAGAATACTGATACTCGCACAAAAAAGGCAACTGAGATTACTACTGCTACAGACAAGTTTGTCCAGCATATTTCTGATTATCCGATTGTTACACCACCTATTGTGTCTACGACATTGGAATTTTACTCAGGTTTAACTGACCCCTTGTATTTTTTGCAGCGGTTCGAAGGGGTGGTAAGCACCTATAATTGGGATGAGCCGGTTGCGTGCAGAGTATTTCCTATGGTTTTACAAGGGTCAGCAAGGGAGTGGTTCCATAGCTTGCAAGCTCGCAGTATTATCGGCTTTATTGATCTTCGCGATATCCAAAATCTTTTACCGCAGAATAAGACGCATAGAGAATGTCATGACATCAAACAAGGCAACAAGGAAACTTTAAGCACATTACTTATGCGGTACATTTATGAGTGCCAAAATATACCAAGTTTGAATGAAGATTAAAAAATCTCTGGGTTTTTGCATGCTATTAATCCACAACGACATCCAACGCTTGTGCGTCGATTGCGAAGAGATGTCCTGCCAACTTTTGCTAAGGTACAACCAGAAACGTATGATTATCTTAGAGGTGGAGAGGATAGTACTATAACCCTGCATGTGGGTGGGGCAAGGATAAAAGTTGGCGAGATGATAATGATTCTTTCTGTGATGGAAATAGTGATAATTATTGCGGATCAGGATATCCAAGGTGAAATGGTGGCGGTGGCTACGCGCGTAATGATAGACATCAAGGTCAAAATGATAATCATGGATATAAACGTCGAGATCATTATTCTTCGCGAAAATGGAATAATGAGTCTTTCAATATTATCCAGATGTTAACAAAAACATCTAAAGAAATTCTTTTACAAGAAAGGGTTGCGAGATCTTTTCCAGATCCTCAATCTTTAGCGGAGAACAACAGACGAGACAAATCCAAGTTTTGTATTTTCCATGATGATTATGGCCATGATACCAATCGCTGTAGGGATTTGGCAGAACTGATCACGCGGAGGCATATGAGCAAGGCAAGCTGGATCATTTAATAGCACAAGGTGCTGCAAGTACTGCAAATGCCACTATCTTTCCTGTGGAGTCTAATGCTCCGCAAGTGCCAAATGCTGCTGATCAAAAAGCTCCCGCGGTGAAGAATATTGGGGTAAAAATGGTAAGTAAGAAAGAAAATTTGCGTGGGATACAGGTCATTAATGTGGTAGAGGTACAAGGCGAAGCGTCAGTATTCTAAATATCTGAACAAATTGCGAACTGACAATGTCCCTCTATTAATTTTCCTCCTGTAAACTTGAGCGCGGATCTTGATAAGCTAGTGGTGGTTTCATACCGCATTGCGAATACTGGTATTGTGATTATGAAGGTGCATGTTGACACTGGTAGCAATGTAGATGTAATGTATGAGCAATGTTTTAGTAAGTTGACTGTGAACATTCAATCTTTGATAAAACCTATTGCGGTTTCGCTTGCTGGTTTTTCAGCGGAATCAACTTGGCCTATTGGTCAGTTAGAATTGCAAGTTGAATTGGTAGATGACTGTGATGAATCGCTAAGGCGCCAAGCTTTGTTGAACCTTTATGTCATGCGAAATCAGTCGCGTTTTAACATGATTCTTGGGCGCACTGCTTTACGCATGTTTGGCGCAATACTATCCACGCTGCATGGAATGGTGAAGTTTTTTGCTTGTAAGGGTATTGGCACGCTGACTTCAGCGGTAGTTGAGCCACTTTGCATGATGATTATGGCGCAAGAAAGTGTGGGTGTTGAGGGACATGGAGTGTTCACTGAATAATACACACATTTGTAATAGAAGAACTTGGATAGAATACTTAATCATGTTGGATCATGATCAATATGTTGTTTTCATTGCTGAGCTGTTATTGCTAAAAAATAATGCATAAGACAAAATTAATTTGTGTTCTAGTGATTGTTTTATATAAAGCAGAAAACACTGCGTGTGGCCACGCGTAGTGATCATTTTGCAGAATACAATTACTTAAATCTTTCAACACTGAATTAATTTTCGTGAAAATGTGACTAAGTGTTCACGGATATTTTAAAACACATGGCGTTGTTTAGCTGAGAAATGATGTGGCCTACTTATGCTATAATAATGCGGATGTATATTGTGAAATATCAATTCTAGAATGATAAAATTTCCTAAGTATTTGATCTTGCCATACTTAGATGCTTCGCAATGCTAATAAATTACCTAAGGATTGTTTTGGCGGACTTAGAAGATTCATGATGTATGAAAACAGATTGTTTCGCGAAAGTACATACTTATTATGTGCACTATATAAAGCGCTATATAAATTGTAACTACAGAATATAAATATTTCATTAATAATGCGTTATGCGAAACGCGTAAAGTTACAAAAACGCAATATGATTGCGGATTACAGGTTTACAACCTAAACAACTATTTTAAAGCTTAAGCGCTTTAATATCTTCAAAGGTAACATCTTCACACCGGCTAAGTTCCTCCAGTGCCGGGATAACGACTTTCTCAACTTCTTTCTTCGCTATATTCAGCGCTCGGGTTCGAGCCCGGCTTGAGGCATTTTTTAAAAAACGGCTTATAAGGTAGTTTCCATTTATTATTATTATTATTATTATTATTATTATTATTATTATTATTATTATTATTATTATTATTATTATTATTATTATTATTATTAAGTATTAGTATATTGTTAGTATTATTATTACTAAGTATTATCATTTAGTATTATTATTATTATTATTATTATTATTATTATTATTATTATTATTATTATTATTAACATATAACCTTTTATTATTATTTTCAACATTACTATTATTATTAATATGATTATCAATATTAGTATTGTTATTATTAAAAATTATTATTATTACAACTATATTATTATTATTATCATTATAAGTATTATTACTTATATTATAATGAGTATTATTATTATGTAATTACTAAAATCATTATCATAACTAACATTAACAGTAAAATTAATATTTTTACAATTATTATTATTAATATCATTATTTTTATCACTAATAGATATATTAACATTGTTATCATAAACATTAAGTATTATCATTATTATTTTTATCATTACTAATATTATTTTAGTAGTATTACAATTACTATTTTAACAAACAAATGATATATATATATATATATATATATATATATATATATATATATATATATATATATATATATATATATATATATATATATATATATATATATATATATATATATATATATATAAACTTATTCGATTACTAATATCTGCGGGAAGTGGTTGAGAAAGATCGCCAAGTGTTCAGAGCAAGTCATACCATTTGCAGCGGTAGCAAGCTTGGCAGCTTGGGCATATGTTTGAAACTTTTCGGTCACTGGAGCCGAATCCATTACCTTGTTTCCAGGCTTGGGCAGATATTTGACAAGTTGAGAGAATTGTTTTTCTGCGTATTCCGCTCTCTTTTTGAGCGTCGCATTTTCATCCGCAGCTTTCTTCAGTTGTGCCTCAAGCTTCTGCATTTTTCTGCGCTGATCGCCAACAATTTTGACCTGTTTCTTATAATGGTCAGACATTTCATTGAATCGCTCAACACTGTAAACGGTCAAACAAATAGCATTGAAGCAGTTTTTTATCCGCTGTCTTTCAGCTTGTGCGAAGGTAAGTTCGTGATACTGTTGTTGAATGTTTCTGGGTACAAACTTGTAGAGTTTGCGGTAGAGTTTCTTGGATTATTCCTCTTCTGCAGCCTCATCTGCATCTTCTTTGCGGTTTGATGCTTCGGCGTCAGAGGGGAGGTTTAAATCTTCATTTTCGGGCTCTTCAAAGATATCATCAGGGATTTCCCCAGTAATGATGTATAGCTGCTCGGGCCCCTCTGAATCTGAAAGCACAACTGAAAGCGAATGAGAAAATAAGATAAGTTAAAGGATATAGGAATAATACTCGCAGAATATATGCGGTAGTATTGAATATCGCTAACTTACTTGCTTCTTGCTCAGCAATAGAGCGAAAGCGTCTTTTACGGGGAGTAGTAGCCCCCTCCGTTGTTGCTTTACGTTTCCCGCGTTCTTCAACACCGGGAATTGAAAATGTATTAAGAATTCGTTCATAATAATAACATCTCCGTCGCATTCTTTTTGGCGGCACGCTGGTTTGATCGCTCGAATGTCGGTTGTGGTCATCAATTGATCTAAAGTAATTTCTGCAAAAAACATAAGCGCATTAGTTTTTACAAATGCAGTATAAGATAAAATGCATACTTAAGAAAAAAAGAAAAGAGTATATGCGATATACCATTGTTTGCTTCATCAATCAATAGGGCGTCGTGATCACCCCATAGCCAATATATAGAAACTCCGCTGATATAAAGCGGCACGTTGGAGTATGCCCGCATAATCAAGCCCGCATTCTTAATTGTTTTGAGGATATCTTGTTCAAGGTCATTTGGGGTAACCTTATCGTTCACATTGGCATCCATCTCGGTACACCAATTCTTGGTATGTTGCTATCGACATGGGCAGTGTTGTTAATAAAGAATAATGAGCCGCGCCAGTTCCCAATAGAATCCTTGGGAAAAGTCATCACGCCAAGACGATCGCAGAATGAATACCATCCCGCATCATGTGGCGTAAGGCTGTTAAAAGCGCAAAAGACGTTAAGTAATGGTTGCTTATTGAGAGCTCTGCAGTACATCTCAAAGGGCACAATTTTGTTGACGGCGTTCGGATGCAGTTGAGCAACTGCAACCTTGTAATAGTCGCATACGCTGCGAAAGAAGGGTGTAAGTGGTAATTGTAGGTTGCCATGTGAAATAGCAGCCTCATAAATGTTAATCATATTTTTTGGAGGAGCATTAGCTCTATCCTCTGCTGTTGGTGCAGTAGGAGAAAACTGCGCTAATAGTGGGTAGTGCTGTTGAAGGGTTTCGATTTTCGCTGTTGTCATATAAGACACAAAAGCGTTAGGAGTGTTCGCAGAAGATGATGATGCCATTTTTTCGAAGTGGATCTGGTAATGAATTGTAAAACGGTGAAGTATGAATTGATTAATTGCAGGTGGGAATTGCTAGAAGATAAGAGTGAGTTTCGATAAATTTTGATCTATTAAGAAGTTGAAGGTGAAAGCGTAAAGTTGTTAATGCGATTTGATTGGCTATTTATAATTAAAATTTAGGCGAGGAAGTCGTAAAGGCAATGATCAATTTTTAACGGCTAAAATTACCGCAACGTTGCAACGGTAATTATATAGCCGTTACAGCGTTTCTGATTTGACAGCTTTGCAGAGTTGCTGTTATTATTACGCGTTGTCATTGCGAAAATCAACGATAATAAATTAGCGATGGAAAATTATTAAAATTTGTTGCAAATATATTAAAGTCGCATATTTTATTTTTTAAAGTTTATCATGATACATTTGCTTCGCAAAATGTATCATAATAAACTGGGGGGACTTGATCATATACATAGCATTATATATGTATATTTTATTTATTAAAGGTTAAAACATAAGTTACGCGAAGTGTATTCAAGAGGATTGGAATATTGGCCGAAAATAAAGATAGCGGATCAGTTGCCGCATTAATAAAAGACTGCGGGTTATTTCGCTAAGATTGTGCGGATGATTAGACAATCCGCAGACCGCGAATGTTTCAAAAACTATAAATAGAGAGCTTAGCCTCTCATTTATAGGTTGTTGATTCTCTGCCAATTTCCCGAACCTTTGTAATTTTCTCTTGTGATCTTGCCCAAGGAACTTTTACATTGTGTTAAGGTGAATCGTGCTGATTAACAATCAAGACCGGGTCAGGGTGGTTGATCACTTGATTGCTAAAGTGAAAGGCGATCATCAGGGCCCAAAATAATCATCAAACATCCCATCCTCCATCTTAATCTCATTGCACTCAATCCTTAATTAAGTATGTTGGTTGAATGTGGGTTAATGCACTAAACGATAAACTTAAGTATGATTAACTAAAAGAATATGTTTTGATAATGACACATACATATGCATACGTGATGACTGACATCTTAACATAAAACATGCAAGATCACTAATCCATACTTTATCTTGCAAATGACCAAGTCAAACATAGGTTAAAGAATGAAATTAAAAGTTCAGCTAAATACATGGTCGAAGTACGGTCGACCGCATAGTCAACCGTGAAACCCCAAACTGAACTGCAATGCAGTTTTGTGAAAACAAGTTGCACGGTCGCCACCACGGTCAACCGCAGTGCGACCGCAGTTTTCTCTGTTACCGTTTTTGACCAAATAAAGTTTGGCTAGTTCCCGACATCTATAATTCATGAAACCTTTCTCAACATGCTTAGAATAGATGCCTTCTCCATACACAATTGAGTTTTGGTCATAAAAACACTAATTGTGATTAATTATGCCTAATGACATCTTAATGACAGAATAACCAAGATTAGGCATAACACATAAGTGTTAATCAACAACTTGCGATCTTAATTCTTATCTAGATATCCTTAGTATGATCATCAAGTACCAACACACTTAAGCCAATGTCACTAAAACAATAATTGCTATTAGAAATGACTTAGTGATTAATTAAGGCTAAATGAGGAACAATGCTCTCAAGGTTAACTAGTAATGACTTGTAATCCTAAAACACACCTAGATACATTTAGGATGGTCACCAAGTCTCAACTAGAGATTGCTCTTCCCTTGTGCATGTGTTGGACATTAATGTGTGCTTACACATTAATCAAGCAATATGTTATATTGCACTTAAACTTGTTAAAGATTGAATTATAAGTTGTGCAAGTATCTATGTGATTGATCCTAGAATAACTATCTCTTGATATGTGAGTATTACTTGCTACTTGCCAATATGCTTAATACTCATAAACTTGTCAACTTGATTAATATGTTTGCCATGTGCTCACTAGTTAGGATTCAAGTAACTAACCTACTCCAATAGATTAAGTGTAAAATATTTCACAATGAAAATATTGTCAATTGTCTATTTGGTCTAGTCTAAGTAACTAAGGGTGATTACTTAAGACTTAACTTTGATGTCTCTACATATTTCATGATTATCTTATAGAGACATTATTCAATTAATCTCTAAACTAAACTCAAAAAGAACATGACTTGTGATTAATTGAAACTAGAAAGTTAATGACATAGTGACTAGTCTTTAGAATTGAACCAAGGGCATTAAAGTGACTAACTAAGTCTTGACCAAACTGAGATTTCCCAAAATATCAATCAAGACACTTCTCCAAGAATGTTGGGTTTGCCACTTTTGGAATGATTAGTCACTTTCATGCATTAAGACCAAATCTCACACACTTAATGCATATAATACTTGTATAGGATGTTTGGTTTCTTTTGCAGGTGCTAGAAGGAGTAAAGGTGCCAAAATGTGGTGTTCAAATTTGAATCAAACGGCTATACAACGGATACTAAATTTGGACTGGAGCATGCACGGTCGCACCACGGTCGACCGTGATGACAACCATGTGTCAACGACTACTTTTTGAATCTCACTATAAAAGGCAAATATTTAAGAGCATTTGAAGAAGACCCTCTTGCATATTTCAAAGGCTTATTTCCAGTGATCACAAGTGCATCAATTACTACTCAAATGTGATCAAGCAAGAGAAGATTCTATGATCTCATAGATATAAAATTGGGTTGTTGTAAACTTACTAATCAAAATCATTTATCTTGTGAGTTTACTTAACGTAATGTATGTCCTAGTATTGTCTTAGGATCATCATTGCAAAGTGTATAAGTCTTGTAACTTCAATTAGTAGAAGCATAGGCTAGCTTAGTGTTCTACTTCCTTAAAGGGACTTAGGAAGTTGATTAATCTTATTTGGAGATTAATACTTGTCCGAGGTGAAGACAAGTTGATCTAGGTTGGAGTTGATCTTTCAAAGGGATAGAAAGATTAGGTTTGTTGTCTACCAAAGAAGTTGAAGACTTGTAAATCGGATCTCCATCGGGTTTGGAGAAAAGTGCTTAGTGAAGCAACAAATCCCGATTAGTGTAATCGAGAAGTGGATTAAGGTGGATTAGTTAACATCCACCCGAACCACTATAAATCCTTGTGTCTATGTTCTTTACATTACTTCATTTATCATTTCGAACATATACACTACACACATCAAGGTTGAGTTGAGTTGGTTGATCAAAGTTAAATCGAATTTGGTAATCAATCGAAAAAGTGTTAAAAACGTATCAAGTAACTATTCAACACCCCCCCCCCTCTACTTACTTACAATTGGTATCAGAGTGGTTACTCAAATCATTGTGCTATAAACGATTGCGAAAGCATCAAAATTCGTTTTGTGCAAAAACTTGAGTCAATGATTCTCGGATCAACTCAAACTATGGGATATTTAGAAGAATTGGTGAAAGAAGCACCAATCTTTGATAAGATGAATATTGATGTGTGGAAATTAAGATTTGTGTCTTATCTCAAATCCAAGGATTACTACTTGTGGAGAATAATCAAAGTAGGAGACTTTGTACCACAAGCTAGTTCAAGACTAGTGAAGTCAACATTTCAAAACAATGATGTTTTGAAACAATTTGATGCAATTTCAATACTTCATGGAATTCTTCCTAGTGAAGAAAGATTAAAGATAATCTCATGTGAAAGTGCAAAAGAATGTTGGGATTCACTATGTTCTCAAGAAGATTTAAACTCTAGGAGTTTAAAAGGTAAAGGAATAAAGAAGGATTTGGAAAATGTTGGTAATTCTCAAGCAAAAGGGTTGAATGGAAATGAAGACTTTTGCCTCATGAGTTCTTGGAATGATTTGGATCAAGATGGTCAAACTGAAGAAGAGGTTGAATCTCCATTCAAAGAAGATGATGTCTCAAGCATGGATTGCAATGAGGTACATGTATTCTATCCTTCTAATTATGAAGAATTGTTAGATGATTACAAGACTATTAAATTTGTGTATGATAGTAGTCGTGACAAGGTAAAACTTTTGGAGAAAGAATTACACAAATTTAGACAATTTAACAAAGTTTTAATTGATGAAAATAACACGTTGAAAAGAAAACTTGAAAGGATAACTATTTGTGATTAATCAAGAGGTAAACATGAAATGAATATATGTCACGACTCTAGCAAACAAAAATCTTGTAATCAAAGTCCATTGTCTATTATTAGGAAAATTGAAAATATGGGAAAAATGGACCAAACTAGCAATTCCATGGTAGGGATAAGTCAAGGATTGGATAATCTTAAAATCAATCAAAATCAATCAAAATCAATGATCAAAATGCTAATGAGAATAACCTTCTCAAAAAGACTTAGTATTAATGAAAGGGTTTTCTTACAAATACAAAATTGTTTTTGAAAAGTGATTTTAAAAGATTAGTGTAGGAAGCTTACTTGCCTTAGGATTGTGTGTTTATGTGAAAATATGTATTGCATGCTAAATACTAGATTGATGCATTTTGTGTATACTAAGTGAATGATTGAATATATATATATATATATATATATATATATATATATATATATATATATATATATATATATATATATATATATATATATATATATATATATATATATATATATATATATATATATATATATATATATATATATATATATAGTGGTAGGATCAAGAGGGAAGTAACCATTCGGGGGGAAGCGGGGGGGGGGGGGGGGGAAGCAAAAACTTTTTTTTTCATTTTTTGAAAAAACTTTGTTCACGAACATTATAGATGAGATGAAAATATGAACATTTAGTAGAGACACTTTGTGATAAATGTTTTTATTTTGGTGGGAAAATGCTCGAAGAAGTAATATATAATAATTATCGTGTTTTTCGAGCGTATTTTGAGGTTTTAGCTATTGGAGTTTATATATTAGGGTTTAGATATTAGGGTTTATAGGGTTTAGATATTAGGGTTTAGAAATTTAGGGTTTAGGGTTTAGATTTAGGATTTAGATTGAGTTTTTAACACGAACGGTTTAGAGTTTAGAGTTTAAGGTTTAGGGTTTAGGGTTTGGGGTTTGGTGTTTTGGGTTTATGGAATAAACCCAAAACACCCAACCCTAAACCCTAAATCCTAAACCTTAAACTCTAAATCGGGCTAAATTTTACTTCACAAAACATGAAAAAAAACGTTCATATTCTTCACGAACAATATTATCTTGAATGTTATTTTTGTCGATCGTTTTCCCGCCTAAATAATAACATTCATCACGAAGTGTCTCTTCTAAATGTTCATATTTTCGTGTGATCTTGATTCCGGAAAAAAAAATTCAAAAAAATGAAAAAAAAAAAAATTTTGCTTCCCCCCGCTTCCCCCCGATTGGTTACTTCCCCATTGATCCTGCCCCTATATATATATATATATATATATATATATATATATATATATATATATATATATATATACACACACATATATATACATATAGATATAGTATATTACGTGTCATTGATGATTAAACATTGGGAGGATGTAATCATTCAATGTTAGGAAAAGAACACTTGTCCTTAAGTATTCTATAGAACCTAAGAATCGTCAAAACGCGCTCAAAGAAAGAAGAAGTAAAGAAATAAGTGATCAGAAGGATCCACGGCAGCACCACGGCTGATCGTATACCCGACCGCAGATTCCTGTCATGTACGTGTAAAAATATCTGTACGGCTAACACCACGGTCGACCGTGCTTCGACCGTGTGTGGTCTGATTCTGTGTTAAATTAAATTAAACCCTCACTTTTATTTCTTTTCAACCCACTTTAAAACACACACACTTACACACAGCTGAGGAGATCGACCGCACGAAGAAGAACGCTCATTCCTTCAATTTCAATTCCTACTTTCGGTATGATTAATCCTTACTTTCCTAGCATTCAATTGTGTTTGTATGATGAATTAGGGTTATGAAGAAACCCTAACTAGAATGAGTCAAAACTTAAATTGATGCTAACAATTGAAATTGTTCATGAAGAACAATTTAGAAATGATTGTAGTATATCTATGCATTGATTTAACTTTAGACAATTCTAGGGTTCATTATACATCTAGGTTAGACTTTCATAGAAGCGTTGTTCATATGATATGAATGACATTGTTGCTAATTGAGTGTAATAATGTTGAATGTCAAAACATGTGTTGATGATGATCTCAAAAGTCTAGAACACATATGAACTTTGTGAAAATCTTAATCTAGTTGCAAACTCATTGACACTAATGAAGAGTGAAAATGTGAAGAACATTAACATCAAAACGTCTAAGTATTGATGATAATTAAAGTTTGTAAAACTTGTTTCCTACAATTGAAATTATACACTTTTGAATTAATCTGAAGTATCATCGTGTAGAAAATGGCAAGAGGAAAAGGAAAGAGCAGTGAACCAAGAAGAAAGGACTCATATGATCCACCATCAGATCCTATAGAGAGAATTAAGTACAATAATTGGTTTCTCTCTAGACGTCCTATTACTGAAGGAAGAAAAGTTGCCCACGATCAAATGCCAGAGCTTGTGAGAAAATTCAAAACTCTTCAATGGGAAGCATTTCTTACTCTTGATGGTCCCATTTATCCATCTCTCATTCGCGAATTTTATGCAAATTTCAATTTCGTGAACAATGAAGTCTTCTTCAGTCTTCAAAGCACCAATTACCACTACTCACTTGTGGATTTTGGGCGCATTCTCCAAGTTCAAACAGATGGTGAAGAATTCTTCAGTTTGCATCATGGACTGGCATATCTTCCGAGTTTTATCTCCAATAAAATGGCATTAATAGATACACTGTGCAAAGACAGTGCTCCTTGCGCTGAAATTGAGAGATCTGGAGTACTAAGTAGACACCTCTCTTCTGAGTATGAAGTTTGGAACAAAGTCATTGACTACAACATCTACTGCAGATCAGGAAATCACTCAAACATTCATGCTACTCAATTCGCTCTCTTGTGGTGCTTGGAAAGTGGAATCAAAGTAAACATTGCCTATCTGATGGAAACCAGGATGAGTGGACTCATCACCGAAACAACTTGAGGATTGCCTTATGGAATGCATCTAAACAAACTGCTTAGGCACCTCAAAATCACAAGTGATGACTCTCTTCCACTCACTCATCAACTAATCCTACCACCAAAATCAACAGGAGGATCAACCTCCAAACGAAGGAGAACTACCAATGAGGTAGGAACGAGTAGAGGAGCTATTGAAATATCAGACAGTGAAAATGAAGAAGAAAATGAATCGGCGAGGGATCTTGGGGTCAATGCCATGATGGATAAGATCTATCAGACTCAAATCAAAAGTCTGAAAAAGGAATCAAAGGTGAAGAAATTACTGAAAGGAGTGATCAGAAGCTTGACCTGTAGGTCAGGAAATGAGGAAGATGATGATTCGAGTGAAGAATTCTAACAAATTCTCATGAAAACTTTCTATGGTTGAATGTTTAAGACAATAATGTTTGAGAACTTTAAATATGCATGTTTAATAAAGTATTCGTGTGTGCTTACTACATGTTTTTAATTAAAAGTCCAAGCATGTCAGATTTATATACGGCTGAACTACGGTCGACCGTGAATCTAACCGTGTATGTCCTATACCAACGAGTTTAAGTTTTTCCAAAATGGTTAATCCACGGCTTACATCACGGACAACCGTAGCTCAAACGCAGAATAAGCCTTGCATAAACTGACGAACCATTTTGTCCTATTATGCTCAATAACTTTTCTTAAGTGAAAATTGACTTGTCAAGCAAAAGACTTTACTCATTTAACCTACCTCTCTTGTGAAAAAGTAAAGTAATTCCTAGTAGGTCTCTATAAAATCTAGTACATTCAACCATACTCACCATCACAATCCCTAAAAACCCACAATCAAATAATGAGACAAATTGCAGAAGGAAGAGAAGTGTCAACTCATCAACTCTCAACTTATTCGATGGAAAACTTCTCTAGTGTGAATTGGAATGTCTTTCTCAATCTTTGAGGACCTCTATATCCTCTTCATGTGATTGAATTCTATGCAAACTTCCAATTCCATAATGATATGAAGATATCATTCACTCTCTATGGCAAAAGCTATTCCTTGACACTTGAAGAATTTGGAAACATCATGAATGTTCCAAGTAACGGAATCAAATTCTTTCTTAACCCAAACTCATTTGATGAGTTTCCAGAATGGTTAGAAAAAGAATGTGTTCTTGAAACACTGAGTGAAGGACCACTCAAATTTGAGTCCGTCAACAAAGAGGGTTTCTTAGTGCATCACCTTGCTTCAACATATGATCTATGACAACAGATCATCTCCATAAACATATATGGAAAAGATGAAATACTTTGGAGAATGAATGCAAATGAGGTTACTCTTTTGTGGTGTCTTAAACACTCACTTAAGGTAAATATTGCATTTTTGATGGCATCTAGAATGCAACAGGTAGCTCAAGAACCCTTCTTGAAACTACCTTATGGCCTTCACTTAACTAAACTCTTTGCTCATCTCAAATTGACAACTTCTTATCACTACGCTACTCAAGTTTCGTCATACCCGATATGCAGAGCTTTAACTAGACCATTTGTTGAACCTTCTCTTGATAACCCTCCAAACTTTAGCCTCCTTTCGACCGCAGGACAAAGCAGTGTCATTAACGAGAATGTTCTAAAAATCGGACGACATCTAAACAAACTAGAAGGAATTATAAGAGACACTCATCACTACATTCACCTCAAGAAATAGGCCAAGGCAATTTGAAGAATGCCTACCTATACATCTAATTTATGTGCCTTCCATGCATATTTTCATATATACATCACTATGTTTCTTGCTTACTTTGAATAAAATGTGTGCTTATTATATTTTAATTATTTTTCCAACGTGCACAATTTAAGGGGGAGTTTTGCTCTAAGGGCGAGCTTAGTTCTAGGGGGAGCTAACCTTTTTGCTTCGACAAAAGGGGGAGAAAGATGAATACAAGTGATTGTTAACACTTGCGTATTTATAGCAAAATGTCCCTCATCACTTGTATGTTTGTCATCATCAAAAAGGGGGAGAATGTTGGTTGAATGTGGGTTAATGCACTAAACGATAAACTTAAGTATGATTAACTAAAAGAATATGTTTTGATGATGACACATACATATGCATACGTGATGACTGACATCTTAACATAAAACATGCAAGATCACTAATCCATACTTTATCTTGCAAACGACCAAGTCAAACATAGGTTAAAGAATGAAATTAAAAGTTCAGCTAAATACATGGTCGAGGTACGGTCGACCGCATAGTCAACCGTGAAACCCCAAACTGAACTGCAATGCAGTTTTGTGAAAACAAGTTGTACGGTCGCCACCACGGTCAACCGCAGTGCGACCACAGTTTTTTCTGTTACCGTTTTTGACCAAATAAAGTTTGGCTAGTTCCCGACATCTATAATTCATGAAACCTTTCTCAACATGCTTAGAATAGATGCCTTCTCCATGCTCAATTGAGTTTTGGTCATAAAAACACTAATTGTGATTAATTACGCCTAATGACATCTTAATGACAAATTAACCAAGATTAGGCATAACACATAAGTGTTAATCAACAACTTGAGATCTTAATTTTTATCTAGATATCCTTAGTATGATCATCAAGTACCAACACACTTAAGCCAATGTCACTAGAACAATAATTGCTATTAGAAATGACTTAGTGATTAATTAAGGCTAAATAAGGAACAATGCTCTCAAGGTTAACTAGTAAGGACTTGTAATCCTAAAACACACATAGATACATTTAGGATGGTCACCAAGTCCCAACTAGAGATTGCTCTTCCCTTGTGCATGTGTTGGACATTAATGCATGCTTACACATTAATCAAGCAATATGTTATATTGCACTTAAACTTGTTAAAGCTTGAATTATAAGTTGTGCAAGTATCTATGTGATTGATCCTAGAATAACTATCTCTTGCTATGTGAGTATTACTTGCTACTTGCCAATGTGCTTAATACTCATAAACTTGTCAACTTGATTAATATGTTTGCCATGTGCTCACTAGTTAGGATTCAAGTAACTAACCTACTCCAATAGATTAAGTGTAAAATGGTTCACAATGAAAATATAGTCAATTGTCTATTTGGTCTAGTCTAAGTAACTAAGGGTGATTACTTAAGACTTAACTTTGATGTCTCTACATATTTCATGATTATCTTATAGAGACATTATTCAATTAATCTCTAAACTAAACTCAAAAAGAACATGACTTGTGATTAATTGAAACTAGAAAGTTAATGACATAGTGACTAGTCTTTAGAATTGAACCAAGGGCATTAAAGTGACTAACTAAGTCTTGACCAAACTGAGATTTCCCAAAATATCAATCAAGACACTTCTCCAAGAATGTTGGGTTTGCCACTTTTGGAATGATTAGTCACTTTCATGCATTAAGACCCAATCTCACACACTTAATGCATATAGTACTTGTATAAGATGTTTGGTTTCTTTTGCAGGTGCTAGAAGGAGTAAAGGTGCCAAAATGTGGTGTTCAAATTTGAGTCAAACGGCTATACAATGGATACTAAATTTGGACTGGAGCACGTACGGTCTCACCACGGTCGACCATGATGACAACCGTGTGTCAAAGACTACTTTTTGAATCTCACTATAAAAGGCAAACATTTAAGAGCATTTGAAGAAGACCCTCTTGCATATTTCAAAGGCTTATTTCTAGTGATCACAAGTGCATCAATTACTACTCAAATGTGATCAAGCAAGAGAAGATTCTATGATCTCATAGATATACAATTGGGTTGTTGTAAACTTACTAATCAAAATCATTTATCTTGTGAGTTTACTTAATGTAATGTATGTCCTAGTATTGTCTTAGGATCATCATTGCAAAGTGTATAAGCCTTGTAACTTCAATTAGTAGAAGCATAGGCTAGCTTAGTGATCTACTTCCTTAAAGGGACTTAGGAAGTTGATTAATCTTATTTGGAGATTAATACTTGTCCAAGGTGAAGACAAGTTGATCTAGGTTGGAGTTGATCTTTCAAAGGGATAGAAAGATTAGGTTTGTTGTCTACCAAAGAAGTTGAAGACTTGTAAATCAGATCTCCACTGGGTTTGGAGAAAAGTGCTTAGTGAAGCAACAAATCCCGATTAGTGTAATCGGGAAGTGGATTAAGGTGGATTAGTTAACATCCACCTGAACCACTATAAATCCTTGTGTCTATGTTCTTTACATTACTTCATTTATCATTTCGAACATATACACTACACACATCAAGTTTGAGTTGAGTTGGTTGATCAAAGTTAAATCGAATTTGGTAATCAATCGAAAAAGTGTTAAAAACGTATCAAGTAACTATTCACCCCCCTCTAGTTACTTACAAAGTAACTCATTGATTATGGATTGATCAATCATCACCCTTATTAATACTTTATTTTTTATTAGAACCCCTTCAACTAAATATAAAATAATACGGATAGAAGTTGTGATGTGGTTCAGCGGTTGGTGGCCTGCCTCCTTTAGGGGAGGTCAGGAGTTCGATCCCCGTTGGCTACATATTAAAAACACAATTTCATCTCTGCTATGAAGTATCCACCCATGGAACCTTTCCCATATAGTTTGGGGGGTAAAAGGGAGGGGGTTTTACTTGGCCGTGCCCTTGGATCGGTTTCAAGGTTTCCTCCCGGGCGGCGATGGGGGTGGGGTTATTATCACTGCATCGGCATAGTCGAAATGGGAGATGATTGCAACGGGTGGTTTAAGTCCACCTCGGGTGATCCCAATCGCTGTTCCAAAAAAAAATACGGATAAAAAACACTTAACTTTGTATCTTCTTTTCTACTCATTTAACAGTTTTATTTTTCTCTTATAACACATTGTAAATGTAAATACTAAATCTATGAAGTTAATTGTGAGATTTGTGTGTTTATTACTGTACTAGACTAAAACAAAATCAAGTAATTAAATTAGTGCAATGAAGGAATAACACTAAAATAACAGTAATCAAATTACACAAGTTAAATCATACTATACATAATATAAGATTAACATATCGTCTGGCACCTTTCCCATATCGTTCCCGGGGCGGGGGGGGGGGGGGGGGGGGGGAAGGGGAAGGTTAAAGGGGAGGGGGTTTTTACTTGGCCTTGACTTAGATCGGTTTCAAGGTTTCTGATATGCGTTACACACACCTAACCTTATTGTAATATAGTTATGAATTCATTCACAGGGTGCACCGTTTAAGATTTTAAGACTGATAATTATTCTGAAGATTTATGTTGTAAAATGGGGGTTTGAATAAACTAATAATGCGAAAATAAATAAAACGAATAACCAGATGGACGAAGTAGTGTTCACACAGATGATTCACTAGTGACGTGAATTGTTCTTTCAATTAAAACCGGTTAAATGTCTGATAAGTTATAATTCAATTATTCAAACTTTACTAACTCACATTAATCTCATTTGAAACAATCAAATCATACATGATAAAACTATTGTGATTCAATCTAGGTTAAACTCACATAAAACCTTAATTACTCCGATCACTCGGAGCAACTACACGACTGTGCTATCAAATTACCAATTAGTTACCATTCACACTCACATGTAAATGTCTAAATCTCCTAAGAGTTGAAGCATAATCAGTTTATCACTAATAAACTCACATAAACTAGGTAACAAATTGTGTAATTAAAGTAAAGTAACCAATTTGCACAATAATGGATCTTTTGGTTGAACACAATAATCATTAATCAATTAGATTCATCTATTAAGATTTGATTCGGATTAAAATCACTTAAAACTACAAAGATCACTCAATGTAATTATCACGATTATGATGCAAACCTACCATTCAATTACCGATTAGTTCCTTAATACAATCACTTGAAATCAAAGCCCTAACCGTCTAGATCACTAAATGTGTTGAAGTACATGTTATCTACCATCAATTATCTCACAATAACTCATTGATAACATATATAATTGAATTAAAGTAGAAAACATGCATAACAATGGGTCTTTGACCAAACTTAGATAAACTAAATCAATCAAACATTAAATCCATGAGATAAAGAGCAATCCAACAATCAAAAGCTATTACATCTGAGCAAACACTAAGGGTTTTAGCCAAACATGATCATAAAATCAAACAAACAATGGAAACAATAAGAATTCATAGTTTTATCACTAAAAGAGATGAAATCTAGAGTACCAATGATGTTGTAATGATCCAGTCTTCAATCCTAGATGAAAGCCCTTTAGAGTTGGTAAAGAATGGCTTTTGAATGACCAAAATCGCCCAACCCTAGCTCCCAAATCGTCAAAAATAAGTTATCCCCGTATGCAGCTCGAATTTTAGGTTTTATAAGTTTTTTCCTGTTTTTAGCAGATCCCAGATAGGGAAGTAGGGATCCCGATTAGGGAAGTAGAGATCCCGAATAGGGAAGTAGGGATCCCTGATGGAAATCCTTCTTTTTCAGCTTTTTTCAACTTTTTGGCTTGGAGATCCCTTATAGGGATCTATGGAGATCCCCATTAGGGAAGTTTCTGATCAAAATCTCATAAAATCATGTAGATCCCTAATGGGGATGTGTTGAGTTCCCTGATGGGGATTGCTACTATTTTAGGCATTTTTTCTTTCGGCTCACCGGATCAGCTCGGATGACAAATACACTTCAAATCTCCAATAAAAACTCATAAATTAGCATGAATCCAAGTTTTCCCTCTATCATACGCAAGCTCAGTTTTCCATCTAAATAAGTACCAAAATTTCACACAACGAACGTGAAACCATGATATTTAGGACCGATATTGCGAGATATATATATATATATATATATATATAAATGAGCAATATTAAATTCTCCCACACTTGAACCTTGCTTGTCCCCAAGTAAGTCTATCATCAAATAATATGAACCAATTCAAGAATATACATACCCGAAGCATTCTTCAACAATATAAGAACCAAGATGCACCAATATTATCGTTCTGGTCAAATAAAACCAATACGTGTGATCTTCAACAAGCATTTGCAAGGTTCAAGTCTTCAACAAACTCAATCATCTTAATTATCAAATTCGTGATTACTCACAAGCTTCACTTCTCCGAATCAAGAACACCACGTGTGGAACCAAGAAAATTTGGCCTTAGGGAAAACAAGACCTTTAAAAACTGTTTTTGCATTTAAGAACGGGAAAAACGAGTTAAGTTTTTATACAAACAAGTTTTCTGGAAATTTTAGGTTCTAAAGGCTATGTGCTTTCAAAGCCATCCCGGTTTTGGGACAGCCACACGGGTAATTGTCAACCCAGTATATCATCTAGGATGAACTACCCTCCGATTCGAAGGCGAGGGAAAGACAACTACCTTGGGTGTAAATTTTTCAGGGGGTCTATTGCACGACACTTGAAAGACTTTACTTTCAAGCAATGGTCTTTTGAAACACGACTCAACTTGGAAGACTTTACTTCCAAGCTTCAGAAGACTTGACTTCCTAAAAACAACATGGGAGGACTCGACTCTCCCAGAAGTGTTTAAACACTTGTTTGATTAATTTAAGGTCCTTGGACCCCACTTCCCACGCATCTAGCTTTTATGCTAGTTTTAAGAAAATGTAGGAAACACATACTACATTTCCGTATTTTAAAGGGTATCATGGCTTTTGGCCATGGCGTGTGTTGTCTGAGAAACACTAGCACAAAACCATTGCTCTTCATTAAGAAGACACCATAGGTTGAAGCTCAAGGCTCCTTTTCCCACAGTACGATACACCGGGGTAATACATCGTGAAATGATACATTAACCAAAGTCAGTATAAAATGATGTAGATTAGAAAGTCTCCTACACCAAGTAAGACGGGCATTCGAAAGACTCAACTTCCTTTATGGATGGACTTGAATCATCCTACAATTTTGGGTTTTTATACCCTGGAAGACATTGCTCCCTTATTACACACACACTCACGCAAAAGAAAATACAAAACACCAACACCATTGAGGTACCTACACAATTTAACTTACAAAGGTAATAACTTTTGCTTCATAAAACAACTACACTTGGCTTTTGAATGAGCCAAAAATTTTAAAAATTCCCAATTTTTTAACAATTTAATCAAAAATAAGACTTAATCCAAGTGTATTACATCCGAGATAATTTATATATCTCTCCCCCCACACTTAAGATCATGTAATGCCCTCATTTACATGAAATTAGATAAAATAAATATAAATTCGAGAGGGCAATAGAGTGAATGGGAAAAACATAACCGGATGTAGAGCAATATAATCATGAAACAGAGTGACAGACGGCTCTGCACCGACGGCCATTCCTCGATTGTCATCACATGATGGTACCTGCAATGATTACAAAAGAACAAAACACAAAAAGAAAAATATTTTTGGATTTTTGGGTTTTTCAATTTTTTAGGATTTTTAGTTTTAAAACACACGAATTAAACAAATTATACAAGGATATACACTGTGCAAGTTTATTAACGAGTCTTGCACTAGACTCCACCTTCCTCTCAACTGATGCCCGGATGATACGCGGTTCCATCCTTCAACCCACTGGAACCTTTAATCGAATTTCTATAACCAATCACATTTAATAACCAAACATCTGCCATCTTTGACTCCTTGGTCAACTCACTAAGCTTTTCCTTTTCCTTTCTAGAAAGATTTGAAATCAATCTGTTCCTAACATGCTCATATTTCTCAGACATTGAATTCCTAACCCGATTATACAACTTCCTCATTGATTTATCAATAACACTATCCTCGGGCAGTTTATCAACAAGCTTCTCCTCTACCTTTCCCCCACACTTATTAGGTTTACTAGCTTCAATTTCAACACAAGTAATTACATTCACAAAATCTACAAGTGCGAATGGTGGTTTAACACTAAAATTAGTCTGAAAGCTTAAGGTTTTACCTCTATCCCTCAAAATCAATTTACAAGTTCTCCAGTCAATTAATGCACCGGCAGTTGCTAAAAATGGTCTACCTAAAACAATGGGTACAACCATATCCTCCGGCATATCAACAACTACAAAGTCAGATGGGAACTCTAATTCACCTATTTTAACCACCAAATATTTAGCAATCCCTATGGGTTTACTAACCGACTGGTTAACCAATCTAACTCCAGTTTTAGTCGACTTAAGCTCATTCAAACCCAAACGTGAATAAACAGATAATGGCAAAAGATTGATACTCGCACCTGAATCAGTTAAACACTTAAAAATTTCAGAGTCATCAATCCTACATGGTACTATGAATGGCCCGAGATCACCTAACTTTGGTGGCATATCACTCTTCTTCAAAATAGCAGCGCATTCCGCTTCAAGAAACGCGGAGGATGCCTGCTCATGCTCACCCTTCTTTGCCATTAAATTATAGTGACCCGTCCTAATCCACCTGGACGAATACATTACATTTGGTTACATCGCGAGGTATTTGACCTCTATATGATACATTTTACAAACATTGCATTCGTTTTTAAAAGACAAACTTTCATTACATTGAAAGTTGACGGCATGCATACCATTTCATAATATATCCAACTATAATTGACTTAATAATAATCTTGATGAACTTGACGACTCGAATGCAACGTATTTTGAAATATGTCATGAATGACTCCAAGTAATGTCTCTAAAATGAGCAAATGCACAGCGGAAGATTTCTTTCATACCTGAGAATAAACATGCTTTCAAGTGTTAACCAAAAGGTTGGTGATTTTATAGGTTTATCATAAAACAATCATTTCCATAATTTAATAGACCACAAGATTTTCATTTCCTTTTCTCATAAACATAATCTCATATCAGGCATTTCACACGGCATAGAGATAAAAATCATTCATATGGTGAACGCTTGATAACCGAACTAACAGGATGCATATAGAATATCCCCATCATTCCGGGACTCTCATCGGACATGATAATCGAAGTACTAAAGCATTCGTAACCCGAATGGGACGTGTCAAGGTCCATAGATCTATCTTTAGGATTCACGTCAATTAAGGGCCATTTTCCTAATTCTTAGGCTACCAAGCTAAAAATGGGCATATTCGATTCAATAATCCAACCATAGAATGTAGTTTCGATTACTTGTGTCTATTTCGTAAAACAATTATAAAAGCAGCGCATGTATTCTCAGTCCCAAAAATATATATTGCAAAAGCAGTTAAAAAGGGAGCAATTGAAACTCACCCTACAATATTTTGTAGTAAAAATATTCATACAACGATACTGAACAATGCAGGGTTGGCCTCGGTTTCACGAACCTATATCATTTGTGGATATATTAATACACGTAATCGTAATCGATCAATTTTATATATATATATATATATAGTTTGTTATTAATAGTATATTTGTTATACTATATGTTATTTAGATAATTTTTAATATATTTAGTTTATATGTTTTATATAATTATTACTTATGATTAATAATAAACTATATATTAAGGTTTAGTATATATTTATATATTAATTTATATAGCTTAGCTAATATCTTTTTAGTAATAAGAGTATAACGTAATGTATTTTTATATAAAAGTATCTTTTTATGATAATATTGATAGTTTTAGTGATAACAAAATATTAATTTTATAAGAATGATAATAATGATAATAAGTTTAATAATAATAATACTAATGATTATGTTAATAATATTAATGATAATATTTATACTACTTATGTTACTAATAATAATAAAATTGATAACTAATACTTGCATGACAAAATTTATAATAATAAATATATTAGTAATGTTAATAATAAGAATAATGGTTTTAAGACTTATAATTATGATAATAATACTAATAAATGTTATAATACTAATAATAATAAGTACTAGTAATAGTAGTATTAATGATAGCAACAATGATAATAATAATAACAATAATAATAATACTTGTCCTAGCACTAGTTTTTATATTAATAACAATTAAGATACTAGCAGTAATTAACATAATAATAATAACAATAAGTAATAATAATAATAACGAAAATGATAATAACAATAATATTAATAAAAACTACCTTAAGAGTATAATCTCTCAAAAAAAAAAAAAGAAACTGCCTCTGCCAAGACTCGAACTCGTGACCTCTCGCCAAATCAAAACACTCGTAACCATCACTCCATTCCCGGTTTTCTGATATGTCGCGACCCAGATATATATAAGCTATTTTTTCTGATTTTGATCCGAAAATCCCAATCAACCTGGCCCAATCATATATATATATATATATATATATATATATATATATATATATATATATATATATATATATATATATATATATATATATATATATATATATATATATATATATATATATATATATATATAGCCTAGTAATGAAGGTAGACCCAAGATGTAT
The DNA here is from genome assembly GCF_046630445.1 of Rutidosis leptorrhynchoides. NCBI lineage: Eukaryota > Viridiplantae > Streptophyta > Magnoliopsida > Asterales > Asteraceae > Rutidosis > Rutidosis leptorrhynchoides. The sequence continues at coordinate 104,376,889 of NC_092336.1, read as the reverse complement.
TATGTTTATATCGACCTTAAACCCCAAAACCACATAATCATAAAAAAAATCTAAAATTGTTTCGGATTCTTTTTCCTTTTCATAAACAGCTCGTGTTCCCCTTTTTGAGTGTCGGCCAACCAAAAAAAAATCATTATCATCGTATCATACTCGGTTCAGCATCATAGTTTCATCATCACTTGTGAATCATCATCATCAGTGAATCATCATCATCGAATCATCATCTTCAATCTCGATCATGTAACCACCTTCCTGTTTTATCTCCTTCGTGTTTAAAGTGATTATCGAGTTTATTTTGCAGCTGAACAGAAACAAATAATAGGAGTTTGTTTTTGTTCTTTAACCGGAGTGAGACAGTAAAACAAGAGGTTGCTGGTGATTTCAATAGTTGTAGGTTTGATGAAGGTAATCTTCGTCTAACATTGTCGAGCTAGTGTATAACAAGGAGTTGGTTATGGTAGTCTCGATTCTGGGTAAACGAATCAGGAAATAATACAGAATATATATATATATATATATATATATATATATATATATATATATATATATATATATATATATATATATATATATATATATATATATATATATATATATATATATATATATATAAGACGATATGATGAGTGTGAAGGTGATCGGAGATGGTGGTTAATGATTGTTAAGTTGTTGATGAAGCTTGGGTCTCGAGGGGAAATAAGAAAAGGAAGAGAAGTGGTGATTGAAGGTTGTTTGTGTGGTGTTCGGACAGAAACAGTGAAACAGAAAGACTTAACATTGAGTAGGGACATTATACGATTTGCAGCAGGTTTTGTTGGGTTTTTGTTGGTGATCCCGACTGCAAAAACAGAAACAAATTGTAGCAGCAGCAACGAATAATAGTTAGGAGGTGGTGAATGAGCTGTTGAAACAAAAACAACTTGTAATGGTTGTAAGTTTGGTGGTGGTTCAAATGATAATGTTTAAATGGGTTTCTAAGTGGTTCACGAGGGTTAAGATAGAGATAGGGAGGATAGTGGTGGTCTACGGTTAACAGTAACGACAAAAACTCATGTGGGTTTGATGAGGTCTCGAGTGGTGATTGTCGATGGTTTATGATTGAAGTGGTGGCGATTATATTCATGTGGGTTCAAGGTGGTGGTGAGATGGTGATGTTCTAGTCGGGTTTCGATGGACGTATGGCAGCAACACCGTAGTTAAGTGATGATGGTGATTGGATGGTAGATGTGATGATCGATGGTGAGGCTTAGATGTGGGTGGTGGCGGTTGTGCAGCAAAAAAAAATGACATCTAGTAATAGGAATGATCAAGAATAGAAAATGGTAGATAGATGGTTTGGTCCGATGGTTTCACTCCAACAAAAGCAAAAAGAAAAAAATGTAACAGACTGTTGAGAAGTGGTGGTGGTTTTGTGTCTATATCCATGAGTAATTTGTATATATAAATGGATATAATAATACATACATATTATATTACATATCTTAAATAAAACAACACAATAATTCAGATTTATAATTCAAACACAGTGACCAAATAGGATAGCCACCGATCCTTTTGTCCATATTCTATCGACATCTAAATTTACGGACCAATATATCGTACTCCATTGATAATTAGTGACGGATAAAAGTCTTCGGAAAAATCCCAAATTTTTATATTAAATGTCTTTACTTATTTCAGTCATTATGGTATAAAATTCGATCCTTAATTTGTTAAATAAAAATTACATCAACCGTCCCTCTCAATTCTGGGTAAAATATAAAAAGTTCTAAAATTTATTAAGTAGATCCTAAATGCATTTTTAGTAAGCCTAAAATTTATAGAACTCATTTTCGTATCACCCTTTATTTTAAAATTACATATGTTTGAATTTAACTTGCTTAATATTAATCGGAACATCAGATGAGTATTACAATCATTTAATATTTATTTTTAATATACTTTAGAGATATATAGATTCAAGTTTTATTATATAATTAAATACATTAAATATATGTTTTCAAATAAATAAATTTAATATTTAATCTTTTATATTTACAATTTAATATTCATGTGCATACATATATATATATATATATATATATATATATATATATATATATATATATATATATATATATATATATATATATATATACACACACATACTTAAATATATGAATCTATTTACAAATAGTTGTTCGTGAATCGTTGGGAACAGTCGAAGGTCAATTGAATATATGAACGTAGTTCCAAAATGTTCGAGACTCAACATTACAGACTTTGCTTATCGTGTCGAAATCATATATAGATCAAGTTTAAATTTGATCGGAAATTCCCGGGTCGTCACAGTACCTACCCGTTAAAGAAATTTCGTCCCGAAATTTGAGTGAGGTCGTCATGGTTAACGATAAGAATGTTTTCATGACGAACATGAATTGATAAAATATAATTTTATCGCAGTTGCGTAATATAGATAAGATAATTCAATTATTCGAAGAGTACGAGTGAAGCTATCACAAAATAGTGAAATGAGAAGATAGAGATTCGTATTAACTTCTGATGTAGTCACGCTTGAATTTAGAAAATAAGGTGCGATTTAACTTTTGACGTTGTCTTGAATGAATTCTGGAATTCAAGGGATTTTAAAAAAAATCTTCGAAATCTGAGTGAGATTTGATTCTTCGGTGAATAAGGAGATTAAGATCTCTTCAATTAAATGCGATGATCTGCCTCGATTACTCTGTCTGATAATTTCATTATAAATCGACCGCTTCCGTTTCATTACCCTCACCATTCCTATTTTTTTATTCTTTAATTCATACTTCTAATAATTGTGAAAATGCTTAATCCAGTTCTGATCCTTGATATTTTTCTGACAATCACTTCTGTCATTCTTCTTTTTTATTTACCACCAGAGGAATCTATTCACTTCTACTATTACCTTGGGGTTATAGTATTTCTAATTCTCCCATGTCTTTATATTGCTATACGCATTGATATACACGGTTTGTAATTTCGGTGTTGTTGTTGTTGGGCTCTATATTTTCTCTTATATTTTGGAGCTCCATGTTCACGTTTTCTCTTCCCGACTCTAAGTCAAGCGAATAATGGTCCAGAATTTCGTAGATATTGAGTTTCGAATGATTATAACGTTCTAAGCACGAAGGAACGTATTCTCACGATTTGACTTGTCAAATTACCAGAATTTCTGAGGATAGAACTATCAAGAATATATTTTCTTGATATGTTTAGAAATTAAACAGAATGAAAGAGTTATGTAACATGGCACATGATGATGGTATGATCTACTGTGAACCATCATCAGGTTTCATTAGAAACTCAGCATGACTTACTGTAATATAATCACGTTGGCCAATTTTCATTATATTATACTAACCCATGCTTCAATTCCCAACACTTCTCTACAATTCATTCATAATTTATACTTAGATTTTACAGAAATTTTAAATATAATGGAATACAGAAAGCACGATGAGGTAGATAATTTCGGACAAGAATATTTATGAAAATATCCTCAGAAATATCGAAGATATTTATGATGATATTTTGGAATTTCTAAGTTCGAAGGTTGATGAAGAAAGATTTTCCGCAAGATTTTAACATGACTTCGGAAAAAGATATTCTCTAAAGATTTCGGCGGATCCAGAATTACCTGGATTCTTTGAATATAGGGTTTGGTCCTTGTATTTGTTCTTGTCTCCTTCATGGTTAGCTCAATCCGTTTTCAGTACCAAATTTTCTATCGAGCGTTCCCAACACTCCACTCTTTATCATCAAACTCTTGGCCATTCAGGCCATCTACAATTTTATTGTTTCGTCTGCATTTAATGCAGCCGTATATGAATCGTCGGTTATCAATCAGAGGTGTTTTCAGGAGAATTGTGTTTTTAGATGATTAAACGCTGATGGTAATATGGTGGAATATAAAAGATTTCCTGGTAACAATAAAAGAGCACGCATATATATCAAAGTTATAATAAGGTTGTTTCGAACAAAAAGTCAAAGCTGTCTTGCTGGAGCTGTGACAAAATTGGCTATATTGAAAAAGAACTGCAAAGTTATTTTGGGTAATAATAATACTAAGGAATTAGCACAGCTATGTGCTAAACGTTTACTCAGTTTCCGAAAGTTTTTCAGGTGCATAACTATATGCATAAATCTTTCCTTCCGTAGATGAAATGCAGTTGGTTCATTCTCTCGATTGAAGTGTTTTCAAGAATTATGAAATGTTTGAACGCAGATTGGAATCATCAAGATACAAATGAGGTTTAAGATGAAATCAAGTGGCAAACTTGAAGAACTATTTAGTTTCATATGTTATAATCAGTATTTTAATTCATTTTAATTGTCCAATATTATTCGTCCACGGTCGATAGTCCACAGTTAACAGTCCAATCATTCATATATAGTTTAATATATAATATTCGAATTATTTAATATGTATCGTGACCCGTGTACATGTCTCAGACTCGATCACAACTCAAACTATATATATTATTGTAGAATCAACCTCAACCCTGTATAGCTAACTCCAGCATTACTGCATATAGAGTGTCTATGGTTATTCCAAATAATATATATAGATGCGTCGATATGATATGTCAAAACCTTGTATACGTGTCCCGATATTTAAAGTGCGTAAAAATAAATAACAGAAATTAAATGACGATAAATAAAGTGCGTAAAGTAAATAACAGAAATTAAATGACGATAAATAAAATTGCGAGAATGTAAATTGCGATAATTAAATTGCGATATATAAAATGTAATCAGTTAGCTAGGAATAATTAGCTAGGAACAGTTAACGTGGATTCTTAACAAAATTTCTCATAGTTAATTTGTTTGTTTCTAACAAATTTTATTTTGTCAAATGCTTTCTTCATTATGCCACTTGTTGGATTCTGATAAATCAAAATCCAAAAATGAAATTGGATGAAAATGGTTATTCTGTGGTGAACGGATTTGTATATCGGTGAATGTAAGTAGGATAGTAAATGACTGTTGAATCAGCTTCGAAGAATGTAGAGTGTAACTTAATAATGTGAAATCTGAATATTCCTCGGGTATTACCTACCCGTTAAAATATTTTCACCATTAACAGTTTGTACAAAAGAATTTTTAATTACAATCTTTATGAAAATATACTTACATATATATTTTCTTCAGATGCAATCATGGATTTAATGAGTCAATATGATATTAAACTCATTTGATTTACCGTTAGAACAAGAATATATAATCTCTAAAACATTAGAGATTACATAATCGCTATGTCGAACGAAGATAAATGATGTAGAACGTCATGTAGAATGATGATTATACTCGAGGTACAGAATGAGATGTTGAAGCTGGTGATGTGGATGTTGTTGTTGGTGGTACTAGTGTTGTTGGTGCTGAGGCTGGTGATGTTACTGGTGTTGGTGATACTGCTGGTGCTTGCAAATTGTGTACCGTGCTCTCTAAAGTTAATACTCGAGCTCGGAGTTCTCTAACTTCTTCTACTAACCCTGGTTGGTTATCAGTGTGAGGTAGAGGTCGGATATCTTCTCTAGTTCCATTAATGGTAGCCTCAAGACGAAAATTATTGCAAAAAGGGTATAAACGGTGTTGCGAACAGGTTCGCCAGTGACCGGGTCGAGTACTCCAAGGTTAGGTGGTAGATTCGGTTCATGATATGGAGTACCTTCTTCCCTTCTCCATAGGGTGAGTATGTCACAAACCCACCCCCATTTTCTCCAGTAATCACGGTAGTTGATTGGTTGGTGTCTTCGGAGTTAGAGGAACTTGGTCGATTCGTAGAGGCCATCTTACGCGATCTCAGAAAAGATTTTTGGTATGAAGAGTTTAGTGACAGCAATTGATAGTTGGATGGTATTCTCAATGCATAATATGCATAGATATATATAGTACCAGATTCCCCTAAATTACGGAGAAATTTACGGAAGATATCAAGCAAAGTCTACCGTAATAGATACGCTAAGATATGAATTTGTCTATACACTATCTATGCAATAAAGGCAGTAGGACGTGTCTAAACTTACGAATGGTAAGCAGGTAATTTCCTAAGGATGATAAGTAGATGATTTTCGACACGAAATGATAAGCAAAACTTTTGACATGCAGACACAGTCGAAGTCCAGACCCACTAATGCATCTAAACAACTATCAGTTAGACAAACTAATGCAAGACCTGGTTCGCTAAGACCACCGTTCTGATACCACCTGTAGTGACCCGTCCTAATCCACCTGGACGAATACATTACATTTGGTTACATCACGAGGTATTTGACCTCTATATGATACATTTTACAAACATTGCATTCGTTTTTAAAAGACAAACTTTCATTACATTGAAAGTTGACGGCATGCATACCATTTCATAATATATCCAACTATCATTGACCTAATAATAATCTTGATGAACTTGACGACTCGAATGCAACGTCTTTTGAAATATGTCATGAATGACTCCAAGTAATGTCTCTAAAATGAGCAAATGCACAGCGGAAGATTTCTTTCATACCTGAGAATAAACATGCTTTCAAGTGTCAACCAAAAGGTTGGTGAGTTCATAGGTTTATCATAAAACAATCATTTCCATAATTTAATAGACCACAAGATTTTCATTTCCTTTTCTCATAAACATAATCTCATATCAGGCATTTCGCACGGCACAGAGATAAAAATCATTCACATGGTGAACGCTTGATAACCGAACTAACAGAGTGCATATAGAATATCCCCATCATTCCGGGACTCTCATCGGACATGATAATCGAAGTACTAAAGCATTCGCAACCCGAATGGGACGTGTTAAGGTCCATAGATCTATCTTTAGGATTCGCGTCAATTAAGGGCCATTTCCCTAATTCTTAGGCTACCAAGCTAAAAAGGGGCATATTCGATTCGATAATCCAACCATAGAATGTAGTTTCGATTACTTGTGTCTATTTCGTAAAGCATTTATAAAAGCAGCGCGTGTATTCTCAGTCCCAAAAATATATATTGCAAAAGCATTTAAAAAGGGAGCAATTGAAACTCACCCTACAATATTTTGTAGTAAAAATATTCATACAACGATACTGAACAATGCAGGGTTGGCCTCGGATTCACGAACCTATATAATTTGTGGATATATTAATACACGTAATCGTAATCGATCAATTATATATATATATATATATATATATATATATATATATATATATATATATATATATATATATATATATATATATATATATATATATATATATATATATATATATATATATATATATATATATATATATATATATATTTTGTTATTAATAGTATATTTGTTATACTATATGTTATTTAGATAATTTTTAATATATTTAGTTTATATGTTTTATATAATTATTACTTATGATTAATAATAAAGCTATATATTAAGATTTAGTATATATTTATATATTACTTTATATAGCTTAGCTAATATCTTTTTAGTAATAAGAGTATAACGTAATGTATTTTTATATAAAAGTATCTTTTTATGATAATATGGATAGTTTTAGTGATAACAAAATATTAATTTTATAAGAATGATAATAATGATAATAAGTTTAATAATAATAATACTAATGATTATGTTAATAATATTAATGATAATATTTATACTACTTATGTTACTAATAATAATAATATTGATAACTAATACTTGCATGACAAAATTTATAATAATAAATATATTAGTAATGTTAATAATAATAATAATAATAATAATAATAATGGTTTTAAGACTTATAATTATGATAATAATACTAATAAATGTTATAAAACTAATAATAATAAGTACTAGTAATAGTAGTATTAATGATAGCAACAATGATAATAATAATAACAATAATAATAATACTTGTCCTAGCACTAGTTTTTATATTAATAACAATTAAGATACTAGTAGTAATTAACATAACAATAATAACAATAAGTAATAATAATAATAATAATAACGAAAATGATAATAACAATAATATTAATAAAAATTACCTTAAGAGTATAATCTCTCAAAAAAAATGAAACTGCCTCTGCCAAGACTCGAACTCGCGACCTCTCGCCAAATCAAAACACTCGTAACCATCACTCCATTCCCGGTTTTCTGATAAATGTCGCGACCCAGATATATATAAGCTATTTTTTCTGATTTTGATCCAAAAAGCCCAATCAACCTGGTCCAATCGTATATATATAGCCTAGTAATGAAGGTAGACCCAAGATGTATTATGTTTATGTCCACCTTAAACCCCAAAACCGCATAATCATAAAAAAAATCTAAAATTGTTTCGGTTTCTTTTTCCTTTTCATAAACAGCTCATGTTCCCCTTTTTGAGTGTCGGCCAACCAAAAAAAAATCATTATCATCGTATCATACTCGGTTCATCATCATAGTTTCATCATCACCTACGAATCATCATCATCAGTGAATCATCATCATCGAATCATCATCTTCAATCTCGATCATGTAACCACCTTCCTATTTTATCTCCTTCGTGTTTAAAGTGATTATCGAGTTTATTTTGCAGCTGAACAGAAACAAATAACAGGAGTTTGGTTTTGTTCTTTAACCGGAGTGAGACAGTAAAACAAGAGGTTGCCGGTGATTTCAATAGTTGTGGGTTTGATGAAGGTAATCTTCATCTAACATTGTCGAGCTAGTGTATAACAAGGAGTTGGTTATGGTAGTCTCGATTCTGGGTAAACGTATCAGGAAATAACACAGAAATATATATATATATATATATATATATATATATATATATATATATATATATATATATATATATATATATATATATATATATATATATAAGACGATATGATGAGTGTGAAGGTGATCGGAGATGGTGGTTAACGATTGTTAAGTTGTTGATGAAGCTTGGGTCTCGAGGGGAAATAAGAAAAGGAATAGAAGTGGTGATTGAAGGTTGTTTGTGTGGTGTTCGGACAGAAACAGTGAAACATAAAGACTTAACATCGAGTAGGGACATTATACGATTAGCAGCAGGTTTTGTTAGGTTTTTGTTGGTGATCCCGACTGCAAAAACAGAAACAAATTGTAGCAGAAGCAACGAATAATAGTTAGGAGGTGGTGAATGAGCTGTTGAAACAAAAACAACTTGTAATGGTTGTAAGTTTGGTGGTGGTTCAAATGATAATGTTCAAATGGGTTTCTAAGTGGTTCACGAGGGTTAAGATAGAGAGAGGGAGGATAGTGGTGGTCTACGGTTAACAGTAACGACAAAAACTCATGTGGGTTTGATGAGGTTTCGAGTGGTGATTGTCGATGGTTTGTGATTGAAGTGGTGGCGATTATATTCATGTGGGTTCAAGGTGGTGGTGAGATGGTGATGTTCTAATCGGGTTTCGATGGTCGTATCGCAGCAACACCGCAGTTAAGTGATGATGGTGATTGGATGGTAGATGTGATGATCGATGGTGAGGCTTAGAAGTGGGTGGTGGCGGTTGTGCATCAAAAAAAATGACATCTAGTAGTAGGAATGATCAAGAATAGAAAATGGTAGATAGATGGTTTGGTCCAATGGTTTCACTCTAACAAAAGCAAAAATAAAAAAATGTAACAGACTTTTGAGAAGTGGTGGTGGTTTTGTGTCTATATCCATGAGTAATTTGTATATATAAATGGATATAATAATACATACATATTACATTACATATCTTAAATAAAACAACACAATAATTCAGATTTATAATTCAAGCACAGTGATCAAATAGGATAGCCACCGATCCTTTTGTCCATATTCTATCGATATCCAAATTTATGGTCCAATATATCGTACTCCATTGATAATTAGTGACGGATAAAAGTCTTCGGAAAAATCCCAAATTTTTATATTAAATGTCTTTACTTATTTCAGTCATTATGGTATAAAATTCGATCCTTAATTTGTTAAATAAAAATTACATCAACCGTCCCTCTCAATTCTGGGTAAAATATAAAAAGTTCTAAAATTTATTAAGTAGATCCTAAATGCATTTTTAGTAAGCCTAAAATTTATAGAACTCATTTTCGTATCAGCGTTTATTTTAAAATTACATATGTTTGAATATAACTTGCTTAATATCAATCGGAACATCAGACGAATATTACAATCATTTAATATTTATTTTTAATATACTTTATAGATATATAGATTCAGGTTTTATTATATAATTAAATACATTAAATATATGTTTTCAAATAAATAAATTTAATATTTAATCTTTTATATTTACAATTTAATATTCATGTGCATATATATATACATACTTAAATATATGAATCTATTTACAAATAGTTGTTCGTGAATCGTTGGGAACAGTCGAAGGTCAATTGAATATATGAACGTAGTTCCAAAATGTTCGAGACTCAACATTACAGACTTTGTTTATCGTGTCGAAATCATATAAAGATCAAGTTTAAATTTGGTCGGAAATTCCCGGGTCGTCACATAAATCCTTCAAAAATTTCCCATAATTCGGCATATCTGCAAGAATATCAACCAAAGGTACATGCACACAAATATTATCATTAGTATGAATAGACTTACAAAAAGTGTCCTGCGGTTGCTCGGATTGAAGAGCTCTCAGATATGGAATAGGCGGCTTGTACACTTTCAACTTAGGTGACGGTTTCACATCTTCTTCCACTTTAATCTCATCAACACTAAACTCAGGAGAGGCTCGGTAGTCTCCACACTCTTAACTTCTGACTCTTGATTACCCGAACTAGAAGAACTCCACGTCATTAAACTCATCAAGTAATTACCATACGCGGGAGTTATATCACTAACTCTAATCCAACCTTCTGTACCATTATGAGTATAAGTCGGTATAACCTCATCGGATTCATAACCCTCAAAACTAGAAACAGCATTCACCTGCGAATAAAGAGAAACTTGAGGCTCTTTGTTCTTCACATCACTTCGGTTGTTATTAGTCAAGATTGTTCGAGGCGGCCCATTGTTGTTCGGATTAGTTTGCGTTTTTGAAGGGAGAGCACCCGGTCGTCTCTTCGTTAGCGATTGAGCTATACGCCCTACATCCCGTTCCAAATTCTGAATCCAGGCCTGCTGACTTCTCACTTGCTGTTTTGTTGATTCACTATCTTGCCTCAACGTCGTGATGCTTTCTTCTGTCTTTATAATAAAACCCCGCAATAACTCTTCTAGTGAAGGACCCTTATCCACATACGTCTGATTCTGATTCCGATTAACGAACCCCGGTGGTCCGTTCCTTGGATAACCCAAACTACCTCCTTGGTACTGATTATTGTATTAATTACCCAAGTAGTTCACCTGCTCTTCCATAGATGCCTGATTACAATCCTTTGTGAGATGTGGTCCCTGACATAACTCACAACCAACCTTCATAGTGTGCATCTCTTTAGTCATCGATTCCATTTGTCTTTTAACAGTTGCAAGTTGTGCTCTAACCGATGCAAGTTCATCACTAGTTTCGGTACTAGCGACATGAGATGATCGAGAAATATCCATCTCTTGATGCCAATCATATGAATGTGTAGCTGTTTCGGAGATGATGTTGTAAGCTTCATCTGGAGTCTTTTTCATTAACGAACCACCTGCAGCAATATCGATTTCTTTCCCTGTCGGTACATTAACACCCTTGTAGAAAATCTGGACCTTATTAAAATTGTTCAACCCGTGTTGAGGACAATTTCGAAGCATTTTACCGAACCGTGTCCAAGCATCATAAGGTGTTTCAGTTGACTTCTGAACAAAGTGATTGATGTCAATTTGCAATTTAGCAGCCTTAGAAGCAGGAAAGAAACGCTGCAAGAATTTGTCTTCCACAACCGTCCAACTGTCAATTTCACCTTCGGGCAATGATTCTAACCAGTCCTTAGCATCGTCTTTCAAATACCAAGGAAAGACCCTCAAATAGATAACCGTGTCTGCAACTTGGGCAATTTTGAACAAATTACAGATGCTTTTGAAGTTTCGAAGATGCTCAAATGCATCCTCTTTCGGTGTACCCCTGAACTGGCACTGATGAGTAATCATATTTAAAATCTGCCCCTTAACTTCAAAATCTTTATCAACTACCGGTTGGGTAATGGCATGTCCATTACCAGCCCTCGTGGCTTTCATCATCGCTTCCATGGATTGACCCCTTGCTGGTTCACCCTTTTTAACCTCTTCCTTTTTGATATATTCAAAGTCCGGAATATAAAAAGGTAACTCTAAGAAACCTTCAGCGATTTCTTGCTCAACTTTAGCTTTGCTGCGTGTATGATAAACTCTAGACGGTTCCAGAGTTATAAGTACCTAACCTGCGTTCACACCACAACAAACCAACACGTAAAATAGAAAATAACAGAAAAGTAACTTTCGTGAAAACAAGTTTCCACGAAAGGATCGAATAACTAAAAGCTTTTAAAATCCTAAGACACACCGCTCCCCGGCCGCGGCTCCAAAAATTTGATATGCGTTAGACACACCTAATCTTATTGTAATATAGTTAAGAATTCGTTCACAGGGTGCAGCGTTTAAGATTTTAAGACTGATAATTATTCTGAAGATTTATGTTGTAAAATGGGGGGTTTGAATAAACTAATAATGCGAAAATAAATAAAACGAATAACCAGATGGACGAAGTAGTGTTCACTCAGATGATTCACTAGTGACGTGGATTGTTCTTTCAATTAAAACCGATTAAATGTCTGATAAGTTATAATTCAATTATTAAAACTTGACTAACTCACATTAATCTCATTTGAAACAATCAAATCATACATGATAAAACTATTGTGATTCAATCTAGGTTAAACTCATATAAAACCTTAATTACACCGATCACTCGGAGCAACTGCACGACTATGCTATCAAATTACCAATTAATTACCTTTCACACTCACATGTAAATGTCTAAATCTCCTAAGAGTTGAAGCATAATCCGTTTATCACTAATAAACTCACATAAACTAGGTAACAAATTATGTAATTAAAGTAAAGTAACCAATTTACACATTAATGGATCTTTTGGTTGAACACAATAATCATTAATCAATTAGATTCAGCTATTAAGATTTGATCCGGATTAAAATCACTTAAAATCCTAACTATAAAGATCACTCAATGTAATTATCACGATTATGATGCAAACCTACCATTCAATTACCGAGTAGTTCCTTAGTACAATCACTTGAAATCAAAGCCTTAATCGTCTAGATCACTAAATGTGTTGAAGTATACGTTATCTACCATCAATTATCTCATAATAACTAATTGATAACATATATAATTGAATTAAAGTAGAAAGTATGCATAACAATGGGACTTTGACCAAACTTAGATAAACTAAATCAATCAAACATTAAAACTATGAGATAAAGAGCAATCCAACAATCAAAAGCTATTACATTTGAGCAAACACTAAGGGTTTTAGCTAAACATGATTATAAAATCAAACAAACAATGTAAACAATAAGAATTCATAGTTTTATCACTAAAAGAGATGAAATGTAGAGTACCAATGATGTTGTAATGATCCAATCTTCAATCCTAGATGAAAGCCCTTTAGATTTGGTGAAGAATGACTTTTGAATGACCAAAATCGCCTAACCCTAGCTCCCAAATCGTCAAAAATAAGTTATCCCCGTATGCAGCTCGAATTTTAGGTTTTATAAGTTTTTTCCCGTTTTTAGCAGATCCTGAATAGGGAAGTAGGTATCCCGATTAGGAAAGTAGGGATCCCGAATAGGGAAGTAGGGATCCCTGATGGTGATCCTTATTTTTCAGCTTTTTTCAACTTTTTGGCTTGGAGATCCCTTATAGAGATCTATGGAGATCCCCATTAGGGAAGTATTTCTGATCAAAATCTCATAAAATCATGTAGATTAATGGGGATGTGTTGAGTTCCCTGATGGGGATTGCTACTATTTTAGGCGTTTTTTCTTTCGGCTCACCGGATCAGCTCGAATGACAAATACACTTCAAATCTTCAATAAAAACTCATAAATTAGCATGAATTCAAGTTTTCCCTCTATCATACACAAGCTCAGTTTTCCATCTAAATAAGTACCAAAACTTCACACAACGAACGTGAAACCATGATATGTAGGACCGATATTGCGAGATATATATATATATATATATATATATATATATATATATATAAAATGAGCAATATCAGTTTCCTCCCGGGCAGCAATGGGGGCGGGGTTATTATCGCTGCATTGGCATAGTCGAAACGGGAGATGATCTCAACGGGTGGTTTAGTCCCCCTCGGGTAAAGGGGAAGGGGGGGAGGGGGGTTACTTGGCCTTGCCCTTAGATCGGTTTCAAGGTTTCCTCCCGGACAGCAATGGGGGTGGGGTTATTATCGCTGCATCGGCATAGTCGAAACGGGAGATGATCTCAACGGGTGGTTTAGTCCCCCTCGGGTGATTCCAATCGCTGTTCAAAAAAAAAAAAACATTGTTAAGTTTAAAAATTTTAATTTTATATAAAGAAATAAAGTTTATATATGTGCATATCAAATAGAAAAAATTACGTCGTTGGTACCTGTGATTTGTTCACATTTGCATCATAACACCTAAACTTTATTTTTTTACCTTAGTTTTGCTTAATTATCGTGATTAGTACCTCAATCTAACTGTAGTTAAAATTTAATGGTTAACCTCTCATATGTGCCATGCATGTAAGGGCAAATTTGTCCCTTTCCATTATTTTAATCCATTTAAAAGCACAAGACTCGTACAATCATATAAGGAACATAAGCACAAGACTTGCAGCATGTCAATTTAGCAAAAAGTTTTCAAATGCTATTCAGATTTGCAGCATGTTAATTAAATATCAAGAAGCCTCCATAACTGTTGAACTCATGAATTCAAGACAAAAGGATTAACTTTTGTTAATCAAAATTTTTAACCCAAAAGGACCCCTTTTCACCCAAACCCATAAGACTAATTCAAAAAGTAACTGGTTTTACTTAATCAATTTTGACCGGTTACTCAACCTGCATTAAAGTTACTGCCATAAATTTAGGATGATGTAAATGAATAAGAATATTGAATGTTTAATATGTTTTGTCACAAGAACAACAATACAATACCCTTTGACAGGTCATGTAGTAAGTTCTTTTATCACATTATTAGGTATAATAGGTATATACGGTCCTTGAAAAATTCCGGTAGTGGTACTTTTACTTCGTGCTAAAACAGAACAAAGGTTGTCGCAATGGTACGTTTCTTTCGGCTTGATTAATGCTATGGAAGTAGTTAACAATACAAGGCAACAATTTTGAATTGCAAACATAAATGTGTCAACTTGAGTAAGTTTAAAGCTCTATAAACTATAAACAACTTTTTTAAGAAAAGTGCGGTTTGAAGAAAGAAGGCAAACCGATCGAGAAAGGGTTAGTCTCATAAACGTTCATAAATAAACATGATTAGTGGATTATGTTACAAAAAGCTCTAATCATGAATAAACAAGATTGGCATAATATGAGGCTTAAATTATTTGATAATAATTTAGTTTAGTTGCTTAATGTTTGTTTCTTTAATTAACATCAGCCCCCTTTTGTTAACTGCAGGTAATATGTGAATCTGAATCGGTACAATGGTTGAACCATTTGATTGAAAAGATTTGGCATATATGACAGCAGCACATATCCACACTTATCTACAAAATAAGTCTTGTGCTTATGTTCCTTATTATGAGTGTACAAGTCGTCTAGTGCTTTTAAATGGATTAAAATAATGGAAAGGGACAAATTTGCCCTCACATGCAGTTGAATTGAGGTACTAATCACGATAATTAAGCAAAACTAAAGTACCAACTACGTAAAAAATGAAGTTTAGGTGTTATGATGCTAATGTAAACAAACCACATGTACCAACGGCGTAATTTTTTCTATCAAATACTAGAAAGTCAACATTGTTAAGTTTAAAAATTTTACGAATGAGAACTGTTTGTGAATAAATTGCACCAAATGAAATTGAGTATGGCATCTTTTATCATATGAAAGTA
Source organism: Rutidosis leptorrhynchoides (assembly GCF_046630445.1). Classification (NCBI taxonomy): domain Eukaryota; kingdom Viridiplantae; phylum Streptophyta; class Magnoliopsida; order Asterales; family Asteraceae; genus Rutidosis; species Rutidosis leptorrhynchoides. The sequence goes on along the minus strand of NC_092336.1, from coordinate 104,360,873 downwards.
AGAATGAAGCGTAGAAAAATCACAAACTGAAAAATAATGTAAATTCACAGTATACATTAAGATACACTTAAGCAAATGTCCTAATAATCACAAACTGAAAAATTACGTAAACACATGTTGACTTTTGAGGTTCAACGTACTATTCTCCCACTTTAACGGCTATTTTAATTCAAATCCAAGTTTAGAGAAAAATGAAATGAAACATGGTCTTCAGAAACAACTAACTGAATGCAGTTATGGTTAAAGTTTATAAGAAAGATCCTCATAAATGTACTCTACCATGAGATGTGTTATAATGTGATTAATGGAGCATGAGTTTTGCATACATTATGATTTATGTATGAGTGCGTATACAATTGATCATTGAACATTAGTTAGATAACACTACCTAAAATCATCTAGTATTCAAAATTCAAATAAGGCTAATGTACATCTTCTAATCAAAACATAAGGAATTGAAGTATTTCTGTTAGGAATAAATGCGTGAGCCCTAACAAAAGTTGATAACTCCAAGTTGTCAAACTCACTTACAATAAACGAAAATATTTGATGTACACGAATAAACTAGCAATAATAATAAAAACAAGAGAATTTAATGAGGTTATATACTTATATGTAATCAAAGATGATTACTTTAATTCTCAGCCACCAAAGAAAGTTCTTTTATTGATAAATTTCGTAGATTCAGGTATGGTTACAATTGGGTGTTCAAATAGACAAAACAATACAAGAAAACAACTTAACGAGCAAGAAAACATGTTTTCTAGAATTTTCTCCCATCAAACCCAGACTCGCGATTGCGAGTCTCCCTCTTTGTATTTTCTCGCGATCGCGAAAGGCACATCGAACATAATCTCCAGTAGCGAATTTTAAACTCGCGATCTCGAACTTGTGCATCAGCTTTTCGTCTTCTTGATTCCTTGTTTAAGTAGATTCGCACTCCCAACAATCTCCCACTCGAAAAGACGTTAAACAACACCCATCTTTAACCTAACATCAGCACCATCCCACAGCAACAACTCGACCTGCTAATTACACCTCCTTTTTATACCACCGGATTTGCTCCCGTAACACGTCTCACTTCATTCGATATCCTTCGAACAAAAGAAGTCTTTCGACATCAAAAAATACTACTGAGCTATAATTCGATCATTTTGTTAATAGCTTGGGAAACATGAGCTACTCTTTGGCTATGGAAGCTACCTCCTTAGTTTTGGAGAAAACAGGTCGTTTGAGTCCGACCCGACCTAATTAACCCCATCGCCCAAGCGATCCACTAGTAAAAAATCTCCATCCACTCGATTTATCTTTTCAACAAAAAAAAAATAACGATAGAAAAAACATCTAGATAACACCATCAAGGCAGCCGTGTGAGACCGCAATCACACCCTTGATCTTCCACATAACCGCCTTAGCTTTCACCATTGGAACATCGACCACATACGCGCAAACGTCATTTGACAAACCTAATTTTTCATCCCGAGCCAACTCCTACTGTACGGATGTATCTTTAACAGTGACTCTCAAGAAAATCTCTGAAAGGACCCGTTTATATACATTATAAACGATTCACAATAGTTGATTACATCGCGAGGTATTTGACCTCTATATGATACATTTACAAACATTGCATTCGTTTTTAAAAGACAAACTTTGTTCACATCGAAAATTGACAGGCATGCATACCATTTCATAATATCCACTATCCAATTATAAATTGACTTAATAGTAATCTTTGATGAACTCAATGACTCGAATGCAACGTTCTTCGAAATATGCCATGAAAGACTGCAAGTAATATCTTTAAAACAAGCAAATGCACAGCGGAAGATTTCATTTATACCTGAGAATAAACATGCTTTAAAGTGTCAACCAAAAGGTTGGTGAGTTCATTAGTTTATCATAATCATTCATTTTCATCATTTTAATAGACCACAAGAATTTCATTTACAGTTCTCATAAATATACGTCCCATGCATAGAGACAAAAATCATTCATATGGATTGAACACCTGGTAACCGACCTTAACAAGATGCATATAGAATATCCCCATCATTCCGGGACACCCATCGGACATGATAATTTCGAAGTACTAAAGCATTCCAAATTCCAGAATGGGGCTTGTTGGGCCCGATAGATCTATCTTAAGGATTCGCGTCAATTTGGGGGTCTGTTCCCAAATTCTTAGGCTACCAAGCTAAAAAGGGGCATATTCGGCTTCGATCATTCACCCATATAATGTAGTTTCAATTACTTGTGTCTATTTCATAAAACATTTATAAAAGTAGCGCATGTATTCTTAGTCCCAAAAATATATATTGCAAAAGCATTTAAAAAGGGAGTAATGAAACTCACCATACTGTATTTCGTAGTAAAAATACATATAACGTCATTGAACAAGTGCAAAGGTGGCCTCGGATTCACGAACCTAAATTAATTATATATATTTATATGTTGGTCAATATTTGTCTAACAATTTAGGTTTAAACTGTAGTATATCACAATTCTAATGCTCGAGACTAATATGCAAAAGTCAACAAATGTCAATTTGACTCAAAATGATTTCCATAATCTATACATGATTACTATATAGTTTAAATATCGTCGTTTTGATATTTTTAAATATTTTTAAAAGGTTTATTAGAGTAAATAATATAATTCATTTATTAATAAATAAAATTTTATATAAAATATACTTTTATACATCTTAAGTTATAAAATTTATAAAGTTCATTTAATATCATAAAAATATTATGATAGGTAATATATTATTTGTATTACATATTTATTTGATAAAATAACATTGATAATAATAATAAGTAAAAGTTGTATTAGTTTGTAATAATAATTATTATTATTCTATTGATAAAAATATCAATATTTATATTTACTAAAAATGATACTATAAAAATAATGAAATTTTATATTAACGATGATGTTCTTATAAAAATAATAATTTTGTAAAAATGATAGTTTTAATATTAATAGTACTTTTAATAGTAATATTGATAAAAATAATGAAAAACGGATATTTTATCTAAATCAATATCTCACGATATTTTAATTTCATCATGATACTCATACTCATTATTTCCTAATCGATTCGTTTAATAGCTTTTAATCGTCTTTTATATCGCGTTCATTTTAATGATAAATATAGTAATCCTAATAATTAAGTGTTACTAATAATAATAAATATTATGATAATGATAATACTAATAACTATTTTAATGATAATAATAATAATAATACTAATTATAACTTTAAAAATAATAACGATAGTTATAATAATAAAATAACAATTTTTAATGAAAATTCCTTTTATTGATAAAGATAAGATAAAACTAGAACGACGATAATAACGACGATAATAATAATATTTTTTTAATAATAATATCAAATTTCAATTGACTATAACTTCAAATCCGTTCATCGAAACCATTCGATATCTGAATGAAAAGTTCTTAATTTTTCGCTAGCTTTCCAACGACATGCATATCTTATACCTTATCTCAACCGCATATGTAACTAATTCAGGATTCAACATAACCTAACTAAAGGCAATATCACAAGTACAAGCATGCATAATTCTATATACTCGAGCACTAGTCAGGGATACACTATTAGTATGTAAAAATTAAATTATGAGCGCTTACGTATCAATATTGAGATTCAATATTGCAGGAAAGGTACATAGACGCAACGGAGACGATAAACACTAGATTGACCTCACGAGCATACCCATGAACATTACCCATCACCTCCATAGCTATAACCTGTAATTTCCTTAGCCCTATCCTATTCTCAAAACTCGTTTGAAAACACGCGAGCAGAACCTCGTCGTAGTATTTTATGTATATTACTAATAATAATAATACTAATATTAATATCATAAGATTTATAATCAATACATAATAATATTAATAATAAATATAATAAGTAATATGGAGTAATATATAGAGATAGATAGATGAAGAGGATAAATGAATCAGAAACACGAGTACGTCGAACTTTAAAGGACTTGGCCACACTTCTTTAGCCCTGCGATCGCATGGTGGGTGAGTGGAGAGCCCATGCGATCGCATGGAGCTCAATTCCAGCTGGTATGCATTGTTGAATCTTGCCGACACTCTTATTTCTTACGTAATACATTAATTTATATATTATTTAATATATAATATATTTAATCTTTAGAATTAATTAAATATTATATTATATTTACGTGCGTAGTAAAAATGTAATTTTTGTTCAAATGACTCGTACGTTGTCACTCGACTCATGTACCACTTTCAGTTTTTCGAGCGCACTTTCGTACGTTTAGAAAACTAGCCTTTTACGTTACACGACGTGTACCCTTATTAATAATTTGACTTTCTCATCAAAAAAATACCTTATAAAAAATGTAACTTATATAATTGAGTGTTGTTGTCATTTGCTTCTATAAATCAGGGGCTCGTTGTTGGTTAAAATATGTTACTTTAAATCAGGACGTTTTATATATATATATATATATATATATATATATATATATATATATATATATATATATATATATATATATATATATATATATATATTCTTATTTAAAATTGTAAAATTATACAATATATATATGTTTGAAATATTTATCTAATGATATAATATTTAGTCCTCCAAAGTCAATTACATTTCAAAGTTCGGTTTATATAATTTATCTCAGTTTTAAATAATAGTTGTTATTTCACCAAGTAGTGTTTTTAATATGAAAACTAACTAGTTGATTATCAAAGGACACTAGTTATCAAAGTAAGGTACACTTTTTGAAATTTATACATAAATGATTACTAACTTTTGACTAACTCTCGTAAATGACATTTTTGTAAATCACTTTTACCAAATATTTCGAATGCCGTTAAAAAGGAAAGGTTTTCTAAATCAAAGTGGACCTCTTAACAGAGACTCGTAATCATACACCGTACCAGATAAATTAATCATTTGGTATAATCTTCTAATTCCATCGATAAACATATTGAAACAAATACGTTCATGTAAAGTATTATACGTTTAATACTTACTAACGTTTTCAAGTTATAATATATACATATATAATCATATCCGTTCCTATAATGGTTCGTGAATCTTTGGAATTTGGTCGAGGTTAAATGAATGTATGAACACAGTTTAAAATTCTTGAGATTCAACTTACAAACTTTGCTTATCGTGTCGGGAATATATAAAGATTAAAGTTTAAATTTGGTCAGAAATTTCCGGGTTGTCACAATCTCTTGTTTGTAACATCCCGCCTTTTTCCGTTAAATTTATTTTTAACACCGTCTTTTTTTAAATAATACCTTTCGTTATTTAAATTCGTAGTTTCCATTGACTAACGTTCATAATAATTCCGTCATTTAATTATAACATCACTCGTTTACTCGAGCGTTTTTAAAATATTCGTTTGGTTAATTCCCGCACCCGCTTTGAAACTTGAGGGACTAATCTTGGCACTTGGCCAAATTTTGGTAACTAGTCACCACCACCTCCCACCATCTCATCCATTCATTTCTCACTTCATCTTCTCCCTCTTTTTCTCTCTTCCATTTTAGAACTCAAACACCCATCTTTATAAAATCATCATCTAAATCCGGATCAAGAAGGAAACATCAAAACAAATTACATTTTCGTGATCCTCTCTTCATCCTCTACATTTTGGTACCAATTTCATCAAGTTTGGGTAACATTTCTAAAACTCTAGATTTTTTCTAAATTCGTGTTTTTATACTTGAAATGGTGTTAGTTAGTGTCTATGGCTCGTGTGTAACATGAATATATATTTTGTTTGCTCGATTTGTTGTTTTAAGTAACTAGTTTGAACATTTGAAATGGGTTTGCTTAATCTTGCATTTTGGAAGATTAAATGTTGTTTGATTGTTAAAGTTCATGTTTTAATTGTGTTACTAGTATCACTAGCTTCGTTTTGATGCGTAGGTTGATTAAGAAAACTTCAAACACATGATTATTGATTTTTGTGAATTTTGGTTAGGGTTTGATAGACTTTGAAATGAACTTTTGATGCGTTGAATGCTTGTTAATGTTGTTAGTAAGTGTTTAGATGCATTGTATGCTTAATTACCTTCGAAACGGCATATCGTATGTGTAAATTGGATTCCCGAATCATAAAATACGTTTTACGAACTTGAAACTTTGAAAATAAACCTTTCTTGATCAATTGACGAGTTTTCGGTTATTTTAATTGATGTTTTTTCTTGTGAAAGGTAGTTAATTGTATTCCTTGTCAAAAGAGCTTTCCAATGATATAAGATGCGTATTCTAAGTGTTTACGGTTTGCGTTTTGTGCTAAATTGAATTTTGGATCAAGACTTGAACTTTTGAAACTGACCAGGTACCAGGCCACGCCTAATGTCGCGGCGCGACACCTCTGGCCGCGGCGCGGCAATAGCCGTGTTTGGGTTCTGACCTACTTTGTCAAATTTCGAAAAATGTTTGCTATGCTACGCACCTCTGATTCACATGTAACTTGTTCTAACATGCTTATATATGAATAAAAACCTCAGAAAAATAGTTCGGGACCCGACCCGACCCCGTTGACTTTTTCGTTGACTTTGACCAAGTTTGACTTTTAGTCAAACTTAACAAAACACTTATACAATCGTTCTAATCTTATTTTATACTTGATTCTTGCATGAAACTTGACAACGTGATTCACATGCTATATAATCGAGTCGTAATGAGCCATAGGACTAATTGAACACATTTCGCCCGACCTTGTGTCGTAACCGGTTAATTGATACAACTTACTTGTTTAGGTCAAGGCTAAGCAACATTCATGCACACGTTTACTTTGTGAAGTACATTTATACTCGTGCACTCGAGGTGAGATCATAGTCCCATCTTTCAACAACTTTTATGCTTTAAACTATGGGATGAGAAACATATACGTATCATACTTTTACACTTGAACACAAGTACGAAAACGAACATTCCACGTACGGGTTTGAACAAAAAGCCTCAATTCAATTATCATTAGTTACACTTGCAGGGTGTAAACGTGAACTTATATTATGTGATCACATGGGCTTGACGAGCCTCATTCGGACGGTTCGCTACCGTTAGCGGATGAAATATATTTTCGGGTCTAGTGTATGTTCTAACACTACGCAAAGGGTGCAAAACAGTTAAGTTTGATAATTGGGTGCCCGGGATACAAACAACAACTTTGGAATGCAAATGATTTTGATAATCATCTTATACTAAATCTTGTGGTTCAAATACAACGTTTACTAAAACACCTATGATTTCACCAACATTTTTCGTTGACAGTTTTCTATATGTTTCTCAGGTTCATACTTGGGTATTTGATACATGCTTCCGCGTACACTCATACTTGCTTGGAGTTAAGCATACATGCATACACTCTGATTTCTTGCTTGGGGTCAAGTATACATACATACATACGCTAGTGACAGCACCTTTGGATTCAAACATATCGTTTACATACTTACGCTATTTATAGCAACCGTGATTTTAAACTAATTATGTCGCAAGTTATCTCATTTATAATTTATACTTTTGCAAACTTTAAATTGTTGTCGAACGATTTTGTAAACTAAACTTTGCAAGCATGATACGTTTCAAAAGGACGCGACATAATTTTGGTCAAACGAGTCTCATATAGGGACTACGACCACGTAACGGGACCTAAGTTAGCGGCGCCGTCAATGACGATTTTGTCGGGTCGCTACAGATGGTATCAGAGCTGGTTTAACCTTAGCCGTAAAGGTAGTCACGCGCGCCGGCTGTCAGGCCGGGCACCCATACGGACTATGCTTTTTGGCGGGTTAATCGTAGAGGGGGTTCTCACAGTGTTACCTGTGACGAAGCATTGGCTCTTACCCCTTGCGATCCCTTGGAATTTGAGGGTTGGCAGTTTGGCAGAAATGCGGGCCGTAAAATCAGTGTCTGAGGTACACTCAGTGGTCACCAAGCGGTTAGCTGGAAAGGCACTGGGTGGGTTTCTACCCCATCTGTAGCTACTTGCAGGGTCGCTACAGATGGTATCAGAGCGTTGGTTGTAGGGATCTAGGATGTGCATTAGTGTGTCTGACAGAGTCGTTAGGACGCATTAATGAATCTAGACTACAACCGGATAGTTAGCCATTGCATTCTGACATACATTTGCTATAGATAGCACTTACTTGACTACTTGTGCATTATACTTGAATCATTCTTAGGCAAACTTCTTAATGGTACCAAGTTTTCATCATACGAACTCGTATTCTGCAACTTTCTGGTAACACGCGTAAATTCAGGATTCATACCCGTAAGGATGACGACGACTTCATTAGTCACACTTGTTCGGGAACCCTGTCTCCCAGATTATGATTCGCCACCATTTCAACTTACTATCGGTGTCACACCGGTGTACCTTACTATCTACCACTTCTTGTTACTGCCATCACTACTCTAGGTGAGTATCGTCGTCACTACTTATCACTACGATTGCGTACTACTCGTTATCATGATTCGTTGCTCTTTTCGCGCCTAAAGACATTATTGTTTGACTTGAACCGCATTGACGTGAACAATCATTTATACACTTCCCTCGGGGAACGCTTCTTTAGAGTTGCACAAATTCTTTCGATTCAATACGAGTCACGTTAGAGATGCCGTTGCACTTTGTTCATTTTAGATCTTCACAGTTACACGAACTCGAATCTATGGAGTGATGTGGGAATGGAGGTATGAGTTAACGTAATATAACGACACTCGATCAACGTGGTTATATTACGGTAATTCACACCAAAGTTCTAGTGACACGTGATGGTGATTGGACTCGATCAACCTAATCACCACCATGTGCCATGTACATGACTTTATTTTTCTTGTTTGAACATCCGAAAACTCCGAGAATACTGATAACAACCATACCCGGGACACATCTTCGATTATTGTCGAACCATATTGATGCTTCCGAAGGAATGACAAATTCTTTTGACTTCAAACATATGTTACACGTGTGTACTATCTCGTTTTCTTATAGTTTTTATAGACGAACTACAAAATGCTTGGTATGCTCACATCGAGGCGAAAACTTCTCTCGCCTTACACTCGTACTTCCGTTTAAGGAAATATTTTATCTAAATTCTCAATGGAGAGAGAGACTCTTCACACTATACTAGTATTCGCCTCGAGGGTGAATAGTCCTATCGAACATTTTCGAAAACCGATAAATCTTCCGCGGCGCGAAATTCTTGAGAAACAGAAACTTGTTCCAACAAACGTTTTCACGTCCTAACAAACTCTTTCAAATATACCTTAAAGAGATGTACCTCGTTTCGGATCGAGATCCTCGTTTCACTTCTAGATTTTGGAGTGCCTCACAAAAAGTCTCGGGACCACGTTTAGACATGAGTACCGCACATCAACCACAACCCGACGGACCGAGCAAACATACTATTCAAACCTTGGAAACCGTAATATGAATTTGTGTTATCAACTTCAAATTTACTTGAGAAAAGTTTTTGCCTTTAACCAAATTCTCTTACAACGATGGTTATCATTCAAGTCTTAACGTCACACTTTCGAGGACCCGTATAGCCGTAATTGTTGTTTTCTTAAATTGTTGAACCGAAGTAGGTGACAAGCGAACCACCGGACCCGAAATCATTCATGAAACAACCGAAAAATTTTTCAATTCCAAGAAAGGCTCAAGGCGGATCGTAGTCGCCAAAAGAACTATGCCGATGTTAGACGTGAACCTCTCGAATTCCAAGTGGGTAACCGCGTAACGTTAAAGTCGCACCTTGAAAAGGTGTAATCCGTTTCGGGAAACGTAGATAGCTAAATCCGTGATATTTTTAGTCCTTTTAAAATCCTGGGGCGTTTTGGACCCGTTACTAGCCGTTTAGATTTTTCAACTCATTCGAGTCTCCGTTCATCCTAAATTCTACGTATCAAACTTAAAGGCGTGTCTTGCGAAACAAGAACTTGTTATCCTCTTTGATGAACTTACTATCAACGATAAACTCCACCTCATAGGAGGACCGATTGAAACTATAAATCGTGAAACCAAACTTTAAACCAACGTAAAAACCCCGACTGTCAAAGTTCGTTGAAATGCCTAAGGAAGTACCTTCACTTATTCGTAGAATTGGCAACACAAGATCTCGAGGAAGAAACAACGACTACTACTTCCAACTAAATTTTGGGACGAAATTTCTTTTAAGGTGTAGGTAATGTAACATCCCGCCTTTTTCCGTTAAATTTATTTTTAACACCGTCTTTTTTTAAATAATACCTTTCGTTATTTAAATTCGTAGTTTCCGTTGACTAACGTTCATAATAATTCCGTCATTTAATTATAACATCACTCGTTTACTCGAGCGTTTTTAAAATATTCGTTTGGTTAATTCCCGCACCCGCTTTGAAACTTGAGGGACTAATCTTGGCACTTGGCCAAATTTTGGTAACTAGTCACCACCACCTCCCACCATCTCATCCATTCATTTCTCACTTCATCTTCTCCCTCTTTTTCTCTCTTCCATTTTAGAACTCAAACACCCATCTTTATAAAATCATCATCTAAATCCGGATCAAGAAGGAAACATCAAAACAAATTACATTTTCGTGATCCTCTCTTCATCCTCTACATTTTGGTACCAATTTCATCAAGTTTGGGTAACATTTCTAAAACTCTAGATTTTCTCTAAATTCGTGTTTTTATACTTGAAATGGTGTTAGTTAGTGTCTATGGCTCGTGTGTAACATGAATATATATTTTGTTTGCTCGATTTGTTGTTTTAAGTAACTAGTTTGAACATTTGAAATGGGTTTGCTTAATCTTGCATTTTGGAAGATTAAATATTGTTTGATTGTTAAAGTTCATGTTTTAATTGTGTTACTAGTATCACTAGCTTCGTTTTGATGCGTAGGTTGATTAAGAAAACTTCAAACACATGATTATTGATTTTTGTGAATTTTGGTTAGGGTTTGATAGACTTTGAAATGAACTTTTGATGCGTTGAATGCTTGTTAATGTTGTTAGTAAGTGTTTAGATGCATTGTATGCTTAATTACCTTCGAAACGGCATATCGTATGTGTAAATTGGATTCCCGAATCATAAAATACGTTTTACGAACTTGAAACTTTGAAAATAAACCTTTCTTGATCAATTGACGAGTTTTCGGTTATTGTAATTGATGTTTTTTCTTGTGAAAGGTAGTTAATTGTATTCCTTGTCAAAAGAGCTTTCCAATGATATAAGATGCGTATTCTAAGTGTTTACGGTTTGCGTTTTGTGCTAAATTGAATTTTGGATCAAGACTTGAACTTTTGAAACTGACCAGGTACCAGGCCACGCCTAATGTCGCGGCGCGACACCTCTGGCCGCGGCGCGGCAATAGCCGTGTTTGGGTTCTGACCTACTTTGTCAAATTTCGAAAAATGTTTGCTATGCTACGCACCTCTGATTCACATGTAACTTGTTCTAACATGCTTATATATGAATAAAAACCTCAGAAAAATAGTTCGGGACCCGACCCGACCCCGTTGACTTTTTCGTTGACTTTGACCAAGTTTGACTTTTAGTCAAACTTAACAAAACACTTATACAATCGTTCTAATCTTATTTTATACTTGATTCTTGCATGAAACTTGACAACGTGATTCACATGCTATATAATCGAGTCGTAATGAGCCATAGGACTAATTGAACACATTTCGCCCGACCTTGTGTCGTAACCGGTTAATTGATACAACTTACTTGTTTAGGTCAAGGCTAAGCAACATTCATGCACACGTTTACTTTGTGAAGTACATTTATACTCGTGCACTCGAGGTGAGATCATAGTCCCATCTTTCAACAACTTTTATGCTTTAAACTATGGGATGAGAAACATATACGTATCATACTTTTACACTTGAACACAAGTACGAAAACGAACATTCCACGTACGGGTTTGAACAAAAAGCCTCAATTCAATTATCATTAGTTACACTTGCAGGGTGTAAACGTGAACTTATATTATGTGATCACATGGGCTTGACGAGCCTCATTCGGACGGTTCGCTACCGTTAGCGGATGAAATATATTTTCGGGTCTAGTGTATGTTCTAACACTACGCAAAGGGTGCAAAACAGTTAAGTTTGATAATTGGGTGCCCGGGATACAAACAACAACTTTGGAATGCAAATGATTTTGATAATCATCTTATACTAAATCTTGTGGTTCAAATACAACGTTTACTAAAACACCTATGATTTCACCAACGTTTTTCGTTGACAGTTTTCTATATGTTTCTCAGGTTCATACTTGGGTATTTGATACATGCTTCCGCGTACACTCATACTTGCTTGGAGTTAAGCATACATGCATACACTCTGATTTCTTGTTTGGGGTCAAGTATACATACATACATACGCTAGTGACAGCACCTTTGGATTCAAACATATCGTTTACATACTTACGCTATCTATAGCAACCGTGATTTTAAACTAATTATGTCGCAAGTTATCTCATTTATAATTTATACTTTTGCAAACTTGAAATTGTTGTCGAACGATTTTGTAAACTAAACTTTGCAAGCATGATACGTTTCAAAAGGACGCGACATAATTTTGGTCAAACGAGTCTCATATAGGGACTACGACCACGTAACGGGACCTAAGTTAGCGGCGCCGTCAATGACGATTTTGTCGGGTCGCTACATTGTTCATCTTCCTCGGCCGATCGCAATAATGTTGCCATTGGAGAAGATCTTCCAGAAGTGACGAAAGCTCTAGCGTACCCAATCTGCCCCGAATTTCACTAGCTTCAACTTCCTTTGAGCTCCCACTCAAACAAGACCTCTCAATAATACCGGAAAGCATTAGCACGCTAGGACTTTTAATACCCACAAAATCACCTAGCAACTCCTCAACCATATATATAGTTCCCCTCTTGTACCCACGAGCAACCACAAGACCTCTTTTAAACACCATCCACATTTGATCTCCAAATAGAACATGATACCTTTCATCATCCAATTTCCCAACCGAGATCACTGTGACGACCCGGAAAATTTTGACTAATTTTAAATCAAACTCTCGATACGATTTAATATTTTTGACACGAAAAGAAAAGTCCGTTATGTTACGTCTCAAAATTTTTGAACTATTTTCGTATATTCGTTTTACTTTCAATAATTCCCGACGATTCACGAACAACTATTTGTAAATAGATATGTGTGTATATATATAAATAATAATTGGAAGTATAATTTGAAATATTGAATGTTGTTGTTATGAAATATGATATTATAATAATTATTATTTAAAACATATCCATATATACATAAAAGTATATTAAAAATAAAATATTAAATGATTTAATACTCGTTTGATGTTCCGATTGATATTAGACAAGTCTAAATTCAAACTTATATAACTTTAAAATAAACGGTGATCCGAAAATGAGTTATATGAATCATAGGCCTATTAACAATATATTTAGAAGCTAAATAATAAATTTTAACACTTTTTATATTTTACCTGGGATCGAGCTCGGACAGTGATGTCATTTTTATTTAGTAGTTAATAATCAAATTTTACACCATAATGACTTAAATAAATAAATATGTTTAATTTAAAAGTTTGGGATTTTTCTGAGACCTTTTTATCCGCCACTGATTTAACAACGGATTACGATTTAGTAGTCCGTGAAAACTGTCGGCACATAATTCTAATTTTGATGGACTATTCGGTTAAATGATTGATCAATTGATTAAATTTGTGTACTATTTTAAATCCCTTGATTGAATGACAATTATTATTATATTATTATATTATATGGTACTAGTGATCTTTGGCCGAAGCCCATGTTACTATATCAATATCAATTGCAATTATATCAATTACAATTACAATCACAAGTCAATATTATAATAGTATGTAGGGTTATGTTCCATTATAATATCTAAATGTTAAGACACAATCCACAAATATATATCAAAGGCATATATATACGTGGTTATTCATGCCAATTAACGCTACACCACCACCCTTCGTTTACCAGTTAAATCTCGATTCTTTTCATCAATCGTCATCTTGGATGCACCAAGGAAACAAGCAAGTAAGTTATAAGATCAAGTCGCCAAACAGCAACTGACTGTTATAAAGCAGTCCGGTGCAAGAGGAAAAGGAGCAAGATGATTTCAATAGGCTGTTATTTTCACAGATTTTAACCGTTGAAAGTAATGGTAAATGGTGCTCCTTTTGAAGATGCTCGTCATCTTGCTCAACGTTATAGTCGAATGAGGCATATGATTAATCATAATCATCCGTCACTCTCTGATCAAGCCACCACCTTCTCCATTCCATAACCACCTCGAACCATCACCTGTGACTGGTCCATTACTATTGTTTGGGCCAAAACAAACCACCACAACAAATCAAACAAACCCCTTACCATCGAATCCATCACCTTATAGCTTTCTCCGTTTTCTGTTTCCATTTAAATCATAAGCCACCACCATCGAATTAAACATGCTGCTTGTTCGCGTTCGATCAACACCAAGCTGTCATCATTGATCACCAACAAAACACCATGAAAACAGGCTGCTGTAACCGCCACCTTCAACCCTTCTTCTTCAACCTCAAACCACCATTTAACACCACCAACAGTTAAAACCACACAAGGCGGTTACCACGTGCATATTCCTGCTACTTTTCCGGTTAGCCAGAAACTCACCACCATCGACGACAGCTGCTCCACAACTCGTTTATTACTACTTTTGTTTCTGTTTTCTGTCCGTCAAAAGCACCATCATCTAATCTTTTAACTGCTGCAAACTGTCACCATTAAAGTAAAGATACAGCTACAGCTATATTTTTTTTTCGATTACAATCATCACTGTTACCGCAACTGCTATTTCCTGTCGGTTTTCATAAAAGAAAAAGAGTCATGGTCGACTGTTTGAAGTGAACCCTTTTCTCCACTAGCTGTTAACCGTAAATATGCATTTAAACTCAACTGGACCGTAACCCTTTATGATATTTTTGGGCTGCTGCGTTAATAATTGGGCTTGATTAAGTTATTTGGACTTGTTAATTGGTTATGGGCTTCAATATATTGTTGGGCCATATCAAATCAATGTTTGAGGGTACAAGGAAGAGAAAGACGATTGTTGATGATGATGGTAAACTGTTTAGTACATGTTAAATGATTAATCACACGTGTGCTAACATAAACAAATTAATGGTTCATTGGTTTGGAGTGTGATTTGTTTAAGCGAGAGGTCTTGAGTTTAAACCCGGACTTGGGCATTTTTTAGGGCTACTTCTTTGAGGTAGTAATTTTACTTTATTATTATTATTATTATTATTATTATTATTATTATTATTATTATTATTATTATTATTATTATTATTATTATTATTATTATTATTATTATTATTATTATTATTATTATTATTATTATTATTATTATTATTATTATTATTATTACTAACACAAGTATTATTAGATTATCATTCATTATTATTATTATTATGATTATAATTACAATCATGGTTATTATTATTATTATTATTATTATTATTATTATTATTATTATTATTATTATTATTATTATTATTATTATTATTATTATTATTATTATTATTGTTATTGCTAATAATATTATCATCCTTAAAAATATGATTTTTATCATATATAAAAGTATGATTATTAGTAATATAATTATCATTTATATTATTATCATAAGTGTTATTATTGTAATTAGTATCATCATTAATATTAATATTAAGATTATTATTACTATTATTATTATAAGTATTATTATTATTATTAGTATTATTAATTAGGTTATTATTAGTAGTATCATTAGGATTAAAACCATTATCATTAATATTAAAAATTATTATTATAGTTATTATTATTATTAGTATTATTATCAAAACTATTAATATCAGTATCATTGCTAAATCTAATTATTTTTAGTATTATTATTATCATAAAAAGATACAAAATTTTATTTATTATTATTAATATTATTGTACCAAATAAATAGCTATTTAAGAATAAGAATATATTTAATACCTATCACCTAACAACATTAATATAATAAATACTAACTATTTATCTAAAGAACATCAAATAAATATAGCTAATTTAGTTATTAATGAAACATACAAGTTATTAAAATAACAATTACTAATAATACATAAACTTGTTTGATTACGATTATATGTGTTAATATATATACTTGATATAAGTTCGTGAATCCGAGGCCAACCCTGCATTGTTCAGTTCCGTCGTATGCATATTTTTACTACAAAATATCATGTTGTGAGTTCATTTGCTCCCTTTTACTATTTATATTTTTGGGACTGAGAATACATGCGCTGTTTTTACAACTGCTTTATTAAATGCTTTTGAAATATATTTTGAACTGAGAATACATGAAATGCTTTTATAAATGTTTGACGAGATAGACACAAGCAAAACATTCCTTGAATGAATTATTATGCAGACAGAAGTTCTGTGGATTATTATTGAATTAGTTGGACGTTATAATTGCCATTAATTGTTGTGAATATTTTTTCCCTGATTATTATTGCTTGGTAACCTAAGAATTAGAAACGGGTATGGCCCTAATTCACGCGAATCCTAAAGGTAGCTACCGGGTTTAACACCCCCACCCAGAATGTTCACTAGACGGAAGGGCTAGTGGGCGTGGTGTTTAGTACTTCGAAGATTATATATATTATACAGACGAGATGTTCTGTTTTGGGGATATTATTGATGCGCATTATATGTTAAGGTCGGTTACCATGTTGAGCAATGAAATCATTATGAATGTTATGTATCGAGAGAATGATTTTTATACACAGGTTATGTGTATTAGTTTTGTGCACAAGATATGTGTACGATTATTAAAAATCGCGAAGCAACCTACGGGGGAGAAAAGGATACGAACCTACTCTGCAAAGCATTATGAAAAATGGTTTCGTACACAAGATAGGTATACTGTATTTAAATCTTGTGGTCTATCAAAATGATGAATTTTATTGTTTATGATAAACTTATGAACTCACCAACCTTTTGGTTGACACTTTTAAAATATGTTTATTCTCAGGTATGAAAGAAATCTTTAGCTGTGCATTTGCTCATTTTAAAGATATTACATGGAGTCGTTCATGGCATATAGAGGTCAGAACCTTGCAATGGGACCAATTGTTGAAGACTTCGTCCAGATGGATTAGGACGGGTCACTACAATCAACCTACTCTTGAGCTTTGGGATGAATCTTACATTCCTCACGATCCATGCATAACTAAAGTGTCTAACAACTAGGTCACCCACACTCGCGATATCAAGTGTCTTCCCATCCGCAACTCGGACTCTACCGAAATAGCTCTTGAAATTCACCATCTCGTTCATGTATAGGGTAGCATGATACGAGGCACCCGAATCTAAAACCCAAAATTCGTCAAGAACCCCTTCTTGACACATCAACACATCTTCGATCACCACATTCGTTGCGCTCCCACCCGACTTTAAACTCGGGAACCTTAATTTGTAGTGACCAACATGTTGAAGATTTCAACACACAACATTCTTGCTCCTTGATGGACTCCTTGACCTAGCTTCTCCCCGACTAATACTTAGAACCGAACCTGAACTCCCATTCGAATCTTTCCTACAAATGCCTTCGCTAAGAATCAAATCACAGATTCCTTCAAAAGTGAGCTTAGTAGTTCCGGATGAACCACTAACCCCATTACCGTACCGGCCTAACTATCGGGTAGCGAAGATACCAAAAACAACGCTTGTAACTCATCATCGAATTTAATATCAATCAATTTTAAACGGGTGATAATTAAATAAAATTCGATCACATGATCTGCCGCCAAAGAACTCTCCTTCATCCTAGAATTCACCAATTGTCTTTTCAAGAAAGCCTTGTTGAAAGCGGATGGCTTTTCAAACATGTTAGATAAAGCCGCAAGCAATCCCGCCGATGTGTTTTCACCCACAATATTGTAAGCAACGTTTTTAGCCAGAGAAAGTCGAACAACTCATAGGGCTTGCCTATCCAAAAACTCCCACTCGCCTTCAGCCAACTCTTCCGGTTTAATACAGTTTATCGATTGATAAAACTTCTTTTGATAGAGTAGATCTTAAATTTGCATCTTCCAAAAGCTAAAATCGGTACCATCAAACCGATCAATCTTTGACGCAGAATCTAGACTAGAGAGGAATATAGAACATCGACAGACTGAAATCCGGGTTAGATGTAAGATGACAGTTTTGCCCTTAGGGTTTTATTATGTGCCTTATTGTGTTTTTTTAAAGTATATTAATACTTAATGTTATCTGATTATTTGGTTAAGACCAATTTGTAACAAGGGTCACAAAACATGTTTTTTATTTTATTTGGACTCCGTTAGGGCCGCCTAACAAAGTACGAAAGATATCAGATAACTGATAAATACCCATGTGCTATGTGGTCGATCTTTTAAACGCTTTTTAAGGTTTGTGCTTGCCTCAAATGTTTGGTTTCCAGAACTTTCACAAACACTCTCCCGTACCTAACATTTTCACCTCTTTAAAATCCTAATTATCCAATCTCAAAATCCATTACCGGAATGTTAACTCTGGTCCCAGTGCTTGGCTTGACTTCTACGTAACAGCAAAGTTTTACAGCGGAAACATTTAATACCTGAGAATAAAAACACGCAAAACGGATCAACAATAATGTTGAGGAATCTACAGGTTTTAGGTAAATATTGTAGTATATTTAAGAAACGATTTTTAGACAACATTTATTAGTGAAAGACCACCAAAGTTTAATATTAAAAGTTTGCAGACAACGTTTTTCAAGTTTTAGTCTGTTTGTGTACATCAATGTCAAATTCAGTTGTGTATGACATTCAAAAATGTTTTGTTTCTCCTGTTTGCAAAACACAAGTTTAAGTGACCAATTACAACGTATGAGACCACAATGGTTTCACATTGAAAGTTTGTAGACAACACTGTGTCCTGTTTTAAATGTCTGTAGACGCTATCATGTCAAGTTTCAAATATTTGTAGATAATACCATGTCAAGTTTTATCTCATTTGTTGTAACCCATAGTTTTAAATAACGTAATATAGTATCTGAAAAAAATTATTCAGAAAATAGTTTAATCGCATTTGACTTCAAGATTTCAATAAGCACAACCCAGTTGCAAAATTGTTTACATAATTCATGAGCACCTAAATACTAACAATGACCAGAGTATAGAATCCACTACACTCCCTTAACCCCATAAAAAGGTATACACTTGTTCGAGTGTACTTAAAGTTCAAAGTAAATGTACCACAGTTAATATTGTTTGGGTGAGGTTGTCTAACCTAACGGATCCGTCCATCTAAATTGTACTTACTCGAAGGTAATAATATTATTCAAGCTAGGGGCTTTGTGAACAAAACTCAATATGTATAATAAGTACTCGTGTCAAATATAAAAGCATTTATAAAATGTATATGTAACAGCGTCTATTCTCATTCCAGAAAATAGTAAGTAAAAGCGGAACTGTAGACTCACCTTTGAATAGCTCTTGAACAAAAGTAAGCAAGTAACTTGTATAGTTTATTTTCGAGTAATGCAACCTAAGTATACGTATATAGGTCGGTCATTATTTAAGTATTATAACATAGTAGTTTCATAGAGTAAGTTGTCCTATTGCTCGTCTCGACGCATTTCAAAGTAAAAGTCAACACATAGTCAACTAATTCATGCAAGTCAACCAAAGTCAAACCAAAAGTCAAACTTGGTCAAGGTGGTCAACTAATGTCAACATCAGTAGATTCATGTCAAATGTTGGTCAACATGTCAAACCTAAGTCAACTAACACGTTTCAGATCATAATTTGACGAATATGCGATCACAGTTTATCGTCTAGCATAACGTTCATGTACAAGTTGCAAACAATGAACAATATCTCATAGCACATAATACATGGTAGTATGACAAGCTCCAGATCACAACTAGACATATAGACGTTTCCAAAAAGCGATAACATGGTCTTATACGATATATATAAGTCGGGTTTCAGAACGGGTGCAGTTATGGTTCACTAAATTAGTTTCTGACTGCGTACCAATCTCGTATTGGCTATAACCGGAGCTAGGGACATGAAAATCAAGCTAGGTCAGTGACCATGGTTCAAGGACAAGTCAAATAGCACATATCCAAAAATGAGCAACTTTTGTTTAGCCAATTAGTACAGTTAATTCATGCAAGTTGGACATCTTGTTTCAGCTCAAATCAGAAGTCATCAAAACTTTGGCCTTAGTGTACACAATGAATCAGTTTTCACGGCTTGACATAAACTAGACTTAAGTCACATAACATGCAAAGTTTCAATATCCAAAAGGCCAAGGTCTCAAAAGGTCCACAACTCATGCTATAAAGCTATAGGTGCATACATTACAGATTTGGACTGAATTCAGGTTATCATTTTGATTCGCATATTACTCAAGCTTTACAAATCCAAATGATGCAAGGCCTAGATGAAAAGTTAACTAAAACATATAAATTTTCCAGAATTTCAAAGTCCTAAATCATAATCTCACTTCAAATGAATTAAAAAGTCAGTTTCAAGATAATGAGCAAATCAGTTTTTCATGTTCATTCAATTAAGCATAACGGAAGCTATACAAATCCAAATCGCATGAAATACTATTCTAAAATGAGTGTTTATAAGTCCTCTATACAATGGTTAACATGTTATAATGAAATTCACAAAGCATACAACTCAGAAAATTCGGATTCATGGCAAGATCACAACAAAACTTCGATTTAACATATCTAGAGCATACGATAACGAAATCAATTGATTCTTGAGCCTAACGTTATTAATTTTTCGACCTCTTTCTATCTAGATAATAATTATTTACTGTAAACAAGTCCACCATATCAGTATCATCAATATTCAATTCAGTTTTTACACAAAATATTCAATACGATCAAATTAATGACTAACAAAGCATACAAACATGATGAATCGAGCAATAGACTACATAGACTATGAAACTTTATAAAATCAGAATCTTTAGAGTTAGGGTTTGTACAATTATACATTTGATTGACAAATAAATCACACCAAAGCATAGAGGGCGAAGGGAATTACACTTTTCGTGTTCAAGGCTTGAGCAAAAGATTAAAAATTGATGGTGGTCGACGGTTTGGGAGAGGGAGGAGGAAGAAAGAAGTCGACTGCCTTTTGTGTTTGTGAGGGTTATGTTGTGGTGTAATTAGGTTACAGTAATTTAAACTAGGCCCTAACACACCCACTAGTATCAAATAAGCCTAAAATAGAAATTTAAGGGAGAGGGGGAGTAGGGTCGGCCGAATGGCCCAATGGGGTGTTTCCCGGGCTCGTATTTTGCAAAAGCATGTATTCGTGGCTCGTTTTAAGTGCCGTTTAAACGTAATGAAGGTCCGAAACGCTAAATCGATCGTTAAAACGCAATCAAACGTTTAATTTATTAAAAACCCAATAAATTAAATATTTTTTAAAAAGTTAATAATTATTAAAATAATTATTTAAATAAACCCGAGCGTTTCGTTGCTCGATAAGCAGTTTTTTCAGTTATTCAAACCGTAGCATTTTTATCGTATTTCTTTATCCGAAATATATTTATCGATTAATATTAACCCATATTAAATTAAATAACCCTCCAAGTATCACGTGTGCATTTAATACACTTAAACTCATAAAAAGTCAAATAATCACGTTAAATCGACTAACAGACAGTTAACGGAAGTGACGGAAAAAGCAGGGTTGTTACATTACCCACCTGTTATTGAAAATTTTGTCCCGAAATTTTAGTGAACATCAGCTGAAGTAGTTCCTTCCGGAAACAGTTGCGGGTATTTTTGTCTTATTTGATCTTCACGCTCCCACGTGAACTCTGGTCCTTTTCTCGTGTTCCACCGAACCTTACCGATAGGAATTCTGTTTTGCTTTAACTGTTTGACCTCACGGCTCATGATCTCAACAACTTCTTCAATGAAATGAAGTTTGTCATCGATACGCAGTTCCTCTAAAGGGATCACTAAGTTCTCGTCGGTTAGACATTTTTTCAGTTGGACACATGGAAAGTATCGTGTATTCCACTAAGTGCTTGTTGAAGTTTCAATCTGTAAGCCAGTGGTCCAATTATTTCTATTATCTCGAATGGTCCAACATATCTCGAACTCAATTTGCCTCGTTCTCGAACCGTACAACTCCTTTCCAGGGTGATACCTTAAGCATGACTTTATCGCCAACTTGAAATTCTAAATCTTTCCGTCTAACATCGACATAACCCTTGTGACGACTCCGATCTGTTTTCAATCGTTCTTGAATCTGAGTTTCTATGTTGTCTCCTGAATAATCTCAGGACCTGTCAAATGACTATCCTCCAATTCGCTCCAAC
Organism: Rutidosis leptorrhynchoides; assembly: GCF_046630445.1. Classification (NCBI taxonomy): domain Eukaryota; kingdom Viridiplantae; phylum Streptophyta; class Magnoliopsida; order Asterales; family Asteraceae; genus Rutidosis; species Rutidosis leptorrhynchoides. The sequence continues at coordinate 104,338,428 of NC_092336.1, read as the reverse complement.
ACACGGGAGGTCTACATTTCCTTCCGTACAATGCTTTGAAAGGTGCAGCTTTAATGCCCGTATGATAGCTGTTGTTGTATGAGAACTCAGCTAGTGGCAAGTACTTATTCCATCCGCTTTCGAAATCAATGACACATGCCCGCAACATGTCCTCAAGAGTTTGAATAGTCCGTTCGCTTTAGCCATCCGTTTGGGGGTGATATGATGTACTCATATCTAGACGAGTCCCCATTGATTTCTGTAACGTCTGCCAAAATCTAGAGATGACTTCCTTAATGTAAACCTAAGATGACTTCCTTAATGTAAACCTGAGCCAACTTTTCCATCTTGTCAGTTTCTCTTATCGGTAAGAAATGTGCAGACTTAGTGAGACGATCCACGACAACCCAAATAGTGTCATAACCTCCCACGGTTTTTGGCAGTTTCATGATGAAGTCCATTGAAATACATTCCCATTTCCACTGGGAATCTCTGGTTGAGTCAGTAGCCTTGATGGCTTCTGGTGTTCAGCCTTGACCTTAGTGCAAGTTAAGCACTCTCCTACCTAAGTAGCAATGGCAGCTTTTAAATTTGGCCACCAATAAAACGCCTTTAATCTTGGTACATTTTATCAGATCCAGGATGAATTGAGTACTTTGACTTGTGTGCTTCCTCCAACACTAGTTCTCTCAATCCACCAAACTTCGGTACCCAGATTCGATTATCAAAATACCGTGTTTCATCCTCTTTTATGTCGAATTTCTTATCCATCCCTTTGATAAATTCAACATTGACATTCTCTTGTTTCACGGCTTCCAGTTGTGCTTTGCGGATTTTTGATGTGAGGTCCGTACGGACAATTATGTTAAGAGCTTTAACCATGAGAGGTTTCTCTCTCTCTTTTCTGCTCAACGCATCCGCCACAACATTCACTTTGCCATGATGGTATTGAAGTTCATAATCGTAATCATTAAGTAATTCCATCCAACGTCGTTGTCTCATGTTGAGCTGTTTCTGATCAAATATGTGTTGTAGGCTCTTAAGGTCGGTGAAGATCGTAAAATTGGTCCCATACAGATAGTGTCTCCACATTTTCAGTGCGAAGACTACATCTCCTAGTTCAAGGTCGTGCGTAGTGTAGTTCTACTCGTGAATCTTTAACTGTTGCGATCCATAAGCAATAACCTTGTTTCGTTGCATAAGCACGCAACCCATTCCTTGACGCGAGGCATCACAATAAACAACAAAATCTTTACTTCCCTTGGGTAGAGACAATATCGGCACAGTTGTTAGCTTCTCCTTCAACAACTGAAATGCAGATTCTTGCGGTTCTAATCACTCATATTTCTTGCCTTTATGAGTTAACGCTGTTAATGGTCGGGCAATCTTGGAGAATCCTTTAGTGAATCTCCTGTAGTAACCATCTAGACCCAGAAATTGTCGGATCTGAGTTGGCATTTTTGAGGTTTCCCAATTCTTAACCGTTTCAATCTTTGCTGGATCGACCTGTATTCCATAGGCCCCTACAACATGACCAAGGAATTGTACCTCATGTAACTAAAAGTCACACTTAGAGAACTTTGCATACAATTGCTCTTTTCTAAGCATAGTCAATATCGAACGTAAATGATGTTCGTGCTCTTCTTTGTTCTTGGAGTACACCAATATATCATCAATAAACACAATGACGAATTTGTCTATGTATGGCTTACACACACGGTTCATGAGATCCATGAACACTGCTGGTGCGTTCGTCAAACCAAACGGCATCACTGTAAACTCATAATGTCCATAGCGTGTTCTAAACGCCATCTTCGGGACATCAGCTTCTTTAACTCTCAACTGGTGATATTCGGATCTCAAATCAATCTTCGAGTAACAACTAGATCCCTGTAGTTGATCAAATAAGTCATCAATTCTCGGTAGTGGATACCGATCCTTGATTGTCAACTTGTTCAATTCTCTGTAATCGACACATAACCTCATCGACCCATCCTTCTTCTTAACGAATAAGGTCGGAGCTCGAACTATGAACTCCTCGGTTATAAAGTCCATCTGGTTGTGCCAGACATGGATCAAAGTATCACAACCCCGATGCTCTTCGCCATGGGAAGTTCCTATTTAATGTGAGCACGTTGCTCCACAGCTTGGCATTCACAGCCAACAACTCGTATAGCTCTAGAGGGAAAGTCTAAATGGTGCGCGTGCCACTGGGGCCGTTCTTGGCACTAGATCAATCTGAAATTCATCTTCTCGGTGAGGTGGAAGACCAGGTACCCCTCCGAAAGGGCCTTAAGGAAAAATTTCTAGCAGTTAGGACATCTCCGGGTCCCTTAAATGTTGATTCAATTTTACTCACATGTGCCAGAATTGAGAGACATCTCATCTCAGGTACTTCTGGACCTTCGAGTAATTAGTGTAATATGACGGTGTACTGATCTCCTCTCCGAACACCATTATCATCGGTGAAAGGAATTCAGATAGCCTTCTGGTCGCAGCTGCCTCGGTTGTATCGTCAGATAACCAGTTTGTTTCAACCACGAGGTTAAAACTTCCCAGTTTAATAGTTCTATAGAGTATACGTTGTCTAAGGAAGGTACAGGATTATAAACATTGTGACTAAGTTCTCTAGCGTCAAAGCTTCTTTCAGCACGAGTGTTGACAGTATATATAGACAGTATGATTGATGAGTAAGAACAAACTCGTGACGAACTTCATGGAGAATGAAAATAAACAAGGTGTAATGGAAACTCAAATAAAATCCGATATTTAATCAAAAAGAGTTGGCGCAAATTTCCAAACGTATGTGTCTCACTGAAAACAAATGAAATGTAGTTCACGTCAATGTGTTCAAAGTCGATCGGTAGTGTTTTTGGATATAATGAAAATGATTGCCGCTTAAGAAAAGTACGTTAGAACAGATTGAGAAGGAATACGGTGACAAGTAGTACTTACTAGTAGCAATGAGTGGTGGTGTTAGCGATAAGTAGCGATAGGTTGTGATGAGCAGTGATGATAGTAGTGGCGAATAAGTTATTAGATAGCATGCTCGCATCATAAGATTATACACATGTATCAATAATACATATTAGTTATCATTCGGTAGGCTCGTGTTGGGAAACAAAATCGTGAACTGCGGGTGGCTGAATGATAGGTAAGTTGGAAGTCAAATAGACAACATCTACTACGTATTGTGCGGACTGTTACCAGGAATTCCTCCTCTAAAGACGTATCAGAAATGAGTTGTGATGCACAGTAGCGAGTAGTAAAGCGTGGAGGTTGAAATATCCCATTCATATCGATTATAAACGTTTCATATTAATTGATCTCTTTGCGAGGTTTTGACCTCTACATGAGACGTTTTTCAAAGACTGCATTCATTTTTAAAACAAACCATAACCTTTATTTTATCGACAAGGTTAAAAAGACACCACCTAGATTATCAAGAAATGATAATCTAAAAATATCACACTTACACACTACCAATACATATTGGTTTACAATATTAATATGTTATAACAAAGTAAATCTCGAATGCAGTTTTAAACAATATTATACAATCATGCTGACACCGAATCTTGTCCATATTTTAGCATGCAACAATGGAAGCTCTTAATAATCACCTGAGAATAAACATGCTTTAAACTTCAACAAAAATGTTGGTGAGTTATAAGTTTAACCTATATATTTATCAAATCGTAATAATAGATCACAAGATTTCATATTTCCCATACATAGAGATAAAAATCATTCATATGGTGAACACATGGTAACCGACATTAACAAGATGCATATAAGAATATCCCCTATCATTCCGGGAAATCCATCGGACATGATAAAAAACGAATTCGAAGTACTAAAGCATCCGGTACTTTGGAAGGGGTTCGTTAGGCCCAATAGATCTATCTTTAGGATTCGCGTTAATTAGTAGATCGGTTTACTAATTCTTAGGCTACCAAGCAAAAGGGGCATATTCTGTGACGACCCAGAAATTTTCGACCAAATTTAAACTTGATCTTTATATGTTTCCGACACGATAGGCAAAGTCTATAATGTTGGGTCTCGAAAATTTTGGAACTATGTTCATGTATTCAGTTACCTTCGACCAGTTTCGACGATTCACGAACAATTAATTGAAAATAGATATGTGTGTGTATATATATATATATATATATATATATATATATATATATATATATATATATATATATATATATATATATATATATATATATATATATATATATATATATATATAGTAATTGAAAATATAATTTGAAATATTATACGTTATTGCTATTAAAATTAATTATGTAAAATAAATAAAAATAAGATATTATAATAATAATTATTTAATATATATATATATATATATATATATATATATATATATATATATATATATATATATATATATATATATATATATATATATATATATATATATGTATGTATGTATATATATATATGTATATATATATATATGTATATATATATATATATATATGTATATATATATATATATATATATAAATTATATTAAAAAACAAATATTATATGATTGTAATACTCATTTGATGTTCCGATTGATATGAAGCAAGTAAAATTTAAACCTATGTAATTTTAAAATGAACGGTGATACGAAAATGAGTTCTATGAATTTTAGGCTTATTAAATATATATTTAGGATCTATTTATTAAGTTTTAATTTTTTTTTTATATATTTTACCCAAGATCGAGCGTGGACAGTGAATTAATTTTTATTTAATAATTAATGAACAATTTTACACCTTAACGGACTGAAGTAAATAAATATGTGAACTTTTATTTCGCCACTGATTAACAACGGAGTACGAATTACTATCCTTAATGAAACTATTCGTATAAGAAACAAGATTATAGACTACTAACTGTTCCTAATTAATTCTTGATTGGTACTATGTTGATTGATATCATTTCACATTCCCACACGTTTTCAAATTTTCAATGGATAGAATAGGTATTATTATATTACATATATGTATATGTATGTTCTAAAGTTGGTCTATCAGCATGTGATGGCTTAACTATTTAAAAAGTTTACTTTCAGTTTCACGTCCTTTTCTATATGAAAATGATTATGATATGTGAAGATATTATATCTCTATATCTATGTAATATATTTGCATATGTAGAATTCATATTAAGAACCTCACACACCCACTTAAATCCATCTTTTCCTTATCGTTCTTTTCTATTATTTCTTTCTTTTGCACAACTTGCTACTGTTCTGTACGATCACCAAACCCCACCATCCGACTCCATCAACATACTACCATCGTTACAACTGCTTATGATTTCTGTTTAATAATCTATCACCCAACAAAATCACCATGTAAACCACCTTGAAACCCACCATGAAACCACCATTAGCCATCACCATTACAACACCCCTTAAATCACTACTACAACTCAAATGAGTTTGTTTTCTGTTCGTGGGTTCACAGACCCAAACACCCTTGAAGATTGCTACTGTTTTAATCAAATTCGAACGAATAGAGTGAAAGAAGACTACTACTAAACTGCTCCTGCTATATTATGTTTTCTGTTTAGTTCGTCCAACAAAAAATCTAACACCACCACAACCGGCTACAACCATCACCAACCCGGTTTCCTTTTATTCTTCGCGATTGCTTAAACCACCCACCATATTCACCTTGGCTTATCTTCAAACTTTGATCAACCCTCACCATTTTATTTTTCTGCTTCTACTCGGTTAACCACCAACAAGTCATCATCACCACTTAAACCACTTTAATATGGGTGCTGCTACATATGATCACTACCTTCACCATTAACTCGCCTCCTTAAATCAACCTAAATACCCATCAATGCTGCTATTGCAGCTGCTTCTATCAGCTTCTGTTAATGCTTCCGTGTTGGAGTCAACGAACCACTCCATTTAAACACCTCCTTAAACCACGTAAACCATTACTGTTTTGTTTTTTTCTATTTAATCGTAAACAACAATCATGAAATATGAAATATATTTTTTTTATCAAACCCACAACCATAACCTGTGATTCCGGTTACTCTCTTCGTGTTACTGCTGTTAGCAGCCGAAACACCAACCATCACCTTGCAAACCAAAAATCATCGAACCCTTTAACTACCATTTCTATTTTTTTTATTTGTCGAAACCCAACTGTGAACTACTACCACTCCTTCTTGCTCGAATACAATCATGGCTAAGTTCTCTGCTTGTTATGCTTTGGACAACCAAATTGTGATGTTTACTTTACTTTATTATAAGGTGGTCATGATGGGTCTACAAAACTAGCGTGGGGAACAAAGAGAATCATAGTTACTTTACACATGAAATTGTATGTTATTTTCCTTCTTTTTTGTTGGACGAGAACCCCACATCACCACTTGAGAAGTTTAAGTTTAATATTGATATTTGATTATAGCAAATAAACTGTATACATATAGGAGTAGTGATTGGGCCGACATCCATTTCAAACTTCTTTGGACAAAAATATTTAATCACTAGTTGGACTTTAATATAGTTGTTTATTTGGACCGAAGGAATTCCTAATGGACTAAGCGAATTGGACTGTATAAAAACACTTTGTGCTTTTGGGCCAAGATTTAGTTCACGTTCTAGTTGGAACGTATCTTCGATAATAGATGTATTGATAAGGAGATAGATGATGATTTGGATTATGATTATAATTAGGATCTTGAATATGATGATGTTAATGAAGGAGAAGAAAGGAACAGATAAAGTATGAGTTATATAGTTATTTCCGCGAGTTATAATAGGAAAGACACAGACAGATCCATGATTCAAGGTGTTTAGAGGTCAGCAAGAGGTCATGGGTTCAATCCCGGGCTATGACATTTCTTTTTAGAAAAAGTAGACGATGAGAACAACATAATGGGTTAAATATAATTGGGTTATGAACAAATTCAGAAAAAAACACAAATGGCGTAATGGTTAGGATTATTTTCTGGTTAGCGGGAGGTCGCGGGTTCGAGCTCGGCAAGGGCAGTTATTTCTTTTTGGAACTTTTTCTTGTGAGGTAGCGTTATTATTACCCTTATTATTATTATTATTATTATTATTATTATTATTATTATTATTATTATTATTATTATTATTATTATTATTATTATTATTATTATTATTATTATTATTATTATTATTATTATTATTATTATTATTAATTATTGATGTTATATGATCGTTATTATTATCATTAATAAATAAATCATTAATAAGTATTAACATTAGGTATTATAAGTATTATCATCATTAATATCATTATTATTACTAAAATAAGTATTATTAGTATTAATATCATTATTATTATCATTATTAGAAAGTTATTATATTTTTTATAGTTATTATAGTTATTATTATTACTACTATTATTATCATTTTTATCAAAAGTTATAAAATTATCATTATTAATATTAATATCATTATTGTTATTATTATTATTACTTTCATATTAACAAAATTATTATAACAAATAAATATTTTTCTATATAAGAGTATATTGATTACAACTATCATAATATTTCATATAAATACATATGTTAGGATTATTTATTTAAATATTTACATATAACAATTTATTTATTTTTAATATAATATTAATCATAAGTATATATATAAAACTATATAAATATTAACTATTTTAAATATATATATATATATATATATATATGTATGTATATATATATATATATATATATATATATATATATATATATATATATATATATATATATATATGTATGTATATATATATATATATATATATGTATATATATATGTATATATATATATATATATATATATAAATTTGTTTGATTATGATTACATGTATTAATATATATAAATGATATAGGTTCGTGAATCCGAGATCAACCCTGCATTGTTCAATATCATCATATGTATTTTTACTACAAAATACAGTATTGTGAGTTTCATTTGCTCCCTTTTTAAATGCTTTTGCAATATATATTTTTGGGACTAAGAATACATGCGCTGCTTTTATAACTGTTTTACGAAATAGACACAAGTATTTAAAACTACATTCTATGGTTGAATTGTTATACCGGATATCGCCCTTGTTGAACTTGGTAACCTAAGAATTGGTGTTTATTATAATTGCCACCAGTTGACGCGAATCCTAAAGATAGATCTATGGGCATTGACACGCCCCAGTCAGAGAATTTGAACTGCTTTAGTACTTCGATGTTTATATGTTTGGGGATATTCTAGATGCATTTTGTTAATGTCGGTTATCAGGTGTTCAATCCATATGAATGATTTTGTCTCTATGTATGGGACGTATATTTATGAGAAATGGAAATGAAAATCTTGTGGTCTATTAAAATGAGGGAAATGAATATTGATGATAAACTAATGAACTCACCAACCTTTTGGTTGACACTTGAAAGCATGTTTATTCTCAGGTTTGAAAGAAATCTTTCGCTGTGCATTTGCTCATTTAGAGATATTACTTGGAGTCATTCATGACATATTTCAAAAGACATTGCATTCGAGTCGTTGAGTTCAACAAGATTTCTATTAAGTCATTTATAGTTTGGACATATTATGAAAGGGTATGCATGCCTGTCAGTTTTCAATGTAAATGAAAGTTTATCTTTAAAAACGAATGCAATGTTTGTAAAATGTATCATATAGAGGTCAAATACCTCGCAATGTAATCATATGTTATTGTATTCGTCCTTATGGATTGGGACGGGTCGTCTCATGTGGTATCAGAGCGGTGGTCTTAGTGAACTAGGTCTTGCATTAGTGTGTCTAACTGATAGTTGTTTAGATGCATTAGTGAGTCTGGACTTCGACCGTGTCTGTATGTCAAAAGTTTTGCTTATCATTTCTAGTCGGAAATCATCTGCTTATTATCCTTAGGAAATTACCTGCTTATCATTCTTAGTCTAGACATGTCTTACTTCCTCTATTGCATAGACAGTGTATAGGTAAATTCATATCTTAGCGTATCTGTTATTGTTACCTTTGCCTGACAGCTACCGTAGATTCCTCCGTAACTTATGGGATTTTAGTATTATATATGCATATGTAAATTATGTATTGCAGGGTACTAATCTACATCCTATAATCTATTTCTTATCGAAAATCCTTCATCTGATCGTACGAGATGAATCCCTCAACCAGTTCGAGTCCCTCAGATTTCGATAGCTATTCTGATAGTTATTCCGACAGCTATTCTGACATGGATATTCACCTAAGCTCAGAAAGCTGTGTCACTAGAATGAATCAATCAATCAGCCATCCCCAATTCATCTGATGGGTTCGTAGTCTACTTAATCATTGGAGACAAGAAGAAGTGGTCCCTTTCATCCACCATATTGTTCGCTGGGCGAAGAACTTGAAGCATTCACCGGCGAACCAATCCGAAACACCATTTTCACTCTCATTTCCCGAAAATCTCGCCACGATTATATTCTATCTAAAATCCTAAACCTTATTCATCCGCTCGTTCCAACCGACAAACATCCCGGAATAATAAAAGAAGTCAACGAACTTCGCGCTCGAGAAATAAATTTGGAGAATATGGTGCAAAATTTACCAGCTTCAGCAACATCACCGGCACCAACAGTACCACTAACAACCCAAGTTTCAACATCACATGCCTCAACATCTCATTCTGTACCTCGAGAATAATCATCGTTCTACATGACGTTCTACATCATTTATCTTTGATCGACATTATGGTTATGTAACCTCTAATGTTTTAGAGATTATGTACTCTAGTTCTAACCGTAAACCAAATGAGTTTAATATCATATTAACTCATTAAATCCATGATTACTTCTGAAGAAAATATATATGCATATATGTTTTCATAAATATTGTAATTAAAAATTCTTTTGTACAAACTGTTAATGGTGAAAATATTTTAACGGGTAGGTAATACCCGAGGAATATTTAGATTTCACCTTAATAAGTTACACTGTACATTCGTCGAAGCTGATTCAACAGTCATTTACTATCCTACTTACAACCACCGATATACATATCCGTTCACTGCAGAATAACCATTTTCATTCAATTTTATATTTGGATTTTGACTTATCAAAATCCAACAAGTGGCATAATGAAGAAAACATATGACAAAATAAAATTTGTTAGAAACAGACAAATTAACTTTGAGAAATTTTGTTAAGAATCCACGCTAACTGTTCCTAGCTAACTGATTACATTTTATTTATCGCAATTTAATTATTGCAGTTTATATTCTCACAATTTTATTTATCGTCATTTAATTTCTGTTATTTATTTTACGCACTTTATTTATCATCATTTAAATACTGTTATTTACGCATTTAAATATCGGGACACGTATACAAGGTTTTGACATATCATATCGAAGCATCTATATATATTATTTGGAATAACCATATACACTCTATATGCAGTAATGATCGAGTTCTCTATACAGGGTTGAGGTTGATTCTACAATAATATATATACTTTGAGTTGTGATCGAGTCTGAGACATGTACACGGGTCACGACACGTATTAAATAATTTGAATATTATATATTAAACTATATATGAATTATTGAATTGCTAACTGTGGACTATCAACTGAGGACTGCCAACATTGGACAATTAAAATGAATTAAAATATTGATTATAACATATGAAATTAAACAATTCTTCAAGTTTGCCACTTGATTTCATCTTAAACCTCACTTGTATCTTGATGATTACAATCCGCGTTCAAACCTTTCGTAATTCTTGAAAACACCTCAATCAAGAGGATGAACCAACCGCACTTCATCTACGTAAGAAGAGATTGATGCATATAGTTATGCACTTGAAAACTCTCGGAACCTGAGTAAACATTTAACACGTATCTGTGCTAATTCCTTTAGTGTTATTATTACCCAAAATAACTTGGTAATTCCTTTTAAAGTAGCAAATTTTGTCACAGCTCCAACAAGTCATCTTCGACTTTTTAGTTGGACTGACCTTATTATAACCTTGATACATACGTTGTCTTTTCGCCTTCGATACCGGGAAACCTTTTATATTCCACCATATTACCATCAGCGTTTAATGATCTAAAAACACAATTCCCTTGAAACCTCCTCGGTTCGATAACCGATGATTCAGATATGGAAGCATTAAATGCAGAGGAAACAGTAAAAATTGTAGATGGTCTAAACAGTCAAAAGTTTGATGATAAGAAGGGAGTGTTTGGAAAGCTCGATAGAAAATTTGGTACTGAAAAACGGATTGAGCTAACCATGAAGGAGACCAAGGACAAATACAAGGACCAAACTCTATATTTAAAGAATCCTAATGATTCTGTATCCGATGAAATCTTTAGAAAATATCTTGCTCCATACTCATGGTAAAATCTTGCGGAAAATCTTTTTTCATCAACCTTCGATCTTAGAAGTTCCAAAATATCGTCATAAATATCTTCGATATTTCTGAAGATATTTTCATAACTATCCTTATCTGAAATCAGTTATCTTTTCACGTCATCTGTATTACACCATAAAGGAAACTGTCTAGTTTCTATATTCTGTAAACCTTCAAATTTAAAATATGAATGTTATTGAAGTAGTGTTGGGAACTGAAGCATAAGTTAGTATAATATAATGACACTTGATCAACGTGATTATATTACAGTAAGTCATGCTGAGTTTCTAATGGGACATGACGATTCACAGTACCATCATCATGTGCCATGTTACACGACTCTTACATTCTATCTAATCTATAAACATATCAAGAACATATTTTCTTGATAGTTCTATCTTTTCTTGTGACTTCTGATAACTTGACAAGTTAAATCGAGTTGTGGAAATAAGGAAACGAAGATGGTGGATTAATAGTGAAATATTAGACAAAGCAATCAAGACAGATCATCGCATTTAATCAAAGAGGATCCTAATATCCTTAATTACCGAAGAATCAAATCTTATCACGAAGATTTTCTCCAAATCCCTTGAACTCCGAAAATCAACCATATCTAAGTCAAAGGATATGACGAAACATTATTTTCTCATTTCACTCTTTTGTGATAACTTCACTTATACTCTTCGCGAAATCGAATTGTTTTATCCATATTATTCAATGATGATAAAACTCTAATTTCTAGCTCGTATGCGTCATGAAAACATATTTATTTTTAGCCATGACCATCTCAATCAAATTTCGGGACGAAATTTCTTTAACGGGTAGGTACTGTGACGACCCAGAAATTTTTGACTAAATTTAAACTTGATCTTTATATGTTTCCGACACGATAAGCAAAGTCTATAATGTTGAGTCTCGAAAATTTTGGAACTATGTTCATGTATTCAATTACCTTCGACCAGTTTCGACGATTCACGAACAATTAATTGTAAATAGATATGTGTGTGTGTGTGTATATATATATATATATATATATATATATATATATATATATATATATATAGTAATTGAAAATATAATTTGAAATATTATATGTTATTGCTATTAAAATTAATTATGTAAAATAAATAAAAATAAGATATTATAATAATTATTATTTAAAATATGTATATGTATATATATATATATATATATATATATATATATATATATATATATATATATATATATATATAATAAAGTATATTAAAAACAAATATTAAATGATTGTAATACTCATTTGATGTTCCGATTGATATTAAGCAAGTTAAATTTAAACCTATGTAATTTTAAAATGAACGGTGATACGAAAATAAGTTCTATGAATTTTAGGCTTATTAAATATATATTTAGTATCTATTTATTAAGTTTTAATTTGTTTTATATATTTTACCTGAGATCGAGTGTGGACAGTGAATTAATTTTTATTGAATAATTAATGAACAATTTTACACCTTAACGGACAGAAGTAAATAAATATAGTTAATTTAAAAATTTGAAAATTTTATGTGAACTTTTATTCGCCACTGATTAACAATGGAGTACGAATTACTATCCTTAATGAAACTATTCGTATAAGAAACAAGATTATAGACTACTAACTGTTCCTAATTGATTCTTGATTGGTACTATGTTGATTGATATCATTTCACATTCCCACACGTTTTCAAATTTTCAATGGATAGAATAGGTATTATTATATTACATATATGTATGTTCTAAAGTTGGTCTATCACTAAATTGAGTGAAGAATTACCGTGACTAATTGATTAAGGATATTACTCTATTTGGTTATTATTCAGTATGTGATGGCTTAACTATTTAAAAAGTTTACCTTCACTTTCACGTCCTTTTCTATATGAAAATGATTATGATATGTGAAGATATTTTATCTCTATATCTATGTAATATATTTGTAAATGTAGAATGCATATTAAGAACCTCACACACCCACTTGAATCCATCTTTTCCTTATCATTCTTTTCTATTATTTCTTTCTTTTGCACAACTTGCTACTGCTCTGTACGATCACCAAACCCCACCATCCGACTCCATCAACATACTACCATCGTTACAACTGCTTATGATTTCTGTTTAATAATCTATCACCCAACAAAATCACCATGTAAACCACCTTGAAACCCACCATGAAACCACCATTAGCCATCACCATTACAACACCCCTTAAATCACTACTAAAACTCAAACGAGTCTGTTTTCTGTTCGTGGGTTCACAAACCCAAACACCCTTGAAGATTGCTACTGTTTTAATCAAATTCGAACGAATAGAGTGAAAGAAGACTGCTGCTAAACTACTCCTGCTATATTATGTTTTCTGTTTAGTTCGTCCAACAAAAAAACCCAACACCACCACAACCGGCTACAACCATCACCAACCCGGTTTCCTTTTCTTCTTCGCGATTGCTTAAACCACCCACCATATTCACCTTGGCTTATCTTCAAACTTTGATCAACCCTTACCATTTTATTTTTCTGCTTCTACTCGGTTAACCACCAACAAGTCATCATCACCACTTAAAGCACTTTAATATAGGTGCTGCTACATATGATCACTACCTTCACCATTAACTCGCCTCCTTAAATCAACCTAAATACCCATCAATGCTACGATTGTAGCTGCTTCTGTCAGCTTCGGTTAATGCTTCCGTGTTGGAGTCAATGAACCACTCCATTTAAACACCTCCTTAAACCACGTAAACCATCACTGTTTTGTTTTTTCTATTTAATCGTAAACAACAATCATGAAATATGAAATATTTTTTTTTTATCAAACACACAACCATAACCTGTGATTCCGGTTACTCTCTTCGTGTTACTGCTGTTAGCAGCTGAAACACCAACCATCACCTTGCAGACCAAAAATCATCGAACCCTTTAACTACCATTTCTATTTTTTTTATTTGTCGAAACCCAACTGTGAACTACTACCACTCCTTCTTGCTCGAATACAATCATGGCTAAGTTCTCTGCTTGTTATGCTTTGGACAACCAAATTGTGATGTTTACTTTACTTTATTATAAGGTGGTCATGATGGGTCTACAAAACTAGCGTGGGGAACAAAGAGAATCATAGTTACTTTACACATGAAATTTTATGTTCTTTTCCTTCTTTTTCATTGGCCGAGAACCCCACATCACCACTTGATAAGTTTAAGTTTAATATTGATATTTGATCATAGCAAATAAACTGTAAACATATAGGAGTAGTGATTGGGCCGACATCCATTTCAAACTTCTTTGGACCAAAATATTTAATCACTAGTTGGACTTCGATATAGTTGTTTATTTGGACCGAAGGAATTCCTAATGGACTAAGCGAATTGGACTTTATAAAAACACTTTGTGCTTTTGGGCCAAGATTTAGTTCACGTTCCTGTTGGAACGTATCTTCGATAATAGATGTATTGATAAGGAGATAGATGATGATTTGGATTATGATTATAATTAGGATCTTGAATATGATGATGTTAATGAAGGAGAAGAAAGGAACAGATAAAGTATGAGTTATATAGTTATTTCAGCGAGTTATAATAGGAAAGACACAGACAGATCCATGATTTAAGGTGTTTGGGGTCAGCAAGAGGTCATGGGTTCAATCCCGGGCTATGACATTTCTTTTTAGAAAAAGAAGACGATGAGAACAACATAATGAGTTAAATATAATTGGGTTATGAACAAATTCAGAAAAAAACACAAATGGCGTAATGGTTAGGATTGTTTTAGGGTTAGCAGGAGGTCGCGGGTTCGAGCTCGGGCAAGGGCATTTATTTCTTTTTGGAACTTTTTCTTGTGAGGTAGTGTTATTATTATTATTATTATTATTATTATTATTATTATTATTATTATTATTATTATTATTATTATTATTATTATTATTATTATTATTATTATTATTATTATTATTATTATTATTATTATTATTGTTATTGTTGTTGTTGTTGTTGTTATTATTATTAATTATTGATGTTATATGATCATTATTATTATCATTAATAAATAAATCATTAATAAGTGATAACATTAGGTATTATAAGTATTATCATCATTAATATCATTATTATTACTAAAATAAGTATTATCAGTATTAATATCATTATTATTATCATTATTAGAAAGTTATTTTTTTTATAGTTATTATAGTTATTATTATTACTACTATTATTATCATTTTTATCAAAAGTTATAAAATTATCATTATTAATATTAATATCATTATTGTTATTATTATTATTACTTTCATATTAACAAAATTATTATAACAAATAAATATTTTTCTATATAAGAGTATATTTATTACAACTATCATAATATTTCATATAAATACATATGTTAGGATTATTTATTTAAATATTTACATATAACAATTTATTTATTTTTAATATAATATTAATCATTAGTATATATATAAAACTATATAAATATTAACTAATTTTTAAATATATATATATATATATATATATATATATATATATATATATATATATATATATATATATATATATATATATATATATATATATATATATATATATATATATATATATAAGTGATATATAATTTAAGACTTAATATATACATTTTTTTGATTACGATTACATGTATTAATATATATAAATGATATAGGTTCGTGAATCCGAGATCAACCTTGCATTGTTCAATATCATCATATGTATTTTTACTACAAAATACAGTATTGTGAGTTTCATTTGCTCCCTTTTTAAATGCTTTTGCAATATATATTTTTGGGACTGAGAATACATGCGCTGCACTTAGAACTGTTTTACGAAATAGACACAAGTATTTGAAACTACATTCTATGGTTGAATTGTTATACCGGATATCGCCCTTGTTGAACTTGGTAACCTAAGAATTGGTGTTTATTATAATTGCCACCAGTTGACGCGAATCCTAAAGATAGATCTATGGGCTTTGACTCGCCCCAGTCAGAGAATTTGAACTGCTTTAGTACTTCGATGTTTATATGTTTGGGGATATTCTAGATGCATTTTGTTAATGTCGGTTACCAGGTGTTCAATCCATATGAATGATTTTGTCTCTATGTATGGGACGTATATTTATGAGAAATGGAAATGAAAATCTTATGGTCTATTAAAATGATGGAAATGAATATTTATGATAAACTAATAAACTCACCAACCTTTTAGTTGACACTTGAAAGCATATTTATTCTCAGGTTTGAAAGAAATCTTCCGCTGTGCATTTGCTCATTTAGAGATATTACTTGGAGTCATTCATGACATATTTCAAAAGACGTTGCATTCGAGTCGTTGAGTTCAACAAGATTACTATTAAGTCATTTATAGTTTGGACATATTATGAAAGGGTATGCATGCCTTTCAGTTTTCAATGTAAATGAAAGTTTGTCTTTAAAAATGAATGCAATGTTTGTAAAATGTGTCATATAGAGGTCAAATACCTCGCAATGTAATCATATGTTATTGTATTCGTCCTTATGGATTGGGACGGGTCGTCTCATATTCGGCTTCGATCATTCGCCCATATAATGTAGTTTCAATTACTTGTGTCTAACAGGTAAGTGAACTACTCCTTCGACTAATCTGCCCGCTGTTTGGTTTGAGGGCCTACATCGACTATCATAAAACATTTATAAAACTGCGTGTATTCTCATTGCAAAAATATTAGATTTTAAAAGTGAGACTATAACTCACTTTCATAGATTTTTACTTCGTCGGGAAGTAAGACTTGGCCACTGGTCGATTCACGAACCTATAACAAATATGTACATATATATCAAAGTATGTTCAAAATATATTTACAACATTTTTTTTACATTTTAATGATTTGAGTTTATTAAGTCAGTTGTCCTAGTTAGTAACCTACAACTAGTTGTCCACAGTTAGATGTACAGAAATAAATCGATATATATTATCTTGAATCAATCCACGACCCAGTGTATAAACGTCTCAGGCTAGATCACAACTCAAAGTATATATATTTTTTGGAATCAACCTCAACCCTGTATAGCTAACTCAAACATTACTGCATATAGAGTGTCTATGGTTGTCCTAAATAATATATATACATGGGTCGATATGATATGTCAAAACATTTGTATACGTGTCTATGGTATCCCAAGATTACATAATATATTAGAATATATGTATTATACAATAAAAGTTAGCTAGGATATGATTAATATAGATTTGTTACCAATTTTCACGTAGCTACAACAAGCAAAATTATCCAATCTTGTTTTACCCATTAATAACTTCTTCGTTTTAAATCCGTTTTGAGTGATTCAAGTTGCTATGGTTTCATATTGAACTTAAGTTTATGAATCTAAACAGAAAAAGTATAAGTTTATAGTCGGAAATACAGGTTACAATTCAATATTATAAGAGGTAGTCATTTCAGTCGAAAGAACGACGTCTTGACGACCACTTTGAAAAACATACTTCCACTTTGAGTTTAACCATGATTTTCGGATATAGTTTCATGTTCATAAGAAAAATCATTTTCCTAGAAGAACAACTTTTAAATCAAAGTTTCTCATAGTTTTTAATTAACTAACCCAAAACAGCCCGCGGTGTTACTACGACGGCGTATATCCGGTTTTACGGTGTTTTTTGTGTTTTCGGATTTTAAATCATTAAGTTAGCATATCATATAGATATAGAACATGTGTCTAGTTGATTTTAAAAGTCAAGTTAGAAGGATTAACTTTTGTTTGCGAACAAGTTTAGAATTAACTAAACTATGTTCTAGTGATTACAAGTTTAAACCTTCGAATAAGATAGTTTTATATATATGATTTGAATGATGTTATGAACATCATTACTACCTCAAGTTTTGTGGATAAACCTACTGGAAATGAGAAAAATAGATCTAGATTCAAAGGATCCTTGGATGGCTTGAAAGTTCTTGAAGCAAAATCATGACACGAAAACAAGTTCAAGTAAGATTTCCACTCGAAATAAGATTGTTATAGTTATAGAAATTGAATTAAAGTTTGAGTATGAGTATTACCTTGAATTAGAAAGATGTCTTACTGTAAATAAGAAAGATTTCTTGAGATTGGATGATCACTTAAAATGCATTTGCAAGATTGAAAGTAAGCTAGCAAACTTGGAAGTGTTGTTGGTGTGTTCTTGAGTAGTTGTTTTGTAACTTGGTTTATGTATGGATTTATGAACTAGATTGAGCTAGATTTTGATGAAGATGATGAAGAACACTTAGAACAATAGAATAACACTTGAGAGAGTTTAGTTTTATGCATAAAAATTGAAAAATGAAAGTGTTTATGGTGATGATTGAAAAAGTGATGTAGGTACTCCATATAAGGTCACATTAGTTTGTAATTTTGTGTAATCATTCATGCTAGTTGCCAAATGATGGTTCCCACATGGTTAGGTGACTCACATGGGCTGCAAAGAGCTAATCATTGGAGTGTATATACCAATAGTACATATATTTAGAAGATAGGTATTGTACGAGTACGAATACGGGTGCATACGAGTAGAATTGTTGATGAAAATGAACGAGGATGTAATTGTAAGTATTTTTGTTAAGTAGAAGTATTTTGATAAGTGTCTTGAAGTCTTTCAAAAGTTTATGAATACATATTAAAACACTACATGTATATACATTTTAACTGAGTCGTTAAGTCATTGTTAGTCGTTACATGTAAGTGTTGTTTTGAAACCTTTAAGTTAACGATCTTGTTAAATTTTGTTAACCCATTGTTAATTATATATAATGAGATGTTAAATTATTACATTATCATGATATTATGATGTATTAATATATCTTAATATGATATATATACATTTAAATGTCATTATAACTATAATCGTTACATATATGTCTCGTTTCGAAATCCTTAAGTTAGTAGTCTTGTTTTTACATATGTAGTTCATTGTTAATACACTTAATGATATGTATACTTATCATTTATCATGTTTAAATGTAGTGTATCAATATCTTAATATGATTCATATGTATTTAATAAGACGTTGTTATAACGATAATCGTTATATATATCGTTTTCGAGTTTCTTAATTCAATAGTCTCATTTTTATGTATATAACTCATTGTTAAAATACCTAATGAGATACTTACTTATCATAATATCATGTTAACTATATATATATATATATATATATATATATATATATATATATATATATATATATATATATATATATATATATATATATATATATATATATATATATATATATATATATATATATATATATATATATATATATATATATATATATATATATATATATCATCATATAGTTTTTACAAGTTTTAACGTTCGTGAATCGCTGGTCAACTTGGGTGGTCAAATTTCTATATGAAACCTATTTCAATTAATTAAGTCTTAACAAGTTTGATTGTTTAACATGTTGGAAACACTTAATCATGTAAATATCAATTTCATTTAATATATATAAACATGGAAAAGTTTGGGTCACTACAGTGCCTACCCGTTAAATAAATTTCGTACCGAAATTTTAAGCAGTTGGAGGTGTTGACGTATCTTCTGGAAATAAGTGTGGGTATTTCTTCTTCATCTTAGGTGAACTCGGGTCCTCTACGAGCATTCCATCGAACCTTAACAATTGGTATCTTTTTTTGCTTAAGTCTTTTAACCTCACGATCCATTATTTCGACGGGTTCTTCGATGAATTGAAGTTTTTCGTTGATTTGGATTTTGTCTAACGGAATAGTGAGATCTTCTTTAGCAAAACATTTCTTCAAATTCGAGACGTGGAAAGTGTTATGTACAGCCGCGAGTTGTTGAGGTAACTCAAGTCGGTAAGCTACTGGTCCTACACGATCAATAATCTTGAATGGTCCAATATACCTTGGATTTAATTTCCCTCGTTTACCAAATCGAACAACGCCTTTCCAAGGTGCAATTTTAAGCATGACCATCTCTCCAATTTCAAATTCTATATCTTTTCTTTTAATGTCAGCGTAGCTCTTTTGTTGACTTTGGGCGGTTTTCAACCGTTGTTGAATTTGGATGATCTTCTCGGTAGTTTCTTGTATTATCTCCGGACCCGTAATCTGTCTCTCCCCCACTTCACTCCAACAAATCGGAGACCTGCACTTTCTTCCATAAAGTGCTTCAAACGGCGCCATCTCAATGCTTGAATGGTAGATGTTGTTGTAGGAAAATTCTGCTTACGGTAGGTGTCGATTTCAACTGTTTCTGAAATCAATAACACATGCTCGTAGCATGTCTTCAAGTGTTTGTATCGTCCTTTTGCTCTGTCCATCAGTTTATGGATGATAGGCAGTACTCATGTCTAGACGAGTTCCTAATGTTTGCTGTAATGTCTGCCAGAATCTTGAAATAAATCTGCCATCCCTATCAGAGATAATAGAGATTGGTATTCCATGTCTGCAGACGACTTCCTTCAAATACAGTCGTGCTAACTTCTCCATCTTGTCATCTTCTCTTATTGGCAGGAAATGTGCTAATTTGGTGAGACGATCAACTATTACCCAAATAGTATCAAAACCACTTGCAGTCCTTGGCAATTTAGTGATGAAATCCATGGTAATGTTTTCCCATTTCCATTCCGAGATTTCGGGTTGTTGAAGTAGACCTGATGGTTTCTGATGCTCAGCTTTGACCTTAGAACACGTCAAACATTCTCCTACGTATTTAGCAACATCGGCTTTCATACTCGGCCACCAAAAATGTTTCTTGAGATCCTTGTACATCTTCCCCACTCCAGGATGTATTGAGTATCTGGTTTTATGAGCTTCTCTAAGTACCATTTCTCTCATATCTCCAAATTTTGGTACCCAAATTCTTTCAGCCCTATAACGGGTTCCATCTTTTCGAATATTAAGATGCTTCTCCAATCCTTTGGGTATTTCATCCTTTAAATTTCCCTCTTTTAAAACTCCTTGTTGCGCCTCCTTTATTTGAGTAGTAAGGTTAATGTGAATCATTATATTCATAGCTTTTACTCGAATGGGTTCTCTGTATTTTCTGCTCAAGGCGTCGGCTACCACATTTGTATTCCCCGGGTGGTAACGAATCTCAAAATCGTAATCATTCAATAATTCAATCCACCTACGCTGCCTCATGTTCAGTTGTTTCTGATTAAATATGTGTTGAAGACTTTTGTGGTCGGTATATATAATACTTTTGACCCCATATAAGTAGTGCCTCCAAGTCTTTAATGCAAAAACAATTGCGCCTAATTCTAAATCATGCGTCGTATAATTCTGCTCGTGAATCTTCAATTGTCTAGACGCATAAGCAATTACCTTCGTTCGTTGCATTAATACATAACCGAGACCTTACTTTGAGGTGTCACAATATATCACAAAATCATCATTCCATTAAGGTAATGACAATATAGGTGCCGTAGTTAACTTTTTCTTTAACAAATGAAACGCTTTCTCTTGTTCATCCTTCCATTCAAATTTCTTCCCATTATGCGTTAATGCAGTCAAGGGTTTTGCTATTTTGGAAAAATCTTGAATGAATCTCCTGTAATAACCAGCCAGCCCTAAAAATTGGAGTATGTGTTTTGGAGATTTTGGGGTTTCCCACTTTTCAACAGTTTCAATAATTGCTGGATCCACCTGAATACCTTCTTTGTTCACTATGTGATGAGGAATTGAACTTCTTCCAACCAAAATGCACACTTTGAAAACTTAGCGTACAGTTTTTCTTTTCTCAGCAACTCTTGCACTTTTCTCAAATGTTCTTCGTGCTCTTGATCATTCTTCGAGGAAATAAGTATGTCATCAATGAAAACAATGACAAACTTGTCAAGATATGGCCCACACACTTGGTTCATGAGGTTCATGTACACAGCTAGTGCGTTAGTCAATCCAAACGGCATAACCATAAACTCGTAATGACCGAAACGCGTCCTAAAAGCAGTCTTCGGAATGTCAACCTCCTTCACCATTATTTGGTGATATCCAGAACGTAAATCGATCTTCGAATAAACCGACGAGCCTTGTAGTTAATCAAATAAGTCGTCGATTCTCGGTAATGGGTAACGGTTCTTGATAGTAAGTTTGTTCAGCTCTTGGTAGTCGATACACAACCTGAATGTACCATCTTTCTTCTTGACAAACAGAACAGGAGCTCCCCATGGTGATGTACTTGGTCGAATGAAACCACACTCTAAAAGTTCCTGTAACTGACTTTATATTTCTTTCATTTCGCTGGGTGCGAGTCTGTATGGAGCACGAGCTATTGGTGCAGCTCCTGGTACAAGGTCTATTTGAAACTCAACGGATCGATGTGGGGGTAATCCATGTAATTCTTTCGGAAATACATCGGGAAATTCTTTTGCTACGGGAACATCACTGATGTTCTTTTCTTCAGGTTTAACTTTCTCGATGTGTGCTAGAATGATGTAACAACCTTTTCTTATTAGTTTTTGCACCTTCAAACTACTAATAAGATTTAATTTCGCGTTGTTCTTTTCTCCGTACACCATTAGAGGTTTTCCTTTTTCACACCTAATGCGAATCGCATTTTTGTAACAAACGACCTCTGCTCTCACCTTTTTCAACCAGTCCATGCCAATTATTACATCAAAACTCACTAACTCGAATGGTATTAAATCAATCTTAAACGTTTCATCCCCCAGTTTAATTTCTCTATCCCAACATATATTATCTGCTGAAATTAATTTACCGTTTGCTAATTCGAGTAAAAATTTATTATCCAAAGGCGTCAATGGGCAATTTAATTTAGCACAAAAATCTCTACTCATATATCTTCTATCCGCACCCGAATCAAATAAAACATAAGCTGGTTTATCGTCAATAAGAAACGTACCCGTAACAAGCTCCGAGTCTTCCTGTGCTTCTGCCGCATTAATATTAAAAACTCTTCCACGGCCCTGCCTATTAGTATTCCCCTTATTCGGGCAATTTCTAATAATGTGGCCCGGTTTTCCACATTTATAACAAACAGCGTTGGTATTACTTGCTCCGACGCTATTAGTTCCAGCATTACTTGTTCCGACACTATTTGTTCCTTTAGTTCTATTAAACCTTGGTCCGTAGACCTCACACTTTGTCGCGCTATGACCATTTCTTTTACACCTATTGCAAAATGTTGTGCAAAACCCCGAGTGATTTTCTTCACACCTATGACATGGCTGATTTTGGTTTTTGTTGCCGTTGTTGTTATTGAGGTTGTTATTAGGATTGTTATTGTTATTGAAACAGTTGTTGTAGTAGTTGTTGTTGTTGGGATGTTTGTTGTAGTTATTGTTAGGATTGCGGTTATTGTTGCGATTGTTGTTGCGGTATTTGGGATAGTTGTTACGATTGTGGTTGTAATTGATATTGTTGTTGTACTGGTAACTCTTGTCACCGTTTTCCTCCCACTTCCTCTTGAGTTGTTTCGTGTTGGCTTCTTCGGTCGCCTGCTCTTTAATTCTTCCCTCAATCTAATTTATGAGTTTATGAGCCATTCGACTTGCCTTTTGTATGGAATCGGGCTAGTGTGAACTCACATCTTCTTGAATCCTTACTGGTAACCCTTTTACAAACGCGTCGATCTTCTCTTCTTCATCTTCGAACGCTCCCGGACACAATAGGCACAACTCTGTGAATCGTCTTTCATACGTGGTAATGTCGAACCCTTGTGTTCGTAACTCTCTAAGCTCTACCTTGAGCTTATTGACCTCATTTCTAGGACGGTATTGCTCGTTCATCAATTGCTTGAATGCCTACCACGGTAGTGCGTAAGCAGCATTTTGTCCTACCTGTTCCAGATAGGTGTTCCACCACGTTAACGCAGTATCTGTGAAGGTATGCGTAGCATACTTAACTTTGTCCTCTTCAGTACACTTACTTATGGCAAACACTGATTCGACCTTCTCGGTACACTGTTTCAATCCAATTGGTCCTTCGGTTCCATCAAATTCTAAAGGTTTACAGGCAGTGAATTCTTTGTAGGAGCATCCTACACGATTTCTTGCGCCGTTAGCTGCATTGTTAGATTCAGAGTTATTGTTGGTATGTAGTGCAGCCTGTACTACGGCTATGTTTGCAGCAAGAAAGGTACAAAATTCCTCTTCGCTCATATTCATGGGGTGTCGAGTAGTCGGTGCCATTTCCTTCAAAATAGCCAACTGAATCGAGTTAATCATACAGAATATTAAGGGTAGTCAATAGTATTTCGTAGCATAATATGAACTCATTTATAAAAGCTTTTTTTTTTCATATTAGCGTTTTATAAGTTTAAATTCGGGTACTACCTACCCATTAAGTTCATACTTAGTAGCTAATATACAATTCAACTACTACAATTCCATATGAAAAACTGATTATAATAATATATCACATTCAAATATTCTTCAAACTTACAATTCTGCTATATTACATATAACATGAAATATAGCACACTTTCATACAAGACAGTTTTGAAGATAAATCTAGTTAATACGCAAGTCATTCAGCAAAGGCAATAAAAACATGCAATTCATAAGTCCAGAAACAAGTCATGCATTCTGGTTTTACTAAGACGACTTCCCATCCTTGGTCTTGTGGGAAGTAACCGTTATGACCGTTGGCTAGACAACATGTTGTAATATCGTCAAAAGAAAGAGAGTTACGTAATGCCCAACAGCCTCGTAACAATCTAAAAACCTTGTTTCTCACCCCAACTACTGAATCCGTCACTTATGGGAATGTTTCATTTAATAGTTGTAATCCGATGTTCTTTTTCTCACTTTGGTAAGAAGCGAACATCACTAACCGTAAGCATAACATGCTTCTTTATGTTTCATGTTAGAAGCTCTTTCTAATTCACGAAATCCTATGTTGGGATATGTTGAGTCAAAATAGGTTCTTAACCCGTAGCGTAAAATTGCATTTGGGTTCCCCGCGCTTTAAAGAAAACACGGCGTAACTTACGGTCTCCCCAATGTGATATACCCCACCTATCAAAGGAAAGCCTTTTATAAATTAAGGCATTTCTGGAAAGTCTTTCAAATGTTTGACAAGTTAATTTCGCCATAACTAATTGTGCCGATGAATTCTGACCGACTCTAGATAAGATTTCATCAATCATATCCCCTGGTAGGTCTTCTAAAATATTTAGTCATCTATCCTTAACGTCCATTTTGTGTTTTTATACTGTAAAAATAGGCGAGGGTTAGATTCATAAAAGATAATTAGCAAACAATACAAGCAATTTTTACATTTATCATAAAAGCACAAGCACACTATATTACATATATTACACAACATGATTGCAACTCTTTAATCCGACTCACTCGTTTCTTCTTCTTTGAGCTGTTGTTTTCCATAATGGTTTAGAAAAACCTGGTGGTTTAGAGGTTCCCGGTTTATTGTTACAATTTAGGAAATACGGATGTTGCCGATACATATAAAGTTCATCGGGGTTGGAATCAGGTTTCTCTATTTTTACACCTTTTCCCTTATTATTTTCTTTTGTTTTATTAAATTGGGTCGAGGTAATTTCTATAACATCATCGGAATCCTCATCGGGATCCGATTCATCGGAAAATTGGTAGTCTTCCCAATATTTTGCTTCCTCGGCGGAAACACCATTGACCATTATTAACTTTGGTCCGTTGGTTGAGGATTTTCTTTTATTTAATCGATTTACTGTAGGTATCAATATTTCTTCCTCCGGAACCTCTTCTTCCGGTTCCTCTTCTTCTAGTTCCTCCTCTTCCGGTTCCTCTTCTTCCGGTTCCTCCTCTTCCGGTTCCTCTTCGGGAATTTGTGAATCTTCCCAAAATATATTCGACTCTTCGTTATTATTAGGTGAGTCGATAGGATTTGTACTAGAGGTAGACATCTATCACACAATATCAAACACGTTAAGAGATTAATATATCACATAATATTTACATGTTACAATTTGTAGTTTCCAACAAAAAATATTAAGTAATCATTTTTTTAAAGAAAACACGGTCGATGTCCAGACTCACTAATGCATCCTAACAAACTCGATAAGACACACTAATGCAAATTTTTTGGTTCTCTAAGACCAACGCTCGGATACCAACTGAAATGTCCCGTTCATATCGATTATAAACGTTTCATATTAATTGATCTCTTTGCGAGGTTTTGACCTCTACATGAGATGTTTTTCAAAGACTGCATTCGTTTTTAAAACAAACCATAACCTTTAATTTATCGACAAGGTTAAAAAGACACCACCTAGATTATCAAGAAATGATAATCTAAAAATATCACACTTACACACTACCAATACAAATTGGTTTACAATATTAATATGTTACAACAAAGTAAATCTCGAATGCAGTTTTAAACAATATTATACAATCATGCTGACCCCGAATCTTGTCCATATTTTAGCATGCAACAGCGGAAGTTCTTAATAATCACCTGAGAATAAACATGCTTTAAACGTCAAAAAAATGTTGGTGAGTTATAGGTTTAACCTATATATTTATCAAATCGTAATAATAGACCACAAGATTTCATATTTTAATATACATCCCATACATAGAGATAAAAATCATTCATATGGTGAACACCTGGTAACTGACATTAACAAGATACATATAAGAATATCCCCTATCATTCCGGGAAATCTATCGGACATGATAAAAAACGAATTTGAAGTACTAAAGCATCCGGAACTTTGGATGGGGTTCGTTAGGCCCAATAGATCTATCTTTAGGATTCACGTCAATTAGTAGATCGGTTTACTAATTCTTAGGCTACCAAACAAAAGGGGTATATTCGGCTTCGATCATTCACCCATATAATGTAGTTTCAATTACTTGTGTCTATTTCGTAAAACATTTATAAAACTGCATGTATTCTCATCGCAAAAATATTAGATTTTAAAAGTGGGACTATAACTCACTTTCACAGATTTTTACTTCGTCGGGAAGTAAGACTTGGCCACTGGTCGATTCACGAACCTATAACAAATATGTACATATATATCAAAGTATGTTCAAAATATATTTACAATATTTTTATTACGTTTTAATGATTTGAGTTTATTAAGTGAGTTGTCCTCGTTAGTAACCTACAACTGGTTGTCCACAGTTAGATGTACAGAAATAAATCGATATATATTATCTTGAATCAATCCACGACCCAGTGTATAAACGTCTCAGGCTAGATCACAACTCAAAGTATATATATTTTCGGAATCAACCTCAACCCTGTATAGCTAACTCAAACATTACTGCATATAGAGTATCTATGGTTGTCCCAAATAATATATATACGTGGGTCGATATGATATGTCAAAACATTTGTATACATGTCTATGGTATCCCAAGATTACATAATATATTAGAATATATGTAGTATACAATATAAGTTAGCTAGGATATGATTAATATAGATTTGTTACCAATTTTCACGTAGCTACAACAAGCAAAATTATCCAATCTTGTTTTACCCATAAATAACTTCTTCGTTTTAAATCCGTTTTGAGTGATTCAAGTTGCTATGGTTTCATATTGAACTTAATTTTATGAATCTAAACAGAAAAAGTATAAGTTTATAGTCGGAAATACAGGTTTCAATTCAATATTATAAGAGGTAGTCATTTCAGTCGAAAGAACGTCGTCTTGATGACCACTTTGAAAAACATACTTCCACTTTGAGTTTGACCATGATTTTTGGATATAGTTTCATGTTCATAAGAAAAATCATTTTCCCAGAAGAACAACTTTTAAATCAAAGTTTATCATAGTTTTTAATTAACTAACCCAAAACAGCCTGCGGTGTTACTACGACGGCGTATATCCGGTTTTACAGTATTTTTTGTGTTTTCAGGTTTTAAATCATTAAGTTAGCATATCATATAGATATAGAACATGTGTCTAGTTGATTTTAAAAGTCAAGTTAGAAAGATTAACTTTTGTTTGCCAACAAATTTAGAATAAAATAAACCATGTTCTAGTGATTACAAGTTTAAACCTTCGAATAAGATAGTCTTATATATATGATTCGAATGATGTTATGAACATCATTACTACCTCAAGTTTTGTGGATAAACCTACTGGAAATGAGAAAAATTGATCTAGATTCAAAGGATCCTTGGATGGCTTAAAAGTTCTTGAAGCAAAATCATGACACGAAAACAAGTTCAAGTAAGATTTTCACTCGAAATAAGATTGTTATAGTTATAGAAATTGAATCAAAGTTTGAGTATGAGTATTACCATGAATTATAAAGATATCTTACTGTAAATAAGAAAGATTTCTTGAGATTGGATGATCACTTAAAATGCATTTTCAAGATTGAAAGTAAGCTAGCAAACTTGGAAGTGTTGTTGGTGTGTTCTTGAGTAGTTGTCTTGTAACTTGGTTTATGTATGGATTTATGAACTAGATTGAGCTAGATTTTGATGAATATGATGAAGAACACTTAGAACAATGGAAGAACACTTGAGAGAGTTTAGTTTGATGCATAAAAATTGAAAAATGAAAGTGTTTATGGTGATGATTAAAAAAGTGATGTAGGTACTCCATATAAGGTCACATTAGTTTGTAATTTTGGGTAATCATTCATGCTAGTTGCCAAATGATGGTTCCTACATGGTTAGGTGACTTACATGGGCTACTAAGAGCTGATAATTGGAGTGTATATACCAATAGTACATACATTTAGAAGCTGGGTTACGAGTAGAATTGTTGATGAAAATGAACGAGGATGTAATTGTAAGCATTTTTATTAAGTAGAAGTATTTTGATAAGTGTCTTTAAGTCTTTCAAAAGTGTATGAATACATATTAAAACACTACATGTATATACATTTTAATTGAGTCATTAAGTCATCGTTAGTCGTTACATGTAAGTGTTGTTTTGAAACCTTTAAGTTAACGATCTTGTTAAATGTTGTTAACCCATTGTTTATTATATCTAATGAGATGTTAAATTATTACATTATCATGATATTATGATGTATTAATATATTTTAATATGATATATATACATTTAAATGTTGTTACAACGATAATCGTTACATATATGTCTCGTTTCGAAATCCTTAAGTTAGTAGTCTTGTTTTTACATATGTAGTTCATTGTTAATACACTTAATGATATGTTTACTTATCATTTATCATGTTTAAATATAGTGTATCAATATCTTAATATGATTCATATGTATTTAATAAGACGTTGTTATAACGATAATCGTTATATATATATCGTTTTCGAGTTTCTTAATTCAATAGTCTCATTTTTATGTATATAACTCATTGTTAAAATACCTAATGAGATACTTACTTATCATAATATCATGTTAACTATATATATATATATATATATATATATATATATATATATATATATATATATATATATATATATATATATATATATATATATATATATATATATATATATATATATATATATATAATATCCATATATATGTCATCATATAGTTTTTACAAGTTTTAACGTTCGTGAATCGCTGGTCAACTTGAGCGGTCAATTGTCTATATGAAACATATTTCAATTAATCAAGTCTTAACAAGTTTGATTGCTTAACATGTTGGAAACACTTAATCATGTAAATATCAATTTCATCTAATATATATAAACATGGAAAAGTTCGGGTCACTACAGAGGTGCTAGTAGTGACGAGTAGTACTTAGTAGCGGTAAGTAGTAATGAGTAGTATTTAGTAGTAGCAAGTAGCAAGGGGTAGCATTAAGTAGTATCTAGTAATGACAAGCAGTGAGAAGTAGTGATCAGTCGTGACTAGCAGTAAGAGGCGGCGTTGAGTAGTTGTTAGTAGCGATAAACAATACTGAGTAGTGGTATGAGATGACGAGTGTGTCCAAGTACTGTCTTTGTAGTGACAAGTAGTGATCGGTGGTGACGGACAGTGTCGAGCAGTGACGATTTGTGTCATGTACAAGTTACTTATAAGTTATAATAGCAATTAATTTGCACAATGTAAGTTTCTACTCACATTTGAGATTATAAGGTTTGTGTTCTAAAAGTTGTTTATCCAAGTAACCTACTTGACTCGGCCCCAATTCCTTATATTGCGATGTCGAAACTTCTATATGAGTTACCGTAATATAATCCCGGTCATTACATTACGCTATTTCACATTTTCATTCGACATCACTCCATAAGTTCAAGATAGCGTAGTCAACTTAATTCATATAAGTCTCGTATCGTGTGTACGTATGTAATTCGTGATACAGTATTTAGTCCAAGTCCATATCGTATGTGTAACGACCCTGGAATTTCCAACGTTTATTTATTAATAATTATTATTATTAATACGTGTGATTAAACGAATGTATGTTATTACATTTACATGTTGCCATGACTAAACGTACTTGACTTTAATTACCCGAAAGTCTTTGTGACACGCGAAACCTGCACGAATAATATTTTCAAGTATTATTTACATTCATGATTAATTTTATTAATCATTTTAATTAACTATGGTGATTAGTTAGTTACTTGGGCTTTATTTGGATTTATTTGTTAATAACTTGGAACTTGGGCTTTATATTTGTACATGGACTTAAAGAGCCCACCCTACACCATACATGGACTTAACTAGCCCATTCTACTTCATGTAAGTATCATTTTAGATGTAACTAGTTAGTTTATACAATTGGAATCTTGTTAGCTCTTAATCCCCATGCATGGCCTTCTATTAACCAACTTTTGTGAGCTTTACATACATGAAACTTGTGGACAATCTTCTCCCCCCTTCCTTCCCTCCTAACCGTCGGCTCTCACTAGTTTAGAGGGAGTTTTTGCTTTCATTTTTCATTTACTTCATTCCTTGTTTACCCTCTCAAAAACACACACACATACTTCTCATTTTTCTCTCAAACATTTTCTCTCTTTTCTCTAGTTCTTGTAAGTAAACTTGAAGACTTTTTCTCTTCTTCTTTTCTTTCTAAAACCAAATACATACATGCATATCATCATCATCTTTTGTTCCTTGTTTGTTGTTTGAGACTTACTAGTTGTTATTACTTTGTTACTTGTTCTTGTTATTACTTACTTACATGTTTAAGAATCAAACTCTTTAGTTTGATTCTCCATAATATCTTGTATTTTTCAAGAACACAAGAACATAAACTTACTAGTTTATGATTCTACATTTAATGTTTCCAAAGATTTAAGATTCATGTGTTGTAAATCATACTTTTAATTCATGTTAGTAAACTTTAAAGTTTACTTTCTTAAAGATCAAACTTTAGTTTGAATCTTTAAAATATGAACAACAATGAACTAGTTAACTTGTTTAAATTAGTTTGTTACTTCATTTTATGCACTTTAATTTCATGTTTGTTGGTTATTATTGGTCAAGTATTACTAGTTAACCTTGATCTCATTAATCTTGAACTTAAAGTTAACTTTAAAGGTTCAAGAACATATAAATGAAACTTTTTAATTATAACTTTGTACACTTATGTTAGATCTAGACTTTTGAGTCTTGGATCTTCAAGATCAAACTAAGAACTATGTTCTACTACTTAAGATCTTGATTTCATAAGTTTACTTCAAGTTTGTAACTTGTTTTTACTTTTAAAGTTCATGTAAATGTTAGATCTAAGACCTTGATGTAACTTTGGTTCATCAACTTCATACAACTCTTAAGTGAGTTGATCTACATGTCTTAGACTCACACTTGTGTCATAATTGTCAAAACTTAGTTAGTATTACTTTTACATTTCATGTATGTGCTAAATCTAAGACTTTGATGAAACTTAGGTTCATCAAAACACTTGCAACACTTAAGTGAGTTGTGCTTCACGTCTTAGACTTACACTTGGGTTATGATGGTCAAATCTTGGTCAATATGATGCAAACACATCAACGAGTTGTACACTTGAAGCTATACGCATCAAGGATGAGAACCGTGATAAGCATCAAGCATCAAACTCACCGGAACCCATTATTTCACTGCTTTCTGTCTCCTACCTATTGTTTTCTGGTTTCTGTAACAGACCAGTAGATCTGAGCTGTTGTGATTATGATTTTCAAATAGATCTGTTCGAGTAGATAACTTTTCATATAGGACTCGTCTTAATCCGAGTTACGGTTTAGGATTTATGGCCCTCCGATCGTCACTATGTCCTTTTAACGTTGTGCAGAAATTTATGACCTACTCGCACTTAGACTGTCGCCACGGTCAAACAAAGATAAGTTTGCTCCTGTAAATTTTACCACACTTAAAGGACTCATATATGGAGCCATGGCCACTGGTCTCACCTTAATTCAGTAAGGGTAGAGGCCATGGTGACTGATCGAAGTCAGCCTTTGTTTTAAACTACTTTCATAAACGAAACTTACTTTACGCCTTTTGTTTGATGATGAATGATGATGACCCTTAAGACCTTATTTACTACTTTTAAACCTATTCAGATGATTTACTGACTTAGTACTATTTTACTTAGGTTGAGGACTCGTTGGACCTTTCGGACCGATTACTTGCACACTTTTCCCGACTCGACTCTTACCGCTACTTTATCATTGTGAGTTATAGCATTCCCTTTTTACTTTAACTTATTTTGGGAACTGAGAATACATGCGGATTTTATGTTTTACATACTAGGCACGAGTACTTAAACTTTATATATGTGTGGGTTATACAACGGCATAAACATTCCCTTTAGCTCGGTAACGTTTAATCATTGGTTTTTGAACCGTGAACGCGAATCTTAGATATGGATCCATAGGGTTTGACATCCCCACTCGGGCTAGTAGCGCTAGCATTTAACGAGTGTTTAATACTTCGTAAACATACGCACTTTCCAAGTGAAATTTCAGGGGGTATAAACGTTAAGTTAGTTACCAAGTGCCCACAGTTAACATATACTTTATCATACTGTTTTGAAACGCTCTTTGTAGCACTGAAATCTCGTGGCCTACCTTACTTACTGTTATACTTAAACTATAGCTCAACAACCTTTGTGTTGACGTTTTAAAGCATGTTTTTCTCAGGTGCTTGAGGTTAGCTTCCGCTGTGTAATAGTCGTGCTGTAGACACCCGCTGCTTAGAGTTGTCATCGCATGAACTACTTTACCTTGCATTCAAACTTTAGTACTTTTGAACTATGACTTGTAACGACCGTTGTGGTCACATACACTTATTATTTGCTTCTACTTAGTGAAGCATGCTTTGGGATTGTAAAATATTCGATGTTGGTTTAGACATCACTTTATTTATGAATGCAAACTCTTTTTGAAAACGCATATAGTACTTAACC
This sequence comes from Rutidosis leptorrhynchoides, assembly GCF_046630445.1. Classification (NCBI taxonomy): domain Eukaryota; kingdom Viridiplantae; phylum Streptophyta; class Magnoliopsida; order Asterales; family Asteraceae; genus Rutidosis; species Rutidosis leptorrhynchoides. The sequence goes on along the minus strand of NC_092336.1, from coordinate 104,304,756 downwards.
TTGTAATGATCCTGTTGTTGATGATTCGTACACGATGGTTTTATACGAGGCATCACATTTGGTATCAGAGAATTGGTTGTAGGGAATTAGGTTGCATTAGTGAGTCTAAGACCGACCCGAGTAGGATTCACTAATAGGACTAATCTACAACTTGCTAGTTTACGTGTTTCTACTGAAATTACTGCATGCTACTGCTTACTTTTACTGCTATATGCCATATGCTATTACATGATGCTATTACTTACTTTCGATTGCATGCTACCTTCGTACAATTTGCTGTTATTGCCATGCTACTTATTGTTATACATGATTTAAACTGTTGGCCTAATACGTGTTTGCTTTATGACTTACTGACATGGAAAATTTATTTTTCCTTGTTCAGATGTCGGATGTTCCACCTGCTATCGTTTTGGACAGTTTAGACTCTTCAGCTACCCCACCTACCACCGTTGCCGATCCACCGATCCCGATACGCACGAGTGACCCCGACGCCTCATCTTCCGGGACTAGCAGCCAGCCGCCTACACCAGTGGCTACTATTGACGGACATGTGGACCCTACGGAGATTCCAGTTCCGTCTGCTCCCGGATCCTCGGAGTCACAGCCCCGCATCGGTGGTGTTGTGATTCCCGCGGAGTTCGGGGAAGGGCCATTCCGTAACCATGTGCGCATGCCGTGCCAACGCGCTCCAGATGGACGTTTAGTGCCGATTCCGCCATTCAGATACAGACAGATGATGGCCGCTCATGGACGACCAGTTCAGCCACCCGTGTCACCACCACGTGATTCTGATGATTCTTCATCAGATGACTCTTCCTCAGATGACTCCGGTGATGATGAGGACCTTGATGATGTACCTATACAGGCACCCTCCACCCCGCCGAAGAAGCAGTACTGTCCTGATGGCACCGTCATTCCAGGGGTGAATGGAGGTCGTGCTTTCACTGACGCTTTTGGTTGGCGTCGGAGGGTTACTCCCCGTAAACGGCTTGTGCCGTACCCTGCCGACCCACAGATATGTAAGGTTCCCTATTACGTACTGACTATTTCTGGAGCCGGGACATCTGCACCCCGCTTCGTGCAGTCTGCACCACCCGCTCCACCAGCATCACCCGCTCCACCCACACCACCAGCCCCACCTGCACCACCAGCACCGCCTGCCCCACCAACTCCCACTGTCGAGGAATTGACAAGGGAGGTGGAGATCCTCTGAGCTCGGGTTACTGAGCTCGAGGAGCAGTTGGCTTAGGTTTTAGACATCCTACACCCACCTTCACCGTAGGACCTTTTGTATTAGATTTCGTGATGTAATCTAGTTGTAGTTTTATGTTTCACTTATGTATTGTACGAACTTATTCGTGATGTATGAAACTTATTATTAATGAATGGAAACTTTGTGATGTTACTTTTTGCACAAGTGTTCTATTTACGTTACTGTATGGTGTTTTGCGGTACTTGTATCAACTTGCGTTACTTAATTAACATGTGTTGTGCTGTTTACATGTTGGTTGTTATATACTATATTATTATATATTGAATGCTGGATTTTGACTTGAGTCAAAATGTTTGTATAGAACACCATGGCTAACGGTCGATCCACACCTACTGCTGCTCAAATTGAAGAGATGATCGAAGAACGTGTAGCCGCAGCCCTAGCAGAAAGAAACCTCCAAGCTCCACCGCCACCACCACCGGTTATCCCACCCGTTCGAAATGGGTGTACTTACAAGGAATTCCAGAGCTGCAAACCACATAACTTCAGTGGAACCGAGGGACCTTTTGGTCTCACCAGATGGTTCAAGAAACTTGAATCAGTATTCCAAGTTAGTAACTGTTCGGAGGATAACAAAACCAAGTTTGCTTCGTGCACGCTATCTGACGGCACGCTAACGTGGTGGAACATGTTTGCTCAAGCGAAAGGTATCGATGAGGCGTATGCTATGCCATGGGCGGAATTCAAAGCAGCTATGATTGATGAGTATTGTCCGAGATCCGAAATCCAGAAGATGGAAATCGAATTTATGCAGTTAAAGGCCGTTGGGAACGACCTTGATGGTTACAACAGGAGATTTTTGGAACTAGCCCTGATGTGTCCGACAATGGTCACCCCAGAATTCAAACGAATGGAAAGGTACTTCTGGGACTCCCTAAGAGCTTTAAGGGAAATATTACCTCGTCCAAGCCACCGAATGTTCCCGAAGCGATGCGCATGGCGCATACTTTGATGAATCAGATAACCATCGATGAACTGGAGAAAACTAGGTCTGAAGAGGGTACTAGTGAGAAGCGCAAATGGGATAACCACAACAACAACAACAATAGGGGAAGAAACTATGAACAGAACCCGACAAAACGACATGAGGGTTTCAGAGGAAACAACAACGGTGGAAACCCCAACCCCAACAACAACACCAACTCCAACCCGAACTACAAGGGAACCCTACCTCAATGCAAGCAGTGTTACAAACACCACACTGGGTATTGCAATGTTGTCTGCGAGAAGTGCTAACAGTCTGGGCATGTTGGAAAAGACTGCAAGGTCACCACTTTGAATGGAAAGCCGAACCCCACAGAGCCAAGGAAGTGTTACGAATGCGGGCCGACATGCCATTTCAGAAATGCGTGTCCAAATAAGCGAAAAGATGGCGGACCACCTCGCGCTAGAGCTTTCAATGTTAATGCAAGGGACGCACGCGAAAACCCCGACTTGGTGACAGGTTTATTCAAAATCAACAATCTTTTAGCTTCTGTCTTGTTTGATACTGGTGCAGATAGAAGTTATGTATGTAGACATTTTTGCGATAAGATTAATTGGTCGTTAGTCCAGTTAAAAGAGAGTATGCTTGTCGAGGTCGCCAATGGAAAACTTGAGAAAGTTGACCATATTAGTCGAGGAGCTATTATCAACATAGCTGGTGTGGATTTCGAAATTGATTTGATACCTATCAAACTGGGAAGCTTTGACGTGATCGTTGGTATGGATTGGTTGAGCAAGATAAGAGCCGATATTATCTGTGGAGATAAAGCACTTCACATACCGCAAGGAGATGGCAAACCACTGGTTATCTATGGAGAGAGATGTACCTCGAAGTTGAACCTCATTAGTTGCATGAAAGCGCAAAATATTATGAAGAAGGGACGTTTTGCTGTCCTAGCACATGTGAAAGTGGTAGAAACTGAGGTGAAGAATGTGAACGATGTTCGAATTGTGAACGGATTTTTTGATGTATTCCCTGAAGAATTGCCTGGATTACCGCCGCAGAGAGCAGTAGAGTTTCAGATTGATTTAGTGCCAGGAGCTTCACCTGTAGCTCGCGCACCTTATAGACTCGCACCTTCCGAGATGCAAGAATTACAGAGTCAACTACAAGAGCTGTTAGATCGAGGGTTTATCCAACCAAGCTTCTCGCCTTGGGGCGCACCTGTGTTATTTGTGAAGAAGAAGGATGGATCCTTCCGTATGTGTATCGACTACTGCGAACTCAACAAATTGACTATCAAGAATCGGTATCCTCTTCCACGAATTGATGATCTTTTTGATCAACTCCAAGGATCGAGTATTTACTCAAAGATCGATTTGCGATCCGGTTATCACCAGTTGAGGGTGAAGGAAAGTGACGTGATGAAAACTGCGTTCAGAACTCGTTATGGTCATTATGAGTTTCTCGTGATGCCATTCGGTTTAACAAATGCACCTGCCGTGTTCATGGATCTCATGAATCGTGTCTGCAAGCCGTACTTGGATAAGTTTGTTATCCTCTTCATAGATGATATCCTCATCTACTCTAAGAGCGAAGAAGAGCATGAGTAACATCTTCGATTAGTACTTGAACTCTTGAGGCAAGAGCTACTTTACGCCAAATTCTCCAAGTGTGAATTTTGGTTGAAGGAAGTCCAGTTTCTGGGTCATGTTGTGATCGACCGGGGTATCAAAGTTGACCCCGCTAAGATTGAAGCTATCAAAAAATGGGAGACCCCCACTACTCTGACGCATATTTGCCAATTCCTAGGTCTCGCCGGTTACTACCGAAGGTTCATTGAAGGATTTTCTCTGATTGCGCGTCCCTTGACCGCGCTGACTCACAAGGGCAAGAAGTTCATTTGGGAACCCGCACACGAATCAGTATTTCAAACTTTGAAGAAGAAGTTAACCACCGCACCTATCCTATCACTTCCTGAGCGCAGTGAAGACTTTGTTGTTTATTGTGATGCATCGAAGAGTGGTTTTGGTTGTGTACTGATGCAATGATCAAAGGTTATCGCTTACGCCTCCCGACAACTGAAGATTCACGAGTGGAACTACACTACGCATGATCTTGAACTTGGAGCCGTTGTCTTTGCACTCAAATTGTGGAGACACTATTTGTATGGAACTAAGAGCACTATCTTCATCGATCACAAGAGTCTCCAGCACATCTTCGATCAGAAGCAACTGAATATGAGACAGCGTTGATGGATCGAGACGCTCAACGACTACGATTGTGAACTCCGTTATCACCCTGGCAAGGCCAATGTTGTAGCTGACGCTTTAAGCCGAAAGGAGAGGACGAAACCTCTTCGTGTTAGGGCTCTGAACATCACCATCCGTTCGAACCTCAACAGCCAGATCAGAGTAGCCCAAGATGAGGCTCTCAAGGAGGAGAATATATCTCACGAACATTTGAATATACTTGTCTCTCGATTCGAGGTTAGGGAGTCTGGACTCCGATGTTATGCCGGAAGAATTTGGGTACCTCTTTATGGAGATCTACGGAATCTTATACTTGATAAAGCACACAAATCGATATATTCGATTCACCCCGGTGCGGGCAAGATGTACCACGACCTTAAAGAACAGTATTGGTGGCCGAATCTTAAGAAGGACGTTGCGACTTATGTTGGTAAGTGTTTGACTTGCTCGAAGGTTAAAGCCGAGCATCAGAGACCCTCTGGATTAATTCAACAGCCAGAGATCCCGCAATGGAAGTGGGAAAGGATCACAATGGATTTCATTACTAAGCTGCCGAAGACGGTGGGCGAATACGATACCATTTGGGTTATTGTTGACCGCCTCACCAAATCTGCACACTTCCTAGCGATGAAGGAAACTGATACAATGGAGAGACTTGCTCAATTATACATCAAGGAGGTTGTATCTTGTCACGGTGTACCTTTATCGATCATCTCCGATCGCGATCCCTGTTTTGCTTCTAGATTTTGGCGTTCTTTGCAAGAAGCCATGGGAACTCGTCTTGACATGAGTACTGCTTATCATCCTCAGACTGACGGGCAAAGTGAACGAACGATTCAGATGTTGGAGGACTTGTTGCATGCATGTGTCATTGATTTTGAAAAGGCTTGGGAAAGGCATTTGCCGTTAGCCGAATTCTCGTACAGCAACAGTTATCACTCTAGAATTAACGCCGCACCTTTTGAAGCGTTGTATGGCCGCAAGTGCCGATCTCCTATTTGTTGGGCCGAAGTAGGCGAAAAGCAAATCACCGGACCCGAGGTAGTCCACGAAACCACGGAGAAGATTGCTCAGATTCAAGCTAGACTTAAGACTGCCCGCGATCGTCAAAAGAGTTATGCCGATCTTAAACGTAAAGACTTTGAATTCAACGTTGGTGATCGTGTAATGTTGAAGGTTGCACCTTGGAAAGGTGTGATCCGTTTTGGAAAACGTGGAAAGTTAAACCCACGATACATTGGTCCTTTTGAGATCTTGGAACGTGTTGGACCCGTTGCTTACTGTTTGGATCTACCAGTACAATTGAGCTCAGTTCATCCTACCTTCCATGTGTCAAACTTGAAGAAGTGTCGTGCTGCACCCGAGCTTATCATACCACTTGAAGAACTTACAATTGACGACAAACTCCACTTTGTGAAAGAGCCTGTTGAAATTATGGATCGTGAGATCAAAACTTTGAAATGCAACAAGATTCCGATCGTCCGAGTGCGATGGAATGCCAAACGAGGACCTGAGTTTACTTGGGAGCGAGAGGATCAAATGATGCGGAAGTATCCTCACCTTTTCTCGACTCCTCCATCTACCTCAGCTTAAATTTCGGGACGAAATTTTCTTTAACAGGTGGGTAATGTAACGACCCTGGAATTTCCAACATTTATTTATTAATAATTATTATTATTAATACGTGTGATTAAACGAATTTATGTTATTACATTTACATGTTGCCAGGACTAAACGTACTTGACTTTAATTACCCGAAACGTCTTTGTGACACGCGAAACTTGCACGAATAATATTTTCAAGTATTATTTACATTCATGATCAATTTTATTAATCATTTTAATTAACTATGGTGATTAGTTAGTTACTTGGGCTTTATTTGGATTTATTTGTTAATAACTTGGAACTTGGGCTTTATATTTGTACATGGACTTAAAGAGCCCACCCTACACCATACATGGACTTAACTCGCCCATTCTACTTCATGTAAGTATCATTTTAGATGTAACTAGTTAGTTTATACAATTGGAATCTTGTTAGCTCTTAATCCCCATGCATGGCCTTCTATTAACCAACTTTTGTGAGCTTTACATACATGAAACTTGTGGACAATCTTCTCCCCCCTTCCTTCACTCCTAACCGTTGGCTCTCACTAGTTTAGAGGGAGTTTTTTCTTTCATTTTTCATTTACTTCATTCCTTGTTTACCCTCTCAAAAACACACACACATACTTCTCATTTTTCTCTCAAACATTTTCTCTCTTTTCTCTAGTTCTTGTAAGTAAACTTGAAGACTTTTTCTCTTCTTCTTTTCTTTCTAAAACCGAATACATACATGCATATCATCATCATCTTTTGTTCCTTGTTTGTTGTTTGAGACTTACTAGTTGTTATTACTTTGTTACTTGTTCTTATTATTACTTACTTACATGTTTAAGAATCAAACTCTTTAGTTTGATTCTCCATAATATCTTGTATTTTTCAAGAACACAAGAACATAAACTTACTAGTTTATGATTCTACATTTAATGTTTCCAAAGATTTAAGGTTCATGTGTTGTAAATCATACTTGTAATTCATGTTACTTTAAAGTTTACTTTCTTAAAGATCAAACTTTGGTTTGAATCTTTAAAGTATGAACAACAATGAACTAGTTAACTTGTTTAAATTAGTTTGTTACTTCATTTTATGCACTTTAATTTCATGTTTATTGGTTATTATTGGTCAAGTGTTACTAGTTAACCTTGATCTCATTAATCTTAAACTTAAAGTTAACTTTAAAAGTTCAAGAACATATAAATGAAACTTTTTAATTATAACTTTGTACACTTATGTTAGATCTAGACTTTTGAGTCTTGGATCTTCAAGATCAAACTAAGAACTATGTTCTACTACTTAAGATCTTGATTTCATAAGTTTACTTCAAGTTTGTAACTTGTTTTTACTTTTAAAGTTCATGTAAGTGTTAGATCTAAGACCTTGATGTAACTTTGGTTCATCAACTTCATACAACTCTTAAGTGAGTTGATCTACATGTCTTAGACTCACACTTGTGTCATAATTGTCAAAACTTAGTTAGTATTACTTTTACATTTCATGTATATGCTAAATCTAAGACTTTGATGAAACTTTGGTTCATCAAAACACTTGCAACACTTAAGTGAGTTGTGCTTCATGTCTTAGACTTGCACTTGGGTTATGATGGTCAAATCTTGGTCAATATGATGCAAACACATCAACGAGTTGTACACTTGAAGCTATACGCATCAAGGATGAGAACCGTGATAAGCATCAAGCATCAAACTCACCGGAACCCATTATTTCACTGCTTTCTGTCTCCTACCTATTGTTTTCTGGTTTCTGTAACAGACCAATATACTGGGGCTGTTGTGATTATGATTTTCAAATAGATCTGTTTGAGTAGATAACTTTTCATATAGGACTCATCTTAATCCGAGTTACGGTTTAGGATTTATGGCCCTCCGATCGTCACTATGTCCTTTTAACGTTGTGCAGAAATTTCTGACCTACTCGCACTTAGACCGTCGCCACGGTCAAAGGAAGACGAGTTTCCTTCTGTAAATTTTACCACACTTAAAGGACTCATATACGGAGCCATGGCCACTAGTCTCACCTTAATTCAGTAAGGGTAGAGGCCGTGGTGCCTGATCGAAGTCAGCCTTTGTTTTAAACTACTTTCATAAACGAAACTTACTTTACGCCTTTTGTTTGATGATGAATGATGATGACCCTTAAGACCTTATTTACATACTTTTAAACCTATTCAGACGATTTACTGACTTAGTACTATCTGACTTAGGTTGAGGACTCGTTGGACCTTTCGGACCGATTACTTGCACACTTTTCCCGACTCGACTCTTACCGCTACTTTATCATTGTGAGTTATAGCATTCCCTTTTTACTTTAACTTATTTTGGGAACTGAGAATACATGCAGATTTTATGTTTTACATACTAGGCACGAGTACTTAAACTTTATATATGTGTGGGTTATACAACGGCATAAACATTCCCTTTAGCTCGGTAACGTTTAATCATTGGTTTTTGAACCGTGAACGCGAACCTTAGATATGGATCCATAGGGTTTGACATCCCCACTCGGGCTAGTAGCGCTAGCATTTAATGAGTGTTTAATACTTCGTAAACATACGCACTTGCCAAGTGTACTTTCAGGGGGTATAAACGTTAAGTTAGTTACCAAGTGTCCACGGTTAACATATACTTTATCATACTATTTTGAAACGCTCTTTGTAGCACTGAAATCTCGTGGCCTACCTTACTTACTGTTATACTTAAACTATAGCTCACCAACCTTTGTGTTGACGTTTTAAAGCATGTTTTTCTCAGGTGCTTGAGGTTAGCTTCCGCTGTGTACTAGTCGTGCTGTAGACACCCGCTGCTTAGAGTTGTCATCGCATGAACTACTTTACCTTGCATTCAAACTTTAGTACTTTTGAACTATGACTTGTAACGACTGTTGTGGTCACATACACTTATTATTTGCTTCTACTTAGTGAAGCATGCTTTGGGATTGTAAAACATTCGATGTTGGTTTAGACATCACTTTATTTATGAATGCAAACTCTTTTTGAAAACGCATATAGTACTTAACCTTGTAATGATCCTGTTTTTGATGATTTGTACACGATGGTTTTGTACGGGGCATCACAGTATGGGTATAAGGTGCATATGTATTGATGTAATGCGTAGCCCAACATGTAGTATTGTGAAGCAAACAGTATAAGTATGGTGCATAAAAGTCATCCAAGGCACACGACTATAGACTAGACTTCACTAATGCACCCTACGGTTAGAGACACTAATACATCCTAGTTCCCAATAACCTGTCTCTGATACCATATGTAACACCCCGTCAAAATCCATTAACGGAATGTTAACTTTGGTCCTAGTGTTTGGCTTGACTTCTACGTAACAGCAAAGTTTTACAGCGGAAGCATTTAATACCTGAGAATAAAAACACGCAAAATGGATCAACAATAATGTTGAGTGAATCTACAGGTTTTAGGTAAACATTGCAGTATATATAAGAAACGATTTTTTAGACAACGTTTATTAGTGAAAAACCACCAAGGTTTAATATTAAAAGTTTGCAGACAACGTTTGTCAAGTTTTAGTCTGTTTGTTTACATCAATGTCAAATTCAGTTGTGTATGACATTCAAAAATGTTTTGTATCTCCTGTTTGCAAAACAAAAGTTTAAGTGACCAATTACAACGTATGAGACCACAATGGTTTCACATTGAAAGTTTGTAGACAACACTGTGTCCTGTTTCAAATGTCTGTAGACGCTATCATGTCAAGTTTCAAATATTTGTAGACAATACCATGTCAAGTTTTATCTCATTTGTTTGTAACCCACAGTTTTAAATAACGTAATATAGTATCTAAAAAACATTATTCAGAAAATAGTTTAATCGCATTTGACTACGAGATTTCAATAAGTACAACCCAGTTGCAAAATTGTTTACATAATCCATGAGCACCTGAATACTAACAATGACCAGGGTATAGAATCCACTACACTCCCTTTACCCCATAAAAATGTATACACTTGTTCGAGTGTACTTAAATTTCAAAGTAGATGCACCACAGTTAATATTGTTTGGGTGAGGTTTTCTAACCTAACAGATCTGTCCATTTAAATTGTGCTTACCCGAAGGTAATAAAAGTATTCAAGCTAGAGGCTTTGTGAACAAAACTCAATATGTATAATAAGTACTCGTGTCAAACATAAAAGCATTTGTAAAATGTATAAGTAACAGCGTGTCCTCTCATCCAAGAAAATAGTAAGTAAAAGCGGGACTGTAGACTCACCTTTGAATAGAAGCAAGTAACTTGTATAGTTTATTTCCTAGTAATGCAACCTAAGTATACGTATATAGTTTGTTCATTATTTATGTCTTATAAAATAGTGGTTTCATAGAGTAAGTTGTCCTATTGCTCGTCTCGACATGTTTCAAAGTAAAAGTCAACACATAGTCAACTAATTCATGCAAGTCAACAAAAGTAAACCAAAGTCAAACCAAAAGTCAAACTTGGTCAGGGTGGTCAACTAATGTCAACATCAGTAGGTTCATGTCAAATGTTGGTCAACATGTCAAACCTAAGTCAAGTAACACGTTTCAGATCACAATTTGACGAATATGCGATCAGAGTTTATCGTCTAGCATAACGTTCATCTACAAGTTGCAAACAATGCACAATATCTCACAGCACATAATACATGGTAGGATGAAAAGTTCCAGAACACAACTAGACATATAAACGTTTCCAAAAATCAATAACAAGGTCTCATACGATATATATAAGTCGGGTTTCGGAATGGGTGCAGTTATAGTTCACTAAATCAGTTTCTGACTGCGCACCAATATTGTATTGGCTATAACCGGAGCTAGGGACATGAAAATCAAGATAGGTTAGTGTTCATGGTTCAAGGACAAGTCAAATTACCACATATCCAAAAATGAGCAACTTTTGTTTAGCCAATTAGTAAAGTTAATTCGTGCAAGTTGGACATCCTGTTTCAGCTCAAATCAGAAGTCATCGAAACTATGGCCTTAGTGTGTACAATGAATCAGTTTTCACGACTTTACATAAACTAGACTTAAGTCACATAACATGCAAAGTTTCAATATCCAGAAGTCCAAGGTCTCAAAAGGTCCACAATTCATGCTATAAAGCTATAGGTGCATACGTTACAGATTTGGACTGAATTCGGGTTATCATTTTGATTTTCATATTACTCAAGCTTTACAAATCCAAATGATGCAAGGCCTAGATGAAAAGTTAACTACAACATATAAATTTTCCATAATTGCAAAGTCCTAAATCATCATCTCATTTCAAATGAATTAAAAAGTCAGTTTTAAGATAATGAGCAAATCAGTTTTTCATGTTCATTCAATTAAGCATAACGGAAGCTATACAAATTCAAACTGCATGAAATCCTAGTCTAACATGAGTGTTTTTAAGTCCTCTATATAATGGTTATCATGTTATAACAAAATTCACAAAGCATACAACTCAGAAAATTCGGATTCATGGCAAGATCACAACAAAACTTCGATTTAACATATCTAGAGCATACGATAACGAAATCAATTGATTCTTGAGCCTAACGTTATTAATTTTTCGACCTATTTCCATATAGATAATATTTATTTACTTTAAACAAGTCCATCATATCAGTATAATCAATATTCAATTCGGTTTTTACACAAAACATTCAATACGATCAAATTAACGACTAACAAAGCATACAAACGTGATGAATCGAGCAATAGACTAACATAGACTATGAAACTTTATAAAATCAGAATTTTTAGAGTTAGGATTTGTACAATTATACCTTTGATCAACAAATAAATCACACTAATGCGTAGAGGGCGAAGGGAATTACACTTTTCGTGTTCAAGGCTTGAGCAAAAGATTAAAAATTGATGTTGGTATGGGTGATGGTGGTCGACGGTTTGGGAGAGGGAGGAGGAAGAAAGAAGTCGACTGCCTGTAACAACCCGAATTTTTCCGACTACTTGATTATACTATTTACATGATTTAATTATTCCAACTTGATAAGAAATGAATTTTAATAAGTCTTGAACCTCCGGAAAGAGTTTTACACAAGCTTTTGGTCACCCTTTTATTCCGACAATTCACGAACGTCATAACTTGATTTAATTGTTTAATTGTTTAATTATTGTGTATATATATGGATTTATATATATTTAACTTGAAAATATGATAATTAAATATCTCATTATGTATATTAACAAATTATTATATATATATTTTCATACTACTAATTTAAAGAGTTTGTGAACAATATATATGTTACTATTTAAACGACGTAATTAACTTATGTTAAAATGTATATACATATAAAGTATTACGAGTGTAAATACATCATTACAAGTATTAAATACACTTTATAATATACCAACATATATAAATGATAGCTATACTCGTATTTTCGTTCAATTTTCTCAAGAATTCTACTCGCATTCATACGGTATTTTTACCCGTATTATACACAGCTTCTAGAAATATTTACTATTGGTATATACCAATAGAAATCTGCAATTATTTGTTTAATATGTCATCCATGACCTAATTAATTTAATATGTCATCCATGACTTAATACACTTTAACTTATCTTAGATATTTTCACTAAAAACCAAATTTTCAAGCCTATAAATAAGCACCATTTCTAACTCATTTTTACACATTCATTTTCTAAATTTTACTTTCAATTTTCACACACACTTGAAAGAACTCTCTCAAGTTTTGTTCGACTACTTCTTTCCAGCAACTTTACATTCTAAACTTGAGGTAAAAACTCTACTTCAATTCATATGTCTATAGCTATCTATATAAGAGTTTATAAACTAGAACATAGTTTAGTTAATTCTAAACTTGTTCGCAAACAAAGTTAATCCTTCTAACTTGACTTTTAAAAACAACTTAACACATGTTTTATATCTATATGATATACTAACTTAATGAGTTAAAACTTGGAAACACGAAGAACACCGTAAAACCGGACATACGCCGTCGTAGTAAAACCGGGGGCTGTTTTGGGTTGGATAATTAAAAACTATCATAATATTTGATTTAAAAGTTGTTCTTTTGGGAAAATGATATTTCATATGAACATGATACTATATCCAAAAATCATGGTTAAACTCAAAATTGAAGTATGTTTTTCAAAATGGTCATCAAGATGTCTTTCTTTCGACGAAAATGACTACCTCTTTCAAATATGGATTATAACTTGTAACTCTGACTATAAACCACCACTTTTTCAGTTTAGTTTCACAAATTACAGTTCGTTATGAAACCATAGCAATTTGATTCACTCAAAACGGATTTATAATGAAGAAATTATGGGCAAAACAATATTGGTTAGAAATGGATAATTTGATTACGGGATTGATTCATTAAAATCTATAATAACTATATCCTAGCTAAATTTTCTTGTATTATACATGTATTCTAACATGTCATGGTTACACAATACGTCGGATAAATCAAAAGACACCACATACACAATACGTGTAACTACAATAGTGGTATTGTGGGTCATGATTGAGTCTTATACAACACGTGTATACTATGTAATACTAACTGTGGACTACTAACTGTGAACTACTAATTGTAGACTACTAACGTTGGACTGCTAACTTGACAGCTTAAACAATCACACGTGATTGAAAATATAAACTTAAACAATCACACGTGATTGAAAATATGAACTTAACCAATCACATGTGATTGAAGAGATGATATGAATAATAGTTGTATTACATTTTGATATACATATATATTTGTTACACGTTCATGAATCCAAGGACGATGGCCATATTTTTAATAAGTTGAAAACTTATTATTAATTTACTTTTACTACCGTGAGTATATAGTCCCATTTTTAAACTCTAAAAATATTTTGGGATGAGAATACATGCAGTTTATGTTTTACGCCATGGACACAAGTACTTAAAATATATTCTACGTTGAGTTGTATCACTTTGTAATCTTCCCTAATAGCTTGGTAACTAATATTTACATGTTGTAAGAACATGTAAGCGCGAATCCTATAGATAGATCTATCGGGTTTGACAACCCCAACCGGGCTAGTCGCTCTAGTATCGTAAATGGTTGCATAGTACTTCGTTTTTACTACACTTGGTACAGTGTAGAGAGATTTCATAATAAAGGGAATATGCCACATTAATGGTTAAGTATGGTTACAGAAGCGCTCAACAACTTATAGAATATCTTTATTGACATATTTATAACTATGAAATCTTGTGGTCTATATTTATATCGATGATAGCTTTAAACCTATATATCTCACCAACCTTTGTGTTGACTGTTTAAGCATGTTTATTCTCAGGTCCTTAAGAAAGTCTTCCGCTGTTGCATTATCTGAGCAAGCTGTGCATGGAGTCTCATGCTTTTAATTAAATAAAGTGTTGCATTTAATAAAACCTTTATCATGTATTATATTCGACTGTTATGTCACGTATGCAGTATTTGAAAACCGATGTATTATGGGGATTATTCCTTAAATAATCACCTAATTGTTTAAAACATGCATTATGTATAATAATGGTGTGCTTTTTATGAAACGAATGCAATATTTTCTAAAACGTATCATATAGAGGTAAAATACCTCGCTATGGGACCAATGAATAACGTACTGCATTTATAGTAATATGGACGGGTCGTTTCAGTTGGCATCTGAGTGGTGGTCTTAGCGAACCAGGTCTTGCATTAGTGTGTCTAACTGATAGTTGTTAGGATACATTAGTGAGTCTGGACTTCGGCCATGTCTACATGTCAAAAGTTTTGCTTATCATTTCTTGTCGGAAATTACTTGCTTATCATTCTTAGTCTAGACACATCTTACTGCATTGATTGCATGAATGGTGTATAGACAAAATTCATATCTTAGTATATCTGCTAAATCATATCTTAGCGTATCTGTTACTGTAAACTTTGCCTGACATATTCCGTAAATTCCTCCGTAATCTACGAAATCTTTTGTTCTATATATATATAGATATTCTATGTAATTAGAATACCATCCGATAGTCGAAAATCATTTCATATCAAAAAAATCCTTTATTCAATCGTACGAAATGGAACTCGCCACTAGTTCAAGTCCCTCGGATTCCGATATGGAGTTTCACTCGAGCTCCGAAACCAGTGTGACTGGAATGGATCAACCAATTAGCCATCATATATTCGGAATGAATTGGGGATGGATTTGCAGTCTACTTAATCATTGGAGACAAGAAGAAGGTGATCCCTTCCATCCAGCACATTTCCTTCTTGGCGAAGAACCAGAAGCACTTACCGGCGAACCTGTCCAAAACACCATTTTCTCTCTCATTTCTAGTATATCTCATCACTATTATATACTATCTCAAATTCTAGATTTAGTCATCCGCTCGTCCGAACCGACAATCATCCCAGTGTAATAGAAGAAGTCAACGAGCTTCGCACTCGGGTAGTGGCTTTGGAAAATATGGTGCAAAGGTTACAAGCACCAGCAGCATCACCGGCATCAACAGTACCACCATCAGCAACATCAACAGTAGCATTACCACCATCAACAACAACATCCACATCCCACACCTCAACGTCACAATCTATACCTCGAGCATCAACGTCATACGCACCATAGATACCAAGGAGTACCAACAACAATAACCGATGAAGTATTGATTCATAACTTCATTGGAGAAACATTCTGCGGTGATTATGTAATCTCTAAAGTCTTAGAGATTATGTATTCCAGCCTTAACCATAAATCAGATGAGTGGACCGAAATGATAAAAGGAAGAGTAGAAAACCTGACAAGAATGGTGTGTGGTTTACAAGCTAGACTTGTTATACAAGCACCACTGGTAGTACCACCAGCATCACCATCAGTATCACCAACACTGGTAAAACCTGTAGCACTACAAGCTCCGCCAATTCCATAAACATCAACATCATCACAAATCAACAACGCGTATATTGTATCAACGAGTTATGAAGTATTAACTTGAAATGTCCCGTTCATATTGATTATAAACGTTCCATATTAATTGATTACATCGCGAGGTTTTGACCTCTATATGAGACGTTTTTCAAAGACTGCATTCATTTTTAAAACAACCATAACCTTTATTTTATCTATAAAGGTTTAAAAAGCATTACGTAGATTATCAAATAATGATAATCTAAAATATACCGTTTACACACGACCATTACATAATGGTTTACAATAAGAATATATTACATCAAAAAATAAGTTTCTTGAATGCAGTTTTTACATAATATCATACAAGCATGGACTCCAAATCTTGTCCTTATTTTAGTATGCAACAGCGGAATCTCTTAATAATCACCTGAGAATAAACATGCTTAAAACATCAACAAAAAATGTTGGTGAGTTATAGGTTTAACCTATATATTATCAAATCATAATAATAGACCACAAGATTTCATATTTCAATATACATCCCATACATAGAGATAAAAATCATTCATATGGTGAACACATGGTAACCGACATTAACAAGATGCATATAAGAATATCCCCTATCATTCCGGGAAATCCTTCGGACATGATAAAAATGAATTCGAAGTACTAAAGCATCCGGTACTTTGGATAGGGTTCGTTAGGCCCAATAGATCTATCTTTAGGATTCGCGTCAATTAGTAGATCGGTTTACTAATTCTTAGGTTACCAAGCAAAAGGGGCATATTCGGCTTC